>NC_091271.1:14507500-15210833 GCF_042477335.2 Ovis canadensis
AGGAGACATGTAAACTATCCTTTTATTCTTCTCTCTAAAATTTTACACAATTATTATTAATTTATTTATTATTACTATTTTTTTCTTTTTCTTTCTTTCTTTTCTTTTCTTTTTTCTTTTTTTTTTTTTTTTTTGGTTTGTTTGTCATTCACAGTGTCCAAGTCGTTAGCAGAGACAGTTAAACATATATAGATTATTGGATGCTATTTTCTTCCTTATTCTGATACAACACCAATTTATCTGTACCTCTTATGATTAAATAACTAACTACACATTCCTGTGTTTGTTTGTTTTAGTTTTGGTCATTGTTGCTGTTGTCATTTTCTCTATTTTTCAGGTAGTAAAAGTACCAACTGGTAATTTCCTACGAACTTGCCACCTTATTCTACAAGAATTAAATTATGCCAATGGCAGTCTCTGACCTTTGATAGCCACTGAATGGAGCTACACTTCAAGATCCGAAATTAGACATCTGTACTCCGGTCAAGTGTCGGGAACATTAAAAAAATAACTAGATATGTTCATGTGTTGAGTTTTTGAGACCAATTATGCTATTATATTTTATATTGAAAGTTCTGCATTTCTTCATGCCAATGACAATTCCTCATTAACAGAAATTTCCAAGGGGGAAAGATAAACAACAACAACACAATATGCTTGATTGCATGCTGGAAGTTAAAGTAGTACCAGTTATGTGTGTACATAAGCAACGTCCCATCAAACAGATTAGTTAATGGTAACTAATGTTTCGTGTTTTACTGTCAAGGAAAAAAGAATAATAGAGTTTGCCAGGAAAAACTGAGAAGTTCCAAGAAGACAGAATTGTAGGCAGATGTTAAATGCAACTCTCTCAGGGAATGGATCACAAGTAATACTTCTACACAAACAATAGCACCCCCACAGCATTAAATAAATATTAGCAGAAGACTCTGGTCACCAGAATGTCCCATGTAGATTCCAGACATACTTGTGCAGAAAGGAATTAAGAAGGCAGAAGGAGAATAAGAGGAAGCAAGACAAAACTTGTGCCTCCAGTGGGAGATGGATAGCGGGGAAGAGATTTCCAGAATGAGGCAAGCTCCTTCACTAAAGGGTAAATTATTTTGGACTGAAAGGAAACAAGGTAAAACAGCTGCTGAAATATAATTTGGATTAAGCAAGAGTCACAGACAATATGTGTCATGGCCCTATATGGCTGAAACTGCAATGCAGCTCAGCCAGTGTGCATGGGATCTGGAAGCTGAAATAGAGGATTTAGAGGGACCCTTGGAGAGGACTGCTCTTGACTCTGTGGAAATGGCCTGATGGAGCAGGTACATATAGTTGTGTATCAGGGAATGCCCTTTGAGAATTCCAAAAGTGCCAAAGAAGAGGTACTATGTCACTCTCAGGAGGTAGAAACACCTTGGCACACCCTCACCTTCACACCTGTTAACACCTACCACAAGGCAATAAAGACCAGCAGAAGTACCACTCATGCTCCTCCAAACACAGGCTAGAAAATGATCCAGAATCCATGGAAGAACTGTACAAAAAAGATTTTCATGACCCAGATAATCATGATAATGTGATCACTTATCTAGAGCCAGACAT
The DNA here is from genome assembly GCF_042477335.2 of Ovis canadensis. Taxonomy (NCBI): domain Eukaryota; kingdom Metazoa; phylum Chordata; class Mammalia; order Artiodactyla; family Bovidae; genus Ovis; species Ovis canadensis. The sequence goes on from NC_091271.1 coordinate 14,509,094, forward strand.
CCTAGAATGTGAAGTCAAGTGGGCCTTAGAAAGCATCACTACAAACAAAGCTAGTGGAGGTGATGGAATTCTAGTAGAGCTGTTTCAAATCTTGAAAGATGATGCTGTGAAAGTGCTGCACTGAATATGTCAGCAAATTTGGGAAACTCAGCAGTGGCCACAGAACTGGAAAATGTCAGTTTTCATTCCAATTCCAAAGAAAGGCAATGCCAAAGAGTGCTCAAACTACCACACAATTGCACTCATCTCACATGCTAGTAAAGTAATGCTCAAAATTATCCAAGTCAGGCTTCACCAATACGTGAACCATGAACTCCCTGATGTTCAAGCTGGTTTTAGAATAGGCAGAGGAACCAGAGATCACATTGCCAACATCCGCTGGATCAATGAAAAAGCAACAGAGTTCCAGAAGAATATCTATTTCTGCTTTATTGACTAGGCCAAAGCCTTTGACTGTGTGGATCACAATAAACTGTGCAAAAATTCTGATAGAGATAGGAATACCAGACCACATAACCTGCCTCTTGAGAAATCTATATGCACATCAGGAAGCAACAGTATGAACTGGACATGGAACAATAGACTGGTTCCAAATAGGAAAAGGAGTATGTCAAGGCTGTATATTGTCACCCTCCTTATTTAACTTCTATGCAGAGTACATCATGAGAAATGCTGGACTTTAAGAAACACAAGCTGGAATCAAGATTGTCAGGAGAAATATCAATAACCTCAGATATGTAGATAACACCATCCTTCTGGCAGAAAGTGAAGAGGAGATAAAAAGCCTCTTGATAAAAGTGAAGGAGGAGAGCGAAAAAGTTGGCTTAAAGTTCAACATTCAGAAAACGAAGATCATGGCATCTGGTCCCAACACTTCATGGGAAATAGATGGAGAAATAGTGGAAACCGTGTCAGACTTTATTTTGGGGGGCTCCAAAATCACTGCAGATGGTGATTGCAGCAATGAAATTAAAAGACGCTTATTCCTTGGAAGAAAAGTTATGAGTAACCTAGATAGCATATTCAAAAGCAGAGACATTACTTGCCAAGTAAGGTCCATCTAGTCAAGGCTATGGTTTTTCCAGTGATCATGCATGGATGTGAGAGTTAGCCTATGAAGAAGGCTGAGCGCCAAATAATTGATGCTTTTGAACTGTGGTGTTGGAGAGACGCTTGAGAGTACCTTGCACTGCAAGGAGATCCAATCAGTCCTTTCTGAAGGAGATCAACCCTGGATTTCTTTGGAAAGAATGATGCTAAAGCTGAAACTCCAGTACTTTGGCCACCTCATGCAAAGAGTTGACTCATTGGAAAGACCCTGATGCTGGGAGAGATTGGGGGCAGGAGGAGAAGGGGATGACCGAGGATGAGATTGCTGGATGGCATCACGGACTTGATGGACGTGAGTCTGACTGAACTCCAGGAGACGGTGATGGACAGGGAGGCCTGGCGGACTGCCATTCATGGGGTTGCAAGTAGTCAGACAAGACTGAGCGACTGAACTGAACTGAACTGAAGGCCAAAGCTCTTCTGTCTGTTGCTGCTAGCTCCTATTCATAATGGCATCACCATGGTTGCAGCATTCCAAGTGGCTGTACCACCTCCTGTCATCAACATGGCAGATCCCAGTGTGCCACAAGTGTCTCAGGTTAGACTCGTTTGGTGATCACATGTGAGGAAGGATGAAAATTACACCTGAGACATAGGGACATACCCATTAAGGAAGAGGACTGAGAATCTTCCAACAAGTTGAGTATGCTGCAGATTAAATGAGAAGAGGTCAAATGGGGGGGGTGGGGTGGGGAATGTCCAGGCTCAGGCAGCTGTTAGAAAGCACAGGTATTATAGCAGTTTTGAGTCTGAGGAGTCCTTAGAGAGATTCAGAGTCCAGTTCTCTCCCTCTTTTGGGAATTTCCCAAAGAGTTGTAGTTGTCCTCTGGCTCACGTTGAGTACTAGGACACTGACAGATGAGACATTACGAAATATGTGTTATTTTTTTTGATGCATTGAATTGTTGTGGTTTTCTTTTTGGTGCACTATTTTTCTTAGTTGTAGGCTTCATTGTTACTACACATTGTATTGATCTTTGATTATTCCAACCATATTTTCATTTTTGTATAGCTAAGTCTACTTTTACTTTGGTTTCTTATTTTCTGTGCCTTTTATTGCTGTTGCATCACTTCATTCTTTAACACAGGTATGCATTTCTATGTTAATTGTGGTTTTCTGTTATTCTGTGGGGGCTGTTCTGATCTTCTTGTCATATTTGTTTTCCTTATTACTCAGTTGGCCCTCTGCTCTGGTATTGTTGTTTGCCTTGAGATTTACTTGATTGGTTCTCTTTATGAATATGTTGTCTTCTCTGTAGTGTTTACTGCTTGTGGTGCCTTTTATTTATTTATCTATTTGACATTTATCTATGTTACTTATTTTTTTTAATCTCCTCAATCTGTTACTATGCTCTTGTAGTTACCTGGGCATAAGTTGGGCCTGACCTTTTCGAGTTTCAGCACCTGAGAGGGTAACAGGCAGGAAGGCCAGGGGTCTACAAACAGAGGAAATAGCTTGCAAGTGTCAGACATTTTTATCTCTCTTAAGTGGCAGGAGGAAACAAACTAATGATTTTTATTTTCCTTTCCCATACAAATTTAAAAGAAGGTTTCTTTTAATATTGTGGTTCAATAGTTACTTTGTGGACTAAGGTCAGTCAGGTCAAGGCTATGGTTTTTCTAGTAGTCATGTATGGATATGAGTTGGACGGTGAAGAAGGCTGAGCACCAAAGAATTGATGTTTTTGAACTGTGGTGTTGGAGAAGACTCTTGAGAGTCCCTTGGACTGCAAGGAGATCCAACCAATCCATTCTGAAGGAGATCAATCCTGGGATTTCTTTGAAAGGAATGATGATAAAGCTGAAACCCCAGTTCTTTGGCCACCTCACACGAAGAGTTGACTCATTTGAAAAGACTCTGATGCTGGGAGGGATTGTGGGCCGGAGAAGAAGGGGATGACAGAGGATGAGATGACTGGATGGCATCACTGACTCGAGGGACGTGAGTCTGAGTGAACTCTGGGAGTTGGAGATGGACAGGGAGGCCTGGCGTGGTTCAATTCATGGGGTCACAAGGAGTGAGACACGACTGAGTGACTGAGCTGAACTGAACAGAATGACACCTGGTTTCGTCAAAAGTTTCTATTCTCAAATCTTGAGATAAGCAAAGCATTTTCCTTATGGAAATTTTTGTCTTAAACTATGCTAATGTACTATGCTATTACCTCAAACTCTGTCCTCAAGTCAGTTCCACCTAATACCTTAGAACCTACTTGACAAGCCAGTATGTTATACTCAGATAGTATTTCCCTAATCTATGTAAACGAAAGTATTTGCATGGTAATTTGTCCTTCTACAAGATTCAAGTTTATCATTTTATGGCCTGGGATGAATAGGCTGATGCCAAGATTATCCCAAAAAGCATCTAATGGGTGAGGGGGCCTGGTATCACTCTGAATTTTAAAACATTCCTTTCTTTCAGTAACAGACTAGTAGTGACTATAAACATCCAGCTGAAGACTAGCAGGGGGATACTCTTTCTGTCCCCTTCTGATGCTGATGTCAGAAGTATCCTCTATATCCTTTATACTTTAATAAAACTTTATTATACAAAGCTCTGAGTGATCTAGCATTGTCTATGGCCCCAGATTGAATTCCTCTCCTCTAGAGGCCAAGAATCCCTTGTCCTTTCATTCTGCTACAACCTCTCACACTGAGACCAGGATCATGGGACACCAGATAATTCCTGTCACCAGTGAATATTATCAGGTGACAGTCTCCTAAAGGCCTCTTAATCTCAGATTTACTGCATTCAACTGTCTGTGCAACCCAGAGCTGATGCCTCACACCACACAACAAGTAAAACAGAAAAACACAGCCACTCATCAGCAGGTAGACTGCCTAATGTCAGACTAATCCCATAGACACCTACAAATGACAGGAACAGATATGGTCCCACTATTAGAGAGGGAAGACTAAGATGCAGACTCAAGAACATTGTTGTCAGTCTCTCCAACTCCAAAGCCCACACTAGCCACTCAACCAACTTTATTGACTTGTACTGGAGACAAGGAGCAAATAACTGTAACACAGCAGTTTGTGAATAAATAACCATTAACACAGTAAATAGAGAAATGTGAAGAGAGAGAAATATGTGGTGGGCAAAGGAATGTGGTAAAAATTCAAAACATAAAGAAAAAATGGGCATGTTCCCTGAAAATGACTTGGATATTGTGGTATTAAAGGTGATAAAACATTCTAGAAATGGAATGGAAAAAAGACAAAGAAACATTTCTGAAGGGCCTAGAAAAATGAAGAACTAATGGCAAACAATTAACAACACAAAAAAGGACTTTGGTCTCCTATATGCTAATACACACTGTTGTAAAGCAAAAGCCAACACTACATTGGAAAGAAATTATCCCCCAATTAGAAATGAAGTTTAAAATGAAAAACAACTGTTCAAAGGCACAAGTGACCTGACAAACTTAATTGATACTTAGAGAATATTTCACTGAAACACAGCAGAATATATATTTGTGTAAAGTGAAAATAAAATATCTTCAAGATATATCACAAAGTGGATCTCAAATCAAGCCTTGGTAAATTTAAGATAGTGGTAACTGTATCAATCACAATGCTATGATTTACATACCAGATTTTGCAGGCAAGGACTGTGAAAAACATGAATCCATGTAGACTAATAAACATGCATCTACATGGCCAAGAGATCACTTAAGAAATGTGAAAGAAAATGAAAGAAATGTCTTAGAAGCAAATAATATTAAAAATATGATTATCTGAAAATTGTTGAGTATGCTAAAGCAGTCAAAGAGTAAAGTTTATAAATACTACACATCTCAAGTAATTAACATAACCTTAAATCTAAACCACTTAGAGAAAGGAAAAAAAACAAAAATGCAGACAACAATTCCCAAATTGAATAGAAGGGCAAAAAAAAGATAAAAATCAGAGCAGAAATTAAAGAAAGGAAATGATGGAAAAAGACAGTTAAAATCAGTATCATTAAAATTGATCTCTTGAAGAGGAGAAACAAAATATATAAATCAGGGTCCGGACTTATTAAGAAAAAAAGGACAAACAGATCAATCAAATTTAACATGATGAAGGATGACATTATAGCTGATATCACAGAAAAAAACGAAGAATCTTAAGAGACTACAGCAAACAACTGTACATCAATAAAGTTTAGAATCTGATTCATGGACAAACACTCAGAAATTCAGCTATGAGGAAACAGAAATATGAAGAGATAAATCACAAGCAATAATATTGAAACTGTGATGAAAACTTTCCAGTTGACAAACTTAAAGCCAAATGGCTTCACATGGAAATTTTATAAACCAGTCAGAAGACTGCTAGCACATGCACTTCTGAACCTTTCCCAAAATTCTAGAGTTGAAGGAAAACCCAAACTCATCCTACAAGTCACCGTGACCCTGACACCAACACCAAGATAACACAGAAAACGAAAGTTAGAGACCAATATCATATAGATGAACAGAGGCAAAAATCCTTAACAAAATAGTAGCAAAAAAAAAAAAAAAATCCACCAATACCATAAAAGGGCTGAACACCGTTGTTAAGTGTGGGGTATATTCCAGATATGGAAACATTCTTCACTGCTGCATGTCAATGTATAGTGAAGGATTAAAACCATATGATTACCTCAATAGTTGGAGAAATTTTTTTGATAAAATTCAACGAAATGGTAGGGACCTAACAGAAGCAGAAGATATTAAGAGGTGGCAAGAATACACAAAAGAACTGTACAAAAAAGATCTTCACGACCCAGATAATCATGATAATATGATCACTCATCTAGAGCTAGACATCCTGGAATGCGAAGTCAAGTGGGCCCTAGAAAGCAACACTATGAATAAAGCAAGTGGAGGTGATGGTATTACAGTTGAGCTATTTCAAATCCTGCAAGACGATGCTGCGAAAGTGCTGCACTTAATATGCCAGCAAATTTGGAAACTCAGCAGTGGCCACAGGACCTGAAAAGGTCAGTTTTCATTCCAGTTCCAAAATAAGGCAATGCCAAAGAATGCTCAAACTACCGCACAATTGCACTCATCTCACATGTTAGTAAAGTAATGCTCAAAATTTCCAAGCAAGGCTTCAGCAATATGTGAAACATGACCTTCCTGATGTTCAAGCTGGTTTTAGAAAAGGAGAGGAACCAGAGATCAAATTGTCAACATCCGCTGAATCATGGAAAAAAGCAAGATAGTTCCAGGAAAACATACATTTCTGCTTTGACTAGGTCAAAGCCTTTGACTCTGTGGATCACAATAAACTGTGGAAAATTCTGAGAGAGATGGGAATACCAGACCACCTGACTTGCCTCTTGAGAAATCTGTATGCAGGTCGGGAAGCAACAGTATGAACTGGACATGGAGCAACAGACTGTTTCCAAATTGGAAAAGGAGTAGGTCAAGTCTGTATATTGTCACCCTGCTTATTTAACTTCTATGCAGAGTACATCATGAGAAATGCTGGACTGGAAGAAACACAAGCTGGAATCAAGATTATTGGGAGAAATATCAATAACCTCAGCTATGCAAATGACACCACCCTTATGGCAGAAAGTGAAGAGGAGTTATAAAACTTCTTGATGAAAGTGAAAAAGAAGAGTGCAAAAGTTGTCTTAAAGCTCAACTTTCAGAAAACGAAGATCATGCCATCTGGTCCCATCACTCCATGGGAAATAGATGGGGAAATAGTGGAAACAGTGTCAGACTTTATTTTTGGGGGCTCCAAAATCACTGCAGGTGGTGATTGTAGCTATGAAATTAAAAGGTGCTTACTTCTTAGAAGAAAAGTTATGACCAACCTAGGTAGTGTATTCAAAAGCAGAGACATTACTTTGCCAACTAACATCCGTCTAGTCAAGGCTATGGTTTTTTAACTGGTCATGTATGGATGTGAGAGTTAGACTGTGAAGAAGGCTGAGTGGTGAAGAATTGACGCTTTTGAACTGTGGTGTTGGAGAAGACTCTTGAGAGTCCCTTGGGCTACAAGGAGATCCAACCAGTCCATTCTGAAGGAGATCAGCCCTGGGATTTCTTTAGAGAGGATGATGCTAAAGCTGAAACACCAGTACGTTGACCACCTCATGTGAAGAGCTGACTTATTGGAAAAGATTCTGATGCTGTGAGGGATTGGGGGCAGGAGAAGAAGGGGACGACAGAGGATGAGATGGCTGGATGGCATCACGGAATTGATAGATGTGAGTCTGAGTGAAATTCTGGAGTTGGTGATGGGCAGTGAGGCCTGGTATGCTGCAGTTCATGGGGTCACAAAGAATCGGACACGACTGAGGGACTGAACTGGACGGAACTGAACTGAACTGAACTGATCCTGTGTGTTCTTGCCACCTTCTCATAATATCTTCTACTTCTGTTTGATCTATAACATTTCTGTCCTTTATCAAACCCATTTTGCATGAAATATTTTCTTTGTATTTTAAATTTTATTAAAGAGAACTCTAGTCATTCCCATTCTGCTGTTTTCTTCTATTTCTTTGAATTGATCACTGAGGAAGGCTTCCTTATCTATGTTTGCTTTTCTTTTGAATCTATGTATTCAGCTACAGGTATCTTTTTTTATCGTTTTTGCTGTTTTTTTCTTTTTCTTTCTTTCTTTTTTTTTTTTTTTCCACAGCTATTTGTAGGGCCTCCTCAGATAGCCATTTTGCTATTTTGCATTTCATTTCTAGGGGTATGATCTTAGCCCCTGTTTCCTGTACAATGTCATGAAACTCCATCCATTGTTCATCAGGCACTTTGTCTGTCACATCTAGTCCCTTAAAACTATCAGATATAGTCCCTTAAATCTATATTTCACTGTACAATGATAAGGGATTTGTCTTAGGTCTTATCTGAATGGTCTAGTGGTTTACCCTACTTTATTCAATTTAAATCTGAATTTGGCAAAAAAGAAGTTCATGTTCTGAGCCACAGTCAGTTCCAGTCTTGGTTATGATGACTGTATACTTTCTCCTTCTTTGGCTGCAAAGATAGAATTAACCTGAATTCTGTCTTGACCATCTGGTGATTTCCTTGCATAGTCTTCTCTTGTGTTTTTGGAAGAGGCTGTTTGCTATGACCAGTGCATTCTGTTGGAAAAACTCTATTAGTTTTGTATTGCTTCATTCAGTACTCCAATGCCAAATTTGGCCGTTACACCAAGTGTTTCTTGATTTCCTACTTTTGCATACCAGCCCCCTATAATGAAAATGATATCTTTTTTTTTTTTTTTGGATACTAATTCTAAAATGTTTTGTAAGTCTTCATAGAACCATTCAACTTTAGCTTCTTCAACATTTCTGGTTAGGGCAAAGTCTTGGATTACCGTGGTATTGAATGGTTTGCCTTGGGAATGAACAGAGATCATTCTTTCATTTTTGAGATTGCATCTAAGTACTGCATTTACGACTCTTTTGTTGACCATGATGGCTACTCCATTTCTTCTAAGGGATTCCTGCCCACAGAAGTAGATATAATGGTCATTTGAGTTAAGTTAACCCCATTCCAGTCCATTTTAGTTCACTGATACCTAAAATGTCGACCTTCACTTTTACCATCTCCTGTTTGACCACTTTCAATTTGCCTTGATTCATGGACATGACATTCAGGGTTCATAGGTAATATTGCTCTTTATAACATCAGACCTTGCTTCTATCACCAGTCACACCCACAATTGGATATTGTTTTTGCTTTTTCTTCCTCCCTCTAGAGTTATTTCCCAACTGATCTCCAGTAGAATACTGGGCACCAAGCAATCTGGGGAGTTCCTCATTCAGTATCTTATCATTTTGCCTTTTCATACTCTTCATGGGGTTCTTAAGGCAAGGATACTGAAGTGGTTTGCCATTCCCTTCTCCAAGGACCACATTCTGTCAGACCTCTTCACCATGACCCTCCCATCCTGGCTGGCACCACATGACATTCCTTAGTTTCATTGAGTTAGACAAGGCCTCGGTCAGTGTGACAAGATTGGCTATTTTTCTGAGAATATGGTTTCAGTGCGTCTGTAGTCTGATGACCTCATAAGTGAAATCAGTTCCTAAAGATTGTATTCCTAATGTTACAACATTGAAAACAATTTGTGGAAAGCAAATCTTAAGAATCAAGTATAAAAACTAGACTCGTTTACATAGTGCAAAAAAAGAAAATAGAGGCCAAATTCATTCATATACATACATACATACATACATACATATATATATATATATATATATATATGAAGAAGTGTTTAAATAATAGATGTATGTGCTTTTATTTGAAAGGTAATAATAGGAGAAATAAAAGTTTAGGTTATTAAAAAGGACTAACATTGTTACAAGTTAAGGAACTCATATAGAAATAGATCTCATATTTCAAAAATAATAAAAATTATTATTATTATTATTTGCTTTTTCTAGTGCATAGTCCTCTGTTCTGTGAGTGTGCCATGATTCACTGTGCAGCCTTAGAGCCTTCTTGTAGGAAAGGTCCTTTCTAAAATGGCTGTCTCTAGTGTTCCCATGGTTTATGTTTCTTTGTCACGTTAGCTCCATCAGATTGTCCTCAGGGCACGAAATCCTGGTTCTAACCATGGTGTGTTTGATACATCACAGGCCTCCTTTCCAGGCCTCATATATGATAGTGGACAGAAGCATCTGAGCCTCTTCTTGGCTAGTAATTACATTTATTGGCATAATCTATTGCTTTTGTTCTTTTTTGTTCTTTTCCCCCTGGTTCTTCTCCCCCCACCCCCACCCCCACTGACACGTATGAGATAGGGTTTCCTATCTTGTGTTAATTTTCCTCCTTTAGGACTCCCTCTCCAAGGGGAGGGGGGTGTCTTGATCCCTAAAAACTTTTCTTCCCTTACTTCTCTTATTTTGTCCTACCTCCTTTTTAATAGATGGGTTTTCCTTTCTCGGTTTCTAGGGCCCATCAACATTGTTCAAAATGATTTCTGGAAGGTGTTCCATGTGCAGTCGATCCTTTGATAGATTTGTGTGGGAGAAATTAAACTGTGCCTCTTATTCCTCTAACAGTATTTAGATCCCACCACGATCATGGAAGATCCATTTTATTAACTAAAATATTGTTGTTGTTCATTCTCAGGGTCATGTCTGACTCTCTGTGACCCCTTGGACTGCAGCACACAAGGCCTGTCTGTCCCTCTCCATCACCCAGGCTCTGCCTGAAATCACATCCATTGAATGGGTGAAGCAAGACAATCTTCTCATTCTTTTTCACCAATGTCTCCTTTTGATATCATTGTTTCCTAAGAATCAGGGTCTTTTCTATTGAGTCAGTTTTTCCTCAGGTGGTCAAAGCATTGGGGCCTCATCTTCAATATCAGTGATCATAATCCTTCTTCAGAGTTGATTTCCTTTATGTTTGACTGGCTTGATTGCCTTGAAATCCAATGGACACTCACAAGTCATCCCTAGCAGAGCAATTTGATGTTCTCACATCTCTACATATCTACTGGAAACACCATAGATGTGACTCAAAGTGCCTCCATTGGTCAAGTCATGTCTTCAGTTTTTAACATACTTTCTAAATTTGTGAAAGCCTTCCTTCCAGGAAGCAATTCTCTTCTAATTTTATAGCTGCCATCACCATCTGCAGTGAATTTTGAGCCAAAAGAGGTAAACTGTCTCTGTTTCTGTCTTTTCCACTTCCATTTGCTATGAAACTGTGGCACCAGATGTCATGATCTTACTTTGTGTAATACTGAGATGGAAATGGCAAGCCACTCCAGTGTTCTTTCCTGGAGAATCCCAGGGACTAGCGAGCCTGGTGAGCTGACGTCTTTGGGATTGCACAGATTCAGACACGACTGAAGTGACTTAGCACAGCAGCAGAGAATTCAAATGTACTGTTTATCCTGTTTTCCTATGAACATTGAGAATTATTGTATTCTTGTACCTTTGTTTTCCCTCGCTGTTTTGGATAAGAAATTATTTTTTGATAATATTCTAAGATGATAGTTACACATTATATATTATACTACTGGTTTTAAGTTTCCTGCTGGAGCACCTGTGTCATACTTCTGTGACGACTGGGTTAAATATTGCAAAATACACACCCTATAATGTATTTTTCCATTAACATAATATATTGAGCCTGTTCATGTTATCTAGTTAGATTTTATCTAATGTGGCTACTACAAAAATACAAAGTAGGACAAGGAACAAAATAAATTGCCGGGAGCCAGCATGGGAGATCCCCCCCCCCCCCCATGACAAGGTCAACAAAATAAATTGCCGGGAGCCAGCATGGGAGATCCCCGCCATGACAAGGTCATGCAGGACTCGAGGGAATCCCTGGGCCATCTGACCCATGACAAGGTCATGTTGAGCCTATGCTTACTGCAAAATTCTCACATCCCTCATCCATTGTGTTCCTGGGAGTGCATATAGTCAGGATGTAGAAAAGTAATAGCCTTAGCATTAGCAACATTAGACTTTGAGTTAATAAGTTCTTTCTTTGCTGTAACCTGGTGAATCTTTGCTCCATAAAAATGCAACTGTACTTTAAGGGTGACACAGGCTAACAATTTAAGAAGAAACATTTTAAGGAAAAATCATTGTCTGCTGTTCTGACTGACCAACCTTTATCTAAAGGAGGTCATGGAATATCATCAGGCCTCTGGAATAGAAGATGATGTACAGAAAATAAGACTTTTGCAGGAAAGAACCTGATATCGATGAAAGTTATTACTGATGGAATAGTGAGTTGACTCTGCATTTTTCACCTTGCTGTATGTATAACACAGGGTATAAAAGCCCCAAGAAGAATAAAGTAAATGAGCCTCACTCGAAGAAGCTTGGTCACCCCATGTCTCTTTCTTTATCTCTTTATCTATCTTTTTTCATTCACCGAGGTCATCCATCCTGAGGATATCCCTGGACTCTGCTGAGGCTGGACCTCAGCAATAAATGATGTTGACGGGACAGGAAGCTGAACCTCTGTGGGATGAAGAGAGAGAAATTTTGGTCATCAATGATTTCTATTTAAATATTTGGTAACAGAAGTTGTAAGTGATGAAAGAAAACTTTACATACTGAATTATGGAGAAGTGATTTGATTTACACATCACATAATTTCAATCTTCAGCAAGTCAGAAGAGCCTGTCTGTGATCTATGCACAGTGCACAGGACATATATTTTACCCATTAAATGGGTATCTGTTATTTCAAATCCAGCTGGTTGACTATTGTGCATGTGGTTCCTATGTGTTCCAATGTTACTACAGACTTGAATGTTTAAAATGGTATCCAGCGTGGGGAGAGCAACAGCTTTCTGCGAACAATATCTCTAAGTAAATGAGAGTTCCTATTTTATGGCCTCAAGGTGTCCTCATATGTATGAACCCCACCTCTTATAACAGAAAGAAGAGTGGAAGATGAGCTAGATTAAATGAGAGCCTTTTAGCAACTGGATCTTAAGTATTCAGCCTGTGATTTATTAAGTAATGTTGGGATCCCCAAACATTTCATTTAAAATTTTGGGAGCAAGCAAAGGGTTTGACCACCTAAATAAAGTTACTTAAAATTATATTTTGACATATCCACAAATATACAAATGTGTGTATGTGTACGCATATAAAACAAGTACAATGGCCTTTACTTCCTGTTAGGTATAATAGCATAGAAAAAATTCAAACGCAAATATAGAATGATTCGAAAGTCTACTCAGTTTTTCAATATATGTACGTAGAAATGCTTCAAAATATGTTTTATGGCTGCGTGTAAAATATAAGATTTGTCCAGGTTTAATGAAAAAAATAGATATAGAAATATATATTTCTATTTATATTTATATGCATAGATATTTATGTATATAGATATAAAATAGACAGATATGTTTCCATAACTGAAAATATTGATATCAAGCTTAGATCCCAGAATTATTTCCAACTCCTTGCTCCATCTCAACAGGAAATAGAAAAAAATATTGCAGATTAAAACACTTCAAGAACTGGACGTCTGTATACCTCCTCATGTTCTGACAGTAATTTTGATCAGAGAAGCTAGAAAAACTGGAAACAAAGGAAAATATTCAAGCGATAGGCAATAGTAACGATTTAGCCATTAAGCAATGTCAAAGGTCTTTAGCTCTTCCTCAAGGGACATTGATAACATTCTGAGCAATATCCTGGGAACATTTTTCGAGATGCTTAAGCCACAACCAGGCTAAACTGCATGTACATAGACCACAGAGTAGTTGGAAACAGACTGTCGATGATGTGGACTCCCAATATCCTCAGTAATAGGCCATTAGTAGAATACTCCCAAAACTGTGGTGTGTGATCAGTCATTAAAATCCTTCCCCTGAAAGCATGTGGGGATTTGGGTCTTTGAAGCACCTAAGACTGCTAGGACTCCTTGCTCGGTCCTATAGTTAACACGTGCTTTCACTGAAGCCCAGAGTTATTTGATTGATTTTACTGCACAGTAGCGAGTAGACCCAAGTGTGCTTGGATAACAGTAATGAATATTAAGAATGTGTGTATAGAGGGTGATAAATCACTTTTATTTCAGAAACCAGGAAGATTTATTGATGTAATTTTTCTGTGTAAAAATACTTTACGAATGGGGTTTTGCAGGTTTCATGGCTTTGGTTACGATTTCTGTAAGCAGTTTGTATTTTAAGTTGATGCTGAATTAAACCCTGTTTGAACATTACCCTTCAGTTGCTAGGAGACCACTGACTTTGTGATGTCACAGTTAACCTTCCATTGCTAGGACACCAGTGACTTGGTGATGTCACAACTTTTTGACTTTGAGAATCACTGTGAAGGTCTAGAGAGTATCTCTCTGTAGGCCAGCCAAGCAGCACTTGAAGTTGCAGTGTGTAAAATCAGACATATGAGAAATATATCTGAAGAAAGATTTCTCTGAGATGGCAATATTTCTTCAGAAATTCAAGATGGGCCTCCTAATGATGAATCTACTGGTACAGAAACCTCCATTAAATCTTCTTTGGATGATAATACACTTACTGGGGACTCGGTTTTGAGATCAATGATTGAAGAATATGCTTTTCAGGCTTTGACTGAGGATGTTGTGATCAAAAGGCCACACTATACATATTCTATCTGTGAAACAGATGAAATGTATGATTTTCTTTCATTCACATTTCTGCAAAACTTTGGAATATAGTTGCAAATTATCAGCTTGAATCTATTTGGTTGGACGAGCATGGCATTAGTAGTGATCAATGAAGAACTTTTTAAGAAAAAGGTCTTGGAAAGAAAGGAGCCTTTAAGAATAATTGAAACCAACAGTATGAAAAGTTTAGTTTGACAGCTTAATGTTTATGGGTTTTGTAAAAAGCAACACAATTTTACAAAGATCTGCTTCATAACCTGACTTTCTGGAAGAAGAAAACATATCTCTTTTGAGCAAGATATTCCAAAAATTTCAATTTTTGGCAATATGCCTTTTGAGGAAATCTATATGCAGGTCAGGAAGCAACAGAACTGGACATGGAACAACAGACTGATTCCAAGTAGGAAAAGGAGTGTGTCAAGGCTGTATGTTGTCACTCTGCTTATTTAACTTATATGCAGAGTACATGATGAGAAACGCTGGACTGGAAGAAACACAAGATGGAATCAAGATTGCTGGGAGAAATATCAATAACCTCAGATATGCAGATGACACCACCCTTATGGCAGAAAGTGAAGAGAAACCAAAAAGTCTCTTGATGAAAGTGAAAGAGGAGAGTGTAAAAGTTGTATTAAAGTTCAACAATCAGAAAATGAAGATCATGGCATTTGGTCCACCACTTCATGGGAAATAGATGGGGAAGCAGTGGAAACAGTGTGAGACTTTATTTTGGGGGGCTCCAAAATCACTGCAGATGGTGATTGCAGCCATGTACTTAAAAGACGTTTACTCCTTGGAAGAAAAGTTATGACCAACCTAGATAGCATATTCGAAAACAGAGACATTACTTTGCCAACTAAGGTCTGTCTAGTCAAGACTATGGTTTTTCCTGTGGTCATGTATGGATGTGAGAGTTGGACTGTGAAGAAGGCTGAGCACTGAAGAATTGATGCTTTCTTACTGGTGTTGCAGAAGACTCTTGAGAGTCTCTTGGACTGCAAGGGGATCCAACCAGGCCATTCTGAAGGAGATCAGCCCTGGGATTTCTTTGGAAGGAATGGTGCTAAAGCTGAAGCTCCAGTACTTTGGCCACCTCATGCAAAGAGTTGACTCATTGGAAAAGCCTGTGATGCTGGGAGGGATTGGGGGCAGGAGGAGAAGGGGAGGACAGAGGATGAGATGGCTGGATGGCATCACGAACTCGATGGATGTGAGTCTGAGTGAACTCTGGGAGTTGGTGATGGACAGGGAGGCCTGGCGTGCTGCAACTCATGGGGTGGCAAAGGGTCAGACACAACTGAACAACTGAACTGAACCAAACTGAAGATTAAATCGTGTGACCTAGAAAGCACGTTCACATATGTAGTTAAAACGGAATTTGAATTTGAGATACAAATTTTTGAAAACGTTTTATTTTTTAAAGTTGAGAACAGCTGAAGGTTAAAATGTTGGATATTTAAAAAAGTTTCCTAGCAACCTGAAACCAGATACAAATTATGAAGCCAATGAAAGTGGTATTAACTGCATATATACATCATATTTTTAGTTGAAGAGCATATTTCTTTTGAAATTTTACTTGTTAAACTGCTAAAGGAGATGTTTTATTTGATGCTATTTAATTGGTGTCGTTAAAGGAATACATTTTTATAGCTTAGCTTTATCAGTTTTACCTTGGTTTGTAAAGAAACTAAATAATTTAATCCTTTGATTTTAGTTACAGACCTACTATAAATCAAAGTTCAAAACCGTCCATCCCCAACTTTTAGTAACAATGCAAAGAAGAGTTGGGATTCACAATGTGTCTCCAATATCTTCACTAGTTAGAGATAACAATAAGTATATTAAAGGAAGTGTCAACAAAGATGATCATAACTTGATTTTCTTCCAGAAACCAAAGGAGAGAGTGCATTTTCAGCCTCCATAAGTTTAAGAGTGCCTTTCATACAAAAGCCTCATACCAGCCAGATAGTTGCTAATACAAGTGCCCTATCTCCATGTGACTTACCTTCTCCATCAGCAATATCAGTTAGACAAACAGACCAGATTGTGGTAGGTCAACCTGCTCTTTGCAACACGTTGAACATTTTTAATTCACATTCACATAGCAGCTACACTCAAGTAAATGTCCACGTTGAGGGCTTTGCTACTACAACTACATCTACTTCTCAGAACTACATTGTATCTCCATTTCAGAGCAGTTATTCTTGACTGACGATGGAGCCTTCTAAATTTCCAGTCATGTATAGCGATATATCAGCCCACGACAGTCCTTTTCCTATCCTGAAAGTGAAAGGTAACTCATGGTCCTCATGGAGTAAGCAAGGATCAAAATCAATGGTTGATCCTAAATATATTTCACTTCGGAATACTCTGAGCAGAGTCTCTGCTTGCTGCACTATCCACATTGTCATGAAGACTACCTAGAAATGGTGGCAATCACAAATTTGTGGTCATTCCTTCAGATGGCAGTGGCAATATTAAGTCATGTCCCTGCTTTGGTATGGTAATCCCCATAGGACAACACGAAGTTAAGTTCAACGTTCTCATTCTTGCAGCTAATGGGCCGATATCTGTCGAATATCTGTGTAGACAAGGGAGTGGTCGAGAAAACGCACTCTTTTTCTTTCACTGAAACGTTTCATTAAATGTAAGTGAGAATACTATGCTTTAGAGAGGTAAGCATTTTGGAGCCATTGTAAGAGCTATTGAAATTGTGTCCTTAGTTACCATTTCAAGCCCAAAAACAATGGCCTTGTTTTAGATTTCAGATGTGTTACCATGTAGTCAAATTTGCATGTTTTGAGCAATATCACCTTAAAGTTGATTCCATCTTACATTTCATTGTCATGTACTGATTAATCCTTCTCAGTTGCTTTTGAATCTTTTTCATGCTCTGTTTGAGTGGCAGGCCCTTCTCAGAAAGAACAGGATTAATTCACTTAGTCCTCTGTGATAATTTGGAAGAAGCATGGATATGGACATTCAATATATCATTTTGAAAATCTACTGTTTGTGTTCCCTCATGAAAGTATATCATTAACCTGTACTTCAATTGTCTAACCAAAGGAGGTCTGGATACATGATCCTTTGCCTTGGTGATCAATTCCCAGATGGCTTCAACATTTTGCTATCCTTAATTCTCAAAAGTATAAAGACAATAGCTTGATACATTAGGGAAACCTTGCACATGAATTCAAATTTTCTTTCCTTTATATATTTACTTTCTAATTGGTGCCTAAAATTGTAAAACAATGAAAACACTTTCAGATTTTCACTGTAAAACAATGGAAACTCTTTCAGTTGAAATAGTGTGAGACTTTATTTTGGGGGGCTCCAAACTCACTGCAGATGGTGACTGCAGCCATGAAATTAAAAGACACTTACTCCTTGGAAGAAAAGTTAAGACCAAACTAGATAGCCTATTGAAAAGCAGAGGTACTACTTTGCCAACAAATGTACGTCTAGTCAAGGCTATGTTTTTTTCCAGCGGTCATGTATGGATGTGAGAGTTGGACTGTAAAGAAACCTGAGCACTGAAGAATTGATGCTTTTGAACTGTGGTGTTGAAAAGGACTCTTGAGAGTCCCTTGGGCTGCAACGATATCCAACCAGTCCATTCTATAGGAGATCAGCCCTGGGTGAACTTTGGAAGGAATGATGCTAAAGCTTAAATTCCAGTACTTTGGCTGCCTCATGTGACGAGTTGATTCACTGGAAAAGACTCTGGTGCTGGGAGCGATTGGGGGCAGGAGGAAAAGGGGACAACAGAGGATGAGGTGACTGATGGCATCTTCGACTCAATGGACACGGATCTGAGTGAAATCCTGGAGTTGGTGATGGACAGGGAGACCTGGCATGCTGCGATTCATGGGGTCAAAAAGTCAGACACAACTGAGCGACTGAACTGAACTGAAGTGAACTGATAATTGTAAAAGTAAAAATGAAAATTTAAGTGATGTAAATACAGCAAATTGGGGCAAAAAGTTGAAATATTGATGGGAGAAGATTAGAGGATGAAATTGGATACTTAAAGTATAACAAGCAAAAATGTAACTGCAGGACCTATCAAGTTCAATATGACTTCCATATTGTTACTCTGCATTATTTTCATTTTAGCAAATCACTGAATAGTCTTACATGCAAAATATTCTAAGATCCCATGGCATGTAGAACAAAGTTATATATTTTAAAACATTCTGATTTAAAATGGCACTAGAGTGAAATCATTCAACTACAAAATAACTTCCTACCTAAGCCTAAAAACAAAAAACAGAGAACTATGTGCAGTTCATAGGTGTCCTTCTCTGAGTCCTTGGGTTTTATTCTCCTTTATTTTTTTTTTTTCAGTATATATATATATATATATATAAAAGACTGAGACTGTGCCTGTGTGTGAGCGCACATCAGATTAAGAATGTGTTCGTGAGTGTATGTCTAGGTTCTCCTTTGGACTTTTGTGTTAGAGATTTTGGCTAAAGTATTGGCTAATTCAAAAATATAAAGAGGCACAAATTAAAATGCCCATTCAAATGACTGCTTTTGGTTTTCGAAGTGCAAGACAGCTGGGTGGGTTTCAGAAGTTGAAACCATTTAGATAATAACTAGGTTACTGCACCCTAACAGTGTTAAAAATTATTATACTCTCCCAATCACCCAGCAAAAATTGAGTGGGACCTTATATGTCTATTATATCTGGCAATAACAAAACACCCACCTGCTAATATGACAGTACCAGAGAAGGCTAAGTAGATGCCTGGAGTTTTAACCAGGTCTTCCTATAATAGGATGCTACATTCCTATGGGAGGCTGCATACTCACCAATAACAAAGAACACTCTTAGAAATCAAAGAACCTAAAGATGGAATCTGTAATTCTGTTCTCAAATGGTAGACGTTGCTTTCCTCCTTCCCAAGAGTATCAGACAGTTAAAATAGAAGGAAGTTATAACAAGGCCCACATACATCTTACATAATACTTTATATGTCCAAGTCCCACCACACTGCTAAGATGATGACGATACAGGTCTTTTGGCTTCAACTCTGTGTGACAATCATCATATAAGAACTGTATAAATATTTGACATGCACTGATAGTGCAAATCTATAAAGCCAAATGTCTTGAGATCTGATTCAAAGGGGAAAAATGTGTACTCCATGCCCTCAGTTTCATGGGACTTTCACATGCATTCACACATTTCCGCAGCCCTCAACCTTTATCTGAAGTCAAAAAACTGACATTAAGAAGAGGAATGATCTATTCACACAGAAGGAAAGTGGAAAAATAAAAATGGATCCAGTCTCCTACATACTTCCATCCTCAGTAATGGAACCCCTTGTAAGCATTCTTAAGGGCAACTAGGAGAAACAACTCAAAGATGCTTCTCCCAGGATTAGAGAGGTTGACTACAAGCTGTAAGTTTGCTTAACTCTCACCTCATCCTTAAGATAACAAACCATGCCTGTTAACATATTAGAAGATGGGCAGCACTAGCAGATATTTACAGACAATGTCTGTTTCTGCCTAAGGCCAAGGTTGTAGATCCAAGTGGGGTGGGATAAGGTTTCCATCTCAGGATACCATATGACATCGCAGGTGTTCTCCTTCGCTGGTAAGCTTTAAAAAGACTTTGCGGGAAGTACAATATGAGGGAGGAAAACAAGGAAACTGACAAGAGCTGTGTTCTTTCTAATTGTCCTGTATCTCACTTATCACTCCAAGTCCAATGACAGATTTAACATGCAATCTGAACCATCTCCCAAGCACTGCCAGTTCTAATTTTTTGATGTTCAGTCATTCAGACTTGTCAGACTTTTGTGACTTCATGTACAGCAAGAACCCTGGGCTCGCCTGCCATTCAAATATCCCAGAGTTTTATTCAAACCCAAGACCTTTGAGTCAGTGATGCTTTTACCCATCTCACCCTCTGTCGTTCCCTTTTTCTCCTGCAATCAATCTTTCCCAGCATCAGTTTCTCTGCAGTGATTTTGCTCTTGGCCTCAGGAGACCGATATGTGCAGCATCAGTCCTGAGAATATTCAGAAATTATTTCCTTCATGGTTTGCTAGTTTTAATTCCATGTTCACCACAGAACTCTCACACATCTTCTCCAACACTACTGTTGTAAAGCATCCATACTTTGGCAGTCAGTTCTTGTGTTCCTGCTCATTCCTCCATACTTTACTCCTAAAATGCAACTTTGACTATTCAGGCCTTTTCAATAATCTCTCAGCTTTGTAATACGGTTTCTAGTTTGGTCATAGCTTTTCATCCAAGGAGCAAATGCCGTTTATTTTCATGGCTGAAATCACATCATGCAGTCATACCAGAGGTTGAGAAAGTGAAACCTGTCACTAATTCAACTGTATCCCATTGAAATACCTCAAAATGTTGGAAACATATTGCATGATCTTATTTTTTGTGTTTGTTTGGTTTTGTATTGAGTTTTCATCCAGCTTTTTCAATCTCCCCTTTCACCTTCATCAGAAGGGTCTTTAGTTACCAGCGTTTTTCAGCTATTTGTGTGTTGTCATCATATAACTAAGGTTATTCATACTTTTCACAGTAATTTTGTTTCCAGCTTCAGATTCTTTCAGCAAGTAAATTTCCATGAAGTATTCTGCACAGAAGTCAAATAAACTGGATGACAATATACAGCCTTGATGTATTTCCTTCCCTATCTTGTACCAGTTCATTAGTCCTTGTCCAGTTTCAACTGCTGTGTCTTGAACTGCCTGCACGCTTCCCTGGAAACAGGTATGGTAGTCTGATATTCTTATTTCTTTAAGAATTTTCCACAATTCGTTGTGACCCTCACAGTCAAGGGCTTCCCTGACAACTCAGATGATAAAGCACCTGCCTTTAATGGGGCAGAAACAGTTTGGTACCTGCGTCTGGAAGATCTCCAGAAGAAGGGAATTGTAGGCACAAAGAGTGAGACACGACTGAATGACCTCATTTTCATACATAGTCTAAGCCAGTAGCAGAAATAAAGTAGACATAGATGACTTTGTGAAAACCCCTTGCTTTTTCTATGATCCAAACTCCAATTAAAGTTTACCTATTAAGATTACATGAGTACGACTTAATATACCTGCCTGTTCTTTTAAAATTGTTTTGCGTTTTTTTCTCAGTCTCTTTTTTTCAAGCTATCATCTACATACTGTTAGATTCCTGGACACCTGCCATCTTCTTATACAAAAATTAAATTATTCTCATGCCAGTCTCTGACCTTTGACACCCTTTTAGAACAGTTAAGTTTCCAAGACAGAAATAATGAATCTGTGCTCTGGGTAAATGTTGGGGCAGTTTGATAAATAGCTAGATATTTTTAGGAACTGATTTTGAACCCAGTTCCTGTACCATCTCTTATCTGGGAAAGAACTATGTTTCTTCAAGCTGATGACAATTCCTCATTAGCAGAAATTTCAGGAAAAATAAATGTGCTTATTTGCATTTTCCAGTCAGTGATGTACCATTTAAGTCAGTGATGTACCAATTATGTGAATATATATGTAACCTCCCATCAAACAGATTAATTCATGTCAAATAAAATTTGTTGTTTCACTGGGATGTCTAAAGGAATTACCTAGTTTGCCTAGAAAGAAAATCAGAACTTCCAATTTGGCAGAAAATAAAAGAGCACATTGAGTGCAACTCTCTCCATGGAGGCATCACAAATGATCCTTCTATAAAGGCAACAGTTCCTCCAGAGCATCAAGTGAATATTAGCAGAAGACCTTGCTCAACAGAGAAGACTATATGAAAATTAGACATAACTGGGAAGAATGGAGGGATAATGGGAGTAGGAGGATGAGACAAACAGAACCAAGTCTGTGTCCTGGGCTGGGAGAAGGAGAAACTAGTGTGCATAGGGCCTGGAAGATGAAACATGGGATTAGAAAGCCAACCTGGGTGGGAACTGCTTTTGACTATGTGGAGATGGAATGATGGATCGTTGATGACAAATTGTATAGAAAGGACGGCCTTTTGAAAAATCCCAAACTGACAAAGAAGCAAGACCTTAGGGCTTAGTCACACAGCGAGCTGGTGACAGTATTGAATTTTCCCCTCTTGCCACATGCTAAGACCTATTATAACGCAATAGAAAAAAACTACCAGCCATAACTACCACTCACGCTTCTGCCCCCACAAGCCAGAAGATGTTCCCATTAGGGCCATAACTTTTCTGTCCATGATTGCTGGCTCCTTGGCAAAACTGACAGCACCAGGGTTCCAACACTCCAAACACTTGTAATATGCGATAGCTTTTCCAAAGATCTGCTTCACTACCTGACCGTCTGGCAGGAGAAAACACTGTCTCTGTTTTAAGCAAGGTGTTCCATAAATTTCCATTATTATAGGAAATATATATATATATATATATATATATTTAATATAGTGACCATTTAACTGTGTTAACATAGGTAGCTAAAAGTGACTTTAAAATTGAGATAATATGCTGCTGAAATATTTTTCTATTGTTTTCAAGTTGAGAACAGCTGGATATTAAGAGATTTTAAGTGTAACACACTTAAATTTTATTCCCCTTGCAACTTGGAACCAGAGAGGAATCCTGAAGCCACTTAAAGGGGTATTTGGTGTAGATATATAAGATATTGTTACATAAGGAGCAAAATAAATTCAAATAGGTAAGTATTTAAAACTATTAGTGGAAATGTACTATTGGAGGCTATTATCTTTGTACGTTTTTAAGGAACAATATTTCGAGTCTGGCTTTGTTTCTCTATTTTACCTTGGTTTGGAAAGTCAGTAATAATTTTCTTCCTTTGTTTTAGTTGAAGTGCTATCATAATTCAAATGTTAAGTGGTGCTATCCCCAACTTTTAATGAGAATGAATAGAAGAGTTGGCACTAAAATTGTCTCTCCAGTATCTTCACTAGTTTGAGATTACAAGATGACGCATGCTACAGGAAGGAGTAATGTGAATGATCATCTCTCCTGGATTCTTCCTGAAACTAGAGGAGAGTGTGTATTTTCAGGCTCCACAATGTTAACTGTGTCTTTCATACGAAAGCCTTCTACCAGCCACATAGTTTCTAATACAAGTGTCCCAACTCAAAGTGATTTTTTTTTTCTTCTTCATCAGTGTCAGTTAGAATGAAACAGCAAATTGTGATAGATCAAACTGGTGTTTCAAATCTGTTGATCTTTTTACATAAGCATTCACAGAGCAGCTACAATCAAGCAAACTGTCACATGGAGAATTTTGTTACTACGACTAATTCTACTTCTCAGTACCACATCATATCTCATTTGCAGATATATGATTTTGACTGATGATCAACCATGTACCATTACAGTTCGATACAGTAATATGTCAGCCCATGAGGATATATTCCCTAAATTGCAACAGGGAGTCATGGCTCCTAGTGCAAACAATCACTGATGCATCTGCTACCTCTCTTTCAAGGTCTCATCAGCCATCTTTCATATAATTACTACTTACGACTGATCTACCAAGAAGGAACCTGATCATGCAGGATAATGTAGATTAAATTTTACGTTGGTGATGCCAACAAATTCCTACATTTCTCTTATTTATATATTAAATTTAAATATTCACCTTCATAGTTACTTTTTCTATTCTGAAATCATTAAGAGGAACATGAGGCTTTCTCTCAATACCTGTCCATTTCATTGTGCATTTATATAAACTCTCGGGCTTTTGAATGGTCATCTGAATTAAATTGGTCCATTCTGGTGAATTTTTATTCACTGATTCCAGAAAGTCTGATGTTCACACTTCTTTTCTTCTGTTTGACTACTCCCAATTTACCTTCATTCATGAACCTAACATTCTGGGTTCCTATGAAGTATCATTCTTTACAGTATCAATCTTTACTTTTATCCATAGTCATAGCACAATTAGATATTGTTTTTTCTTTGCCTCCATCTCTTCCTTGTTATGATTTCTAGAAGCATACAGGGCATCGACCAACCTGGAGAGTTCACCTTTCAGTGCCCTATCTTTGTGCTTTTTCATATTGTTCATGTGGTTTTCAAAGCAAGAATACTAAAGGGGTTTTGCTTTTCCCTTCCCCAATAGACCACACTTGGCCAGAATTCTCTACCATGTCCAATCCATCCTGGGTGGCCCACCATGGCGTGTCTCATAGTTTTGTTGAGGTAGAGAAGGCTGTGATCCATTTGATCAGTTTGGTTAGTTTTCTCTGACTGTGGACTTCATTCTGTCTGCCATCTGATGGATCAGAATAAGAGGCGTATGGAAACTTCCTGATGGGGTTGAATCTGGCATACTCTGATATATGGGGCCATATTCAGTAAACCTTTAACTCAATTTACTCTTGATGGGTGTGGCTGTGTTCAGGCCCTGTTGTATGAACTGAGGCCTCACTATGGTATGGGTAATGAAAGTAATGTGGACCTTCTTCAAAAGGACTTGAGCAAGCACTCTTGCATTCAGTGCCCATCACCCTGCTGCATCCCATTCTTGGACCATGCCTCTGCTGGTGACTCCTGGACACTCACAAGCAAGTCAGGCTCAATCTCTTGTGGGAACACTGCTCTTACTCTTGGTGTCTGGTGAACACAAGGTTTTGTTTTTGCCCTGAAACTGTCTGTTTCAGTCCTGTAGAAGTTCTATAATCAAATCCCTCTGGCCTCCAAAGTCAAATTCCCTGGGGATTCTCCATTCTTTTGCCAGATCCCAGGCTGAGAAATCTGAAGTGGTCCTAAAACTTCCTTACCTGTACAAGAATTTTTTTAGAATAATTATCCTGCAATTTGTAGATTGTGTGCTAGGCCACTTTTGGTGGATTGAAAGGTTTCCTCCTCTGAGAGGGCTAATGTCACAAGCTGCATGAACAAGGTCTGTAGCAGCCAGAGCCTCTCTTCCCTGTAAGGCCATTGCTGACCCATACCTCTGCAGGATACAGTCAATCACTCAAAAACAGTTCTGTCTCTGTCTTTGTGGGGTCCCTGGGTATAGGTACATAAAATGTTTTTTTGAGCACTCTCACTTGGCTGGTACGTACTAATTCTAAATGCAAATTCACCCTTCCTACAGTCTTGTTAGGACTATTCCTTTGCCTTGGACATGCTTTTTGTTTGTTTGTTTGTTTGTTTTGTTTTATTTTGTTTGGTGGGACCCAACATTTTCCTGTCAATGGTCATTCAGTAACAAGCTGTAATTTTGGAACTCACAAACAAAAAAATGAGTTCACACCCTTCTGCTTTGCCACCTTCACTTCCTCACAGGCACAAACCAGCAAAGGGGAAAACCCCTACATCACACCTCTGTATTTTCTTCATCTCTCTGTATTGTCAGATTGGCTGGAAGCCCATGGACAGAGCCAAGGTTACCTCCTCTCTCCTAGGAGGCCTGTGCTTTAATAATGAAGGATCCTATCTTATCATGACATTTGTCTCACATGACGATATTATTTGTGATATGTAAAGAGAGAGTGTGCTTCTTGATGGGCTGACCCAAGGCAGCATTATCCCATAGCCTTCCTTTATTATAGAAAATGTCTCCAGTGCAGTAGATTATCTTCTGTTCCTCCTCCTTCCCGTCTCTACTCTTTTCTGAAGGACCTTCACCTCTTCACAGATTTGCATCCAGTTATAGCCATATCCACCATCTCCACAGGCAAGCCCAATTCTCATAGACTGAGGGGTCCACAGGCTATGCTTTAAAAGCCCCACACCACTGGGTTTACACTGGATGAGTCCTCAGGCCTTCCACATCATTTTCCTGGTAAACACACACACACATCGACATAGCAGAAACTGTGAGCTTCTTTATGTTTCTTGATGTAAATCCAAATTTATGAACACACTGGCCATTCTTTCCTCATTCCTATCTTGAGCAGGACCACCTCAGAGATGCATGGTCCAGTCTCCCACACTCTGTGAATGCCTGGTTCAGACTTCTGCTTGATCTGCATCTCACTGTCTGTAACATTCATCTCTGTCAGCTGTGGTTGTACAAACATCCACATAGAAAAACACACAAATGTGGGCAACAAGCTCATGTGAGTAGACACACAAATGTTTAAGGCATGTAAAAACATAAGCAAACAGGGAACGTAGATCTTTATGTAGCTGAAGAACCTGTGCTTCATATGAAATATAGATATTTCCATTTTCTTATAGGAAAAACTCCATTCTGAACTGAAATATGAAGTATAGAAAAGTCCAAATTCCATGATGGCAACATAGCATCAAGGTTTTGATATAGTAAAAACAAACCATCCCCCACTTCACGGAATCAATCCTTTGTTTTGGTATATATTATTAGAAATACAGCAAATTCCTCACTTCATTAAGAAACAGGGGTGCTCAGATTTTCATTTGTGCAACAGAGATAATTCAATTTTCGTACAGGTTTTCCATTTCTTCAAAAAAGCAGCCAAGGTTGTTCTATGTGAAATGCCCAGAACTTCACATTTAATGGTAGAAAACCACCACCTAGATTCATATATGAGATATCCTGCTGTTGCTGTTCTAAGTCGCTTCAGTCATCTCCAACTCTGTGTGACCCTATAGATGGTAGCCCACAAGGCACCCCTGTCCTGGGATTCTCCAGGCAAGAACACTGGAATGGATTGTCATTTCCTTCTTCAATGCATGAGAGTGAAAAGTGAAACTGAAGTCACTCAGTCGTGTCCGACTGTTAGCAACCCCATGGACTGAGGCCTACCATGCTCCTCCATCCATAGGATTTTCCAGGCAAGAGTACTGGAGTGGGGTCCAAATTTCACACAATGAAAACAGCTTCCAGATTTTCATAAAGAGAAATAAAAAATGTGATAGATCATGGAGGAAAACAAGCATCACTATATTTGCATTTTAAAATGTAGGTACTAAAAAAAAAATGTAGGTACTTTTACATTTGAGTTCAATTTAGTTCAGTCATTCAGTCGTGTTCAACTTTTGTGACCCCCATGTTCTGCAGTATGTCATGTGTCTCTGTCCATCACCGACTCCCAGAACCTCCTCAGACTCATGTCAGTCAAGTCGGTGATGCCATCTAACCATCTTATCCTCTGTTGTCGTCTTCTCATCGGCTTCAATGATTCCCAGCATCAGGGTCTTGTCCAATGAGTCCATTCTTCACATCAGGGGTCCAGATTATTGGAATTTCAGCTTCAGGATCAGTGCTTCTAATGTATATTCAGGACTGATTTCCTTTAGCGTCCTTGCAGTCCAAGCAACTCTCAAGAGTCTTCACCAACACCACATTAAAAAGCATCAATTCTTCCATACTCAGCTGTCTTTGCAGTCCAAGTATCACATCTGTACAAGCTTTCTTTACAATTTTGGTAAGCACCCAATTTTCTTTGTCCTGGTTATTTTCTTTCACTTGCTCATTGATCATGTCACATTTCACTTGTAAATCTGTGACTTTTGTAGTTCACACGTTCAGACAGTGCTTTCTCAAACTTAAAAGCCAACAGTGGGTGGTCACTGCTGAACCACAGAAGGGGACTGGTTACCCTCCCTCCCTCTCTGAACAAATGTGAATGCTGCACAGGCTGCAATCCCAGGCACAGAGCCGCGGAGGGTGACCCACAGCACCTTGGACACCCAGATACAAGGGCCATTACTCCTGTGGCAGCTTGGAAAACAGGGGATGCTCTGCTGTCATGAGGAAAGCTCCTGAAACTTTTTCGAATTCATGCCAGTGAGATGCCAAGGAGAACACTTCGTTAAGTCCATGACTGACGGGTGCTGGAGACATGCACCTATGCTCATTGACCCTATCGAGGCTGTTTCAAAGTGGTTCTGTTTTCCATGTGAGAATACATCCCAGCCTGCCCAGTCGCCCAAGCCTGTGGGGCTGCAAACAGCAAGAGGATCAAGCTAAGCCATCCATCCTCTAGACCTGATACCCACTATATGTGTTCCGCAAAGAGTAAAAAGAGTGATGTTTCAAACTGTAAGGCTATGCAGGTAGCAGGTGCTTATGCTGAAGTGGTCATCCATCTCTGAACCCTCACAAAAAAGGCAAGAGTTGCTCGTGCTCATGGCAAGGTCAGGGAAACGATGCCCGGCACTTGAGAAGGATGGAAAGGCCCTTGTAACTGTGTGTCCAAGGGGCTGTGTGTCATCCACTGTGGCTTTATGTCTGGGATTTCAGCCTGTTCTGTGTTTCTTCTCCTATGCACCATCACTGGTCCCCCCCAGGCACTTTATTCCTGCCTCTCCTTTCAGCCAGGCATCCTGGGTGCACTGGGATTCCAGTTAGAACTTGCTCACTCAGTGAGAAAACAGGGATTGATACCCTGGCTCCTTGCCTCTCCTGGCTAGTCTATGTACCTTTTTCTATGACCTTCATGTTTTTGCTATCCAACGTCCATCACCTGGCTAGGTCAATTTCAATAGCTCATAATCACAAGCATACTGGCAGCAATTCTATGCACACATGTACACATGCATGCACGTTTACCCACTAACATACCTGAGAGATAACTTGCACATATGCAGAAGCACAAGCTTTCTTCTCTAGGAACTTCAGTTTTGGTAAGTATCCAGATTTCTTTGTCCTGGTTATTTTCTTTCACATGTTCATCGATCATGTCAGATTTCTAAGTCTGTGATTTATCCTCAAAGGTTACAAAATTTTGGTATTTGTTAGTGATAGGGACCAATCTGCAGAGCATCAGGGTGGGTTAGAAGTGCCTGCTCTGGACAGCTGAGTGACATGCGCCTGTGTTATCCATTCTCCCATCACATTGGACAGCTTCACAGTACCAGTCATGTTGGCCTGATCCATTGCCTGTGCATTCCTTCAGAGGACCAGAAAACAAGGACATCTGGGCTCAGCTGACTTGGAGAACCACTTTCTCGGTCATTCCTTGTCAATGCTGTGCCCCTGTTGCTAGCCTACCACTCCTTAGGGCCCACATCATTCTGAGTGAAGCCCCCTGTTTTTCCTATCTGTGCAGCTTTCTGTGTGCACCTATCTACCTTTGCCCCCAAGCACCCCTGAGGCATCCAGCTACAAGAGTCTCTTTTCAGTTCCGTGACTCCACGCAAACCCATCTAACCCAAACCCCCACACACTCACCCAGCCATATCCCCACCCTAGCCCCACTCTAATGCCCCTCCCCCATCTGTCCGGTGGGCATGGCCACAGGCACTGCCCCTCCATTCCCCTCCCTGCCTCTTAAAATAAGCACATTTTGGACTTCTTGGTAGACCCCACTTGAGACACCAAGATCTGGTGTGATTTGCTCTGGGAGGAAACAGGATCTGGGAATGGTTGAGCTGCATGGTTTTCGGACACTGCTTAGTCACTGCTTCTCTCGCATCAGCGTTCAGCAGGAACCACGTGGTAAGGCGAGGCTGCACAAACCATGAGTTTCTGCCTTGGGTCCCCTGCTTTCCCACAAGGTTATCTTGAGCTAGTCAGTGGTTTGCAGCTATGGGCTCCAATTCTATTTGCCGCCTTAAAACGAGTTATTGGGACCAGGGGATGAAGTGAAGGCAGAAGCAGGTGAGGAGCTAGCCAC
Source organism: Ovis canadensis (assembly GCF_042477335.2). NCBI lineage: Eukaryota > Metazoa > Chordata > Mammalia > Artiodactyla > Bovidae > Ovis > Ovis canadensis. Next base: position 14,538,786 of record NC_091271.1, read on the forward strand.
TGCCACATGCTCTGGAAAGAGACAAGGGGGCCACATGCTCTCAAAAGTGGCTGTGGAGCCATGCTCTGGATGTCATAATCCAGCAAACCAGGGTCTACTGCCACTTGGCACTGGACATGTGGTCCCCTCTGGAGGTGCCAGGGCATGGTGGGCCAAGAAAGGGACATAAATGGGCCTGCCGGATGGTGATCAGTGTCCTGAGAGAAAGGCCCCTTTGACCCAAGAACGAGCTCTGCAGTCCGATTGTCCACTGTTCCATCCATTGAGAAATAGCTCAAATTTTGAGATCAGAGGAGATGTACAGTCACACGGTGGGGTTGGCTCTCCAGTTTTCAGTTTATCCTCCAGCTTTCTAGATACACATGTTAACATACAGTCTTCTTGTTTTTGGAGCATTTTGGTTCTTGTTCTCAGGCTTGGGTGGACACGGGTGACTGAAAGAATAGAAGACCAAGGAAACCAGGTGTTTGAGGACCTGAGGCCATTGTGAGCTGAACCAGTGTGTGTGAAAGTTATCTTCAGGTAAGCTGGTCCCCTTTGCCACACCTCTGGTGAACCCTCCGTGTTGATCATCATGGAGCTCAGTAGAGTCTGCAGCCTGAGGCCCTCAGGGCAGGAGGAGGATGAACATCCTTTAGTTTCCCAAGTCATTTTCCTAAGAAAGCTTTGGTCCTGCTGCTATCTTAGAAGAGGCAGCTGCAGCGTGAGGGGGGCCCATTCCCAAAACCACGGTCAGGTTCAGAACCTGTGGTTGGGAGGCTGTTTTCAAACTCCAGACACTCGACCCCTGTGCAGTATTGGGGAAGGGCTAGGTGGTGAGCCCAGGGAAGTTTTGATCTCCCTACGTGTGGGACCCCTGGGAGTGAGGTGCCCCTGGAAAGAAAGCACTCAGGCAACAGAGTGAGTCCTCTAGCTTCAGCTGGAAGAGACCAGAGAGGCTGTGTGGCCAGAAGTGGAATGGAAAATGGAGAGGGACCCCAAGGGTGAAGACGACATTATACACTGGGATGCTGACTAACCCTTGGGTGCTGCTGACCCCAGCACACCTGGCTATAACCGCCAGTATCACTGCTCTCTCCAGAGCAGAATCTGTAGACCCTCTGACCGAGAGCTGCAGACTCTTGAGTATCTGTGTCAGTACCGACTGGGGCCAGAACCCTGAGAGGAGGAAGGTTTGCAAAGAGGGGAGATCAAGGTCATGAATCCAGGGGAGTTGAGGGCAGGAGAAAAGGGTCAGTCTGGCACTGCCAGGTAGTTGCCTTCCTGTACAGACAAAGTGTGATCAGAGTCCAGGCCGTGGCGGAGAGTCCCAGAGCTCTGTTTCTGCAGTTACGGCACGACATCAGGGTCCCCACACCATTCATATCTCCTGCCTCACCTGTAGGAGGGGCCTCTGTGCACTGCTGCTCCCAAAATTCTGCTGGTGACCCCCCCATCAGTGAATCTGCCTACCTGCCCCTGTTGAGGGCAGGCAGTACTGGGAGGTTTGCTCCTGGGAGATGGCCTGAGACTGAGCCCTTGGTGGACAGCTGTTGAACTGAGGTAAGGTGTAAATCTAGGCCTATCTGGATTGCTCCCCAAATATTGCACCTTTGCCTCATCTTCCTGGATGACCTGACAGTACCCACAGATGTGCTGAGTCCCTAGACTGTGATGGGTGGTGTCCCCTGAAAGGAGGCTCCTGTTCTGTGATCTAGTAGTCCTTAAGATTTTCACTGCCCACAAACAGAGTAGGCTATTACAGTTCTCAGAGCCTTTCTGGGCACACTGACCTAACTGACTGGCCCAGGATGGCTTAGGGAGATCTGGACCTGGCCAAAGGCATCATTCCCATGTCACTCTCCATGGACCCTTTGTGACCCTCTCTTGAGTCCCAGCCCTTGCTTGTAAAATGAAAAAGCACAGTAAGGCCCCTGCTGATGATGTTTCAGTTTTCGAGGAGGAACCTGAGATCAGGAAATTTAATCACTTGATGATTTAAATTCTGCCAAGTACGAGGTATTGTCATTTTGATTAAGAATCCAGCTTCAGGCTCTCATTCCCCATCCCCTGGAAAAACTTGAATAAAGAGCCTGTTGGATACAAAAGAAATGAAGATGTCTCAGAAGCACTGATGCCAGCAAATGTTATTTCACTTGTTAGTGATAAAGAAATTTGGAGATAATATCAGGCCGTAAAGCTCAAGGAATGAGACATTTGAAGCAGATCCAGGCTTAGGAAGTTGGGTGACAACAGTCCAGGTCGTGCATAGGAAAGATCCTTATCCTTAGTTGAAAGTTATGTGCTGAGAAGAAAGGAAGCACAGCTGAGAGGACTCCTTGCTGACGTTTAGCAATGAAATGAAACACTTTAATTTTCAATGCTTAAGATCACAAAGTACTAAAAAAAAATTAGCTTTACTGTTTTTATTTCTCTAAACATTTACAACCAGTCAATCCTAAAGAAATCAATCCTAAATATTCATTGGAAGAGATGATGTTAAAGCTGAAGCTCCAAAATTTTGTCCACCTGATGCAAAGAGCTGACTTATTGGAAAGAACTTTGATGCTGGGAAAGATATAAGACAAGAGGAGAAGGTGATGGCAGAGGACAAAATGGATGGATGGTATCACTAAATCAATAGTCGTGAGTTTGAGCAACCTCTCGGAGACAGTGAAGGACAGGGAATCCTGATGTGCTAAGGTTCACAGGGTCTCAAAGAGTCAGACGTTGCTGAGTGATTGAACAACAACAAACATTTACAACAGTTAGTGTAACAGGGTTCTTGACTTTAAAAACATATGGAATGGCTGTGGAAAAATATCATAATTGTGCCTTAGATTATGAAGGTTGGCTTTGCAGTTTCAGCATGAGTGGTCACCCTGGTGGCCCTGCTCCACCATACAGATCAGCTTTGCCTGTCACTATTTTTGAGGCTTGCTTGCTTTTCATTTGTTCAGACATCCTGAGTGGAAGATCATGACTTTATTATTTTTTTTTAATATTTTCAGTTTTACTGAGATATTAATAGAATTCACATGTAGCTCTGTGTAAGTTTAAGGGGTTCAGCATGACGAATCCACTTACATCCACCATGCAGTGATGAGTGCAGTAAGTCTAGTGAACATTCATCATTTCATATGGATACAAAATTAAATAGAAAAAAACGTGTTTTCATTTTGATGAGAACTTTTAGTGTTTGCTCTATGAACTTTTATATTTAACATAAAATAGCATTAGTTATACTTATGTTGCATGTCACCTAACAAAACACTGTTAGTTATACTTCTATTGTATGTCACCTCCCTCATACATATTTCTAACTAGAAGATGAATATGATAGTTTCACTAGGTGTCCCTCCCAGTCACTGAGAATGATGCCCACCCCCCTTCCCAGCCACTTTGTAAATATTGGAAACATCCCCTCCCAGGCTGCTGGCACCCACTTCTCTCTGAGCCTCTCTCATCTGTGTGTCCAGTCTCAGTGCTCCGTCCGTGTGCCCTTGGAAGTAGGAAGGAGGGACGGCCACTGGCATGTCACCTAGGCAAACAGAAACAGAGTGGGACACTGTGAAACCATTAGGTGTTGTTTCCAGGTCACCAAAGAGATCGGGCATCACAATCTTTCATGTCTCATGATGGAACAAATAGCTCCAGGTCATTTACCTTAAAACCTAAATAAATAAACAATCAGCCGAGCAGAGGTATAGAACTGGTATAGAATTTAAAGCCTCAAAAGACAGTTTTCTGTAACAGGTTAACCAGGGGTATACTCTACTGCAGATTAAGGAAATCTCCTTTATGTACAGTTGGGAAGGTCCCCTGGAGTCGGAAATGGCAACCCACTCCAGTATTTTTGCCTAGAGAATCCCATGGACAGAGGAGCCTAGTGAGCTACAGCCGATGGGGTCCCAAAATGTCAGACACGACTGAGTGACTACTGCTTAATACTAGAAAAGAAATTAGGTGAGAAGTGAAGTGCTAGAAAAAAAGTTATTTACTAGAGTATGATACTTGGAAGGTTCACAAGCATTGTGTTGCCCTAAATACTCAGGCTTTCACAATCAGTGGAAAGGGGGGGGGGGGGGTGGAATCTTCATTTTCTTGAGCAGACAGCATGTTTCCATCATCAGTGCCTCCCCCAGGTAGTGCAGGGAAGTTTACTTGTCCCACTCTATATGGTCAGGCTAAGACCATAGTTCAGTTAAGACTATAGTTCAGTTCAGTTCAGTTGCTCAGTCTTATCCGACTGTTTTCGACCCCATGGACTGCAACACACTAGACTTCCCTGTCTTATTATTTGCAAAAAATATATTCAGGTCTCAGGACAATGCAGGTATTTCATTTTGAAAAGTCACCTTTCCATAAGTGATTGTGTTTTATATGTGCAGAGCCTGTTTTGGGGAGTCATTAACTTGATGACCACTGGGCAGGTTTAGGTCTTATTTTGTGCTATTGTTTTATTGTTTGGGGGCATATTGTGGAAAGAACATGTCTTAGGGGCTGAAGAGCATGTTTCAGGAGTTGTTAACTCATGGAGTTCACTAGGCAGGATATAAGTCTTATGCCACCACTGTTTTATTGTTTTGGGCCATGTCTCATGCGTCTGTTGCATGGTTTTGTTGCTAAGCAAGTTATCTTGACTTAAACAAGCCAAGCTGGCTTTGATGCTGAGAGACTTGTTTTGCCTTATGAATCGAGGAAACCTACATGTTTCAGAATTTTCCCATTACTTTCTGGAGTATCATTTGTCTTATTGTGGTCTCCCCAAACCCTGTAGTTTCTTCTCTATCTACAGTTCCCTAATGGAGTATCAAGCTAACTGTTTGATCATTCTAGTCTATTATTTTGTCCCTACCACCTGCGGACACTCCCAGCCCCAAAGTGCAGGCTGCAGTGCCATCAGTGATGCCAACACCACTCCAGCAAATGAGATGCAGCTCTGAGAGCCAGGAGACCAGGCCAGCAGACCAGATCTGTTATCATTTCCTTCCTCCCCCTTCTTCTGGGCTATCCCCTGCCAAGTCCTGGACCCCTATCTGCCTGAAGTGGACCCTAAACTTCCCACACCCTGCCCACTCCACCTTACTGCTGCTTTGCCTCTAGAAGCACCACCCTCAGCAGTAACTGGCTAGAGTTAGCATAACCTGGACATCTGGCAAGTCTTCACTGGGGAGGAAGAAGGAGGGAGCCTCTTTTGTTCAGGTCTAGGTGTCATTGAATCTGCCTTGCCAAGCACAGGAAGAGGCAGAGCAGGCTCATAGTGAGGGTAGACTATTCCTGGTTAAGAAGAGATTTGACTCCAGATTGGAGGGAGGACAGACATACTGGAACTCCCAGTAGGATCTCGTCTGCTTGAGGCTGGGTCCCCAGGGCTTCTTGTCAGTCTGGGGCCTCTGAGGACCATCCAGGCTGTGGTCTTCCTCCAAAAGCCAGGGAGGGTCATCATCCAGTGTTTCTAGTGCCTCTTTGTGCACAGATGCATTCCAAAGACCCCAAGGAAGGCCCGGGGGAGCAGATGCTTTGAAGACTCAGAAGGAAATCTGCAACTAGAGAAGGAATGAGCTCTTTCCATCTTTAAGCGAGCTCAGAGGCTTCACTAGTCTGTGCAATACGAAAACACGTAGAAATGTCCCCCACGTTGACTCACACGTCGGTCCTGGGAGTTGTCCTGGGCCGACCTAACACTGGGCAGGATAAACACATCTTCATGCAGATGAGACCCTAGTGCTTCTGTGTCCATCGAGACCCCTGCACAGACAGACTTTGTGGAGCTGGAGGTAGCCAGAGGCCTGTCCCCTGCCTTACACAGAAAGATTTTTTGGCTGATACTTCCTGTTTTTATATCATTTGAAGACAGTGGTCCCTCCTGCATCATTAGGTCTCCTGGAGTCTGAGTTCACATGGAAACAGCCCAAGCTTAGACCTCTGCTGTTTTCTGTTTCCCCGTGTCCCTGTGAAGTCGGCTAGCTCTTCCTAATGTTCAGTGGGGCAGATCTGTCCGTCCATTCATCTTTGTTTAAGTGGGTCTTCCAGTTACTCCTTCATGGAGCATGACAAGCTTGTCCTGCCTTGGCTGTCTCAGGCTCACCAGCCTGGAAAGGAAACCAGGGGTGAACTTCGGCTTCTCTCTGAAAGTCATTTGAGGTACTGGTGGAAAGTGCCAGTGTCATCATGGCTGCTCCTTAATCAGGGACTTAATAATTATCTTTTGTGAATCTTGAGCTCTTGCAGCTGATTGGTCAAGGTGATTGCCAGAAGTCAAAATGCCCACAAGACACATTCCAGCTTAACCCTATTTTAGTTTTTTAACTTTCTTTAAGGGACAGCCACATCTTTGGTGCTGATGGGGATGGTAGGAATTTGGTAAATGTCATCTCTAGGAAGTTACCAAATTGAGGATTATCCTTCAGGGAAGGCCACCTTCTCACCCTCCAAATAAAAGAACTGTTGGGGCATCACAATGCAGAGAGTGGAGAGGTTCCATCCGTCTCTGTTCTGAGACCACAGCAGAACCAGCATGTTAGCCAGACCAGCAGGGGCTTGACCACAGACCCTTTGATGCAGGTTTTACACCTCCCCAGGGAGAAAGTCCGTGTTGCTACCTGTGATTAATCTAGAGCAAAGGAAAATCTAAATTGTATTTGTGGGCTTAAAGTTGAGCTTTCATCAGAATCGGTGTAAGTAAGAACTTTAGGGGCGGAAGAGGGGTGAGGGAGTGGGGGTTCCGAAGTCACTTTGCATTCCTTGTTCACTGGCACTGAGGGGACAACAGGTTACCCAGCTACACTTGGAAAGGAGCCTTTGAAGGTCAGGATGAGGGTACAGGTGGGGGGACAGAGCCCAGGCTTGATGTGCAGGGGGATGCCTGAGCCTCCAGGTACAGCCGTTTGCTGACACAGATTTGTGTCCTGGGCCCACATTTATTTCCCTTCAGAAGAGCCCATGGCCCTAAGCCCTCAGTGGCTTTCAGGCAGAACAAGGCATGTCCCAGTTTTGGCCAGCCAAAACAGTTCCATTCTCTTCTAACCCACATTCCTAAATTTAATCTCCTAGCTTCAGGGAGGAAATGTCATTTGCCTCCAGGGAGGGAGGAAGTGTGGATGTTGGGTTTGCCTTGGGTTTCAGGGATGCATCTGGTCCCTTTTTAGCCACTCACTCTGCTGGCAATTTCTCAAGCTTAGCCTAAGAAAAGTCTTTGAATTCCTCCAAACAAAACACACTTGTCTTGGGTACATTCCTTGGTTTAATTACAAATGTCTGGTCCCTTTCTTCTGGCCAGCTCCTAGATGTCATTTTGACCACACCAGTTCCAGGGAAGCCTGGACCCTCAAAGTCTGAAGGACCCACCATCCCTCCATTTCACCTCTGTTCCCCCATGAACGGGCACATATTTCGCTGTCTGATGTAATGATAAATGACAGTGTGATACTCGAGAATCTTCCTCTGTTTATTTTTCTTCTGGAATGACACCACCATCCTCATAGAGCTATCTGAACATGAACATTTGGGTGATTTTCATGTGACCCAAACTCCCCCAATGAATGTACCTTCAGGTAGGTTTTCTTCTTTTATATTTTGCTTTTGTGAACAGACTTAAGATCCCATCAGTTGTATGCAGTGAAATAGTAAAAAAAAAATAAAACCACTCAACCTTAGCTGCATGGAGATCTAGTAGTAAGATTGCACTGAAATGTAAATTTCAGCCAGAATGTGAAAAGTACATCCTGGTAGAAGAGGGAATCAGGCCTGATCACACTGTTCCATGCTGGAGCCTCAGGCTCTGACAGCTGTACCTGCTGGGTCTTCATGGGACTGGCCAAGCAGGCCACGATCCTGTTGAGAATTTTCTTTGCCTTTCCATCACATTGGCAATTGCACACTTTGCTTTTGCTTCTACATGAAGTTTTACATTTGTCCCAGACAAGTTGGTTTCTTCTCTGATTTTCACCACTTGTACGGACCGTTTACAATATTTCTTAAACAAATAGAATTTGGCAGGGGGGCCACAATGTGGATGGGGTAGGGTAGGGTGAGAGTGAGGGAATGGGGTCATACCAAACAGCATCTAGGGTCATAGTTCCCTGATAGGGGTAGTACTCGGCCCCGAAGTGAAAGCACAGAGTCCTCCTCACTGAAATGCCAGGGAACTTCCTGGAATTGATTTAATGAAAGACATCTAATTAGGAGGAATTTTGGGGTGACATTTTACATTTTAGTTTGTTACCAGTGCTTATAGTCCATATCATTTTATAGTTTCATGATTTTACTAGCTTAAAGGGTTTTGGGGGTTTCTTTTTGTTTTAAAAGCTAAAAACTGTTTGTTTGTTTGTTTGTTTTTTAATCTGTAGAATATTTTAAATAGTGGTGGCTATGTTCTGAATGTGAGTACTTGCTCCATTAAACTGAATGGTAATAAAACTTGTAGAAGAGACACGCAGTGAAAGGTATGTCTTTTTATTAAGTGACATAACAGCACCCATTGCATGAGTTTTTGGTTGGAGTTTAGAGACAGGCTGTGTTGGGCTAAACTACTTATTCCTGTTTTCAGCCCTTGAGTAATAATCAGAATCTTTCTCTGAGGAGAGTGCGGTCATGTGTCAGACTCCAGGTATCTATGGCCCAGCAGGGATGGGATTAAATGCAGCAGCCAGTAGATACAGGATGAGGCAAGAGGTCACCTTGTCCCATTGTTGCTGCCTGGAGAGAAATTTGTCCTGGTACCAGCTGGGCCAAAGCTGTAAATTTGTGGCCACAGTATGTTTCTGAGCCTGCCTTGGGTTCCTCTAGGGTGGAGGGAAAGCAGGGTTTCCCCACATCCTTGGCCAGAGAAGAACCCACCCTCCTTTGTTTTCTGACATCCCCCCAGGACTCACTCCAGAGTAAGTTCTTGAGGATGGGCGTCCAGGCCCCATCCCAACTCCTGGAGCTGGCTGACCATAGCCTGCTTCGGAATGGGGCCTTGGCCATCGTGGGCCTAGAGGAGCTGCCCATAGAGCTCTTCCCACCGCTTTTTGTGGCGGCCATGCCAGCAGGCACACCCAGGCTCGAATGGGATGGTGCAGGCCTGGCCCTTCCCCTGGGGACCCTGATGAAGGACCACCAGGCTCATCTGGAGACCTTCCAGGCTCCACTCAACGGTCTCGATGTCCTGCTTTCTAAGGAGGTCCAAGCCAGCTAAGGTCTACCTAGCAGACTGGTGGGGCCTGGGGGTGTGAGCAAGATGCAGCCAAGTCAGGAGGATGAGGGGTCACCTGGGAACAGGCGTTCAGGTGTACAGGACTGGCTGAGGGGCAAAGGGGACAAAAGGCACATGCCCCCCCACAGTGTCCCTTAAAGTGGGGACCAAGGGGGGTCTTAAAGCCGGAGGAGCTGTGATGTGTGGAGTGCAATGCCCTTGTGGGGTCCTGGTGCCCATAGGCCTCTGCACAGCTCAGCATGTTCCCCATGGCCCTGCAGGCGGTGGAAGCTGCAGGTGCTGAACTTGTACCAGAAAGTTCACCAGGACTTCTGGACCAAGTGGTCTGGCATCACGGCCAGCGTTTGCTTGCTGCTGAAGCCCGAGCCAGGCCAGCTTATGCAGAAGAGGCACAGGGTGGAGGCACAGGCAGGGCTAAACCCAGCGCAGGCACCTATACAGGTGCTGTTCGACATGTGCCTCAGGGAGGACACCCTGGACCAGATTCAGCTTCCTGCTGAAGGAGGCCAAACAGGAGAATCCTAATGCACCTGCCCTGCCAGAAGCTGAGGATATTCACCATGCCTATGCAGAGCACCAGGAAGGTGTTGCAGCTGGACTCTGTTCAAGGACTGGAGGTGAACTGCACCTGGAAGCTGGCCACACTGTCAGGTTCATGCTGGACCTGGGATGGATGGGCAACCTCCTCCAGCTGCTGCTCTGGTACATCGACATGTTGCCACACACCACCCCCGATCAGGAGGAGCGTTGCATCGCCAAGCTCACAACCCAGTTTCTGAACCTGCCCAACCTGCAGGAGCTCTACCTGAACTCCATCTCCTTCCTCAATGGCCACCTGCACCAGGTGCTCACGTAAGGCATGGTGCCAGCTCCGTAGACATGAATGGGCCTCTCTCATTTCATTACCATTGGGACATCTACTCTGTGCCTGCTGGGGACATTGCCAGGGTGCCTGGGCCGCTCAGAAGTCCTCACGATGCCACTGTTCTGTTCCCCGGCATCTTGTCAGCTCACCTCCTTGGTTAGGTTCAGAGGCGTGGCCTAGGTTAGATGCTGTCAAAGGGGACTTCTAGCTGGGAGTCCGCATAGTGGGTTCAGGTGTGATACTCTTGGTAATTCTTTCCAAGAGAGTGATGTCTTAGCTCAGGTGATGACAGATAACTAGGCAAGGAGGACATTGGTTCATCGGGCTTGAGATTTGAAGTCTGAAGCTCTGTCTCTCCCTCCCACCTGCTGCTTCTGTCCTGATCTGTTTTAGGCTCCAGGTGAGCTGAGGGAAGTACGTGGTTCTTGACATGACAAGGAGGTATTAGGAGGGGAAATTGTGGCTCCTAAGCAGTCCAGAGAAGATACAAAATCAAATGAGCACCATTGGTGAAGTGGCTTCAATCTCTCTAAGTCCAAATTACAATTATTATTTTCCTCTAAGACTTCTGAATACATAGGAAATCCTCAGTAACACGTTATCAGACTGCCTTGAACACAGTGATAAAAGCTGAGAGGATGCAGTCTAGTCTGACTGTACGAATGAGTTGCATTGATTCCCTTTTTGGCAGCTGCAAACTCCAAGCATTAGGAATAAATATGTTCAAAGAGAAACTAGAAGAAAGAAAGAAGAAAGAAAGAAAAAAGAAGAAGGAAAGAATTGTAAGTGGTGATGGATGGTTTGTGGTCCCCGAATATCTGGGGGATATTCACCCAACGATTGTGTGTAACTCCTGGGACCCACTAGCCCATGTCCACTGTAATCAACCTGTCATTGAATTCATCTAGTCGTGTCCTGTAAAAACATCTTAATTCCTGTTAACCAAATACTAGTAAGTTGAAATAGGCAAATAACAGTTGTTTACTGTTTGTTTCCCGCATTGACAATAGTTCATTATTTTGTGCAGGGGGAGGTCATACGCACATGAGCATGACCTCCCCCCCAGAAGACCCCCTGTCTTCCCGTCAAGAAGGTGAGAGGCCAGCTCCAAGCCAGTGAGATGCCCCGTGTTCTGGTGAACCAGGCCTCTCCTCCCCACATCCCTCTGCCCTCCACCTCTGCCCCTGGGACTGACTGCCCTGTCTCTCCCCAGGTTCCTGAAGACCCCTCTGGAGACCCTGTAAATCACCAACTGCCTGATTTTGGAGTGAGATCTGATGTATCTGTCGCAGTGCTCGAGTGTCAGCCTGCTGAAGGACCTGGGCATTGGCGGGGTCAAACCTGACCAGCCTCAGTTTGGAGCCCCTGAAGGTCCTGGTTGATAGGACTTCGGTCACCCTGCAGGACCTGGACTTGGGTGAATATGGCCTCATGAACTCCCAGTTGACTGCCTTCCTCCCCTCCCTGAGCACCTGCTCCCAGCTCACCACCTTCAGATTCTGTGGCAACCCCATCTCCATGGCCATGCTGGAGAGCCTGCTGCACCACACCGTGGGGCTGAGTAAGCTGAGCCTCATGCTGTACCCTGCACCCATAGAGAGCTATGAGGATGTGCACAGCAACCTGCACCTGAGCCTCCTGGTTTAGCAGCACACCCAGCTCAAGCAGCTCCTATGCAAGTCTGGGCAGCCCAGCATGGTCTGGTTCAGCACCAATGCCTGTTCACACTGTGGTCACCAGATCTTCTATGACACTGAGCCTATTCTGTGCCCCTGCTACATGCCTGCCTAGCCTCACGAGTTGCAGGCTTTGTCCCTAGCACTGGGACACTGCCACCCAGAACTCAGTGCATCTAGAAGGAACAAAAACCACAGTTTCAGACAATTGTTCAGTGCATTCAGCAAAAGGAAAGGTGATTTAGAGTAGGCTGTGAGGGGTGGGAGGGGGAGTTGGTGGGATTTTTGGAGAGATGTATTCCTACAAAGTTAGAAATGTGAATCTGAATTTTGGAGGAGGAGTTTTGGGCTTGGGAGGTTGATGGTGTCATTACCGCTGTGTTGGACTGTTCCAAAGAAATAAAGGAAGCTTCAGTGACAATCATTTGGTGTCCTCTGTGATCTGTGATGATGATTCTCCCCTTTAAACACACGATTCTCCTGTTAGTGGTTAAATAAAAGGGCCTGAGACTCTCCTCTTAGTGGTTAAATAAAAGGGCCTGAGCGTGAGTGGAGCCTAGATGCTCTCTAATAGGCAAGGATTGGCTACAGGAGTTCAGGGCACCATTTACCCACTCTCTGTAGTTCTCATTTCCAGGGCATCCACCTCCTCACTGATTTCTGAGGCTGTTCAATCTGTCGTCACGTACAAGGGGTGTCCTCAGGGCCTGGAATGAACTAAGTGTCCAAGAGTGAGCACTGCTGGAGGGAACCTTCTTGAAAGGGAACCTTATACACAATGGAGTATTACTCAGCTGTAAAAAAGAATTCATTTGAATCAGTTCTGATGAGATGGATGAAACTGGAGCCGATTATACAGAGTGAAGTAAGCCAGAAAGAAAAACACCAATACAGTATACTAACACATATATATGGAATTTAGGAAGATGGCAATGACGACCCTGTATGCAAGACAGGGAAAGAAACACAGGTGTATAACGGACTTTTGGACTCAGAGGGAGAGGGAGAGGGTGGGATGATTTGGGAGAATGACATTCTAACATGTATACTATCATGTAAGAATTGAATCGCCAGTCTATGTCTGATGCAGGATACAGCATGCTTGGGGCTGGTGCATGGGGATGACCCAGAGAGATGTTATGGGGAGGGAGGTGGGAGGGGGGTTCATGTTTGGGAACGCATGTAAGAATTAAAGATATTAAAATTTAAAAAATAAAAAAAATTAAAAATTAAAAAAAAAGGGAACCTTCCTTCTAACCCCACACAGGCCCTCTACTTGAGCATTTTCCCCAGTGGACTCAGGGAATGCAAAGCCTCCATCTCAGACCCTGGGCAGTACCAAGACAGGCTCATTGTGCAAAATCAGGCGCAGAGTCCTGGGCAATATTCACCCATAGACCATCTTGAGCCTCTGGGACCCACCAGCCTGTGCCCAGTTTCCCACTGCTCAGCCAGACCTTACTCTTTGGGACTCCATGGACTGTAGCCTGCCAGGCTTCTCTGCCCATGGAATTCTACAGGTGAGAATACTGAAGTGGGTAGCCGTTCTCTTTTCCAGGAAATCTTCCCAACCTAGGAATTGAACTTGGGTCTCCTCCATTACAGATATATTCTTTACCATCTGAGCAGCCAGGGAAGCCTCCAGTTTCTAAGAGACAACCCAACATCCCTGAATCCATTGTCTAAATGTGTGTTTATGTCACTCATATCCCCACAGGTTTTATATTGTTTTTACATTAATAAAAACTTTCACATATAATTATTTATTCAAAGCCTGATGGAAATCTATTCCCAATCATCAAAAAATGTCACTTCTGTGTTCAGTATTTCAGTGTTGAGTGTAACTTGGCATTTTTCTCCTTGGTGTCATTCATCTGTAACTTAAAAACAAACAAACCAAAAATAACTCAATCTTTAAGTTTTTACCTTAAGCCACATGGTAAAAATAAAATTTCTGCAAAATCCTGGTTCTCTGCCAACCTGGCTGCATTAAGGCTTTTAACTAATTCTGTTTGCCCCCTAGAGCTCTTTGCTGAGAGCAAGTCCTCTAAGAGTCAGAGAAGAATTAGCACCTAAACAAAATAATAGCACTCCTTCAGAGGGGAGTTCTCCAAATATACCACTTTTTGTGACCGAAGGAGCTGGAACCTGCATCAACCAGCAACATTTTGATCTAGGAATGTCCCGGAAATTAGCATCACCTTGATTTGAGCTTTCCTGGTGGCTTAGATGGTAAGAAATCTAACATTCAATGCAGGAGACACAAGCTTAGTCCTTGAATCAGGAAGATCCCCTGGAGAAGGGAGTGGCTACCCACTCCAGTATTCTTTCTTGGATAATTCCACAGCGGAGCCTGTTAGGTTAGAGTACATGGAGTCACAAAGAATCAGACAGAACAGATTAACACTTTCATTTAATCTTTAATCGTGTGAGTAAGGAGGCAGTGCAAGTCATCATTGATTGAGTTTTTCAGTGTGCCATGGTCCCTTATATTTTGGTCCCTCTATGTCCCACCCTTACATTTAAGCTGGAAAACCATCCTTTTATGATTTCTTACTCAGGGAATTAGAACTGAGGGCAGAAGCAGCAGGAAGCCAGATCCTCTGCACTGATTAGGTAAGGATGAAGGAGGAGAGTGAACAAGCAGGTTTAAAACTATGTACTAAAAAAAAAAAAAAAAAAAAAAAAAAACTAAGATCATGGTATCTAGCCCTATTACTCCATGGCAAATAGAAGGGGAAAAGGTGGAAGTACTAACAGATTTCCACTTCTTGGGCTGTACAATTACTGCAATGGTGATTGCAACCATGAAATCAAAAGACAGTTGCTTCTTGGCAGGAAAGCTATGACAAACCTAGACAGCGTGTTGAAAAGCAGAGACATTACTCTGCCAACAAAGGTCTGTATATTCAAGGCTATGGTCTTCCAAGTGGTCATGTACAGTTGTGAGAGCTGGACCACAAAGAAGGCAAAGCACCAAAGAATTGTTGCCTTCAAGTTGAGGTGCTGGTGAAGACTCCTGAAAGTCCTTTGGACAGCAAGGAAATCAAAGCAGTCAATCTTAAGGGAGATCAACCCTGAATACATGTTAGAAGTATTGATGCTGAAGCTGAAGGTCCACTATATTGGTCATGTGATGTGAGCAGCTGACTCACTGGAAAATTCCCTGATGCTGGGCAAGATTGAGGGCAGAAGGAGAAGAGGGTGACAGAGAATGAGATGGCTGGATGGCATCACCAATGCAATAGACATGCACTTGGGGGCAAACTTCAGGAAATGGTGAGGGACAGGGAGGTCTGGCATGCTGTGGCCCATGGGGTTGCAGATACAACTGGGCAAATGAACAACAACTGTCTCTTGGGACAAAGCTGTTCCAAGGAGAGTAGACGAATAGGTTTGTGAGAACAATGGAAGAGCCAAGCTCTCCCCTAGAGACGGAGGAAGTGGGTAGAGGCTGGCCACCTGGATTAGTGCTCTCTTGAAAGATGTGCCTTCTGGCCACCTTGTAGAGTCCACTTCTCACATAGCTCTGATCTGTAAGTCCCCAGACGTCAGCCTGTGTCCCAAGGGCCTGATCTCCTCCTGGGTACCAGATTCTCAGTTAGTGTGAGATGCTCAGCCCTGTTTGGAGACACTCACGCTGACCATATGTCACTCCACAGCCACAAGCCCTAGGGAACTTCCTCCTTGACCACAGCAATGGACCTGGGCTGGAGTTGGCTTTGGGGTTGGCAGGAAGGAAAGGTGGGAACAAGTCATGTCTTTCTCTTTTGTTTCTTTTGGTGGCCAGACAACACAGCTTGCAGGATCTTAGTTCCCCAACTAAGGATAGAACCCATGCCCTCAGCAGTGAAAGTGCAGAGTCCTAACCACTCCAGGACTATAAGAGAGCTCCCAGTAAGTAATTTCTTGAATCTGGCAGATGGCCCAGAAGTCTGACATTGGCTGCACAGAGGCAGGCTATGTCCTGGAAAATCCGGGTGGCTGGGCATTTGCTGAGTCAGCTGTATGGATGTTTGGAAGCCGAGTCATCACCTGCATATCCACTACCTGTTCTTGAGGTGAGCCCTCTCTAGGGACTCCTGATCTAAAGAACACATTAATGTACTAAGTTGCCAACCAGAAATACATGAGACTTAAACAACAGGAAATTGCTTTCTCCCAATTCTGGAGGCTAGAAGTCCAGGATCAAGGTGTTGACAGTGTGTTGTCTCCAGAAATCTCTTTCCTTGATGAGCAGACAGCTTCACTCTCGTGTCCTCCTGTTCCTTTATGTCCATGCATCCTTGATGTCTTGTGTGTCTTTTTTTTTTTTTTTTTTTTTTTCTGGCTGTGCTGCTTTTCTTCTGGGTCTTAGTTTCCAGACCAGGGATTGAACTTGGGCCCTTGCTAGTGAGAGATCTGAGCCCTAACCACTGGCCTCCCAGGGAATTTCCCTCTCTCTTTTTATATAGAGAACCATCATTGGACTAGGGCCCACCCAAATGACCTCGTTTTAACTTAATTGTCTCATTAAAGGTATAATCTACAAATATGGTTACATTCCAAAGTGTTGAGTATTAGGAATTCTACAGATAATTTTTTAATGAATTAATTTATTTGACGGCACCAGGTGTTAGTTGTGGTATATGGGGTCTTCGGTCTTCCTGGCAGCACGTGGGATCTAGTTCCCTGACCACGGACAGAAGCCCAGCCCCCTGCACTGGGAGTGGAGAGTTTTAGCCACTGGCACTTTGGCAAAATCCCCTTAGCATATGGATTTTGCAGGACACAATGAAGCCCAAAACAGGTTTGATGGTAGGGTGATTTGCCTGGCTACACATTTGCACCCTACCTGCTCCTTAGAAATATCTGAGACCTTCAATAACGTTGACTCCCTGGTCCCATTCTTGGAAACACGGATTCTGTGGGAATGAAGTAAGATCGGCAGAATCAACCAGAACATCAGTAGTTTTCAAAAGCTCTCTAGTTCAGTTCAGTTCAGTTCAGTCACTCAGCCGTGTCTGAATCTTTGCGACCCCATGCCAAGACTGCAGCATGCCAAGGCCTCCCTGTCCATCACCAACTACTAGAGTTCACTCACAATCATGTCCATCTGCCAGGGTCCAGTCCCAGTGGATCCAGGGGATTTGAAGCGGGGATGGCGTTGTTGAGGAAAGACTTATTTATTTATTAATATAAGATTAGATTAGGAAGAAATAGTGTAGTAGGAAGATTAAGTGGAGAGAAGAGGCTGATTAACTTGGGTTACGTGGAAGACCAATAAAATTCCAGACAAGGAACTTGCACCACCTATGTTAGGGCACTGGCGTCCGTTTGAATATCGGAGAGTGCCCCGCCTTGGGCTCTCTCTCTTACTGATCTTAGAAGCTGGGACAAATAAGTAGACATGATGAGACTCCCTGCTCCAGATGGGAATTCAGCTGGAAAAAGAAAAGAATGACATGGGGAAGCTCAGCACCGGTGCAAGACTCCAAAAACTATTTTTCAAAATCAGTTTATATACACCAAGTTGTACATAAAGAAATAGAGTTATGCAGGGGCAGCAGTCCTGACTCTCATTGAGACAAGGCTTTCTTTTTTGCATATCCTCCCGTATACAAAAGGTCTCAGGTGGTTTACCTTATCTTCTGGCCAAGAGGCTTGTTAACATTTTTATGGCTCTCTTCCTGGATAATTGTTCAGAAAACTCCTTTTCCCTAGAAGTGTTTTTTCTATACTCTGCATCACCCTCAAAGTACAAAAAAAGGTAGATTCCTATAGAACAAAGGTGCAGTGGGTTATAACAAAGAAAGTACTTAACTCAAAGATCTAGTGTTGCTAATACCAGGTCTGCTACCTGTTTTTCTAGATACCAACTATACCTGAAAATAAAAGATACGAAAATTTGGCAGCAAATATTGGCTCAACAAATGCAACCTTTAATCAGTCCTATTCTAATGATTTTGACTCCTCAGAAGCTTCAGCATTCCTAGGGTGTTTTAAGCTTCCTGTGCCTCCCGCAGTCGCAGTTGGGAGGCCTCAAACAATCACATGTGCAGCTATATGAGTCCTGCAGGCAAGCTAAAAAGCCATCAGAGGGGTTTTTGGATTGAAACACTCATATTATGCCCAGGAGATTTATTATCTAAAGGCTCTAATTTTTTCCAGAAAAAGGTGGTGGGGGTCAGTCCCCTGTTAATGACAGAAGAGTAGGTGGAAAGCATAACATAGTGAAGCAGGTAGATTCTGGTCTTTGAGGGTGGATGCTCAGGAATTTCCAGGGGGAATCCCTGAAGCCAAACACATCCTTGAGTTTTGTCAGGCTTCCTTCCGCATAACCTTGTCACGGGTGGGATTCCTCACGCTGGATCCCAATATCCATCAAGTCAGTGATACCATCCAGCCATCTCATCCTCTGGCATCCCTTCTCCTCCTACCCCTAATCCCTTCCAGCATCAGAGTCTTTTCCAATGAGTCAACTGTTTGCACCAGGTGGCCTAAGTAATGCAGTTTCAGATTTAGCATCATTCCTTCCAAAGAAATCCCAGGGCTGATCTTCAGAATGGACTTGTTGGATCTCCTTGCAGTCCAAGGGACTCTCAAGAGTCTTCTCCAACACCACAATTCAAAAGCATCAATTCATTGGTGCTCTGCCTTCTTCACAGTCCAACTCTCACATCCATACATGACCACAGGAAAACCATAGCCTTGACTAGACGGACCTTAGTCGGCACAGTAATGTCTCTGCTTTTGAATATACTATCTAGGTGGGTTGTAACTTTGATTCCAAGGAGAAAGCATGTTTTAATTTCATGGCTGCAACCACCATCTGCAGTGATTTTCGAGCCCCTTAAAATAAAATCTGACACTGTTTCCACTGTTACTCACTGTCAAAAATGGACACTTTAAGCAGCCTGGGCAACACCTGCAGCTTGTAAGAAACTCAGACTCTCAGACCCCACCCACACCTGTTGGATGAGAATGTGTTTTTGCATAAAACACATGGGCAATTCCTTAGATTCACTGAGGGTTAATAAACACAGCCCAGGAGATTTGAAAGTGTGGCCCAAACTGAGAAGTTTGGATCC
Source organism: Ovis canadensis (assembly GCF_042477335.2). Classification (NCBI taxonomy): domain Eukaryota; kingdom Metazoa; phylum Chordata; class Mammalia; order Artiodactyla; family Bovidae; genus Ovis; species Ovis canadensis. The sequence goes on from NC_091271.1 coordinate 14,557,575, forward strand.
AGATCTCTGAGCTTTGCTTATACCTAACCTCCTTCAATATGAAGGATATCCAGAAGCCCCAAAAGAGGGTGTGGAGGGCCTAAAATCTCTGAAGGGTGGTGGGGAGGATGAAGCTCCCAGCTCGAGCTACAACATCCAATTGGTTTATTTAATTACCAATAACCTGCTCCTTCAAAGGCAGGTGCTCAGTGTGTTACATGAAGGAAAAAATGATTTCCTGACCCTCAACACTTAGGGTCTCCTGAAGGAGTAGATTCTTGGGTATTTTAAGTATGTTATTGTTGCTTGGGCTCCCAGTTGTGCCTCAGCTGGTAAAGAATCTGACTGCAATGTGGGAGACCTGGGTTTGATCCCTGGATTGGGAAGATACCCTGGAGACAGGAAAGGCTACCCACACCAGTATTCTAGCCTAGAGGATTCCATGGACTGCATATCGTCCACGCAGTCACAAAGGGTTGGACACAACTGAGCAACTCTTACTTTCATTGTTGCGGTTTAGTTGCTAAGTTGTGTCTGAGTCTTTTGTGACCCCATAGACTGTAGCCTGTCAGGCTTCTCTGTCCATGGGATTTCTCAGTCAAGAATACTGGAGTGGTTCCCATTTCTTCCTCCAGGAGATCTTTCCGACCCTGAGACTGAACCCAGGTTTCCTGCATTAACAGGTGGATTCTTTACTGCTGAGCCACCAGAGATCAATCTTTCCCAAAGTGTTGGATGACTTTACACCCTGGGATTCACTTCACTTCAGAATCAAATGAGGCAAACATTGAACTTTCAGATTCCCAGGCCACCTCCTAGGATAATTTGTTTCTTAGGTGTGATATGCAGCCCTGGAATCTCTATGTTTAATAATGTCCCAGGTAATTCTGAGATTTGATCAATCTTTAGAAGTATATGAAAGTGAAAGTGTTAGTCATCCAGTTGTGTTTGACTCTTTGCAAACCCATGGATAGCACCTCACCAGGCTCCTCGGTTCATGGAATTCTCCAGGCAAGCATACCTGGAGTGGATAGCCATTGCCTTCTCCAGGAGATCTTCCTGACCCAGGGATTAAACCCTGGTCTCCTGTACTGCAGGCAGATTTTTTACTCTCTGAGCCGTCAGGGAAGCCTAGAAGCATAAATAGGTAGTCAAAATGTTTCTTCCTTTCCCCTAAGTTTTCAAACATTTTAAAACTGACATCCAAAATATTTTCATTTTTAGTGTAAACACTGCAAAGAATTTACCTTCTGACATACAATTAAAAAAAAAAAAAAGAAGAGAAAAAACCTTTAAGTAAATCAAACTTGGAATTCCCTGGCAAACCATTAGTTAGTGCTCAATGCTTTCATCCTGGCTACCTGGGTTCAGTCCCTGGTCAGGAAAATTAGCTCCTGCAGGAAGTCTCATGGTGTGTCCATAAATAAATAAAATTGTTAATATCATGCTTTCAAATATATCCAGAAGAATGTAAAGAGCATAGAGCTTTAAAAAATATTGAGTTTTATTCATTTATTTGGCTGCTTTGGGTCTTGATCATGGCATGCAGGATCCTTTGTCCATTCTACTGCCCTGTGGCATGTGGGATCTTACCCATCACATATTAAACCCACATTCCCTGCATTGGAAGGTAGATTCTCAACCACTGGACCGCCAGGGAAGTCCCTAGCCTTGGGTTCTGATACTCACTAACATTGGAGAAGGGCATGGCAACCCACTCCAGCATTTTTCCCTGGAAAATTCGATAGACAGAGGAGCCTGGCTGGCTACAGTAGATGGGGTTGTAAAAACTCAGACACAGCTGAGCAACTAGGCACAGCACTGACCATCAAGCTTGTTAAAAGAGTATAAAATGAGCTCTTTCTAATTTTTTTTTTCTTTTTCCCCTTCTTCACTGAGATGTAATGGACATATATTCTCTAAATTTAAGGGGGACACCTTTTGATTTGATAAGAACAGTATTTTTTCTTATATCTGGTTATAGCACTTGAGATTACGTTCATTAGCGAACATCATTTTTGTTCTAATTCAGTGACTCTGTTACCTTATAATGAATGAAAATACACATATTTCTTCTCTGAAACCCTTCCTTTCACCACAAATCTGTGTGCACAGGGCTGTAAAGGCAGTGGGAGGGAAAGCTTGAGATATAATCTAGGTGCTGCAAAGGAGGACAGAGAACAGGGGGAGTAAAGGAGGAAGGGAGAAGGAGGGGGACCAGGGTGTGACCTGACACCCCTAACGTGGTTTTAAGAAGGCATGTGTCCCTGCCTAGGAAAAACTCCTGGGGTTCAGCATACACAGTGAGGACCCTGGGAATCCAGTGGGTGCTGAGTCTTCCAAGCGCAGATTACTTGGGAGTAAGCTTGCTTCCTGCCTTTCTCACCATGCCTCGCCCCCCAACCCACCCCCTTGCCCTTGGAAGAGGACAGGGGCTAACTGTTTGCAGCCGGAGAATTTTCTGGCATTGGAAGAGAACCCTTGAGTTTTTAGGTTCCTGACACCAGCCCATGCCCTGTTGGAATAGCTGTGTGGATCACCTTCCCCTTCCCTTAAGCTGTTGAACCCCAAATAACTAAAGATGCAGATAAATTGGAGATAAGGTGCTGGGCTTCTGGATGCCAGAGATACAAGTGGGGACTCTCACCACACTGAGACCTGGAAAATAGCCCCTGGGAGAAGCCCTGAAGCCCGACCCACATACTTTCCTCTCTCTAACAATTTGGAAGAAATGTTTCTAGTTGATAAATCCTATGGGGAAAAGCTGGTTCAGAAACATGACTGAAGCCCAGTTTGGGTACTATGGATTGGACTAGAATGGACTTTAAAAGGCTTGGAATGTCCTGATGCCGCCTCACTGGGAAAAGGCTTTTGGAGAGCCAGGTAGGAGTTTCACGGACACTGGACACAGGAAGCGGTGCTGCTATTCCCAGAGAAATCTTTCTGGGACGTGGAGACAAAGACACTCCAGCTTCACCCTCCACTTGGTCTCAGAGTAGGAAGTGTTTAGCTGCACTGAGTCATTTGGACTTCAGGAGCTGGTGAGTAATGGGGTTTGTAATGCTTCATTTTGTTCTCTGCAGCCATGAGTCTTCAATATTTCTTTGTAAAGGGCTAGAGAGTAAGTAGGTATAAAGGACCATGTGGTCTCTCCCATTAGCAGGGTGAAATAACCTCAAACAGTGGCAAATGATCACAGCTGTGTTCCAAAAAAACTTTATTTGTGACACTGAAATTTAAATATATAATTTTCATGTCACAAAATTTTACTTTGTTTCCCCCCAAATTTAAAAAAAAAAGTAAAAATTTTAAACTTATTTTTAGAAGTAAAAACAAAACAAAACACTAAAACATAAAAATCACTATTTGGATTCTGCTTATGCAACATAGAAATTTTCTTTAAATCTAGGATGACATCAGCTGTAAGATATAGCATTATTTCTTTTATTTTTGGCCACATCCAGTGGCAAGTGGTATCACAGGTCCCTGACCAGTGATTGGAGCCGTGCACCTGGCCTGGAAGTGAGTAGTCTTAAATACTGGATTACCAAGGAAGTCCCACAGCATTATTTTTCATACCACTATAAAGCATATATTTATATACATATGTAGGTGTGTGTGTTCAGTTTCTTCAGTCATTCTTGACTCTTTGCAACCCTATGGACTCTAGCCTACCAGTTTCCTCTGTCCATACAATTCTTCAGGCAGGAATACTGCAGTGGGTTGCATGCCCTCCTCCAGGCGGTCTTCCTGACCCAGAGATGGAACCTGTATCTCTTAGATCTTCTGCATTAGTAGGAGGGACCTTTACCACTAGGGCCATCATTTACACACAAGCAAACAAACTATGATATGCTACTGATGAAATGTGATCTGGTATCAGGAATGGTCAAATGTAAACTTTAGAATGTCCCTTCATGTCAATTAAACATGTTAATGGCATGGACGCTATCAACAAATGTATTATATGGAGAGAAATTTGGTTACAAACATTTTATTTCAATGAGTACAACCCCCCCCCCCCCGCTCCCCCCCCCTCCCCCGTCAGCATCCAGCTACATATTGGCTGAGTTTCTCCCTTCATGATAGTTTTAATTCATTAAGATTTGGAAATCATTAAATGCTTGGAGAAAATGCTTCTCAGCCTTTTGGCTAAGATCAAGTGTAATTACCTGGGGAGCCAGGAATGAGTGGGCTGAGCATGTGGTACAGATAAATGATTGTTTAAAAACAGTTACTGTTTATTTATGCAGCAGACATGTAGCACTGACAGACACCCCATGTTGTTCTAGAAACCAAAATACAGTAACCCAATAGGTCCGGAGGTGAATATGGCATGTGAGTTGTGGGGGAGGCTGTGATTTCAGACATCATGGTCAGGAAAGCCTGGCAGAGAAACTGTGGACCGAGGCAGCTCAGGAGTTGGGTGCTGGTACTTGAGACAGCATCCAAGGCAGGGGGAGCAGTAGAAGTCATGAGAAGTCCCCTCCCTCCCTCCTCGGTACCCTTGGGAGATTGGGTCTAGGAACCCTGCACCTGCAGATACCAAAATCCAGGGGTGCTCAAGTCCATTATAAAAAATGGTGCAGTCTTTGCATGTAACTTAAGAGGATGATCCCACATGCTTTAAATCATCTCCACATTCCTTATAATACCTAATACAATGTTGATGCTGGGTAAATAGTTTCAAGTACAGTGTAAATGCTCTCTCTGTCTCTCTCTCTCTCTCTCCCAGGTTGCCAGCATGATTCAGGTTCACGTTTTGCTATTAGAACTTGCTGGGATTTAAATATATATATATATATATATATATATATATATATATATATATATATTTGATTAATGTATAGAGTATGGTGCCTTCTGGACTCAGAGAGTGGAGGGAGTGAGAGGCACCCCCAAGGGTCAGTTGAGGGCTCATTTGGACAGTTTCTGTTGGTCAGCATTTCTGAATAGACTGTAGATCTATAAGCAAACTGGTGCCTACCAGCTCTCCTGCAGAGTTTAACTGGAGCACTGGGGCCACCATGGGGAGACAAGGCAAAAGTGGTGGCTGGAGAAGGAAGTATAAAATAGTCATGTCATTTAACTGAGTTTGAGATGTTTCCTTATGTCTAAGGAGTTTAATAGTAATCTCAATGTTTCAGCCAATGATTAAATCAGGTACAAATTTTGTCTTTTGAAAGAAATATAATCATCACCACTTATTGGTAGAGAATAAGTTTTAAGACACCCAGATATCTGTAACCTCACATAATATCAAACCCTATATACATAATGGTTCTTCTATACAAACACACCTGTGATGCAGTTTATTTTATAAAAGCACAGTAAGAGATTGGCAACGGCCTAATAATAACAAGAAAGTGAAAGTGAAGTCACTCAGTCGTGCCCAATTCTTTACCACCTCATGGACTGCAGCTTACTATGCTCCTCTGCCCATGGGATTTCCCAGGCAAGAACTCTGGAGTATGTTGTCATTTCCTTCTTCAGAGGATATTCCTCAGCCAGGGACGATACCCAGGTCTCCCGAATTGTAGTCAGACACTTTACCATCTGAACCACCAGGAAAGGTGTAATAATAACATAGACCAATTAAAACAATATACTTTCATAAAAGTTCTGTGAATGTAGTCACTATGTAAAATATATTACTGTACTCATTGAGTGATTTTTTTGTTTTCACCCTAACTAAACACTAAGCTCTGTGGCCATAACTTTTGCAGTTTGAGGTTTGACAGCAATACTAACCCGGATTTATTTTCTCTTCTTCACATTCGCCACAGATATTAACAACCTTAGCATACAATTTTTTTTTCTTTCTTTTTATATAAAGTTGAGAACTTCCATCTTTTCACTTAAGGGTAGCATTCAATGGATTCTCTCAGGCATATCTAAATGGCCAGCATCACTCCACTTAGGGTTTGGGGACATTATAGAGTAAAATAAGGGTGACTGGGTCACAAGCCCTGTGACATCTCAACAGTTATTGTGGTAACCAAGTGACAAACGGGTGGATGTACAGGACTAAGGAATGATTCACATTCTGGGCAGAAGGAAGCATGGTGATGAGAGATTCCAATCACACTCCTCAGAATTACCTGCAGTTTAAAACGTATGAGTTATATATTTCTGGAGCTTTCCATTTAATATTCTCAGTGAACAACTGAGGGTTAACTGAAGCCAGAGAAAGTGACACCTGAGATCAGAGGGGATGACCTTGTCTGGTGATTGCTTTTAGGTGGGAAAAACACTAGAAGGGGCCACTTGAAGAAAAAGTGGTTGCAAAATACCCCATCTCTTCCCGTGTGAGGAAGCACAACACCAACACAACCCAAGAAAAAGACCGCCATGTCCAAGTACAGAGATGAGGACAATGATGCTGCTGAAGTCATCTTTGTTGGAGTGGAGCATGTCAATGGGAATGCTGAAACCCTCTTTATCAGAGTGATTTCAAGTTCAAAGCCAGTGATTTCTGACATTATGAACAGAGTGACCAGGGACTCATCTTCAAGAAGAAAGAAGGGCCACGTGAGTCCACATCCCTCCTGCACATTTCAACCTGCAAATCTCAGGACCTCAGCATCAGAGCCAGCTGCCATATCACCAGAATCTCAGTCTGTATGGGGAGGAAGAGGCAGTTCTATTATTTCTGAGCCTTCGTCTAAACCTGATTATAAAAGGAACTCTCCAGAAGCTGTCGTTCACAATTCAGAATTGCTCTCACTGCAGCCTCACTGTCTCTCTGGAGCTGTTCTCTCATTAGGAGGCAAGGATGAAAGCTCTCTTAATACAAAGTGATGTCCCACTTCAGATGTGAAATTTAAAAGTGGGAATCCCCAAAGACCCAAACTCGGTGATGGAATCCAAGGGGGACCTGTCTCCACCATGGCCCCTTCAGGTATCTCTCCTACAGAGAACATGATTATGACCTTGGAAGATTCGCCAACCTCACCGAGCCATGTTCATGCTGGTGCATCATTTTCACGGACTCATGCCAGTGACCAGGTATGCTTCAGTCTTATGGATCCAGAAGGAACACGTAGTTTGTAAGGGCTGGAGAAAATGGACTTTTTGACTCTTGCAAGTGAGAGCAAGACTGTTGATGCCATGATAGGAAATCTGATCATGTTACTTGATGACTTTTACTATGGCAGCAGACAAGAGATGGCAGCCAGAACAGAAGACTCACACAGCCTTTAAATGCCTCAGCTGGTTGAGAGTTGTAAAAAATATCAAGTTTATGACCCATGTTGCTGAGGTCCAGCCTCAGCAGAGTCCAGGGATATCCTCAGGATGGACGACGTCTGCGAATGGAGAAAGATAAAGATAGAGATAAGGAAAAAATGACGTGGGGTGACAAATCTTCAGTGAGCGAGGCCCGCTTACTTTATTTTCCTCGGGGCTTTTATACCCTCAGTTATGCATACAGCAAGGTGAAAAAAATGAAGAGTCAACTCAACATTCCATCAGTAATAACTTTTATTGACATCAGGTTCCTTCCTGCAAGAGTCTTATTTTTTGTACTGTATCATATGGCCCAGAGGCCTGTTGATATTTTATGACCTCTTTTTGATAAAGTTTGGTCACCCAGAACAATAATTTTCCCTTAAAATTTTCCTCCTTAAATTCTTAGGCTGTGTCACCGTTAAAGTACAGAGTTACATTTTTATGGATCAAATATTCAGCAGTTTATAGCAAAGAAAGAACTTATTAACTCAAAGTCTAATGTTGCTAACACTAAAGCTATTGCTTGTTATTTCTATATCTTAACTATATGCACTCCCAGGAACATAATGGATAAGGGATATGAGAACTTGGCAGCAAGCATTGGCTCAAAAATGTTGTCAGAGTCTGGATAAACCTGCCAAGTAAGCTAGAATGGTAACAGGGGATTTGAAACACTCCTTTCATGCCCAGGAGATTTATCAACTAGAGCCCTAAATTAACTCTTTCCAGAGAAAGGTGGACTGGGACAGCCCCAGGTTAATGTCAAAAGAGTTGGTGAAAGACATAAAATAGTAAGAGAGACAGATTCTGGTTTTGAAGTAGATGTTTGAGCAGGTCCAGGGGGTCCATCGAATCCTGAGGCCTTGCTTATCAGGACTCTTAGCATGACCTTGTCATGGGTGGGATGGCCCAGGGAGTCCCCTGAGTCCTGCATAACCTTGTCATGGGTGGGATCTCCCATGCTGGCTCCCGGAACCACGTGAGGAACCATCTGGAGCTTGATAGGCAGAAGGGTGACAGCTGGGAAACCCACACTACCTGCCAGCATTGCCACCGCCATTTTCCCACCTCATTCCCGCTGCAGTGTCACACTGAAAGTGTCCATGCTTCCTGGGAGCCCTCCACGGTCTGTAATATCTGTGAATTGTCCTTCAAAACAGATCAGGTTCTCTTACAGCACATGAAGGACAGTCACAAACCTGGCAAAATGCCCTATCTGTGCCGTGTTTGCAACTACAGATTGTCAACATTTGCCAATGTTAGAGGCAGATTTTAGAACATGGCATGGAAACATGAATAAATTGCTTCGTCTGTTTTGCCACAAAATTTTCAAACTGGTGACATCCTTTGTAAATCACGCTCAAAGGCACTGGAACGGAGGATCTTTCCCTGTTGCAAGTGCTGGCTACAGTGTTTGAACCTGAAGGAAAAGACAGAGCACCAAACCAAGAATCATCAGTCATGCAAAGCCAGAGCAATTGCGAGGGGTTCCTCCTGAAACAGAGGTCATGATCCAAAGTTCAGTTCAGCTGGGACTGAGAGAGACAGCATCCATCATTATGAGGAACACTGACTCCCAAGCCGCACCCAGAAAAATTGCAAAGAAGATTGTCTATGAACACAAAATATTCCAGACGTGTTGCAGCAAGGGATCTGGCCAAAACATTATGTTCTGCTCACCTCCAGAAACTGAAAATAGCCCTATTGAGGTTCAGCAAACTGTACATAAAGACTCTGCCTGGCTTTTGTTGTTCAGTTGCTTAGTCTTGTCTGACTCCTTGCAACCCTATGAACTTCAGTATGCCAGGCTTCCCTGTCCATCACCATCTCCTGAAGCTTGCTCAAACTCATTCGACTGGGTTACTGATGTCATCCAACCATCTCATCTTCTGTCATGCCTCTGCTCCTGCCTTCAATATTTCCCAGTATCAGGTTTTATTTATTTATTTATTTCCAATGAGTTGACTCTTCCCATCAGGAGGCCAATGTATTAGAGCTTCAACATCAGTTCTTCCACTCAATATCCAGGGTTGATTTCCCTTAGGATTGACTAGTTGGATCTCCTTGCAGTCCAAGGGACTCTCAAGAGTCTTCTCCATTCTCCAGCACCACAGTTCATAATGATAAATTCTTCAGCACTCAGTCTTTTTTATGGTGCCGCTCTTCCATCTGTATCTGACTACTGGGAAAAGCATAGCTTTAACTTTATGGTCATTTGTTGGCAAAGTAATATCTCTTTCTTTTAATACACTGTCTAGGTTTGTCACAACTTTCCTTCCAAGAGTGAGCATCTTTTAATTTCATGGCTTCAGTAACCTTCCACAGTTATTTTGGAGCCCAAGAAAATAAAGTCTGGCTTTATTGTAAATGAGATTGTACTTGTTTCATCTCTCTACAATCAAGTGGCTTTGAAATCTCCGTGTTCCTTCCTGGCCACTTTCTTCTCCTCAAAGTAACCACTTCTCTGACCTTTAGCACCAGGGATTCATTTTTCTTTGTTTCAAATTTTAAATAAATAGAATCACACAATAGACTTTCTATTCCCCTGGTCTTGGTGTTTTTTTTAAATAAGTGAGATGCATTCTTATTGTATGTAGGTGTGGAACATTCTTTTTCATTGCTGGGTAGAATTCTCTCTGATGAATGGGCATAGTCTTATATGTCCATTTTACTGTGCCTGAAATTTGAGGGTCTTATTTTGCCTTTGTGAATAAGCTTCCTATGAACCTGTGTGTGTCTTTCATAGTAATTTCTCTAGGATAGCTGTACCTGTATTTCTAGATATGAGATTTTCTGATAATGCTTGTTGTAGTGGTTTAGTTGCTAAGTGGTATTTAACTCTTACAAACCCATAGTCTCTAGCCCACCAAGTTGCACTGTCCATAGGATTTCCAAGGCAAGAATACGATAATGGGTTAGCATTTCCTTCTCCAGAGGACTTTCCTGACCCAGGGTTCAAACCTGGGTCTCCTCCATTGCAGGTAGATGTTAGTGACTGAGCCATTCTAATATACAGGTACAGTCAAATGCTTTTTTCAAAATGATGGAAGCAATGTGTATTTCCACTAACAGTATTGGCATTTCCATTTCTACCAAACACTTGGCACTGTCAGTCTGTTTCATCATATAACTGAGCAGAACCCTGCAGGGCTTTCCCAGGGACAGACCACCCCCCACTCACCCCCCACCAATATACCCTGCCGTCTCTTATTTGTAGGAAAACTTTAGGTCCTTGACCTTCCATGAGTTTCAAAGAACAAATTTAATTAGAAGTTAAAAACTGCAGAATCAAGAAAACCATCAAGTAAGACAAACATTAATTTGTGGTTGGGCAGTCGTGTTCACTCTTTGCGATCCCATGGACTGCGGCACACCAGGCTTCTCTGTCCTTCACCATCTTCTGGAGTTGCTCAGGTCAACTCCATTGAGTCTGTGGTGCCATCCAACCATCTTATTCTCTGTCATCCCCTTCTCCTCCTGCTTTCAATCTTTTCCAGCATTAGGGTGTATTCTAGTGAGTCAGCTCTTCCCATAATGTGGTCGAACTATCAGAGCTTCACTTTCAGTATCATTCCTTCCAGTGAATATTTAGTGTTGATTTCCTGTGGCACTGACTGGCTTGATTTCGCTGCAGTCCAAGTGACTCTCAAGAGTCTTCACCAACACCATGGTTCAAAATCATCAGTTCTTGCATTCTCAACTGTCTTTATGCTCCAGCTCTCATATCCATACATGACTAGTGGAAGAACCATAGCCATGATTACATGGACCTTTTTTCAGCAAAGTAATGTCTCTGCTTTTTCATATGCTTTCTAGGTTTGTCACAGCTTTTCTTCCAAGGAGCAAGCATCTTTAATTTTGTGGCTGAAGTCACCATCTGCAGTGATTTTGGAGCTTCGAGAAAATAAAGTATGTCACTGTTTCCATTGTTTCTTCATCTATTTGCCATGAAGTGATGAGAGCTTTGACTGTGTGAACCACAACAAACTCTGGAAAATTCTTAAAGTAGTGGGAATACCAGACCATCTGACCTGCCTCCTGAGAAATCTGTATGGAGGTCAAGAAGAAACAGTTCGAACTGGACATGGAACAAGTGACTGATTCCCAATAGGGAAAGGAGTACGTCAAGATTATATACTGTTCCCCTGCTTATTTACTTTAATGCAGAGTACATCAGTGGGCTTGATTGAGCACAATCTGAAATCAAAATTGCTGGAGAAATAGCAACAACCTCAAATATGCAGATGATGCCACCCTGATGGCAGAAAATGAAGAGCCTCTTGATGATGGCAACAGAGGCGAGTGAAAAGGCTGGCTTAAAACTCAACTTTCAAAAAAATGAAGATCATGACATCTAGTCCCATCACATTATGGCAAACGCATGATGAAAAAGTGAAAATAACAGCAGACTTCATTTTCTTGGACTCCAAAATCACTGTGGATGGTGAATGTAGCCACAAAATTAAAAGAAGCTAGCTCCTTGGAAGGAAAGCTATGACAAACATAGATAGCATTAACAACAACAACAACAACAAAAATGCTAAGGCATCACTCTGCTGACCAAAGATCTTATAATCAAAGCTATGGTGCGTCAGACAGTAAAGAATTCACTTGCAATATGGGAGACCTGGTTTCAATCATGGGAAGGACATCCCTATAGCCCAGTGGTAAGACATACCAAAGAGAAACATACCAAACCCATATAGAGAGTCATTCTGGAAAATATCTGTCCCTGAAGGACACCTGAAGACTGTCAAAAGTCATGAAAAACAAGGGAAGTTTAAGAAATCGCTATAGACCAGATTAAGATAAGGGAGGTATTTGTAGCTTTTTGCTATGTATCCTCATGCAGTTCAGTATCCTATATGGGTATATGAAACTGAGAAAGAACATTTGTGGAAAAACTGGTAAAATTTGAATAAAATCTGGGTCTTAACTTACTTAAAGGTACTCTACTGAAAGATGCTGGAATAATTGTGAGGCATAAAGGAAATCATTTCACATACATACATTTTAGACATTGCCAGTATTTTCTTTATATAACACCCACTTCATTTTGACTTCACTGAGATGGAAATCTAAAGTATGGTATACTTAACTGAATGGAAATCTTCAAATTCAAAGGATCAATAATATTTAGATTGTGTGATCTGACTATAATGCAATAATGAGAAATTGACAAATAAACATCTTTTAAAGTGGCATTCACCTGGAAAATATAAATAACTATATTAATACATAATATATATCTCCATGGAATTTCTATGCAAGAATACTGGAACAGATTGCCATTATTTTCTCCAGGGGATCTTCCTGACCTGGGATTGAACCCAGGCCTCTTGTGTCTCTTGCATTGGCTGGAAAGTGATTTACCAGTTGAGTGACCAGGGAAGCCCATACAATATATAATCTTGTTTTTAGAAGGGCATATTAGGATATACTTAGAAGTGAATGATAATGAACAGTCTATTCAGCAAAAATTGTGGGACACAGTTAAATTTTTATGGAGAAACAATGGAAAGAGTAACAGACTTTATTTTCTTGGGGTCCAAAATGATTGTGGATGGTAAATGCAGCCATGAGCTTAAAAGATATGTGGCCCTTGGAAGAAAAGCTACTACAAACTTAGACAGCATATTAAAAAGCAGAGATATTTATTTGCTGACAAAGTCCATCTAGTCACAGCTATGGTTTTTCCTGCAGTGATGTATGGATGTGACAGCTGGACTGTAAAGAAGGTGGAGTGCTGAAGAATTGATGCTTTTGAACTGTGGTGTTGGATAAGATTCTTGAGAGTCCCTTGGACAGCAAGATCCAACCAATCAATCCTAAGGGATATCAACTCTGAATATTCCCTGGAAGAACTGCTGCTGAATATGACGATCCAATAGTTTGGCCACCTAATGTGAAAAACCAGCTCAGTGGAAAGGGCTTTGATGCTGGGAAAGACTGAGGGCAGGAGAAGTGGGCAGCAAAGGATGAGATGTTTGGATAGCATCACCAACTCAATGGGCATGAGTTTGAGCAAACTCCAGAAGATAGTGAAGGACAGGAAAGCCTGGTGTGCTGCATGAAGTCCATGGAGTTGCAAAGAGTCCAACATGACTGAGGGACTGAACAATAACAACAAATTAAGGTAAATTTATAGCACTAGATATAAGAGAAATGAGAGGTACAAATAGTTATCTCAAAAAGTTGTAAAGATGAGCAACACAACAAACTTATAGTGATAAGAAGGGATGAAATTAGTAAAGAATGAAAAATGAATATAATAGAGAAGAAAATAATGTAACAAAACCAAAACTTTATCCTCCCATATGACTACTAGGAGACTTCCAGCAGAACAGGGCATTTAAAAAAACACTCTGTAAAAGGCCAAAAAAGAAATGTTTTAGGCTTTGTGAATATGATCATTGGTGATTACGTTTTCAGCCATAGATAATAACCAAAGAAACTGGCAAGTCCCTGTTCCAGCTTTAAGGATTCCAAAAATTCTTGAATGCTCTAAGGTCACCTATTCCTATTGTTTCCAAAAGACATTTTCTGATCGAATGGGGGTGCCCCTATCTTTTGAATCAACGATGGGGCTTGATTTATGTAGAACCTTATAGGTCCACATGTAACAAGTCGTTTCTCCCTATGCCTTTAGTAATCACTAGGTGACATGCTAATGGATGGGTTCCTCCTTTAGTGAGCTTCGATGGAACAGGTACCATGCAGCTTGGATTATGGAAAGCATTAGCTGCTATGGCACCTGTGATTTTACATAGACCTTTAAAAGAACAAAGATACATTGTTTGGGCCTGCGTACATTCTCCATATGCCTTTCCGTTGGCCCGAAATCAGAGTGATTTGGAAGTTTCTGAAGGAGAAACTGTTTACAATGTTATATGTGTGAATTGTTTATATCAAATTGTGTTGATGGGAATAATGATAATAATGATAAGGCTTTGATAATCATATAGCAACCACCATGTTTGATGGTTCCTGTATAATTAGAGGCACAATGGTTGGATGATTATGCATTGAAAGTTTTATATTAACTTGATGGCTTATTTTCTGGACCTAAGAGATTCATTGCAGCTCTCGTTGTGGGAATAACTGCCTTGAATGACATAATTGCATCAGTCACGGTTTCTACTGTTGCCCTGTCAAAAGAAGTGCATACAGCCTCGTTTGTTTATCAACTGTCCAAAAATGTCTCCATAGCTCTTACTAAGCAGGAAATTATAGATTAAAAGAAAAAAATAGAAAAGAGGGTCAATGTTTTAGAAAAAGCAGTTCTACTTATGGGGCAAGAATTTACAAACTTAAAAAATTAAATTATCTTTAAGGTGCCATGCTGATTTTAAAATGGATGTGTATTACCCCTCTACAAGTGAATCAGTCCATGCATTCTAAAGAACACATTAAAAATCATATTTTAGGCATCTGGAATCATTCAGATTTTAGTATTCATATCTCTAAATTACATCAGGATATTCAGGATATGAAGCAGGTGAAGTCTGACTTTTCCTCTCAATGGCTTTCTAATTCCCCCTTTGAAAATCGGGAGGGGAATCTTTCCCATGGATTCTTCTACAGTAATGATTAGTGCATCCATGTGCTTATATCTGTTAGTTTTTATTTCTGTAATATCTCCGTGCCTTTTCAGAATACTCCGCTGAAATGTTGCTGCTCTATCTACTGAGTTTCATACCTATGCTCTAAAAAGTGAAAAAGGAGGGAGATGTCAGAGGCCACTTTAGGCATTACTGACAAAATAGAGGCACAGCCCTAAATGCCTCCCCCGACTTTTGTTCCGCAGGCACGGACTCAGAATGAAGGAGTTAAGCTTTGTGATTCTGACTTGTTTTTTTTTTTTTTTTTTTTTCTTTCCTCACTTGAGTTGACTGAAGAGAATATTAAGTTGCTTATTGTTTTTGAAAGGAGCATGAGAATACATTAGGCCTTCAGCTGTGCTCAAAGAATAATTCATAAAGTTAAATGCTGACATTTGCCAAAGTCTTTTACAAAAAAGGGTTCCAGGGTGAGCACACAGGCTTCAGCTTGAAGCCATGGGAGGGATTCCTATCTGAAGCTCTTTTGTGAGGAAAATGTTTATGGTAAAGAAATTCGCTGAATTTAGGGCTTAGGAATAATTAAAATAGTTACAAGCTAAAGATTAAAGGATTGCTGTAATGTTACAATATTCTACTATAGCTTTTAAAAAGTAGGGACTTTAGAGATGTTATTAGCTATAAGTCCTTTCGAAGAAATAGTGAGCTTAGGATAGTAGTGGCAAACAGGACTTAGAAAGATAAGAATTAAACTGACGAATGTGGTATGCAGCCCAGACATTAGTATGTTACCGCATATTCGCAAGGACACATGAGAAAAACTAGATAAGATAATTGCTGAGGAAGGAACTCTTTTTGAGGGGCAACAGTGATTTTTGGAGAAAAATAAATCTGGTTCAATGGGAACTAAAACTATCAAACCTCTGACCTCATGCTTTTGCAAAAGTATAAAAGAGAATGATAAGCTTGAAATTAACAGGCAGTCCAAGAAAAATGAGAGACTGCCTCAGTTTCTCACCAACACCACTCACACCTTTAAGTTGAATCCCTGGCTGCTGGAGCCGGACTTCAGCAATGGAGCCCTCCCTTTCTCTCCCTTTAGTTGAACAAAATGTAAATACTAAAGTAGGGGATGATGGAAAATCTCTAGATTAAGAACAAATTTCTATTGCTGTAGTTGTCAAGCTCAAGAGCCACATTTATTTCCACATAAGAAGCAGTATCTACTGAAACCTGTGCTTAAGGAAGGGTTAAGACCTATCATCTAAAATTTAAAGGAGCAGGGACTATTAATTCCCTTTAAGAGTCCGTGCAACATTCCTCTTTTGGGTATAAATAAATCAAATGTTAAATACAGCCTAGTTCAAGATTTATGGCTAATAAATGACACTGTAGTTTCTTTACACCCTCTGGTGCCTAATCCTTATATTCTATTTTCTGAAATTCCTGAATGAGCCAAATATTTCTCAGTAATTGATTTGAAAGATGCCTTTTATTCTGTACTTTTGGTGGAGGAAAGTCAGTCTCTATTTGCCATTGAAGACTCTACACAGCCAGCTTCTCAGATAACTTGGGCAGTTTTGCCCCCAGCATTTAGTGACAGTCCTCACTTATTTGGACAAAGTTTGTCATAGGATCCACAAAACTTTAATAGCTCTGAAGCGGTGGTGTTACAATATGTAAATGACATGTTTCCCTGTGTTGAGACAGAAGAAGTTGTTCCCAAGCCTCAGAAATTTCTTAAACATTCTGGAAGGCTGTGGTTACAAGGCATCAAGAGCAAAGGCTCAGCTTTGTCAACAATCCGGTAGATCTAGGCCTAATCATATCAGAAGGAACTAGGGTCATAGGCCCTGAGAGAATTAAACCTATATTAAGTCATCCCCTACTTATGACTTTAAGACAATTAAGAGGATTTTGAGGAATTGCATGTTACTCTCGCATTTGGATTTCCTGTTAGGTTGAACTTGCCCTACTTTTACACAAACTTATAGCTGAAACTCAGCAGGCCCAAAATCTTAAAAGACCCATCACAAGCACAGACATTGAAACTGTAATCAGAAATCTTCCAGCAAACAAAAGCCCAGGTCCAGATGGCTTCACAGCTGAATGCTACAAAAAAATTTAGAGAAGAGCTAAAACCTATCCTACTCAAACTCTTCCAGGAAATTGCAGAGGAATAGAAATTTCCAAAATCGTTCTATGTGGCCACCATCACCCTAATACCAAAACCTGACAAAGATGCCACAAAAAAGAAAACTACAGGCCAACATCACTGGTGAAATTAGATGCAAAAATCCATAACAAATTCGATCTCAATTTTAAATTAAATTTTAGCTACATATGTGAACATGCTTTCTGGGTCACATAATTTAACCTTACATTTTGCCAATAAGTGAAAATCATGAAATACCATGCTCTAAAGACAGACATTGTTTTCTTCTTCCAGAAAGTCAGGTAGTGAGGCAGAACTCTGAAATGTTTGTCACTTTTTACTAAACCCACAAAGCTAAGCTGTAGAACTAAACTTTTCATACTCTGTTTCAAATATTCTGAAAGGCCCCTTTCTGTCCAAGACTTCTTTCTTAAAGAGTTCTTCATTGATCACTATACAAGTGCTACTCTCATCCCGCCAAATAGATTCAAACTAATCACTTTCAACTCCAAAGTTTTTGTGGAAATGTGAGTGAAAGAAAATAATTCAGCTCATGTGTTTTACAGATAGAATGTGTAGTGTGGCCTTTTTATAACAAGTTCCTCAGACAATGCCTGAAAATCATATTCTTCCATCACAGACCTCAAAACCGAGTCCCCAGTAAGTGTATAATCATATAAAGAAGATCTAATGGAGGTTTCTGAACCAATTTATTCATACTTAGGAGGCCCATCTAGAATTTCTGAAGAAATATGTGTCATCTTAGAGAAATCTTTCTTCAGATACGTTTCACATTTGTCTGATTTTACACACTGTAACTTCCAATGCCACTTGGCTGACCTACAGAGAGAAACTCTCTAGACCATCACAGTGGTTCTCAAAGTCAGAAAACTGTGACATCACTAAATCAATGGTCTCCTAGCAATTGAAGGGTACTGTTCAACGAGTGTTTACTTCAGCATCAACTTAAAATATGGACTTCTTACATAAATAGTAATCAAAACCATAAAGCCTGAAAATCCTCATTCCTAAAGAATTTTTACACAGAAAGATCACATTAGTAAATCTACTTTCTGAAATAAAAGTGATTTATCAACCTTCTATACACACATACACATTCTTAATAGTCAGTAATTTTACCCAAGCAAACTTGGGTCACTTACTTCTGTGAAAAAAATCAATAAACTGACTGTGGGTTTCTGATAGTATACTAACTGACAGTATACGAACTGATAGTATAATAATGCATCTATATGGAATTTAGAAAGATGGTAATGATAACCCTGTATGCGAGACATCAAAAGGAACACAGATGTATAGAACAGTCTTTTGCACTCTGTGGGAGAGGGAGAGAATGGGATCATTTGGGAGAATGGCATTGAAACATGTATAATATCATATATAATACGAATCACCAATCCAAGTTTGATGCATGATACTGGATACTTGGGGCTGGTGCACTGGGATTACCTAAACAGATGGTACAGGGAGGGAGGAAGGAGGGGGGTTCAGGATGGGAACACGCACATACCTGTGGCAGATTCATGTTGATGTATGGCAAAACCAATACAATATTTTAAAGTAATTAAATTCCAATTAAAATAAATAAGTTTATATTAAAAAAAAAAACTACTCTTGGAACAAGAAACTGTCTAAAATCTCTTTGCCTCTTTCAGTTTTCATGTTTTTCAATATAAAATGGCTGCTTAGAACAAGAAAAGAAATAAAGCGTTGGACATAGAGCTTGATCATAAATGTGACTTAAAATTTCAGTTGCAGGTTTGATTTCTTTTTCTTGTTTCCCAGCTATTGGAGTGTTTAAGTCAGGAACAATTTGTCTATTTCCTGTTGAGATGGAGCATGGAGTTGGAAATAACTCTGAGATCTAAGCTTGATATCAGTATTTTATATTATGGAAACATATCTATTTTATATAGTTGTTTGTATATACATATGCATATGTATATTTCTCTATCTGTCCAATTCTGTCATTAAAACTGGAGAAACATTTGAAATTTGGTAGATATTTATTAAAATGAGAGATGGGAGTGATATAAAGAATCATCATATTTTACATGCAGCCCTAAATCATATTTTAAAGTATTTCCACTTCAGTTCAATTCAGTTGCTCAGTGGTGTCTGACTCTTTGCAACCCCATGAATTGCAGCACGCCAGGCCTCCCTGTCCATCACCAACTCCCAGAGTTCACTCAGACTAACGTCCATCAAGTCAGTGATGCCATCCAGCCATCTCATCCTCTGTCGTCCTCCTCCTGCACCCAATCCCTCCCAGCATCAGATCTTTTCCAATGAGTCAACACTTCACATGAGGTGGTCGAAGTACTGGAGTTTCAGTTTTAGCATCATTCCTTCCAAAGAAATCACCAGGCTGATCTCCTTGAGAGTGGACTGGCTGGATCTCCTTGTAGTCCAATGGAAACTCAAGAGTCTCCTCCAACACCACAGTTCAAAAGGATCAATTCTTCAGCTCTCAGCCTTCTTCAGAGTCCAACTCTCACATCCATACATAACGACATGAAAAACCATAGCCTTGACTAGATGGACCTTAGTCAGCAAAGTAATGTCTCTGCTTTTGAATATACTATCTAGGTTGGTCATAACTTTTCTTCCAAGGAGTAAACGTCTTTTAATTTCATGGCTGCAGTCACCATCTGCAGTGATTTTGGAGCCCCCTAAAATAAAGTCTGACACTGTTTCCCCTGTTTCCCCATTTATTTTCCGGATGCCACTTACATATATTCAATAACTGAGTACACTTTTGAATCATTCTTCATTTGGTTTAGAATTTTTTTCTGTTGCTGTTATGCCTAACAGGAAAAAAAGCTAGTGTACTTTTTTTATACACACACACGTGTGTATATATGTATATACATCAAAATATAATTTTAGTCAAACTAAACTTATTTAGGTGACCAAACTCTTTGCTTGCTCTCAAGATATTAAATGAATTTTTTGGGATCCCCAACAATACTTTATAACTTTCTGGCTGAATAATTCAGATTCTGTTGCTGAAAGTTTCTCCTTTAATCTAGCTCAACTTCCACTCTTCTTTCTGTAATAAAAGATGGGTTCATACTTATGAGGACACCTTGAGCCCATGAAATCGCAACTCTCATTTATTTAGAGATATTGTTCAAGGAAAGCTCTTGCTCTCCTCACGTTGAATATAATTTTATTCATTCAATCTGTAGTAACATAGGAACACGTCAGAACCACATGCACAATGGTCAACTAGCTGGATTTGGGATAAGAGCTACCCACTTAATGGATAAAACAAATGCCCAGTGCATAAATCATAGTCCGGCTTTTCTGGCTAACTGAAAACTGAAATTATATGATGTGCACATTAAAATCACTTCTCCATCATTCAGTATGTAAAAGCTTCTTTCATTAGTTTAAACTTCTGATACCAAATATTTCAACAGAAATCATTGATGGTGAAAATTTATTTTTCTTCATGCCGCAGGGGTTCAGCTTCCTGTTCCCCTCCAAATCCTATCTCTTGTTTCCTTTCCTCCTCTGTATTGTTGTAGTTGCCATGTTAGAGAAAATCTAACTAGACAATATGAAAAGGCTCAATATTTTATATTAATGGAGATATATATTATAGGCTGTGTATTTTGTCAACATTTACCCAGTTGTCACAGAAGCAAGGCATGAATGTTCCAGCAGCAACCTTAAAACAAGCGGTATTATATATAATGAGTAACTATTATCTTAGAATACACTTAGAAAATAATTTCTTATTCAAAACATTGAGGGAAAACTAAGATACAAGAATACAATAATCCTCAATGTTGATATGAAAACATAGGGTAAACAGTACAATTTAATTCTCAGTATTACACAAAGTAAGGTCAAGGAATCTGGTCCCAGCACGTTCTGGAAAATAGAAGTGAAAAAGCCAGAAGCAGTGATAGATTTCCTTTTTTGTGGCTCTAAATTCACTGCCAATTTTGTGGCTCACCATTTATCATGGTGATAATGGTTATAAAATTAGAAGAATATTGCTTCCTGGAAGAAAAGCTCTCACAAATTTAGAGAGCAAGTTAAAAAGTGAAGACATGACTTGACCAAGAGAGGCACATAGTGTCACATTTATGGTTTTCCCAGTAGACATGTACAGATGTGAGAGCACCAAACTGCTCTGCTGAGGATGACATGTGTGTGTCCATTTGATTGTGAGGAGATCAAGTCAGTCAAAGATAAAGGAATTCAACTCTGAAGAGGCATTAGAATCATTGATGCTGAAGCTTAGTCCCCAAAGCTTTGATCATTTGAGCAAATAACTGACTCACTAGAAAACAAACTTATTCCTAGCAAATGATCAAATCAAGAGGAGACACAGGTGACAGAGAAGGAGATGGTTGTATAGCTTCACCCATTCAATTGACATGATCTCAGGCAGACCCTGGGTGACAGTGAGAGAGATAGGCCTTTTGCATTGTTCCCAATGCATCAAAAAGAGTCAGAAATGGTGTTGTGACTGAACAATAACAAGATTTCAGTTAATGAAATTTATCTTCCAAGGTCGTGATGAGGGTTTCATAATGTTAGAGAAATAGGAGACACTGTCTATTTTCTCCCAAACATGAACATGGGACTGAACATGAAACACCTTTCAGAAATCAATTTGTGAGCGATGTTGATGGGCCTTAGAAACAAAGAAAGGAAAATCAGTCTCTTAAAAATGAGGTAGGGAAAAATAAGAGACTTGAGCGTAGAAAAGATTTTAGGGATTGAGACCCGCCTTGGAGAGGGAGTCATAAAGGAGGAGAAATTTACACAAATTAAGAAACAGTCTCTCATATGTGTCAGTGGGGGAAGAAATAGAACCATGGGAAAAAGAGCAAAAACACAGATTATGCAAATAAATGCAATTACTAGCCAAGAAGTGGTTCAGATGCTCCTGTCCACTATCATACATGGGGCCTGGGAGGGAGGCCTGTGATGTATCAAACATCCTATGCTTATAGCAGGCTTTAGTGCCCTGAGGGCAGTCTATCTGATGGACCTGAGGTGACATAGAAATATAAACCATGGGAACACTACGCTATGGTAAGTCACTTCAGTCATGTCCAACTCTGTGAGACACCATAGACAGTAGCCCACCATGCTACCCCATCCCTGGGATTCTCCAGGCAAAAACACTGGAGTGGGTTGCCATTTCCCTCTCCAATGCATGAAAGTGGAAAGTGAAAATTGAAAGTGAAGTCACTCACTTGTGTCCGACCCTCAGCAACACCATGTACTGAAGCCTACCAGGGTCCTCCGTCCATGGGATTTTCCAGGCAAGAGTACTGGAATGGGGTGTCATTAGAGAGACATTTTAGAAAGGACATTTCATGCGAGAAGGCTCTAAGGCCACAGTCTGAATCATGGCACACTCACATAGCAGAAGACCGTGCACTCAAAAATACCAAAGGAGACCGAAACAGCTTCTACTTAAGAGCCTTTCTTCCACAAAGGGAGAGAGGAATGTGTAAGACTGCCAGAGGCAGAAGGAAATCCGTTACTGCTATTATGGCCCAGAGACATCCCCTACTTGATGTTGGTTGACAGTTGCTAAGGATGAATTCCTGGTTCATGGACAGTTCACATAGAATAGGATCACGACAGCCTGGAGTCATTTAGCCTCAGGAGACACATGGCAACTTGCAAATGTGCACTCTGACACAGGCAGCACACTGAGTGGCTGAGAACAGAAAGCTTTGTAAGAAGCACAGCCCACCTGGGACTTGCCCTTGCCCTCCAAACAGTCACCCGAGATTTTGGATTAGGGAAGAGCACAAAGCATAGAGTCAAACGTGGTCAGTGCCCCTGCAGAGCACCTAAGTTTCTGAATGGCTGAGAAGTGTGTGAAACACAGTGCTCACTTGGGATAGTGCCTTCATGTATCACCAGGAGGCTGAGCAGGGTGGATCCAGGAAGGACATGTCATGTTTACACAGTGCTCACTTGGGATAGTGCCTTCATGTATCACCGGGAGGCTGAGCAGGGTGGATCCAGGAAGGACATGTCATGTTTGTCACTGGCAAACCCAGTGTGATCAATCCACCTCAAGCACTGCCACATATCATCACTGGCAAGCCCAGTGTGATCAATCCACCTCAAGCACTGCCACATATCCTGGTGGTATTTGTTTTCGGTGTCCCACCTCACTACCAAAACACTGAGCAAGTGAGGTTGAATACGAGGCTACTGTACCCTCGTTTCATGTTGAAAACCAGATATGGAGAGGCTTTCAAATAAAAGAAGGAAATATAAATAAAGAAGCATAGACCAACACAGAAGTGACAGGCTCAACCGAATAAGTCTGCAGTTAATGCCAAGACTGTTGAATTGAGGGACAATAGTAGCCTTTGACAACAAATACACAATTTAATAAAGGACTATCTGATACTGTATTGAAATCAAAAAGCATACAATTTCTTTAAAATTCTGAGATTTATTTCTATGCGATTTCTTACAATTTTAGCTCTCTAAGTCATTTGTTATACCCTAAACTCATATTTCTATTAACTATTTTTACCTTTCAAAAAAATAAACCTTTTTTTTAAACATTTCTTTTATATATGTAAGAATGAATTTGGCCTCTATTTTCTTTTTTTACACTATTTCAACGACTCTACATTTTATTGTTGGTTCTTAACTTTTGCTTTCAAAAAATTATCAATGTTGTAACCTTAGGAACAAAATCTTTACGATCTGATTTCACTTATGGATTTGTTTCCTGAATTGATTGCTCTCTCCCCTTTTAACTCTCTCCTATCTCCTCCTAGTCATGTCTTTCTCCCTTTTCTCTGCTCTCTGGAACTCTGTGAATTGCTTTATTTCAGGATGAGGAGAGTTTTTTCACCATTAACCTCTTGCTTTATATTCTATGTTGTGTGGATGTGGCTTTTCGACGGCACTGTAACCTGGGGACAGAAACCAAGAGGCCAGGACATCAATTCCAGAACTTTAGATCGACATTGAACTCCTTATCTCTAAACATTAAAGGACACACACACAACCCGAAGTTTCCATGTCTACATGGAAAGCCATCTCAACACACGAGCCAGTATTCAGTACAAGAGAACCCACAGCTATTGTCCAGCAAAAGATAAACACAACTGTGAATATTATTAAAAAAAGGGGGTGCACGAAGCCATAGCAAACCCACAAACACCCCAAAGCACTATCCATAGACAATTCATTGCACTTTAGAGAGAAGAGATACAGATTTTCCTGCCACTGCACAGACACAAATTCCACAAAGCAGTAAACCTTGACAAGTCACTGGTCTCTTCCCACCCACCAAGGACAGTTTTCACAACGCAGTGGAGCCATAAACTTCCAGCCTGCAGAAAGCAGACCCAAACCATGACAATAGAGACAGAATGGAATGGGAGAGAAATATGCAGCTGGTGAAGGTAACAGATAAAAACACACCAAAACAAACAAAAGAAGACGAGATAGGACATTTTCCTGAAAAAGAATTCAAAATGATGACACTAAAGATGACCAAAATCTTGAAAGCTAAGTAATGTTGCCAGTAAATACATTGGAGACCTGTAATGAGAAGAAATGAACATATTTATCATGGATCTAGAAGAAATAAAGAAGAGTCAAGCAGTAATAGTCAAAGCATTAACGTAGATTAACAACACCCTGGAAAGAATAAATAGTAGAATAATTGAGACAAAGAACTAAGTCCAAATCGCAGTGGCTGCGTGGACAGAGGATGGTTGAGAGGAGTTACTTCATGGTCAAGGTCAGGAGGGGCTGTGAGGAGATATCCTTAGACCAAGGTAAGGAGCACTGGCTGCACTTTGCTGGGGCACCCGTGAAGAGATACCCCAAGTGCAAGGTAAGAGAAACCCAATTAAGATGTTAAGTGTTGCAAGAGGGCATCAGAGGGTAGACACACTGAAACCATAATCATGGACAACTAGCCAATCTGATCACATGGACCACAGCCTTGTCTAATTCAATGGAACTAAGCCAGGCCATGTGTCGCCATCTGGAACGGGTGGTCATAATGGAGGTCATCTTGCCTTGAGAACCCCATGAACAGTCTGAAAAGAAAGAATGATTGGATACTGAAAGAGGAACTCCCCATGTTGGTAGGTTCCCAATAGGCTCCTGGAGATCAGTGGAGAAATAACACCAGAAAGAAAGAAAGGATGAAGTCAAAGCAAATCAATACCCAGTTGTACATGTGACTGGTGATAGAAGCAAGGTCCAATGCTGTAAACAGCAATATGTCATAGGAACCTGGAATGTCAGACCCATGAATCTTGCAAGGCAAATCAGAAGTATTCAAACAGGAGCAAATGTGAACATCAGTGTCCTAGGACTCAGTGAACTAAAATGGACTGGAATCGGTGAATTTAACTCAGATGACCATATATCTACTACTATGGGCAGGAATCCCTTAGAAGAAATGGAGTAGCCACAATGGTTAAAAAAAAAAAAAAAAGAGAGAGAGAGAGAGAGAGAGAGAGAGGTCAAAATGCAGTACTTGGATTCAAACTTAAAAAAACGATGGAATGATATTGGTTTGTTTCCAAGGAAAACCATTCAATATGAGAGTAATCCAAGCCTATGCTCCAACTAATAACACTAAAGAAGATGAAGCCAAACAGTTCTATGAAGACCTACAAGATCTTTTTGAACTAACACCCAAAGAAGATATCATTTCCATTGTAGAGGATTGAAATGCAAAAGTAGGAATTCAAGAAACAGAGTAACATGCAAGTTTAGCCTTGGAATACAGAAAAAAAGCAGGTCAGATGATAATCGAGTTTTGCCAAGAGAATGCACTGGGCATAGAAAACACCCTCTTCCAGCAACATAACACTCTAAAAATGGTCATGACTTGGTCAACACTGAAATCAGATTGATTCTATTCTTTCCACCTAAAGATGGAGAAGCTCTATACAGTCAGCAAAAACATTAATGGGAGCTGACTGTGGCTCAGATCATGTATTCTTTGTTTGCCAAAATCACTTAAATTGAAGAAAGTAGGGAAAACCACTAGACTATTCAGGTATTACCTAAATCAACTCCTTTATGATTAAACAGTTGAATGCAAAATAGATTTAAGGGACTAGATTTGATAGACAGAGAGCCTGATGAACTATTGGTGGAGGTTCATGACAGTGTGCAGGAGACAAGCATCAAGAGAGTCCTCATGGAAAATAGATGCAAGAAAGCAAAATGGCTGTCTAAGGAGGACTTACAAACAGTTGTGAAAAGAAGAGACGCTAAAAGCAAAGCAGAAAAGGAAAGATATAAGGATGTTAATGAAGAGTTCTAAACAAAGGAAAGGAGAGATAAGAAAGCCTTCCTCAGTGATCAATACAAAGAAATAGACAAAAGCAGCAAAAATAGGAAAGCGCAGAAATCTCCTCAAGTAAATTAATGATGCCAAGAAAATATTTCATGCAAAGATGGACTCGATAAAGGACAGAAATGCCATAGACCAAACCAAGGCAGGAGATATAAGAAGAAACGGCAAGGTACACAGGAAAATTGTACAAAGAAGAGCTTCACGATCCAGATAATCATAATGGTGTGATCACTCACCTAGAGCCAGACATCCTGGAATGTGAAGTCAAGTGGGCCTTAGAAAGCAACCACTTACTAACAAAGGTGCTGGAGGTGATGGGATTCCAGTTGAGCTATTTCAAATCCTGAAAGATGATGCTGCGAAATTGCTGCACTCAATATGCCAGCAAATATAGGAAACTCAGCTGTGGCCACAGGACTGTAAAAGGTCAGTTTGCATTCCAATCCCAAAGAAACTACAAGATCAAAGAATGCTCAAACTACCACACAATTGGACTCATCTCAGACACTAGTAAAGTAATGCTAAAAATTCTGCAAGCCAGGCTTCAGCAATATGTAAACCATGAACTTCCAGATGTTCAATCTGGTTTTAGAAAAGGCAGAGGAACAAGAGATTAAATTGCCAACATCTTCTGGATCATGGAAAAACGAAAAGAGTTCCAGAAAAACGTCTATTTCTGCTTTATTGATTATGCCAAAATCTTTGACTGTGTATATCACAATAAATTGTGAAGATTCTGAAATACATGGGAATACAGACCACCTGACCTGCTGCTTGAGAAACACATATGCATATCAGAAAGCAAAGGTTAGTACTGGACATGGAACAACAGACTCGTTCCAAACAGGAATAGGAGTATGTCAAGTACGTATATTGTCACCCTGTTTATTTAACTTGTATGCAGAGCGCATCATGAGAAATATTGGGATGGAATAAGCACAAGCTGGAATCAAGATTACTGGGAGAAATATCAATAACATCAGATATGCAGATTACACCATTCTTGTGGCAGAAAATAAAGAGGAAATATAAGGCCTCTTGGTGAAAGTGAAAGATTTGAGTCAAAATGTTGGCTTAAAGCTCAACAATCTGGAAACAAAGATCATAGCATCTGTCCCATGACTTCATGGGAAACAGGTGGGAAAACAGTGGAAACAGTGTTAGACCTTACTTTTCTGGGCTCCAAAAACACTTCAGATGGTGATTGCAGCCATGAAATTAAAAGACACTTAGTCCTTGGAGGAATAGTTATGCTCAACCTAGATAACAGAGTAAAAATAAGGACATTACTTTGCCAACAAAGGTCCATGTAGTCTAGGCTATGGTTTTTCCAGTGGTCATGTATGGATGTGAGTTTCACTGTGAAGAAAGCTGAGTACTTAAGAACTGATGCTTCTTAAATTTGGTGTTGGAGAAGACTCCTGAGAGTCCCTTGGACTGCAAGGAGGTCCAGCCAGTCCATCCTAAAGGAGATCAGTTCTGGGTATTCATTGGAAGGATTGATGCTAAAGCTGAAACCCCAATACTTTGGCCACATCAAGCGAGGAGTTGACTCACTAGAAAACACTTTCATGCTGGGAGGGATTGGGGGGCAGAAGTAAAGGGGACAACAGAGGATGAGATGGCAGGATGGTATCACCAACTCTACGGATATGAATTTGAATTAACTCCGGGAATTGGTGATAGACAGGAAGACCTGGCATGCTACAAATCATGGGGTCACAAAAAGTCATAGATGAATGTGTGACTGAAGTGAAGTGAGTGAGTGAACTGATTTTACTGACCATGTCATTGGTAATATGTGAAAGGAATATGTGTACTAGAAACCGGTAAACTTAAAATATTTCATATTTTAAGTCACTACACTCCTGTCTGACACTCAGTATCACACAGGCTGTCACCGTTGTGTATTTTCAACCCATGGAATTCTCAGGTGGAGAAATAGGAATGGATTGAAATGCTTAGTTCAAGGAAATCTTCCAAACGCATGTATTGAAATTGCATCTCTTCTGACTTCTGCGTTAGAAGGCAGGTTCCTTAGTACTAGTTCTACTGGGGCAATACTAATGGAAATATATGTGTATGTGTGTGTATGAGTAGAGATAAATATTTAAACAGTATACATATATATGCTATATATGCCTATTTGAACATATGACTGTAGGCACATGATTTTATATATATATATATATATATATATATATATATATATAACTGCAACACCTATACATGCATATGTATATGTCAAAAGTTAGGTACGTAATTTTGCTGTCTATAGGTAGCACTATACATTTTTCAGGAGGTATATAACTGCAGGTATGTACTTTTACAGGATCTGATGATTCGCTAAAAGTGCTTTCACTTACATTCACCTCAGAGAATTACCTATTTTCCCGTATGACTGACACTTTACAATATTGGTTCTTTAGGAATATCTTGTTTATTTTCCATACATTAACAAATTTTCAAACATGTATTCCATTTTTAACTTTTAGGTATATGTCTTTGTTTTCTGAGAACATATTTGGCTGACTTAAAATATTAAGAATTGAGTTATGCCTTAATGTAAAGACTCTTTTTTTGAGAATATTCCAGAGAAAGTTCAGATACATATGGAAATATGTGTGTGTGTTTGTGTGTGAATATGTGTGTGTTTGTGTGTGTATATGAGTAGAGATAAATATTTACACAGTATACATATATATGCCTATTTGAACATATTACTGTAGGCATATAATCTTAAAGATACATATATACATATGTTTTACCCTTCCTTGATCCAAGTCTTTCTGGTCGTGTTCTTCAAATTTATATTTTGCTTTCAGTTTCCTGTCTCTTTGGTATTTGTACAAAACCTGTGTTAGGTATTTTCACATTACTTTAGGTCCTCTGTATGTCCTGTTGAGGTAGGAGCATACAGTCACCTTCTGTGAGAATAGAAGAATCTTTGTAGAGATGGTAACTTATTCTGAGGTTGTAGAGAATAGAGCACACTGTGAACCAATAAATTTGCAGGCCATATCAGTAAATAAAGGATGCTGCATTAATCAAGTAATAAGCCATTGCAACCATTGGTAAATGTGAAACCTGGGGCAACTCTTGATGAAATCAGGTTGCCCACTATCAAGTTCTTAGTTACTGCAGCTGCCAGCAGTGTTGCCCAAATAGCTACCTTGAGACAGAAACAACCAATACTAGCCCTAATTAAGGTACTTAACAAAGGAATTATTTCATGGAGCCCAGATTCTTACATCTTCCCATAGGTAGAAAATATCTCAATCTATTCACTTGAGGTGTCCAGTTTTTATTTCGTTAGCCATAATATTCAGACATTCTCTAAACCTGATCGTTGTACCAAAACTTCTGTAAAACCCGGATCTCCTATCCTTCCTCAGAGCAGTCTTTTCGCAATACATAAGTTTCTCCTCATGATTAAATCCTTCTCATGATGAAAAGTCTAAGGAAGAAAACATAATTCACCACTTTTGGGCTATGCATTTTTCCCAGTCATTAGCACATGTTCTAGAATTGCGATATAAGGGATTCTTGTGCACCACGTCAGTTTTAACCTATGATTGCTAATTCATACTTAGCATAGTTTTGAAAGTCAAAGGCCTGCTATTACTTGTTAAAACTTGAGAGGATTATTGGTTTCATAAACTGGTGACATCAATTTACAAAAACATATAACCATGTATGTTTACTTTACTTTTAGAAATCACTTCTTTACTTTTAGGACTTCCCCTGGTGGCTCAGATGGTAAAGCGTCTGTCTACAATGTGGGAGAAACGGGTTTGCTCCCTGGGTTGGGAAGACCCCCTGGAGAAGGAAATGACAACCCACTCCAGGACTATTGCCTGGAAAATCCCATGGACAGAGGAGCCTGGTAGTCTACAGCCCACGGGGTCATAAACAGTCTAACACAATTGAGAGATTTCACTTCACTTCACTTCACTTCACTACACTTCACTTCACTTCTTTACTTTTAGAAACTGAAAAATTAGTGAAGTGAAGGGGCACAAGTGTAAAGTCTGAATTTATTCTGGCTAACTTAGCTCTACATTTGATTTTTTTTTTTTTTTTTGCTTTGTTTATTCATACTAAAGCAGTCTTGGGTACACATTTTTCTTCACATGCATTGTGATGCTTAACCTGTCACTTGCACAACTGAGTCAATATGATTTTCTTTCTTCACATGAAGCAAAGGATTAAAACTGTGAAGTATAGTTAACATTCCTCAAGAGGTTTTTTAGTTCCTCTTCACTTTCTGCCATAAGGGTGGTGTCATCTGCATATCTAAGGTTATTGATATTTCTCCCAGAAATCTTGATTCCAGCTTGTGTTTCTTCTAGTCCAGCGTTTCTTATGATGTACTCTGTACATGTTAAATAAGCAGGGTGACATTATACAACCTTGACGTACTCCTTTTCCTATTTGGAACCAGTCTTTTGTTCTATGTCCAGTTCTAACTGTTGCTTCCAGATCTGCATACAGATTTCTCAAGAGGCAAGTGAGGTGGTCTGGTACTCGCATCTCTTTCAGAATTTTCCTATATGATCCACACAGTAAAAGGCTTGGGCATAGTCAATAAAGAAAACAATACAATTCTTCTGGAATTCTCTTGCTTTTTCTGAGATCGAGCAGATGTTGGCAAGTGGATCTCTGGTTCCTCTGCCTTTTCTAAAACCAGCTTGAACATCTGGAAGTTCCACGGTTCACATATTGTTAAAGCCTGGCTTGGATAATTTTGAGCATTACTTTACTAGCATGTGAGATGAGTGTAATTGTGCAGTAGTTTGAGCATTCTTTGGCATTGTCTTTCTTTGATATTGGAATGAAAACTGACCTTTTCCAGTCTTGTGGCCACTGCTGAGTTTTCCAAATTTGCTGCCATATTCAGTGCAGCATTTTCACAGCATCATCTTTCAGGATTTGAAATAGCTCTACTAGAATTCCATCATCTCCACTAGCTTTGTTCATAGTGATGCCTTTCTAAGGCACACTTGACTTCACATTCCAGGATGTCTGGCTCTAGATGAATGATCACATCATCATGGTTATCTGGGTAATGAAGATATTTAGAGTGAAAAAATTGGCTTAAAGCTCAACATTCAGAAAACAAAGATCATGGCATCTGGTCCCATCATTTTATGGGAATTAGATGGGGGAACAATGGAAACAGTGTCAGATTTTATTTTGGGGGGGCCTCCAAAATCACTGCAGATGGTGATTGCAGCCAGGAAATTAAAAGATGCTTGCCTTATGACCCAGCAATATCATTGCTTGGCATACACACTGAGGAAACCAGAATTGAAAGAGACACATGTACCCCAATGTTCATCACAGCACTGTTTATAATAGCCAAGACATGGAAACAACCTAGATATCCATCAGCAGATGAATGGATAAGAAAGCTGTGGTACATATACACAATGAAGTATTACTCAGCCATTAAAAATAATACCTTTGAATCAGTTCTAATGAGATGGATGAAACTGGAGCCAATTATACAGAGTGAAGTAAGCCAGAAAGAAAAACACCAATACAGTATACTAACACATATATGTGCAATTTAGAAAGATGGTAATGATGACCGTGTATGCGAGACAGCAAAAGAGACACAGATGTGTAGAGCGGACTTTTGGACTCAGAGGTAGAGGGAGAGGGTGGGATGATTTGGGAGAATGACATTGAAACATGTATATTGTCATGTAAGAAACGAATCAGCAGTCTATGTTCGATGCAGGATACAGTATGCTTGGGGCTGGTGCATGGGGATCACCCAGAGATATGATATGGGGTGGGAGGTGGGAGGGGGTTCATGTTTGGGAACTCATGTACACCCATGGTGGATTCATGTTAATGTGTGGCAAAAATCAATAGAGTATTGTAAAGTAAAATAAAGTAAAAATAAAAAATTTTAAAAATAATTTAAAAAAGAAAAAAAAATTAAAAGAAACTTACTCCTTGGAAGAAAAGTCATGATCAATCTAGATAGCATATTCAAAAGCAGAGACATTACTTTGCTGACAAAGATCCGTCTAGTCAAGGCTATGTTTTTTCCTGTGGTCATATATGGATGTGAGATTTGGACTTTGAATAAGGCTGAGCAACAAAGAATTAATGCTTTTGAACTGCGGTGTTGGAGAAGATTCTTGGGAGTCCCTTGGACTGCAAGAATATCCAACCAATCCAGTACGAAGAAGATCAGCCCTGGGATTTCTTTGGAAGGAATGATGCTATATCTGAAACTGCAGTACTTTGGCCACCTCATGCGAAGAATTGACTCGTTGAAGAAGACTAATGCTGGGAGGGATTGGGGTCAGGAGGAGAAGGGAATGACAGAGGATGAGATGGCTGGATGGTATCACTGAGTCAATGAACCTGAGTCTGAATGTATTCTGGGAGTTGGTGATGGTCAGGGAGGCCTGGCGTGCTGTGATTCATGGTGTCTCAGTCAGACATGACTGAGTGACTGAACTGGACTGACAGTTGACTTGCAACATTGTGTTTCTTTCTGCTTCACAGTAAAAAAAAAAAAAAAAATCAGTTTTAATAAGTATAGTTCAGCCTCCTTTTTGAGCAGTCTTCCCATCTCTCTTTTGGGCCTCTTCTCCCATCACACAACCCAGTCCACTGGAGCACTCCATAGCACTAGCTATCTACTGCATACTTGGTATGTTACATATGTCAGCGCAATTTGTTCAATCCATTCCATTCTCGCCTTTCCACACTGTGTCCACAAGTCTGTTTTCTATGACTGCATCTCTTCCTACCTCCAAATAAGATCTTTGGCAATTGTTTCCTAGATTCCACTTATAAGCATTAATATGCAATGTTGATCTTTCTGTTTTGTTTTTTTTTTTTAATTTTTTAACTGTGTAATAAGGTCTAGATTCATCTGCACCTCTACAAATAATCCAACTTTGTTCCTTTTTGCTAGTAATTTTCGATTCTATATATGTACCATAACTTCTTATCCATTCTTCATTCAATGGACACTGAAGTTGTTTCCCTTTATTGGCTGCTATAAAAGGTGTTGTGATGTTTACTAGCATACATATCTATTTTTAATTGTTTGTTTGTTTGTTTGTTTGTTTTAGTATATCCCAAATAGTGATGTTGTTGGCTTAAATGGTAGTTTTATACCTGGTTATCTAAAGAATTTCCATAGAGTTTGGCTTTGTGGCAGTATTTATTTTTATTCCTAACAACAGTGCAAGAGGGCAGGAAGATGCTCTTTCCTCCATACCATGTCCTTCATATATTATTATGCAATCTCACACACACACACACACACATACACACACACACACACGTGCGCAGGCACATAGTTACTTCTTTTCTGCTTGCCGCAAACCTCAGTCGCTGCATGTGAAATCTAATTCCACGACCAAGGATCAAACCTGGGACCCCTGCATTGGGATCATGGTGTCTCAGCCACTGGACCAGCAGGGCAGTCCCTTGTTGTAGTTTTTTTCTTTTTTTTTTGATGTAGATTTTTAATGGTGCAAGGTGATACGACATTGTTGTTTTGATTCGTGTGCCTTTATTAAGTTGAGGTTGTTTTTGCTATGTTCAGTTTTTGGACAGTTTCTATCACAAACATTTGTTGGATTATATAAAAATTTTTTCATCATCTATTGAGATGATCATACTGTTTCATTCCATCATTACGCATTGATATGCAGCTACTGAAGAATGTTTCCATATGTGGGATAAATCCCCCAATTAATCATGTTCAATCATTTTAAGGTGTTAGCGGATATTTTTGCTCATATTTTCCTAAGGAAGTCTCTGTCCATCTATATGATATTTGTCTCTAACTTTCTTTTTCTGTGTTTTCTCGGTGTTGGTATCATGGTGATGGTGACCTTGTACCCTGTGTTTGTGGGGTTTTCTTCCAATCTAGAATTTTGGAGGAGTTTAAGAAGTGCATATGTTAACAGTTCTCTGACTGGTTCATAAAATTTGCATGTAAACCCATCTGGCATTTTTTCCACTGGAAAAGTTTCCTCACTGTTTCAATATTAGTGTTTTCAATTGCTCTATTAATACTTTTGGTTTCTTCTTAGTTGAATTTCTGAGGATTTGTCCATGGATTTCAGGTTCTAAATTTTATTGACTTATAATTGTTTGCTGTACTCTTTTATGCTTCCTTGCTATTTCTGTGGTATCAGTTATAATGCCATCCTTTGCCATGTCAAATTGGATTGATTTGTATATATATTTAAATATATATGTATACATTTCGACCATGATTTGTCTATTTTGTTTATCCTATCCAAGAGACTGCTTTTGGTGTTACTGATTTTAGCTAATTTTTCATCATTTCTTTTCTTTAATTTATGCTCTGATTTTTATCATTTTTTTTAACCTTCTAGTCACTTTGGGGAGTTTTGTCTGCTTTTTCTTCTTTTTCAAAATGCTTTCGATTTAAAGTTATGTTGTTTACTTGAGATGTTGTTCTGTTCAGTTCAGTCACTCAGTCATATCACAGCACGCTGGGCCTCCCTGTCCGACACCGACTCCCAGAGTTCACTCATATCCATCAAGTAAGTGATCCCATCCAGCCATTTCATCCTCTGTCTTCTTCTTCTCCTTCTGCCCTCAACCCCTCCCTCCCAGCATCTGGGTCTTTTCCAATGAGTCAACATTTCGGATGTGGTGGCCAAAATATTGTAGTTTCAGATACAGCATCAGTCCTTCCAATGAACATCCAGGACTAATCTACTTTAAGATGAACTGGATGGATCTGCTTGCAGTCCAAGGAAATCTCAAAAGTCATCTCCAGCATCACAATTCAAAAGCATCAATTTTCACTGCTTAGCTGTCTTCACAGTCCAACTATCACATCCATACATGACCATTGGAAAAATCATAGCCTAGAGAGAAGGACCTTTGTTGGCAAAGTGTATCTCTGCATTTCAATATGTGATCTAGGTTGGTCAAAACTTTCCTTTCAAGGAGTAAGTATCTTAATTTCATGGCTGCAACCATCATCTGCAGTGATGTT
Organism: Ovis canadensis; assembly: GCF_042477335.2. Classification (NCBI taxonomy): domain Eukaryota; kingdom Metazoa; phylum Chordata; class Mammalia; order Artiodactyla; family Bovidae; genus Ovis; species Ovis canadensis. The sequence goes on from NC_091271.1 coordinate 14,592,872, forward strand.
GGAGTCTCAAAAAATGCGGTCTGATACTATTTCCCCTTTTTTCCAGATCTATTTGCCATGAAGTGATGCTGACACCTGATGACATGATCTTTCTTTTCTGAATGTTGAGCTTTAAGCCAACTTTTTCACTCTCCACTTTCACTTTCATCAAGAGGATTTTTAGTTCCTCCTCATTTTCTGCCATAAGAATATTGTCATCTGCAAATCTGATGTTATTAATATTTCACCCGGCAATCTTGATTCCTGCTTCTGCTTCTTTCAGCCCAGCATTTCTCATGATATACCCTGTGTATAAGTTAAATAAGCAGGGTTACATTATATAGACTTAACAATACTCCTTTTCCTATTTGAGATCTGTAGTGTTTATCAACTTCATTCTTTTACTGCTTTAACATGTTCAGATAATCATGTTTTTAATATTCAGTTCAGTTCAGTTCAGTCACTCAGTCGTGTCCAACTCTTTGCAACCCCATGAATTGCAGCACGCCAGGCCTCCTTGTCCATCACCAACTCCCGGAGTTCACTCAGACTCACATCCATTGAGTCAGTGATATCATCCAGCCATCTCATTCCCTGTCGTCCCCTTCTCCTCCTGCCCCCAATCCCTCCCAGCATCAGAGTCTTTTCCAATGAGTCAACTCTTCACATGAGGTGGTCAAAGTACTGGAGTTTCAGATATAGCATCATTACTTCCAAAGAAATCCCAGGGTTGATCTCCTTTAGAATGGACTGGTTGGATCTCCTTGCAGTCCAAGGGACTCTCAAGAGTCATCTCCAACACCACAGTTCAAAAGCATCAATTATTTGGCTCTCAGCCTTCTTCACAGTCCAACTCTCACATACATACATGACCACTGGAATTATTTGCTTCCAAAATTTTTCTTTTTTTTTTTTTTTTCCCTCTCTCTCTCTGATTTTATCAGTGACCTCTTGATCATGTAGAGATGTATTTGTTAGCCTAGATGGATTTAAACTGCCCCCAAACTATACTATGTAAATCATAGCATTTTGTTTTAAGGAAAAAAAAAAAAAGAAAAGATTGATACAATTACCATTATCTTAAATTTACCAAGGATTGATTTGAAATTCAGTTTGTGATTTATTTTGGTGATACTTCATTTTGAATTCAGAAAAAAAAATGTATATTCTGCTGTGTTTGGGTGAAATGTCCTATAAATAGAAATTAACTTTGTCATGGGTCTTGCGCCTCTTGAACACTTGTTTCTTTTTTATAATATAAATTTATTTAATTGGAGTTTAATTACTTTACAATATTATATTGGTTTTGTCATACATCAACATGAATCCACCACAGGTATACTTGTGTTTCTTTTTAAACTTCATTTTTAAATTGGAGGGTAATTTGTTTCCAACATTATGTTGGCTTCAGCAGTACAACAGGGTGTATTAGCCTACGTAGACCAATGCCCATTTCTTTATTTTTTAATTATTTGTTGTTATTTATTTTTCTAGGTCCTTCAGAAATATTTCTCATTTATTCCCCAATCGTATTTCTCGAATGTGTTTTATCGCCTTTTCTACCATAACTTCCAAGTATTTTTCAGGGAGCATGCCCATATATTCTTTAACTATGTTTTGAGTTATTACCACGTTCCTTTGCCCACAACATATTTCTTTGTCTCCCATGAATCTGTTCTCAGTGCTGACATCTGAAAAGACCAGGCCCAAATTATGCTAAGAGAGCCACAGTAAGAGATGACATAGTAAGAAATTGAGATTAAAAAAAAATAACAAGAAAAATGGCAAAAAAATTAAAGGTACCACAAACAATAAATATTACAGAGAAGACAACAGTTTAATAAAGGAAAGCAATGAAGTAAATCTCAAGGTAAAAAACAACATCAGAGCAGAGTGTCAACTGGAGAATAAAGAATAAAATTCTGAAAAGCTCAGATGCAACTCCCACAGAATAACAGAAAATCCCACTTAATATTGAAATACACACCTGTTTAAAAAAAAATGAGATGCAACAACAACAAAAGGCACTGAAAAAAGGAAACCAAAGTAAAAGTAAAAATAGTTATAAAAAATAAATAAAAATATGGTTGAAATAATCTTAAAAGACCAAACCAATGTGTAGTAACAAAGTGGCCTACAACAGAGAAAAATAGTGCACCAACAACACAATAATTCAGTGCAACAAAAGAGTAAAATGTATTTCCCAGTGTCTCATCTGTCAATGTCCTAGTCCCCAAAAGGAGCCAGGGGACAACTATACCTCTTTGGGAAGCTCTCCAATATGGAGAAAACTGGACTCTGAATCTAAGGACAACTCTGACTCAAAAGTCCTATAATTCCTGTGAATTTTAACAGCTGCCTGAGCCTTGGCATTTTCTCTTGCTTGGCCTCTTTTCATCTTTTGATGTATTCCATAGATACAGGGTCTGTGTCATTAACCATGTATATTTAATCTGCTGCACGGTTGGAAGATTTCCAATCCTCTTCCTTAATGGCTCATCCCTGGGTCTCAGGTGTAATTTTTATCCTTCCTCATGTATGGTCAACAAAGGAGTCTTCCCTGAGAAACTTGTGGAGCACTGGGGTCTGCCTTGGTGAGTACAGCATGTGGTACAGCTGCTTGGAGTGCTGGAACCCTGGTGGTGCCAATTATCAATAATAGCCATCAGCCATGGCCAGAGAGATTTGACCTTAATGGAATGCTTTTTCTAGCCTGTGTTTTCAGGCACATTAGTGGTACTTCTGGCTGATCTTTCTCTATTGCCTTGTAGTATGTGTTAACAGGAAGGAAGAGAATGGGCTACAAAGGTATCTCTACCTCCTGAGTGTGACACAACAGTAAGGGCCTCCCTCTTTGGCAGTTTGGGAATTCTCGAAAGGCATTTTCTTCTTTTTTTTTTTTTAATAATTAAATTTTTATTTTTACTTTACAATACTGTATTGGTTTTGCCATACATTGACATGAATCCACCACAGGTGTACATGCATTCCCAAACAAGAACCCCCCTACCACCTCCCTCCCCATAATATCTCTCTGGGTTATCCCTGTGCCCCAGCCCCAAGCATACTGTATCCTGCATCTGACATAGACTGGCGAATCGATTCTTACATGATAGTATACATGCTTAAATGCCATTCTCCCAAATCATCCCACCCTCTCCCTCTACCTCTGAGTCCAAAAGTCCACTATACACATCTGTGTCTTTTTTGCTGTCTTGCATACAGGGTCATCATTGCCATCTTTCTAAACTCCATATATATGTGTTAGTATACTGTATTGGTGTTTTTCTTTCTGGCTTACTTCACGCTGTATAATCGGCTCCAGTTTCATCCATCTCATCAGAACTGATTCAAATGTATTCTTTTTAATGGCTGAGTAATACTCCATTGTGTATATGTACCACAGCTTTCTTATCCATTCATGTGCTGATGGACATCTAGGTTGTTTCCATGTCCTGGCTATTTTAAACAGTGCTGCAATGAACATTGGGGTGCATGTGTCTTTTTCAATTCTGGTTTCCTCCGTGTGTGTGCCCAGCAGTGAGATTGCTGGGTTCTAAGGCAGTTCTATTTGCAAATTTTTAAGCAATCTCCACACTGGTCTCCATAGTGGCTGTACTAGTTTGCTTTCCCACCAACAGTGTAGGAGGGTTCCCTTTTCTCCACACCCTCTCCAGCATTTATTGCTTGCAGATTTTTGGATTGCAGCCTTTCTGACTGGTGTGAAGTGGTACCTCAGTGGTTTTGATTTGCATTTCTCTAATAATGAGTGATGTTGAACATCTTTTCATGTGTTTGTTAGCAAACCCTATGTCTTCTTTGGAGAAATGTCTATTTAGTTCTTTGGCCCATTTTTTGATGGGGTCTTTTATTTTTCTGGAATTGAGCTGCATAAGTTGCTTGTATATTTTTGAGATTAGTTGTTTGTCTCTTGCTTCATTGGCTATTATTTTCTCCCATTCAGAAGGCTGTCTTTTCACCTTGCTTATATTTTCCTTTGTTGTGCAGAAGCTTTTAATTTTAATTAGATCCCATTTGTTTATTTTTGCTTTTATTTCCAGAATTCTGGGAGGTGGATCATAGAGGATCCTGCTGTGATTTATGTCTGAGAGTGTTTTGCCTATGTTCTCCTCTAGGATTTGTATAAGTTCTGGTCTTACATTTAGATCTTTAATCCATTTTGAGTTTATTTTTGTGTGCAGTGTTAGAAAGTGATCTAGTTTCATTCTTTTACAAGTGTTTGACCAGTTTTCCCAGCACCACTTGTTAAAGAGATTTTCTTTACTCCATTGTATACTCTTGCCTCCTTTGTCAAAGATAAGGTGTCCATATGTGTGTGGATTTATCTCTGGGCTTTCTATTTTGTTCCATTGATCTATATTTCTGTCTTTGTGCCAGTACCATCCTGTCTTGATGACTGTGGCTTTGTAGTAGAGCCTGAAGTCAGGCAAGTTGATTCCTCCAGCTCCATTCTTCTTTTTCAAGATTGCTTTGGCTAATCGAGGTTTTTTTGTAATTCCATACAAATCTTGAAATTATTTGTTCTAGTTCTGTGAAAAATATCGCTGGTAGCTTGATAGGGATTGCATTGATTGTATAAATTGCTTTGGGTAGTATACTCACTTTCACTATATTGATTCTTCCAACCAATGATCATGGTATATTTCTCAATCTATTAGTGTCCTCTTTGATTTCTTTCATCAGTGTTTTATAGTTTTCTATATATAGGTCTTTAGTTTCTTTAGGTAGATATATTCCTAAAACACAACTACTCAAATGTGCTCTGTCAGGCCATCTCCACATAACCAATAGCAGTTCTCTCCCAGGATGGCTCTCTAAAATCCCATATCCAGCTTCCAGATCCCATGCACACTGCTTGAGCTGCATGGCAGTTTGGACCATACAAGGCCACAACACACATTCTGTGTGAATCTCGCTTTATCCAAATTATATTTCATCAGCTGTTTTACCTTGTTTCCTTGTAGTCCAAAGTAATTAGCCCTTTAGTGAAGGGGTTTGCCTCATTCTGGAAATCTCTTCCCTGCTTCTCCATCTCCCACCACAAGGCACAGGTTTTGTCTTGCTTCCTCTTATCCTCCTTCTCCCATCTTAATTCTTTTCCACCTAAGTATCCTTGAAACCCCCATGGGACACTGTGGTGACCAGGTTGTTCTCCTAGTAGTTATCTGATGCTCTTGGAGAACTATTGTCCATGTAGCAGTATGTCCTGTGATCCATTCATTGAGAGAGATGCATTTCATAACCTCAAAGATGTCGACCTTCTTGAAACTTCTCTGGATTGCCTGGCAAGCTCGAATATTCTTTTTTTTTTTTTTTTCTTGAGAGTAAGACAGAAACATTAGTTGAGATTAATTAATCTGTTTGGTAGGAGGTTGCACATATACACACATAACTCGTACTATTTTGACTCCCAACATTCAATCAAGCACATTTTGTTGTTATTGCTTTTCTTTCCTCTTTGGAAATGTCTCTTAATGAGGAACTGTCATCTGCATGAAGAAATGCAGAACTTTCCACATAAAATATAACAACATGATTGGGCTCAAGAAGTCAGCACTTGAATATATCTAGCTATTGCTTTGAATATTCCTGACATTTTCCAGGAGTACAGATGTCTGATTTTGGATCTCGAAGTTTAACTTCATTCTGTGGGTGTCAAGGTCAGAAACTGCCATGGACATAATTTAATTCTTGTAGAATAAGATGGGAAGTTCATAGAAAATTACCAGTTGGTATGTGACTACTTGATCAAGAGAGAAAATAACAGCAACAATGGCCAAAAAATAAATAATGTGTAGTTAGTGTTTTAATCATAAGAGTTGCATATGAATTGATATTTGTATCATAGAAAAAGCAAGGGGATAACATACAATCGTCTATATCTTCTTAATTGTCTCTGGTAATGACTTGGACACTGTGACTCACACAATAACCAAAAAATAAATAAATAAACAAATAATTCTGGAAAACTTTTAGCAATAAGAATATCAGAATTCCTTACCTGTCTCCTGGGAAACATGTATGCTAGTAAAGGTGCAACTGTTTGAATTGGACATGGGACGAAGGACTGGTTCATAATCGAGATAGGAATAAGTCAAAGTTTATATATATATATATATATATATATATATATATATATATATATATATATATATTTCCCTGTTTATTTAACTTCTGTGCAGAGAATATCATGATAAAATAAAATCCTAGATGAAGTGCAAGCTATAAACAAAATTTACGTGGGAGATATGAATAAACTTATTTATCCCAATGACAACACCGAGGTGACAAAAGAACAATAGGGCCTAATGTGCCTCTTGATGAAGGTATTATCTGTTTCAAGTATAGACATCTGAAATGAGACAGTCCTACATAAAAGATTAAATTCTCAGTTTCATGTATGAAAATTTATATGCAGATTTCAGAATGTGAAATAAAAAATTCTCTATTATTCACATATACAAATCTGGGGACAGAGTTTCCAACTTGAAGTATCGAATTTTCTGTTCACCCCACATGAAAGTAGGGACACAAAAGTTTCTGCATTTAATGTGGTATTTTTCACATTAGAATTATGAAAATCTGGATGCATATTCTTTGAGAGGAAATAAGAAAATATTTATTTCACATATCAAAACATAATCACAGGTTTTCTCACATGAAATATGGAATTTTTTCATATTTCTCATTTGAAATCTTTGTGCTGTCTTTCCTTCAAGAAATACTGTATAGTGTCTATTTAAATTTGAAAATTTTTCATTACTTTTCCTACAAGAAATATTAAATTTGCCCATAGATTTTCATGCTCAAGCCATGAAATTATCTATATTTTCATCAAGAAAGTTTGAATGGAGGACTTCTGTTATGAGATTTGGAATTCTGTGTAGTTCACATTCTAAAATCTTGGGAGAAATATTCTCATATGAAATACGAAATCTCGATTATTCACATATGAATTTTTTCCAGATTTTTATACATGAAATAGAGAATTTCAAGGATTCAGAGATTAAGATTTGAACTAAATGGTCTAACATCGAACAGCTATATTTCATGTATTTCCTATAAAACAAACAAAGTTCTCTGTATTTCTTTGATGAAAGACTGTTGAAAATTTCCTTACATGAAATGGTGCATTAATATATTTTACACATGCAAAATCTAAACCCTTACGATTATACAATGTAAGTGATAAATACACTTAGGAGATTCTATCTGATAGAGTACCTGAAGACCAATGGGTGGAGGTTTGTAATATTGTACAGAAAGCAATGATCAAGACATTCTCCATGAAAAGATAAACATGTGAAATGGCAAAGTGATGAGATCTTACAAAGAATGAAGAAGAGGAGAGAAGCTAAATGAAAAGGGAAAAAGGAAAATTATACACATTGAATGAAGAGTCCCAACGAATAACAAGGAGAGAAAGAACCTTTCGCAGTTATCAATATTAAAAAAAAAAAAAGCGGAAATGAATACAATGGGAAAGTCTACAGATCTCTTCAAGGAAATCAGGGATACCATGAGAAAATGTCATGCAAAGAGGGGAACAGTAAAGGAGAGAAATTGTACAGACTTAACAGAAGCAGAAGCTATTAAGAGATGTGAAAGGAATACACAAATAAACTATGCACAAAAGATCTTCATGACCCAGTTAAGCACAATGGTGTGATCACTCACCCACAGCTAAATGTCCTGGAATGAGAAGTCAAGCGGGACTTAGGAAGCATAACTACAAACAAAGCTCGTGGTGGTAATGGAATTCAGCTGAGCTATTTCAAATTCTAAAAGATGATGCTGTGAATATACTACCCTCCAAATGCCAGTAAATTTGTGAGACTCAGCTGTGGCCAGAGGATTGGAAAATATCAGTTTTGATTTCAACTGCAAAAAAAAAAAAAAAAAAGGAAAAAAATTTAAGAAAAAAAGCAATCCAAAGAATGTACAAACTATCGCTTAAATGCACACTTCTCTCATACTCTCAAAGTACTGCTCAAAATTCCCCAAGCCAGGCTTCAGAAGAATTTGAACCATGAGCTTTCAGATGTTGAAGTTCAATTTAGAAAGGTCAGAGGAATCCAAGATCAAATTGTCAACACCTGGTGAGTCTCAAAAAGGCAAGAGAACATCAAGAAAACATCTACTACTATTTGACTATGCCAAAGACTTTGTCTATGTAAATCACAACAAAATGTGGAAAATTCTTCAAAACATGGGATGACTGGAGCATGTTACATGCCTCCCAAGAAATCTGTGTGCATTTCAAGAAGCAACAGTATTAGAAGGACATGGAACCACTGACTGGTTGCCATTTGGGAAAGGAGTATGTCAAGGTAGTATATTGTCAACCTCTTTATTGAACTTACATGTAGAGATCATCACACAAAATTCCACAGTGGGTGAAACAGGGTTTGCAATCAAGGTTGCTGGGAGAAATGTCAGTAACCTCAGATATGCAGATGGCATGATTCATATGGCAGAATAGGAAAAGAACTACAGAGTCTCCTGAGGAAAGTGAAAAAGGAGAGTAAAAAAGGTAACTGAAAACTCAATATTCAAATGAATATCATGGCATCTGGTCCCATCACTTCAAGGAATTAATTTGGGGAAACAATGGAAACAATAAGCATCTTTATTTGAGAGGATTCCAAAATCACTGAAGATGGTGACTCTGGTCATGAAATTAAAATATGCTTTCCCCTTAGAAGGAAAGTTATGACCAGGCTAGACAGCATATTATAAAGCAGACAAAGTTTAGCCAAGCCAAAGCTATATACAGAGGTTAGAGTTGGATTATTAAGAAAGTTGACATTCAAAGATTAAATGCTATTGAAATGTGGTATTGGAGAAAACCTCTTCAGAGTCCCTGGGAGTTCAAGGAGATGACAGGGGTCAATTCTAAAGGAAATCAGTCCTGAATATTGTTTGGACAGGCTGATGCTGATACTGGAACTTGAATAATTTGGCCACCTAATGTGAAGAACTGACTCATTGGGAAAGAGCCTGATGCTGAGAAAGATTGAAGGCTAGAGGAAAGGACGAAGACAGAAGATGAAGTACTTGGATGTCATCACTGACTCTATGGGCATGGGTTTGAGCAGGCTCTCTGAGTTGGAAATGGAAGCCTGGTATGTTGCAATCCATGGCATCAGAAAGAATCAGACATGACTGAGTGACTTAATACAACTCACCTTAAGTACTTAGGTTCTCAGCTAAAGGAAAATGGTAAAGAACTCTCTTACCATCAACTGAAAATCCTCATATTTCCTAATGCTTCCTAAGATTTTCCATGCTTTCCTTAGAAATTCAGCCAGGATTATATTATTATTATTATTATTATTATTATCTTATATGTGTAAAGATTCCTTGGAAATAATAGAAGGGGCATAATTTATAGAAAGTGGTAGGAGAAAGTAAGTGCATCAGGAAGGCAGCATAATATTCTCAAAAGGATACAGTACTCTCCTTTAATTCTTCCCATTGATTTCCTTCTAAATCCTGAGGGTAAGACCTGACCAATCCTGAGGACTGGTCTTTGCAAAGGACAATGACCAAGACATTGCTGCCTGTTGCTTCAGTGATGACACAAAGCAAGCACATCATGGTAATCATGCCTTTGTTAACTAGCCCTTACCAAGACAACAGGCTGCAGTAGCCATTGGGGAGCTGAGGGGATCACAAGGTCTCCAAGGTTGGAGCCACCTGGGCCTTTAGCACAAAGGGTTGGTCAGATGTGATGAAGTCACCTTACTCATGACAAAAGTTCTCATCTATGGTCACCAGTCTTACTGCCAGCCCTCTGGATTTGTGAGAACCCAAAAACCTCAATCCTAGCTTGCAAAGTATATAAGTGTGAGTAGAGTATAATTGTCCTCAATTGTAATTGTGTTACTGTTAATTTCCCCTTTCCGACTTGCTTGTGTTTGCCTTATATATTGAGGTGCTCCTAAAATGGCACAATGGAATAGTTACACCTCAATTTTATATATAGGCATTACACTCATTTGTAATGGAATCACCTTTTCTCCAGTGAGCACAGGACATCCTCCAGGATAGAATGAATCCTGTCCCATAAAACTACCCTTGGTAAATTCAAAAAGAAGAAGATAAAAAGAAAGAATTTCAGGTATCTTTTCCATTCACAATGAAGTAAGATTAGGTGTCAACTGCAGAGGAAAACACAATTAAAAATCCAAACATATGGAGGCTAAATCACTCACATCTGAATAACCAACAAATCACAAAAGAAATCAAAATTGAAATCAAATGTAAATACAAACAAATGAAAATAGAAGGACGATAACCCAAAAGCTTTGGATTCAGTAACTAGCAGTGTTAAGGAGATGCACAGCATATAAGTTTGCCTGAAGGAAGAAGAGGAATATCAAAGAAACACCCTACTTTTACATGTAAAGCAAACACAAAAAGAAAAGAGTTACCCCAAAATTAGTAGAATGAAAGGAATCATAAAAATCAGAGCAGAAATGTGTGAAAAATAAACCAATGTAGCTATGGCAAAATTCAATATAATGAATACCTGGTTCTTAAAGACAAAAATCAAAGACAAAGTATTAGCCAGAGTGATCAAGAAAAAACAAGGAGGGCTGGAGAAGCACCACAATAATAAAATTAGAAATGAAAATGGAAAAATCACAACAGAAATCCCAGAAATACACAGGTCATAAGAGATTACTATGAGGAATTAAACGAACGGACAACATTGAAGAAATGGAAAAAACTTAAGAAAGAATAACAGTTCGTAACTGAAGGAGCAAGAAGTAGAAAATCTTAAGAGATGCATCAGAATCATGGAAATTAAAGCTCGAATCAAAAATATTTTAACAATCAAAAAACCATGTCCTGATAGATTCACAAATGATTCCTGCATTTTTTTTTTAAATATAATTTACCAAAAAATGTTTTATGTTTTAGGGAAGAGCAAACACTTAATCAACTCAAACATTTCAGGAAAATTGCAAAGGGGGGTAAGACCCCCATCTCAATCTATGAGGCCACAATCACCCTAATACGAAAAGCAGGCAAAGATGCAACAAAGGAAGCAAACTACAGGCCGATATCAGGAAACACATTGGTAAACTTGGATATAGAAATTTTCCTGCAACTTCTAGCGAACAGAATCCAAAAACATATTGAAAGAGTCATACATCATTCCTTTAAACACACATTGGCTTCATCCCAGTAATGCAAGGATTCTTCAATATTTGCAAATCAATCAATCAATATGATAAACCATATTAAAGTAAAAGATTAAAAACCATATGACTATCTCAATAGATGCAGAGAAAGTCTTCGACAGTTTTCAACACCTACTTATGATAACTTTCCAGAAAGCAGGTGTAAAAAGAATGTATCTCAATACCATAAAAGCCTTACATGACAAAAACCACAGGAAACAGTATCTTCAATGGTGAAAAATTGAAAGCAATTCCTCTAAAATCAGGAACAAGACAAGAGTGCTCATTCTCACAGCTATCCAACATTGATTTGAAAGTCCTAGACAAAGCAGTCAGAGAAGTAAAAGAAATAAAAAAGGAATTAAGGATGTTAAAAAAAAAAAAAGAAAGGAAATCCTCACTGTAGATGTCATGATCCTCTACATAGAAAACCCTAAAGACATCACGAGGATATTACTAGAGCAAATTAATGAATATGAAAATATTGTGGGTTAAAAATTGTTACACAGAAGCCCCTTGCATTGCTATATATGAACAATAAGATAACAAAAAGGGAAATTATGCAAACAATCCTGTTTACCGTTGCAGTAAAAAGAATAGCATATTTAGGGGTAAATTTACATAAAGAAACAAAAATAATTATGTGTATTCATATAAAACTATAAAACAATGATTACAGAAATGAAAAATGAGATAAACGGATAATTTTACAAGGTTGATGACTTGAAAAGTTATAGGTAAAATGAATATACAAAGTATATGATGCAATCTATAAGTTCAATGCAACCCTTATCAAGGTAACAACGGTATTCTTCAGAGAACTAGAACAAATACTTTTACAATATGTATACTTTCACAGTAAGTACAGAAACACAGTTCAGTTCAGTTCAGTTCAGTCCCTCAGTCATGTCCAACTCTTTGCGACCCCATGAATCACAACACGCCAGGCTTCCTGTCCATCACCAATTCCAATAATTCACTCAGATTCACATCCATCGAGTCAGTGATGCCATCTAGCCATCTCATCCTCTGTTGTCCCTTTCTCCCCCTACCCCTGATCCCTCCCAGAATCAGAGTATTTCCAATAAGCCAACTTTTCACATGAGGTGGCCAAAGTACTGGCATTTCAGCTTCAATATCATTCCCTCCAGAGAAATCCCAGGGATGATTTCCTTCAGAATGGACTGGTTGGATGTCCTTGCATTCCAAGGAACTCTCAAGAGTCTTCTCCAACACTACAGTTCAAGAGCATAAACTCTTTGGTGCTCAGCTTCTTCACAGTCCGACTCTCACATTCATACATGACCACTGGAAATACCATAGTCTTGACTAGATGGAACTTTGTTGGCAAAGTAATGTATCTGCTTTTCAATATGCTATCTTCTGCTGCAGCTGCCAAGTTCCTTCAGTCGTGTCCGCCTCTGTGCAACCCCATAGACAGCAGCCCACCAGGCTCCGTCATCCTTGGGATTCTCCAGGCAAGAGACCTGGAGTGGGTTGCCATTGCCTTCTCCAAATATTGTACCTAGGTTGGCCATAACTTTTCTTCCAAGGAGTAAGCATCTTTTAATTCATGGCTGCAATCACCATCTGCAATGATTTTGGAGCACAAAAAAAGTCGGGCACTATTTCCAATGTTTCCCCATCTATTTGCAAGGAAGTGATGGGTCCAAATGCCATGATCTTCGTTTTCTGAATGTTGAGCTTTAAGCCAGTTTTTTCACTCTCCACTTTCCCTTTCATCAAGACACTTTTTAGTTCCTCTTCACTTTCTGCCATAAAGGTGGTGTTATCTGAATATCTGAGGTGATTGCCATTTCTCCTGGCATTCTTGATTCCAGCTTGTGTTTCTTCGAGTCCAACATTTCTCATGATGTACTCTGCATAGAAGTTAAACAAGCAGGGTGACAATATACAGCCTTAACGTACTCCATTTCCTATTTAGAGCCAGTCTGTTATTCCATGTCAAGAGGCAGGTCAGGTAGTCTGGTATTCCCATTTCTTTCACAATTGTCCACAGTTTACTTTGATACACAGTCAAAGGCTTAGGCATAGTCAATAAAGTAGGAATAGATGTTTTTCTGGAACTCTCTTGCTTTTTCCATGATCCAGCAGATATTGGCAATTTGATCACTGGTTCCTCTGACTTTTATTTTATTTTATTTTTCCTCTGCCTTTTCTAAAATCAGCTTGAACATCTGGAAGTTCACTGTTCACATATTGCTGAAGCTTGGCTTGCAGAATTTTGAGCATTACTTTACTAGCGTGTGAGATGAGTGCAATTGTGTGGTAGTTTAAGCATTCTTTGGTGTTGCCTTTCTTTGCGATTGGAATGAAAATTGGCCTTTTCCAGTTCTGTGGCCCCTGCAAAGTTTTCCAAACTTGATTTGAAATATAGAACTCAATATTTCATATATGAATACCTGCATGTAATTTTCTCATGGGAAATATGAACATTTCCATGTATCATCTGGGAAAATGACAGCAAAAGCTTTAGAAAACAAAAATGGAATTCTCTATATTTCATACGAAATATTCGTGCATGTTTTCACACTTGAAATTAGGAATGTTATGTTTTGCTCATGTGAAAAACAGGGTCTTATGTTTTATCCATGTATTATGGAATTTTGCTTTTTTTTTTCTTATGAACATCTGGCACACAAAAGATTGAATTTTTATTTTTATACATATGTATATCAGGGCAATGATATTCCTCTATTAAATATAGAATACTCTATATTGCACGTATGAAAATCTAGACAGAGATTTAACCTATCAAATATAGAATTTTCTATTTTTCATTCAGGGAAATGTAGGTCATGATTTTCCTACATGAAATATTAACTTCTCTATATTTCAAAGGTGAAAATCTCAGCATATTTTACAACATGAAATATAGATTTCTCTATTTTTGACCTTTTAAACTCTAGGCAATACAGGATAGATCACACCCTAGACCATAAATCTAGCTTTGGTAAATTTAAAAAGTACTGAAATCATTCCAAGCATCTTTTTTGAACACAGTGTGGCAAGTTTAGATACTGATTACAGGAAAAAAAAAATAGCAATAACTAAAAATTCCAATATATGTAGGCTGAACAACAAACTTCTGTATAACCAACAAATCACAGAAAAATTGAAACACTAAATCAACATATGCATGGAAATAAAATAAAAACAAAATAACCCCAAACTAATGGGACACTGTAAAAGCAGTGCTAAGCGGAAGGATCATAGCAATACAGGCTTACCTCCAGAAACAAGAAATAAGTTAAATAAATCAACTAACTGTAAACATAAAACAAATAGAAAAGAAAGAAATTCAGAACGTGAGGGCAAGTAGAGGAAAATAAATAGTAAAAATTAGGACAGAAATAAATTCAAAAGAAATAAATAGGCCAAGCAAACATTTTAACAAAGCTAACAGCTGGTTCTTTAAGAAGATAAATACATTGAAAAACTATTAGCCAGAGTCATGGAGAAAGAAAGGGAGAAGAATCAAATCAACAAAATCAGAAATGAAGATGGAGGAATTCCAATTGACAGCACAGAAATACAAAGGATCATAAGAGAGAATTATCAGGAACTATGTGTCAATAAAATGGACGAGTTGGAAGATATGGACAAATTCTTAGAAATGTATAACTTCCCAAAACTGAAGCAGGAGGAAATAGAAAATCTTAACAGACATGTCACAAGCACAGAGATCGAAACTGTAATCCGAAATGTTCAAGCAAACAAAATCCCAGGACCAGACAGCTTCACAGCTGAATTATACCAAAAATTTCAAGAGCTAGCCTGTTCTACTCAAATTCTTCCAGAAAATTGGAGAGGAAGGAAAACTTCCAAACACATTGTATGAGGCCACCATTCCCCTAACACCAAAGCCAGACAAAAATGATACAAAAAAAAGAACTACAGGTCAATAACACTGATGAAAATAGATGCAAAAATCTTTAACAAAATCCTAGCAAATATAATCCAACATCATATTAAAAAGATCATACATCATGACCAAATGGGCTTTATTACAGGGTTCTAAGATTCTTTAATATTCACAGGTAATACACATACAATGTTAACAATTTGAAAGATAAAACCCATATGATTATCTCAACAGATGCAGAGGAGAACTTTGACAAAGTCAACATCCATTTATGATAACAACCCTTCAGAAAGAAGGAATAGAATGAACATACCTCAACACAATAAAAGCTATCTATGACAAAATCACAACAAAGATGACCCTCAATGGTTAAAATTGAAAGCATCCCCCCTAAAGTCAAAAACAAGAAAAAAGTGCCCACTCTCACCACTAATATTTAACATAGTTTTGGAATTTTCACCCATAGTAATCAGAGAAGAAAAAGAAACAAATTAACCCAGATTGGAAAAGAAGAATGAAAACTCTCACTCTTTGCTGATATCATGATCCTCTACATAGAAAACCTTAAAGACCCACCAGAAAATCACTAGAGCTAAGGAGTGAATATAGTAAAGTTTCAGGATAAAAAATTAACACCCAGAAGCCCCTAGCATACCTATACACTAACAATTAGAAAACAGAAAGACAATAAAGAAACATTCTCATTCACCATTGTAACAAAAAGAAGAAAATACTTAGGAATAAATCTACCTAAGGAAACCAAAGACACATATATATAGAAAACTATAAAACACTGATGAAAGAAGTCAAAGAGAACATAAATAGATGGAGTAATATACCATGCTCACGGATTGAAAGTGTCAATATAGGGAAAATGAGATTGCTTTACTGCCTAAAGCAAACTACAGATTCAAAGCAATCTGCAGATTCAAAGCAATCCCTATCAAGCTAACAACGGTATTTTTCACAGAACTATAACAACTAATTTCACAATTTGTATGGAAATATAAAAGCCTCAAATAGCCAAAGCAATCTTGAGAAAGAAGAATGGACCTGAAATAATCAACCTACTTGACTTCAAGCTATATTACAAAGCTGTAATCATCAAGACAGTATGGTACTGGCACAAAGACAGAAATAGATCAATGGAACAAGATAGAATGCCCAGAGATAAAGCCACACACCTATGGAAAACCTCTCTTTGACAAGGTAGGCAAGTATATATAATGGAAAATAAAAGACAATCTCTTTAACAACTGATGCTCAGAAAACTTGTCAACCACGTATAAAATAAATAAACTAGCAATGAAGTACCATGTCATACTGTTTAGAATGGATACTGTCCAAAAGTATACAAACAATAAATTCTGGAGACGGTGTGGAGAAAAGGGAACACTTTTACACTGTTGGTGGGACTGCAAACTAGGACTGGAACTATGGAGAAAAGTATGGATATTATTAAAAAAAAAAAAAAAAACAAAACTGGAAACAGAACCTCCATATGACCTAGCAATACACACCAAGGAAACTAGAATTGAAAGAAACTCGTGTACCCCAATGTTCATCAACACACTGTTTATAATAGCCTGGACATGGGTGCAACGTAGATATCCATTGGGAGACATGTGGTTAAGAAGTCTTTGGTACATATGCACAATGAAATGTTACTCAGCCATTAAAAATAATTCATTTGAATCCATTCTAATGAAGTGGAATAAACTGGAGCCTATTATACCAACGGAAGTAAGTCAGAATGAAAAACACCAATACAGTATACTAATGCATATATAAGGATTTTAGAAAGATGGTATCAATGACCCTATATGTGAGGCAACAATATAGACACAGATGTACAGAACAGTCTTTTGGATTCTGTAAGAGAAGGAGAAGGTGGGATGATTTGAGAGTACAGCATTGAAACATGTATATTATCATAAGTGAAACAGATCTCCAGTTTGGGTTGATACATGAGAGAAGGTGCTCAGGGCTGGTGCACTGAGATGATCCTGAGGGATAGGATAGGGACAGGTGTGGAAGGAATATTTAGCATGAAGAACACATGTAAACCTATGGCTGAATCATGTCAGTGTATGTAAAACACACTACAATATTTTAAAGTAATCAGCCCCCGTAAAAATAAATAAAATTTTAAAAATGTACTTAAAATAATTTTTTAAAAACCTGCTAGACTTCTCCAGGGATCCGGTGACTTTAGAATTTGCCTGCCAATTCAGGGAACATGGGTTTGATCCTTGGTCTGAGGAGAGATGGCACATACTACCAAAATAGATAACCCCTTTTTCCCAAACTACCTAACCTGGGCACCCTAGGGCTTCTGCTTTTCAATAGAAAGGAGTACTACAAGAAGCTAGCTAACTGCAATAAGAGTAGTCCCCACTTACTGCTACTTCAGAAATTTTGTGCAATTTCAGAAATTTTGTGCACAGCAATGAAGAAAGTACAGCCATAAATAAATAAATTCTAAAAAATATAAATACATAAATTTTAAGTTCTTAAATTTCTTCCATATAATATGAATTCCTGTATTTCATTGAATATCTAGATGTTCTACTGACTGCTTGAAATATGAAATTCCTATATATCAAATATAAAAATAGCATTATTCATAAATGAAATACAAATTCTCTACATTTCACATATGTCTTTTGGTGTAGATTTTCCTATATGATTCTCTAAATTTCACATAAGAAAATATAGATGTCAATTATAGTTGAAAGTTGGAATTCTCTACAATTCTCATTTGAAATTCAGGATGATTATGCTTCCTACTGCAGATGAGGAATTCCCTAATATTGTATAAAGTCTGGAAGTAGATTTTCGTAGATGAAAAATGCAAATTTCTGTATTTTAAATCTTTACCATTGAAACTAGAAGTAAACCTTAATAGTTTTATGAAAACCTCCAAGATTCTCTAAAATTAACACCCAAAATAGATTCCCTTTTCATGATAGCTGACTGTGATGTAAAAATAGGAAATCAGGAGATACGTGTGTAACAGGCAAATTTGGACCTGGGGTACAAAATTATGTAGGACAAGGCTAAATGCAGTTTTGCAAATACAAAGGTTAAACATGGAAACAGCAACAGTGTTCTTGGGCTCCAAAATCACTGGTGACAGTGATTGCTGCTGTTGCTGCTAAGTCACTTCAGTCATGTCTGACTCTGTGCAGCCCCATAGACGGCAGCCTACCAGGCTCCCTTATCCCTGGGATTCTCCAGGCAAAAACACTGGAGTGGGTAGCCATTACCTTCTCCATGAAAGTGAAAGTGAAGTCATTCAGTCTTGCCCGACTCTAAGCAGCCCTTTCGACTTCAGCCTACCAAGCTCCTCCGTCCATGAAATTTTCCAGGCAAGAATGCTGGAGTGGGTTGCCATTGCCTTCTCCAGGGGACAGTGATTACAGCCGTGAAAATAAAGCACTCTCGCTCTCAGGAAGATAAACTATGATAAAGCTAGACACAATGTGCTATGAAGGAGAGACATCACTTTGTCGACAAAAGTCCATATAGGCAAAGCTAGTTTTTTGTTTGTTTGTTTGTTCCTCCCTCCCCCAGGGGATATGTATGGGTGTCCATCTTCTGTAACCCTACGAGGCATGGCTTAGTTTCACTGAGTTAGACAAGCAGGTTTTCATGTGATGGATTGGTTAATTTTCTGTGATGGTGGTTTCAGTGTTTCTGCCTTCTAATGCCCTCTCTCAGTACCTACAATTTCACTGGGATTCCACTTACCTTGGACGTGGAGTATCACTTCACTGCTGCTACAGCAAAGCACAGCTGCTGCTCCTTATCTTGGATATGTGATATCTCCTCTTGACTGCTGGCTGCTCCAGTGCCACAGAACCACAGATCGCTGCTCTAGTGAATTAGGAAAACTCAGTAATGGCCACAGGAATGAAAAATGTCAGTTTTCATTCCAATTCCAAAGAGAGGCAATGCCAAAGAATACTCAAACTATTATGCAATGCCTTCAATTCATGCACTAGTAAAGTAATACTAAACATTCTTCAAGGCAGGTTTCAACAGTATGTGAATTGTGAACTTCCAGATGTTCAAGCTGGTTTTGGGAAAGGCAGAAGAACCAGAGATCAAATCGCAAACATCCACTGGATCATGGAAAAAGCAAGAGAGTTCCAGAAAAAAGTCTACTTCTGCCTTATTGACTATGTCAAAGACTTTTACTCTATAAATCAAATCACAATAAACTGTGGAAAATTCTACAAGAGATGAGAATATCAGACCACTTGACCTATCTCTTGAAAAATCTGGATGCAGGTCAGTAAGCAATAGCTAGAACAAGGCATGGAAGAATCGACTGGTTCAAACAGGAAATGGAGTAGTTCGAGGTTGTATTGTCATTCTGCTTATTTAACTTACTTGCAGAATAGTAAGTAAGTAAAGTCACTCAGTCGTGTCCGACTCTTTGTGACCCCATGGACTGCAGCCCACCAGGCTCCTCAGTCTATGGGATTCTCCAGGCAAGAATACTAGAGTGGGTTGCCATGTCCTTCTCCAGGGGATCTTCCCGACCGAGGGGTCAAACACGGGTCTCCGACATTGGAGGCAGACGATTTAACCTCTGAGCCACCAGGGAAGCAGGAAACACCGGGTTGTATGAAGTAGAAGCTGGAATCAAGATTGCATGGAGAAATATCAATAACTGTATATATGCAGATGACGCCACCCTTATGACAGAAAATGAGAAAGATCTATAAGCCTCTTCATGAAAGTGAAAGAGTAAGTAAAAACATGACTTAAAATTCAACTTTTAGAAAATGAACATCATGGTATCTGGTCCCAACACTTCCTGGCAAATACAGAGGGAAACAATGTTAGACTTTATTTATTTTGTTGGTGGAGGGTGGGTTCAAATGACTGCAAATGATTACTGTAGCAATGAAATTAAAAGATGCTTCCTCTTTGAAAGGAAGGTTATGAGCAATCTACACTGCCTGTTAAAAACCACAGACATTAGTTTGCCAGTAAAGATCTGTCTGGTCAAGGCTATTGTTTTTCTAGTAGTCATATATGGATGTGATAGTTGGACTGTATAGAAAGCTGAGAAGAAGAAAAATTAATGCTTTTGTACTGTGATTGTGGAGAAGACTCTTCAGAAATTATTGGACTGCAGGAGATCCCAAAAGTCCATCTTAAGGAGATCAGTCCTGGGTGTTCATTTGAAAAACTGATGTTGATGCTGAAATTCCAATAATTTGGCCAACTGGTGAGAAGAGCTGACTCAGAGGAAAAGACCCTGATGCTGGGAAAGATTGAGGGCAGGAGGATAAGTGAGGAAAAAGGATGAAATAGTTGGATGGCATAGCAGACTCAGTGGACACGAGCTTGGGTAGACACCAGGAGTTGATGATGGACAGGGAGACCTGGATTCCTGTGGTCCATGTGGTCACAAAGAGTCGGATACGAGTGCAACAATGAACTGAACTGTTCTAAGCCAATGTATGGATATGAGAGTTCAACTGGGGTGCCATTTCCTTCTCCCACTATAAAGAAGACTGTGTGCCAAAGAATGAGATTTTCAACCTGTCTTGGTGAAGGTGACTACTGAGACAGCAGTAGTTCAACCCAGTCAATTCTTAAAGAAACTAACTGTAAATGTTCATTGGAAGGACTGATGCTTAAGCTCACGCTCCAATGTTTTGGCTAAAGGACTCATGAAAAAAGACTGCCACTTTACTTTGTCATGAAACATTATTGGCTATAATGTGGGAAAGACGGAGTGCAGAAGAAGAAGAGGGCAACAGAAGTTGAGTTGGTTGGACATGCTGGCATCTCTTGACTCAGCAAAGATGACCCTGAGCAAAACGTTGGAAACAGGGATGGGTTGGGAAGCCTGGAGTGCTGCTGTCCTTGGTGTTGCAGAGTTGGAACTGGCCGGTCAACTGAAAATCAGAAAAAACTCTATTTCACATACGTCAAACAGGAGGAGAGTTTCGAACCTGAAATATGGAATTCTCTATATCCCTTTAGGAAAATTAGATGTTTCTTTATGAATTATGGACATCTCTCAATTTCATTTATGAAACTCTGTGTGGATATTTTACTTCTTATTCTAAGAGAGATTCAATTACTTAGAAACAAAATTTAAATATAAATATGTTTACATGTAATATGGAGTATTATACATTTCAACTGTGAAAATCCCAATGTCGTTATCGGACATACCATTAGAAACTCTGGGTGCCCATTTTCCTACATTAAATATGAAATTGTCCATATTTGCAAGACCAAAAACTGAGCACAGTTTTTGTTACAATATGTAATTTTTATTAATATATGTAATTGTTTTCATTTCCCTTTCTAAAATATGCATTGAAACTTTGCAGTATGATTGACAGAATCTGTGGAATTCTTGCATAATGAGGTGGGTCCTTGAAAATCTAACATGAATTATGGAACGCACATTATTTTATGTATAAAAATCAACACATATTTTCTTGCATGAAATATGGGATTATTAAAAGAATGTTAAGGTCTAATATCAAAAGATAATTATCCCTTGTTAAAAATTAATAAACTAAAAAAATGCCCCAAACATGATACTCTGTATACTTTATATTTCAATATCTAGATGTAGATGTTTCTAAATAAAATAGGGAATGTTCTATATCTCATATATATAATTCTGCAGGTAGAGTATCTGATATGCAGTAGTGAATTCTCTATATTTGATATAAGAAAAACTGCTGAGGAATCTTTTACATGGAAAAGTGGAATTTTTGATCCTTTCATATGTGAAAATCAAGCTACAGTTTGTCTTATAAGATATGAACTGTACATATTTCAGGTATGAAAATTTGAATTAAGAAATTTTACCTGAAATATGCATTTAGTCAAAGCTGTTGTTTATCCAGAAGTCATGTATGGATGTCAGAGATGGACTATAAAAAAGCTGAGCAGGAAAATTAATGCTTTTGAACTATAGTGTTGGAGAAGGTTCTTGAGAGTCTCTTGGATGGCTGGGAGAAATCTAACCAGTTCATCCTAAAGGACATCAATCCTGAATATTCTTTGCAAGGACTGGACCTAAAGATGAAACTCCAATACTTTGGCCACCTGATGTGAAGAACTGACTCATTGGAAAGGATTCTGAAGCTGGGAAGTGTTTCAGGCAGGAGGAGGAGGGACAACAGAGGATGAGAAGTTTGGATGGCATCAGGGAATCAATAAGCATGAGTCTGAGTAAACTCAGTGAGTTAGTGACAGACAGGGAGGGCTGACATGCTGCAGTTTATGGGGATGCAAATATTTGAATATGACTGAGCCGCAAAGCTGAACTGAACTGAACATGGCCCCATCCATCAGAACAAAACCAGCTTCACCCTGAGTTAGTCTCTCCCATAAGGAAGCTTCTACTAGCCTCTTATTCTTATCCATCAAAGGGAAGACAGAAAGAAAATCTTAAACACAGAAAACAAACCAAACTGATCACATGGTTCATAGCCTTGTCTAACTCAATGAAGCTATGAGCCATGCATGTAGGGCCACCCAAGATGGACAGGTCATGGTGAAGGGTTCTGACAAAACGTGGTCCTTGGAGAAGGAAATGGAAATCCTCTTCAGTATTCCAGCTTTGAGAAAACCATTAGTGCATGTAATGACAAATTATAGCAAGCAAAAAGAGGAATTCCCAAGGTTGGCAGGTGCCCAATTGCCAAGAGCCAGCACAAAGAGTCCCACCCGTGGCAAAGGTCATGAGGTTAAGGGGTCCAACAGGCAAAGGTGAGTTGGGCCTTAAGGGAACCTTGCTGAGTTTTCTCAACCATCTACCCTCAAAACCAGAGTCTGCCTGCCTTACTGCATTATGCTCTCACCAACTCCTCTGACATTGACAAGGGACTGTCCACCACCACCTTCCTCTAAAAGGAATTAACTTAGAGCTCCAGTCTATAAGTCTCCTGGGCATAAAAAGAAAGTCTTGGCTTAAACCCCTCTGATAGCTTTCTAACTTACCTGACTGGTCTGTCCAGATTTTTACAACTTGTGATTGTTTACAGCCCCTTAACAGCTAGAGGCATGCACCTTAAAGCATCTTAAAGATGTAGATACTTTTCTAAAGAGCTAAGAATTATATTGGTGATGGGTTTCACTGTTGAGTCAATGACTGCTGCCAGACCTCCATAGTCTTCATCTTTTAGGCACCTGGAGGATACTAATCAATGTAATTGGGATATAGAAAAAGCAATAAAGCAGTTTTGATATTAGCAACACTAGACTTTTGAGTTAGTGAACTTTCTCTTTGTTATAAGTCACTACTCCTCTTTCCTTGTTATAAATTGATGTGTCCTTGCTATGTGAGAATGTAACTTTAATTAGTGCTTTCTGAGAGTGGCACCATACATTGGAAAGAACACTTTGAAGGCAAATAAGTTTTCTGGTTGACACACCCTTATCAGAAAAGGGCCGTAAAATGTTAATAGGTTTCCTCGACAGAAGATGCTGTAAATCATCTAAGACTTGTGTATACAGCTAGGTATACAGAGAGAAAGTCTGGTCTCAATAAGAGTCAGGGCTGCTGATGCTGCATAATTTTGTATTATCTGTTGATCTCTGTGTACAACCAAAAGTATAAAAATCTTTCCTGGACAATAAAGGATGGACCAGTTTCTCAGACCAACTTCTCGAACTGGTTTCTCGGAAATCTGGCTCCCCCTTGTCAACTCTCTCTCTTTCTCCCTCTCCCTCACTATCCTTTTCAGGCTGATCCCTTGGAATGTGGATGCTCATGGAGTATACTTACTTTTCCTGGCTTCTAAGATCCACACGAGAGGGAGCCCAAGGCAGGGCACCCTCCGCTATTCAAGTCGGCTCCAGTGATCTAATGTAGATGGTGCAAGTTCCCTGTCTTGGAACTTTATTGGTTTTCCATGTAAACCAAGTTATTCAGCCTCTTTTCTCCACTAATTTTCCTACTACATTATTCTTTCCTAATCTCTTTTTATATATTTCAAAATTATTAAGTGTTTCCTTGCCGACTCCGTCTCCCCTTCAAATTCCCTGGATCCACTGGGGCTGAACCCTGGCACCCAATATGCTAGGGGAGATCAGTGGAGAAAAAACTACAAAAAGACTGAAAGCATGGAATCAGAGCAAAAACAGATCCCAGTTGCAGATGTGACTGGTGATGGAATGAAGTCCAATGCTGTAAAGAGTAATGTTGCATAGGAACCTGGAAGGTTATGGCCATGAATTAAGGAGAATTGTAAGGGGTCAAACAGGTGATGCCAAGAGTGAGCATTGACATTTTAGGAATCAGTGAATTAAAATGTACTGGTAAGGGTGAATTTAACTCAGATGACCATTATGTCTATTACTGTGGGCAAGAAGCCCTTAGACAAAATGGAGTAGCTGCCATAGCCAACAAGGAGTCTGAAATATAGTACTCGTAGGCAATTTCAAAAACAACAGAATTATCTCTGTTCATTTCCAAAACACACAAGTCAATATTACAAGTCATCCAATCCTATGCCACCAATAGTAATAGTAAATACTGAAAAAGCTATAGTAGTAGCTTCATCTTCCATGAAGACCTACAAGAACTTCCAGAACTTGCATGCATAAAAGAAGTCCTTTTCTAGACAGGGGAATGGAGTGGAAAAGTAGGAAGTCAAGACACACCTGGAGTGACAGGCAAATTTGGCCTTGAAGGAAAAAATGAAGCCACTCAAAATAAGTAGAGTTTTGCCTAGGGAACACACGTCAAATAGAAAACACTCACTTCCAGAAACACCATAGAAGACTCTACACAAGGACATTACCAGATGGTCATATTGAAATCAGATTGATTCTTTT
Organism: Ovis canadensis; assembly: GCF_042477335.2. Classification (NCBI taxonomy): domain Eukaryota; kingdom Metazoa; phylum Chordata; class Mammalia; order Artiodactyla; family Bovidae; genus Ovis; species Ovis canadensis. The sequence continues at coordinate 14,617,781 of NC_091271.1, forward strand.
ATTTGCAGCCAAAGATGGAGAAACTATATACAGTCAGACAAATAAGACTGGGATCTATTGTAGCTCAGATCATGATCTCCTTATTGCGACCTTCAGACTTACATTGAAAAAAGTGGTGAAACCACTATACTCTTCAGGTAGGACCTAAATCATACTGCTTATGATTACACAGTGAAAGAGACAAATAGATCCAAGGTATTAGATCTGATAGAAAGAGTTCCTGAGTAACTACGGACAGAGGTTTGTGAAATTGTACAAAAGGTAGTGACCAAGACCATCCTCAAGGGGGGAAAGAAAAAAAAAAGGCAAGCAAAAAGCCAAAATGGGGGTCTGAATACAAATCACTGAGAAAAGAAGAGAAGCTAAAACAAAGGATAAAGGCAAAGTTATATCCATGTGAATGTAAAGTTCCAAAGAAGAGAAAGGAGAGATAAGAAAGCCTACTTCAGTGAACAATGCAAATAGAGGAAAATAATGGAATGGAAAAAAGTAAGATATTTATTTTCTTATTTTATCTCTTACAAATGGAATATTCCATGCAAAGATGGTCAAAATAAAGAACAGAAATGGTACTGACTCAACAGAAGCAGAATGTGTCAAGAAATGGTGTCAAGAATACACAGAATAATTATACAAAAAGGATCCTCAAAACCCAAATAACCATGATGGTGTGATCACTCACCTAGAGCCAGATATCTTGGAATGTGAAGTCAACCCATCTTTATAAAGCATCACTATGGAGAAAACACTAGTTGAGCCAAAGGAATTCCAGTATAGCTAATTCACAGATTAAAAGATAATTCTATGGAAGTGTTAAACTCAATATGCCAGCAAATTTGAAAAAAAATCAGCAGTCGTCCCAGGACTAGAACTTTTCAGTTTTTAGTCCACTCATAAAGAAAGGCATTGTCAAAGAATGTCCACACTATCACACATTTGCCCCATGGCAAATGGTCAAACGGAGAAGGCAGTGGCACCCCACTCCAGTACTCTTTTCTGGAAAATTCAATGGATGGAGGAGCATGGTAGGCTACAGTCCATGGGGCATGAAGAGTCGAGCATGACTGAGTGACTTCCCTTTCACTTTCATGCTTTGGAGAAGGAAATGGCAACTCACTCCAGTGTTCTTGAATGGAGAATCCGAGGGATGGGGGAATCTGGTGGGCTTCCGTCCGTGGGGTCACACAGACTCGGACACAACTGACATGACTTAGAAGCAGCAGCAGCAGCAAATGGTCAAAAAGTAATGCTCAAAATTCTCTAATCCAGGCTTCAACAGTTCCTGAACAATGAACTTCCACATGTTCCAGCTGGATTTAGAAAAATGCAAAGAATGAGAGATCAAATTCCCAACATCCATGGAATCATCAGAAAAGCAAGATACATACATATATATATATATATATATATATATATATATATATATATATATGTATTTCTCCTTCATTCTTTATACATAAGCCTTTGACTTTGGGGATCACAACGAATTGTTAAAAATTTTTAAAGTGGTGGGAAAACCAGACCACTTGACCTGCCTCCTGAGAAATCAAGTCAACAAGCAACAGGCTATGGGACAACATTCTGCTTTCAAATCAGGAAATGATTATACCAAGGCTGTATATTGTCACCCTGCTTATTTAACTTCTATGAAATGTACATCATGCGAAATATTCAGCTGGATGAACCACAAGCTTGAATTCATACTGCAAGGAGATGTACCAATAAACTCAGAGAAATAGATGACACCAGCTTAATGGCAGAAAGTGAAGAAGAACTAAAGAGCATCTTGATGAAAATGAAAGAGAAGAGTGAAAAAATCTAGCTTACAAAGAATATTCAGAAAACTAAGATCATGACTTCTGATCCAATCACTGCTTAATAAAGGGATGGAGAATCAATGTAAAGAGAAAAATACATTATTATAGGGGTTACAAAATTACTGAAGGTGTTGACTTCACCATGAAATTAAAAGACACTTACTCCTTGGAAGAAAAGTTATGATCAACCTAGATAGCATATTCAAAAGCAGAGACATTACTTTGCCGACTAAGTTCCGTCTAGTCAAGGCTATGGCTTTTCCTGTGGTCATGTATCCCCATGGATCAATTTTCCCCATGGATCACAGCATGCCAGGGCTCCCTGTCCATCACCATTTCCCGGAGTTCACTCACACTCACATGAATCGAATCTGTGATGCCATCCAGCCATCTCATCCTCGGTCGTCCCCTTCTCCTCCTGCCTCCAATACCTCCCAGCATCATAGTCTTTTACAATGTGTCAACACTTCACATGAGGTGGCCAAAGTACTGGAGTTTCAGCTTTAGCATCATTTCTTCCAAAGAAATCCCAGGGCTGATCTCGTTCAGAATGGACTGGTTGGAACTCTTTGCAGTCCAAGGGACTCTCAAGAGTCTTCCCCAACCACTGCCATTCAAAAGCATCAATTCTTCAGTGCTTAGCCTTCTTCTCAGTCCAACTCTCACATCTATACATGACCACAAGAAAAACCATAGCCTCGACTACACGGACCTTAGTCAGCAAAGTAATGTCTCTGCTTTTGAGTATACTATCTAGGTTGGTCATAACTTTCCTTCCAAGGAGTAAGTGTCTTTTAATTTCATGGATGCAGTCACCATCTGCAGTGATTTTGGAGCCCCCCAAAATAAAGTCTGACACTGTTTCCACTGTTCCCCATCTATTTCCCATGAAATGATCTTCGTTTTCTGAATGTTGAGCTTTAAGCAAATTTTTCACTCTCCTCTTTCACTTTCATCAAGAGGCTTTTTAGCTTCCCTTCACTTGCTGCCATAACGGTGGTGTCATCTGCATATCTGAGGTGATTGATATTTCTCCCGGCAATCTTGAGTCTGGCTTGTGTTTCTTCCAGTCCAGAGTTTCTCATGATGTACTCTGCATATAAGTTAAATAAGCAGGGTGACAAATACAGCCTTGACGAACTCCTTTTCCTACTTGGAACCAGTCTGTTTTTCCATGTGCAGTTCTAACTGTTGCTTGCTGACTCGCATACAGATTTCTCAAGAGACAGGTTTGGTGGTCTGGTATTCCCATTTCTTTCTGAATTTTTCCAGAGTTCACTGTGATCCACACAGTCAAAGGCTTTGGCATAGACAGCAAAGCAGAAATAGATGTGTTTCTGGAACTCTCTTGCTTTTTCCGTCATCCAGCAGATGTTGGCAATTTGATCTCTGGTTCCTCTGCCTTTTCTAAAACCAGCTTGAAAATCAGGGAGTTCATGGTTCACGTACTGCTGAAGCCTGGCTTGGAGAATTTTGAGCATTACTTCACTAGAATGTGAGATAAGTTCAATTTTGAGGTAGTTTCAGCATTCTTTAATATTGTCTTTCTTTGAGATTGGGATGAAAACTGACATTTTCAAGTCCTGTAGCCACTGCTGAGTTTTCCAATTTTCTAGCATATTGCGTGCAGCACTTTAACAGCAGCATCTTTCAGGATTTGAAACAGCTCAACTGGAATTTCATCACCTCCACTAGCTTTGTTTGTAGTAATGCTTGCTAAGACCCATTTGACTTCACATTCCAAGATGCCTGGCTCTAGATTAGTGATCACAGCATCATGATTATCTGGGTCATGAAGATCTGCTTTGTATAGCTCTTCCTTGTATTCTTGCCACCTCTTCTTAATATCTTATGCTTCTGTTAGTCACATACCATTTCTGTCCTTTATCGAGCCCATCTTTGCATGAAATGTTCCCTTGGTATTTCTAATTTTCTTGAAGAGATCTCTAGTCTTTCCCATTCTGTTCTTTCCCTCTATTTCCTTGCATTGATCACATAAGAAGGCCTTCTTATCTCTTCTTGCTATTCTTTGGAACTCCGCATTCAGATGCTTATATCTTTCCTTTTCTCCTTGGCTTTTCACCTCTCTTCCTTTCACAGCTATTTGTAAGCCTTCCCCAGACAGCCATTTTGCTTTTTTGTATTTCTTTTCCATGGGGATGGTCTCGATCCCTGTCTCCTGTACAATGGCACGAACCTCAGTCCATAGTTCATCAAGCACTTTATCTGTCAGAACTAGGCCCTTAAGTCTATTTCTCACTTCAACTGTATAATCAAAAGGGATATGATTTAGGTCATACCTGAATGGTCTAGCGGTTTTCTCTACTTTCTTCAATTTTAGTCTGAATTTCATATAAGGAGTTCATGATCTGAGCAACAGTCATCTCCTGGTCTTGTTATTCTTGATTGTATAGAGCTTCTCCATCTTTGACTGCAAAGAATATAATCAATCTGGTTTTGGTGTTGCCATCTGGTGATGTCCATGAGTAGAGTCTTCTCTTGTGTTGTTGTAAGAGGGTGTTTGCTATGACCAGTGCATTTTCTTAGCAAAACTCTATTAGTCTTTGCCCTGCTTCATTCCGCATTCCAAGGCCAAATTTGCCTGTTACTCTAGGTGTTTCTTGACTTTCTATTTTTGCATTCCTGTCCCCTATAATGAAAAGGACACCTTTTTTGGGCTGTTAGTTCTACAAGGTCTTGTAGGTCTTCATAAAACCATTTGACTTAAGTTTCTTCAGTGTTACTGGTTTGAGAATAGACTTGGATAACTGTGATATTGAATGGTTTGCCTTGGAGACAAACAGAGATCATTCTGTCATTCTTGAGATTGCTTCCAATTACTATATTTCAGACTCTTTTGTTGATCATTGTGGCTACTCCATTTCTTCTGAGGTATTCCTGCCTGCAGTAGTAGATATAATGGTCATCTGAGCTAAATTCATCCATTCCAGTCCATTTTAGTTAGCTGATTCCTAGAATGTTGACGTTCATTCTTGCCATCTCTTGTTTGACCACTTCCAATTTGCCTTGATTTATGGACCTGACATTCCAGGTTCCTATGAAATATTGCTTTTTTACAGCATCGGGTTTTGCTTCTATCATGAGTCACATCCTCAACTGGGTATTGTTTTTGCTTTGGCTCCATCCCTTTTCTTTCTGGAGTTATTTCTCCACAAACTTCAGTAGCATATTTGGCACCTAATGACCGGGGGAGTTCCTCTTTTGGTATCCTATCATTTTGCCTTTTCATAGTGTTCATGGGGTTCTCAAGGCAAAAATACTGAAGTGGCTTGCCATTCCCTTCTCCAGTGGACCACATTCTGTCAGACCTCTCCACCATGACCAGCCCATCTTGGGTTGCCCCACAGGCATGGCTTGGTTTCATTGAATTAGACAAGGCTGTGGTCCTAGTGTGATGAGATTGACTAGATTTCTGTGAGTATAGTTTAAGTGCGTCTGCCCTCTGATGCCCTCTTGCAACACCAACCATCCTACTTGGATTTCTCTTACTTGGGTGTGGGGTATCTCTTCAAGGCTGCTCCAGCAAAGCACAACTGCTGTTCCTTACCTTGGACAAGGGGTATCTTCTTACCGCAGCTGTTCCTGACCTTGAACATGGGATAGCTCCTCTAGACCCTCCTGTGCCTGTGCAGCCACCACACCTCAGCTTGCTCCTCTTTGCGCCAGCCCTGGCTTCAGGCGTAGGTGGATCCTCCCAGCTGCTGCCCCTGGACTCGGGCTCAGTGTGGCTTCTCAGGGTCACCAGCCTAGCTTTGGGTGCCAAGTGGCTTTTCCCAGCTGCTCCTGACCTCAGATGCGGGGTGTCTCCCCCCGGCCACCACTGGCCTCGGACATGGGGTAGCTCCTCCTGGCCACCACCCTGACCTTGGACATGGGGTGTCTCCTCCGGCCACCACTGACCTCGGACGCAGGATAGCTACTTTCAGCCTGTTCCTGCGCCATTGCAGCCTGGCACTCTAAGCTGCTGCCTCTTACCTCGGACGTGGGGTAGCTCCTCTCAGCTGGGCTTAGTGCGCCTGCTCACAGCTGCCTGCGCTAAAGGAAATCAATCCTGAATATTCATTGGAAGAACTGATCCTGAAGGTGAAACTCCAATAATTTGGTCACCTGACACGAATAACTGACTCATGTGTAAAGACCTTGATGTTGGAAACATTGGAGGCAGGAGGAGAAGAGGATGACAGAGGATGAGATGGTTGGATGGAATTACCAACTCCATGGACACGAGTTTGAGTATGCTCCAGGAATTGGTGATGGACAGGGAAGTCTGGCATGCTGCAGTCCATGGGGTGACAAAGAGTTGGACAAGATTCAGAGGCTGAACTGAACTAAACTCAAATGTAGAATCATCTACATTTTTACATGCCAATAGAGTGATGTTGTATTTGCTACATGATATATTGCATTTTTTATTTTGCTTCATGAAAATATGGAAGCTGTTTATCTTATAAGCAAGGTGGAAATCTCTCCATCTCATGTATGAAAATATGTCTGGTGGTTCTCTACCTTTAAATGTGGAAATATGTATATTTCACATATGAAAATATTGGCACTGTCTTTCTGAAGAAAAGGAGAACCAAAATGAAAAGTCAATTCTCTATTTCACAAATGAAAATCAGGACACCACTGTTTCTTCTTAAAATATACAGTGTTTGCATTCCTCAAACTTATAGCAAAACAAAGACTTTGTTCCATTAAACGTGTAATGTTCTGTATCAGCTGTATCAAAGCTTAGGTGCTCATTTTCCATCTAGGATTTTGGACTTATATGGCAGAAATTGAAGGAGGAACTAAAAACCCTCCTGATGAAAGTGAAAGAGGAGAGTGAATATGTTGTCTTAAAGCTCAACATTCAGAAAACCAGGATCATGGCATCTGGTCCCATCAGTTCATGGGAAATAGATGAGGAAACAGTGGAAAAGTGTCAGATTTTATTTTTTGGCCTCCAAAATCTTTGCAGATAGTGATTGCAGGCATGAAATTAAAAGATCCTTACTCCTTAGAAACAAAGTTATGACCAACCTAGATACCCTATTCAAAAGCAGTGGTATTACTTTTCCAACAAAATCCGTCTAGTCAAGGCTATGGTTTTTCCAGTAATGTTTAGATATGAGAGTTGGACTGTGAAGAAGGCTGAATGTGGAATAATTGATGCTTTGGAACTGTGGTGTTGGAGAAGACTCTTGAGTGTCCCTAGGACTGCAAGGAGATCCAACCAGTCCATCCTAAAAGAGATCAGTCCTGGATGTTCTTTGGAAGGAATGATATTATAGCTGAAACTCCAATACTTTGGCCAACATGTGAAGAGTTGACTCATTGGGAAAGACTCTGATACTGGGAGGGATTGGGGGCAGGAGGAGAAAGGGATGACAGAGGATGAGATGGCTGGATGGCATCACTGACTCTATGGGCATGAATCTGAGTGAACTCCAGGAGTTGGTGATGGACAGGGAGGCCTGGCCTGCTGCAATTTATGGGGTCACAAAGAGTTGGATATGACTGAGCAACTGATCTGAACTGAACTAAACTGATACCATATTTGAGATCACAATGGAGATTTCCCTATATAAACACAGAAATTGCTATACTTTATACGAAGCACTGGTTCATCAGCTACAGAAAAAGGACTGGTTCATCAGTTACAGAAACACCTATGTTTTGTGTTTGCCCACTTCCCTGTACCTTGATAATTGGTTTATGGCTACATGTGTGAGATTATTGACTTTTTTTTTTTTTTTTCCAGTTTGGATGTGTGTCCTTCCACAACGGATGAAGAGATGTAGCTGACAGATCTCAAGATGTGTAGCAAACAGAAGGATCTCTGTTCGGTTCCATGACAAACCATTCAAAAGCACAGTAATCCAAGTCTGTCCTGACCAGTTATGCTGAAGTAGCTGAAATGGAACAGTTGTATGAAGACTTATAAGACCATCTAGTACTAACATCCAAAAAGAGAAGTCCTTTTCAACATAGAGGAATGAAATGCAAATGTAGAAAGCCAAGAGATAACTGCAATAATGGAAAAATTTGACATTGGAATGCAAAAGGCATCCAGTCAAAGACTAACAGAGTTCTGCCAAGAGAACACACAGCTTATAGCATGCACCAAAGTCACAAGAGAAGACTGTACACATGGAATCACCAGATGTTCAGTACTGACATCACATTGATTCTTTTCTTTGCAGCCAAAGATGGAGAAACCATAGGAAAAACCATAGCCTTGACTAGACTGACCTTAGTCGGCAAAGTAATGTCTCTACTTTTGAATATACTATCTAGGTTGGTCATAACTTTTCTTCCAAGGAGTAAGCATCTTTGAATTTCATGGCTGCAATCACCATCTGCAGTGATTTTGGAGCCCCCAAAAAATAAAGTCTGACACTGTTTCCACTGTTCCCCATCTATTTCCCATGAAGTGATGGAACCAGATGCCATGATCTTCTTTTTATGGATCTTGAGCTTTAAGCAAATTTTTGCTCTCCTCTTTCACTTTCATCAAGAGGCTTTTTAGCTTCTCTTCACTTTCTGCCATAAGGGTGGTGTCATCTGCATATCTGAGGTGATTCATATTTCTCCCAGCAATTTGATTCCACATTCTGTTTCTTCCAGTTCAGCATTTCTCATGATGTACTCTGCATATAAGTTAAAGAAGTAGGGTGACAATATACAACCTGGATATACTACTTTTCCTAACTGGAACCAAACTGCTGTTCAATGTCCAGCTCTAATTGTTGCTTCCTGATCTGCATACAAGTTCCTCAGGATTCAGGTCAAGTGGTCTGGTATTCTCATTTCTTTCAGAGTTTTCCACAGTTTATTGTGATCCACACAGTCGAAGGCTTTGAAATAGTCAATAAAGCAGAAATAGATTTTTTTTTTTTTTCTGGAACTCACTTCCTTTTTCAATGAAAACAGCAGATGTTGGTAACTTGATCTCTGCTTTGTCTGCCTTTTCTAAAACCACCTTGAACATCTGGAAGTTCATGGTTCACACATTGTTCAACCCTGGCTTGGAGAATTTTGAGCATTATTTATGAGCATGTGAGGTAAGTGCAATTTTGTGGTAGTTTGAACACTCTTTGGCATTGCCTTTCTTTGGGATTGGAATGAAAGCTGACTGTTTCCTGTCCTGTGACCACTGCTGAGTTTACCAAATTTGCTGACATACTGAGTGCAATAATTTCACAGCATCATGTTTTAGGATTTCAAATAGGTCAACTGGAATTCCATCACCTCCACTGGCATTGTTCATAGTGATGTTTCCTGAGGTCCACTTAACTTCCCATCCCAGGATGTCTGACTCTAGGTTAGGCTAAGTGATGACACCTTTGTGATTATCTAGGTCCTGAAGATGGTTTTGTATAGTTCTTCTGCATATTGTTGACACCTTTTCTTAATATCTTCTGCTTCTGTTAGGTCCATGCAATTTCTGTTCATTATTGAGCTCATCTTAGCATGAAATGTTCCCTTGATATCTCTAATTTTGTGAAGAGACTCTAGTCTTTCCCATTCTATGGTTCTCCTCTATTTCTTTGCATTGATTGGTGAGGAAGACTGTCTTAGCTCCCCCTTGATATTCTTTGGAACTCTGCATTGAAATGGATAAATCTTTCCTTTTCTCCTTTGACTTTGTCTTGTCATGCTGTCACAGTTTGTTGTAAGGCCTTCTCAGACATCTGCTTTGCTTGTTTTGTTTTGTTTTTTTTTTTTTCCTTTTGGTGGATGGTCTTGATTCCTGTTCCCTGTAAAATGTCACGAACCTCCATCCATAGTTCATATGTCATGTACAACATGTTAAATGCTAGGCTTGAAGAAGGAAAAGCATGAATCAAGATTGTTGTGAGAAATATCAAAAGCATCAGATACTTCAATGAAATCACTCTTATGGCAAAAAGTGAAAAAGATGTAAAGAACCTCTTGATAAAAAATGAAAGAGAAGTGTGAAAACTGTAGGTTAAAACTCAACATTCAGAAAAGATCATGATATCCAGTCCCATCACTGCTTAGCAAATGGATGGAGAAAAAATGGATATACCAAAACACTTTATTTTGGGGGGCTCCAACATAATTGCAGATTGTGACTGCAGCCATGAAATTAAAAGACACTTACTGCTTGGATGAAAAGCTGTGAAATACGTAGACAGCATATTCAAAAGCAGAGACATTTCTTTGCCAGCAAAGGTCCACCTGGTCAAAGTTACAGTTTTCCAGAGGTCATGTATAGATGTGATATTTGGACAGTAAAGACTATGGAAGAATTGATGCTTTTAAAAGCTGACTACGGAAGAATTGATGCTTTTAAAATGCGGTGTTAGTGAAGACTTTTTGAGAGTCACTTGGGCTGCAAGGACGCTAAAGGAAATCAGTCATATACATTCTAATATACATTGGAAGCACTGATGCTGAAGCTGAAACTCCAATAATATGGACCACTGATGCAAAGAATGGACTCATTGAACAAGACCCTGATGCTAGGAATCATTGAAGCCAACCAGAGAAGAGAACAATCAAGGATGAGATGATTAGATGGCATCACTGACTCGATCGACATGAGTTTGTGGAGGTTCTGGTAGTTGGTGATGGACAAGGAGCATGACATGCTGCAGAATATGGGGTTGCAAAAGTTGAACACGACTAAGAGACTGAACTGAACTGAACTCAAATGTAGAAGTACGTACATTTTTACATGCAAATAGAGTGACTCTTGTTTGCCTCCATGATCTATTGCATTTTTTCTTTCACTTTATGAAAATCTGGAAGTTGTTTTTCTTATGTGAAATTAGGACTTGTCTATTTCACAAGTACGGCTGAGAGGAGCTACCCCATGTCCAAGGTCAGGGGCAGAAGCTGGGAGGACATCATGCCCAAAGGGTGGCGGCCAAGGAGTTACCCCACGTCCAAGGTCAGAAGCAGCAGCCAGGAGGAGCCACCCTGCATCCGAGGTCAGGGACAGTGGTGGGAAAGAGCCACCCTGTGTCCAAGGTCAGTGTCAGCGGCCGAAGGGAGCCTCTCCAGGTCCGAGACCAGGGGCCAAGGCCAGGAGGAGCCACCCCGCATCCGAGTCCAGGGGAGGTGTCCAGGAGGAGCAACCCCAGGTGGAAGGAGCGGTCAGTATGGTTTCAGTATGGTTTGAGGAGCGGTGGCTGCGCAGGCACAGGAGGGCCTAGAGGAGTCATACAACGTTGAAGGTCAGGAAGGGTGGCGGTGAGAAGATACCCCTCATTCAAGGTAAGGAGCAGCAGCTGCACTTTGCTGGAGCAACCGTGAAGAGATACCCCATGCCCAAGGTAAGAGAAACCCAAGTAAGATGGTAAGTGTTGCAAGAGGGCATCAGAGGACAGACTCATTGAAACCATACTCACAGAAATCTAGTCAACCAAATCACATTAGGACCACAGACTTGTCTAACTCAGTGAAACTAAGACATGCCCGCAGGGCATCCCAAGATGGGTGGGTCATGTTGGAGAGTCTGACAGAATGTGGTCCACTGGAAAAGGGAATGGCAAACCAGTTCAGTATTCTTGCCTTGAGAACCCCATGAACAGTAGGAAAGGCAAAATGATAGGATACTGAAAGAGGAACTCCCCAGGTCAGTAGGTGCACAATATGCAGAGAGATCAGTGGATAAATAACTCCAGAAAGAATGAAGGGATGGAGCCAAAGCAAAAACAATACCCAGCTGTGGATGTGATTGGTGACAAAAGCAAGGCCCAATGCTGTAAAGAGCAAAATTGCATAGGAACCAGGAATGTCAGACCCATGAATCAATGCAAATTGGAAGTGGTCAAACAAGACATGGCAAGAATAAACATCAATATTCTAGGAATCAGCTAACTAAAATGGACTGGAATGGTTGTATTTAACTCAGATGACCATTGTATCTACTACTGCAGGCAGGAATCCCTCAGAAGAATTGGAGTAGCCACCATGGTCAACAAGAGAGTCCAAAATGCAGTACTTGGATGCAATCTCAAAAATGACAGAATGAACTCTGTTCATCTCCAAGGCAAACCATTCAATATCAAGTAATCCAAGTCAATGTCCCAACCAGGAATGCTGAAGAAGCAGAAGTTGACTTGTTCTATGAAGACTTACAAGGCCTTTTAAAACTAACTCCCCAAAAGGTGTCCTTTTCAATATAGGGGACTAGCATACAAAAGTAGGAAGTCAAGCAACACCTGGAGTAACAGGCACGTTTGGCCTTGGAATGCAGAATGAAGCAGAGCAAAGACTAACAGAGTTTTGCCAAGAAAATGGACTGATCATAGCAAACACGATTTTTCAACAACACAAGAGAAGACTCTACTCATGGACATCACCAGATGGTCAACACCGAAATCAGATTGACTATATTTTTTGCAGTCACAGATGGAGAAGCTCTATACAATCAACAAAAATAAGGCCAGGAGCTGACTGTGGCTCAGATCATGAACTCTTTATTACCAAATTCAGACTTAAATTGAAGAAAGAAGGGAAAACCCCTGGACCATTCAGATATGACCTAAGTCATATCCCTTATGATTATACAGTGGCAGTGAGAAATAGATTTAAGGGCCTAGTTCTGATAGATTAAGTGCTTGATGAACTATGGACTGAGGTTCGTGCCATTGTACAGGAGACAGGGATCGAGACCATCCCCATGGAAAAGAAATGCAAAAAAGCAAAATGGCTGTCTGGGGAAGGCTTACAAATAGCTGTGAAAGGAAGAGAGGTGAAAAGCCAAGGAGAAAAGGAAAGATATAAGCATCTGAATGCAGAGTTCCAAAGAATAGAAAGAAGAGATAAGAAAGCCTTCTTATGTAATCAATGCAAGAAAATAGAGGGAAAGAACAGAATGGGAAATACTAGAGATCTCTTCAAGAAAATTAGAAATACCAAGGGAACATTTCATGCAAAGATGGGCTCAATAAAGAATATAAATGGTATGTGACTAACAGAAGCATAAGATATTAAGAAGAGGTGGCAAGAATACACAGAAGAACTGTACAAAAATGATCTTCATGACCCGGATAATCACGATGCTGTGATCACTCATCTAGACCTAGACATCCTGGAATGTGAAGTCAAGTGGGCCTTAGAAAGCATCACTATGAACAAAGCTAGTGGAGATGATGGAATTCCAGTTGAGCTGCTTCAAATCCTGAAAGATGATGCTGTGAAAGTGCTGCACTTAATATGCCAGCAAATTTGAAAACTCAGCGGGGGCCACAGGACTGGGAAAGGTCAGTTTTCATTCCAATCACAAAGAAAGGCAATGCTGAAGAATGCTGAAACTACCACACAATTGCACTCATCTCACATGCTAGTAAAGTAATGCTCAAAATTCTCCAAGCCAGGTTTCAGCAATATGTGAACCCTGAAGTTCCTGATGTTCAAGCTGGTTTTAGAAAAGGCAGAGGAACCAGAGATCAAATTGCCAACATCTGCTGGATCATGGAAAAACCAAGAGAGTTCCAAAAAACATTTATTTCTTCTTTATTGACTATGTCAAAACCTGTGACAGTGTGGATCACAATAACGTGTGGTAATTCTGAAAGAGATGGGAATACCAGACCGCCTGACCTGCCCCTTGAGAAATCTGTATGCAGATCAGGAAGCAACAGTTAGAACTGGACATGGAACAACAGACTGGTTCCAAATAGGAAAGGGAGTACATCAAGACTGTATATGGTCACCCTGCTTATTTAACTTATATGCAGAGTACATCATGAGAAAAGCTGGAATGGAGGAAACACAAGCTGGAATCAAGATTTCCAGGAGAAATATCAATAATCCCAGATTTGCACATGACATCACCCTTACGGCAGCAAGTGAAGAGGAACCAAAAAGTCTCTTGATGAAAGTGAAAGAGGAGAGTGAAAATGTTGGTTTAAAGCTCAACATTCAGAAAACGAAGATCATGGCATACGGTCCCATCACTTCATGGGAAACAGATGGGGAAATAGTGGAAACAGTGTCAGACTTTATATTTTGGGCTCCCTAATTACTGCAGATGGTAATGGCAGCCACGAAATTAAAAGATGCTTACTCCTGGGAAGGAAAGTTATGACCAACCTAGATAGCATATTCAAAACCAGAAACATTACTTTGCCGACTAAGGTCCATCAAGTCAAGGCTATGGTTTTTCCAGTAGTCATCATGGAAATCTGGACTGTGAAGAAGGCTGAGCACTGAAAATTGATGCTTTTGAACTGTGGTGTTAGATAAGTCTCTTGAGATTCCCTTGGACTGCAAGGACATCCAACCAGTCCATTCTGAAGGAGATCAGTCTTGGCATTTCTTTGGAAGGTGTGATGCTAAAGCTGAAACTCCAGTACTTTGGCCACCTCATGGGAAGAGTTGATTCATTGGAAAAGACTCTGATGCTGGGAGGGTTGGGGGTAGGAGAAGAAGCGGATGACAGAGGATGAAATGACTTGATGGCATCAGTTACTTGATGGACGTGAATCTGAGTGAAGTCCAGGAGTTGGTGATGGACAGGGTGCCCTGGTGTGCTGTGATTCATTGGGTCACAAAGAGTTGGACACGACTGAGCGACTGAACTGAATTGATACCTCATGTATGAATCTAGGTGGTGGTTTACCACCATTAATGTGAAGTTTCAGAATTTTCACATAAGAGAATCTTGGCACTGCTTTTTGAAGATATGGAAACCCTATGAAAATGCAATTATCGCCATTACACAAATTAAAATTGGGAAACCTCTCTTTCATAATGAAGTAAGGAGTTTGCTGTATTTCTAATAATATATACCAAAGCAAAGATTGGTTCCATAAAGTGGGGAATGGTTTGTTTTTACTATATCAAAACCTAGGTGCAGTCTCCATCATGGAATTTGGACTTTTCTAAACTTCATATTTCAGTTCAGAATGGAGATTTTTCTATAAGAAAATGGAAATCTCTATATTTCATATGAAGCACTGGTTCTTCCGCTACAGAAAGATCTATGTTCCCTTTTTGCTCATATTTTCATATGCCTTGAACATTTGTATATCTACCCACATGAGCATTTTGCCCACATTTCTGTGTCTTTCTGTGCGAACGTGCGTCAAACCACAGCTGGCAGAGATGAATGTTACAGACAATGAAATATGGAGCAAGCAGAAGGCTCACCAGGCATCAACAGAGTGTGGGAGACTTGTCCATGCATCTCTGAGGTGGTCCTGTTCAAGACAGGAATGAGGAAAGGATGGCCAGTAACAACTCAGGACAGTGTGTTCACAAATTTGGATTTACATCAAGAGACATAAAGAAGCTCAACGTTTCTGCTGTGTTGATGTGTGTGTGTGTTTACCAGGAAAAGGATGTGGAAAGCTTGAGGACTCATCCAGTGTAAACCCAGTGGTGAGGGGCTTTTAAAGCATAGCCTGTGGAATCCTCAGTCTATGAGAATTGGGCTGGCCTGTGGAAATGGTGGATATGGCTATAAGTGGATCCAAGTCTGTGAAGAGGTGAAGGTTCTTCAGGAAAGAATAGAGACTGGAAGGAGGAAGAACAGAAGATAAATTACTGCACTGGAGATGTTTTCCTTATTAGAGGAAGGCTCTGGGATAGTGGTGCCTTGGGTCAGCCCACCAGGGGGGGCACAACTGGCTCTCTGCCCATCACAAACAATATTATCTTGTGAAACAAATGTCATGATAAGGTAGGGTCATTCACTGTGAAGGCACAGGCATCCTAGAAGAGAGGAGGTGACCTTGGCTCTGTCCATGGGCTTCCAGCCTATCTGACAGTGCAGAAAGGTGAAGAAAGTGCAGAGTTGGGATATAGGGATTTCCCCCTTTGCCAGTTTGTGCCTGTGAGGAAGTGAAGATAGCAAAGAAGAGGGTGTGAACTCCTCTTTTCCTGTGAGAGCTGCAAAATTATAGCTTGTTACTGAATGACCATTGACAGGAAAATGTTGGACTCCACCAAAAAAAAAAAAAAAAAGAACATGTCCAAGGCAAAGGTAAAGCCTCAACCAGACTCTAGCAGGGGTGAATTTGAATTTGGAATCAATACCTACCAGCCACGCTGGGTGCTCAATAAAACATTTTGTGCACCTATACCCAGGGACTGCCCCAAGACAGAGTCAGAACTGTTTTTGAGTGATTAGGGTCTCCTGCAGAGGCATGGTTCAGCAATGACCTGAAAGGGAAGAGACACTCTGGTGGCTACAGACCTTGCTCATGCAGTTTGTGACATAAGCCCTCTCAGAGGAGGTAACCTTTCAGCTGACCAAAAAGTGGCCTAGCCCACAATCCACAAATTGCAGGATAATCTTTCTAAATAAATTCTTCTACAGGTAAGGAAGTTTTAGAACAACTACAGCTTTTTCAACCTGGGTATCTGGCAAAGGGACAGAGAAGACACAGGACTTAGAACCCGCAGGACATTTGACATTGGAGGCCAGTTGGATTTGATTATAGAACTTCTACAGGACTGAAGCAGACTATTGGAAGGCACAAACAAAGCCTTGTGTTCACCAGGAGCCAAGAGTAAGCAGTGTTCCCACCAGAAACTGAGCGTCTTGCTTGTGAGTGTCCAGGAGTCTCTGGAAGTAGCATAGTCCAAGAATGGGATGCAGCAGTGTGGTGGGCACTGAATACAAGAGTGCTTGCTCAAGTCCTTTTGAAGAAGGGCCCAATTATGTTCATTACTAATACCATAGTTAGGCCTCAGTTCAAACAAAAAGGTCCAAATACAGCCACACCCATCAAGAGTAAATTGGATTAAATATTTACTGAACATGGCCCCATATATCAGAACAGGACCCAGATTCACTCACAGTCTGTCTATCCCATCAGGAAGCTTCCATAAACCTCTTTTCCTTATCTATCAGATAGCAGACCAAATGAAAACCACAGTCACAGAAAACTAACCAAACTGATCAAATGATCACAGCCTTGTCTATCTCAATGAACCTATGAGACATGCCATGTAGGGCCATGCAGGATGGATTGGACATGGTGGAGAATTCTGGCAAAATGTGATCCATTGGATAAGGGAAATGGAAAACCCCTTCAGTATTCTTGCTTTGAAAACTCCATGAACAATATGAAAAACCAAAAAGATAGGACACTGAAAAGTGAACTCTCCAGGTTGGTTGATGTCCTATATGCTTCTGGAAATCAATATAAAGGAAGAGATAGAGCCAAAGGAAAAACAACACCTAACTGTGGATATAACTATGGATAAAAGTAAAGTATGATGCTGCAAAGAATGATATTTCATATGAACCTAGAATGTTTGGTTCATGAAAGAAGGTAAATTGGAAGTGGTCAAACAGAAGATGACAAGTTTGAACATCAGACTTTCAGGAATCAGTGAATTAAAATTAATGGGAATGGATGAATTTAATTCAGATGACCATTCAATGCACAATGAAATAGATAGGCATTGAGATAAAGCCTCATGTTCCTCTTAATTATTTCAGAATAGAAAAGGTAACCATGAAGGAGAACATGTAAATCTAATATTGAAATAAGAGAAATGTAGTAATATGTTGGCATCACCAACGTAAATGTTAATCTACTTTATCCTGCATGATCAGGTTCCTACTTGATAGATCAGTTGTGAGTAGTAATTTTATGAAAGTAATTATATGTGTTTATATAGAAGATGGCTGGTGAGTTGACCTTGAAAGAGATGTAGCAGATGAATCAGTGATTGCACTGGGAACCATGCCTCCCACTTGCAGTGTAGGGAAAACATCCTCATGGGCTGACATACTGCTGTATCTACCTGTAAAGAATCAAGGCTGATCATCAGTCAAAATCAGGTATCTGCAAAGGAGATACCATGTGGTACTGAGAAGTAGAAATAGTCAAAGTAACAAAATCCTCCCTGTGGCTGTTTGCTTGATTGCAGCTGCTCTGTGAATGCTAATGCGAAAATATCAACAGATTTTAAATATCAGCTTGATCTATCACAATTTGCTCTTTCAGTCTAACTGACATTGATGATGAATACAAAAATCATTTTGAGTTGGGCCACTTGTATTAGGAACTCTGTGGCTGTTAGAAGGCTTTCATATGAAAGACACACTTAACATTGTGCTAAGTCACTTCAGTCGTGTCCAACTCTGTGCAACCTGGTTGACAGCAGCCCACCAGGCTCCATTGTCCCTGGGATTCTCCAGGCAAGAATACTGGAGTGGGTTGCCATTTCCTTCTCCAATGCATGAAAGTGAAAAGTGAAAGTGAAATCGCTCAGTCATGTCCGACCCTCAGCCCATGGACTGCAGCCTCCCACACTCCTCCGTTCATGGGGTTTTCTAGGCAAGAGTAGTGGAGTGGGGTGCTATTTCCTACTCCAGCTTACCATTGTGGAGGCTGATAATACACACTCTCCTCTAGTTTCAGGAAGAATCCAGGAGAGGTGATCATTCACATTACTCCTTCCTGTAGCATGTGTCATCTTGTAATCACGAACTAGTGAAGGTACTGGAGAGACAGTTTTGGTGCCAACTCTTCTTTTCATTCTTATTAAAGTTTGGGATAGCATCACTTAACTTTTGAATTATGATATAACTTCAACTAAAGCCAAAGAAGAACATTATTAGTGACTTTTCAAACTAAGGTAAAATAGAAAAACAAAGCCAGACTCAAAATATTGATTCTTTAAAACATACAAAGATAATAGCCTCAAATAATACACCTCCACTAATAGATTTGAATATTTACCTATTCAAATTTATTTCACTCCTCATGTAACAATATATTGTGTATCTATGCCAAATATCCATTTAAGTGGCTTCAAGATTTCTCTCTGGTTCCAAGTCGCTAGTGAAACTTATAACTTTAATTTGTTACACTTAAAATGTCTTAGTATTCAGCTGTTCTTAACTCGAAAAGAACAGAAAAATATTTCAGCAGCATATTACCTCAATTTTAAAGTCAGTTTTAGCTACCTATGTTAACAGTTAAATGGTCACTATATTAAAAAATATATATTTCCTATAATAATGGATATTTATGGAATGCCTTGTTCAAAACAGAGACATTGTTTTCTCCTGCCAGATGGTCAGCTAGTGAAGCAGATCTTTGAAAAAGGTGTCACATTTTACAGGTGCTTGGAGTGTTGGAACCCTGGTGGTGTCAGTTTTGCTGAGGAGCCAGCAATCACGGGCAGAAAAGTAATGGCCAATGGGATCATCTCCTAGTTTGTGGTGGCAGAAGTATGAGTGGAAAATTCAATACTGTCCCCTCCTCATTGTGTGACTAAGCCCTAAGTTCCAGCTTCTTTGTCACTTTGGGATTTTTCAAAAGGCATTCCATTCTACACAGTTTGTCATCACAGATCCATCATTCCATCTCCACAGAGTCAAAAGCAGTTCCCTCCCAGGTTGGCTTTCTAACCCCATGTTTCATCTCCCAGGCCCTATGCACACTAGTTCATCTTCATTGAAGTTTGGGGGATGGAGGACTACACCACACATTCTCTGTTTGATTTTCACTCTAGACAAACTAAATGTTATTCAGCTTCTTCACCTTACTTACTTTCAGTCTAAAGTAATTTAAGTTTAGTGAGGTGACTTAATCAAATCCTCAATCTATACCCTGCTTCTCTACCTCCCACCCCAGGACACAGGCTTGGTTCTCTTCCTCTCATTCTCCTTCTCCCATCTTCCTTTCATTCTCCCTAGTTATGTCTACTTTTCATATAATCTTCTCTATTGAGTAAGTTCTTCTGCTAATATTCATCTTATGCTCTGGAGGAATGTTGTCTTATAGAAGGATTATTTGTGATGCCTCCATGGAGACAGTTACAGTCAACATGCTCTTTTATTTTCTGCCAAATCAGAATTTCTGATTTTCTTTCTAGGCAAATTAGGTAATTCCTTTAGACATGCCAGTGAAATAACAAAATTCACTTGACATGAATTAATCTGTTTGATGGGAGGTTGCATACGTACTCACATAATTGGTACATCACTGACTTGAACATGCAAATAAGCACATTTATTTTTCCTGAAATTTCTGCTAATAAGCAATTGTCATCAGCTTTAGGAAACATAGTTCTGTTACAAATAAGAAACGATACAGGAATTGGACTCAAAAATCAGTTCCTGAAAATATCTATTTATAAATAGATATTTATATTTATATTTATTTATAAATATCTATTTATCATACTGTCCTGACATTTTCCCAGAGCACAGATTCCTTACTTCTGTCCTGGAAACTTAACTGTTTTAAGAGGGTGTCAAAAATCAGAGACTGCCATGGGCATAATTTAATTCTTGTATAAGAAGATGGCATGTGTCCAGGAATGTAACAGTATGCAGATGATAGCTTGAAAAAGAGAGTTTGAGAAAAAATAAATAAATAAATAAATAAAGAACAGGCAGGTATAGTTAGTTGTACAACTAACTACATGTACTCATGTAATCTTAACTGGAGTTTGGATCATAGAAAAAGCAAGGAGGTTTCATAAAGTCATCTGCATCTACTTAATTTTCTCTGTTACTGGCTTAGATTGTGTGTGAAATTGAGGTCATTCAGTCATGTCTGACTCTTTTTGACCCCATGAACTGTATCCTACCATTTCATTCTCCTGGGGATATTTCAGACCGGGTACCAAATTGGTCTGCACCATTTCAGGCAGATGCTTTATCATCTGAGTCATGAGGGAAGCCCTTTGACTGTGAAGGTAGCAACAAATTGTGGAAAATTCTTAAAGAGATAAGAATACCAGACCACTATACCTGTTTCCAGGGAAGCATGCAGCCAGATCAAGACATGGCAGTTGGAATTAGAAAAGGAATAATGAACTGATGCAAAATAGGGAAGGAAATACATCAAGGCTATATATTTTCATCCGGATTATTTGACTTCTGTGCAGAATACTTCATGGAAAACAACTTGCTGAAAGAATCTGAAGCTGGAAACAAAATTACTGTGATAAGTATGAATAACCTTAGGCATAAGAAGACAATACACAAATGGCTGAAAAACACTAGGCACTAAAAAGCCTTCAGAATAAGGCGAAAGGGGAGATTGAAAAAGCTGGATTAAAATGCAACACAAACACAGACAAACACAAAAAAATATGCTCATGATGGGATGGAATTGAATTAGTGATAGATTTCACTCTCTTGACCTGCAGTATGACTATGTGATGTGACTGTAGCCATGAAAATAAAAGACACTTGCCCCTTGGGTGAAAAGCTGTGACCAATCTAGAATCCATATTACAAACCTGAGAGATTATTGAACGAGACCTGAATAGTCAAAGTTGATTTTCAGGAGTAACATATGGAGGAAAGAGCAGGAACACAAGAACTGACTGCCAAAATATGGATGCTTTACAACAGTAGGGCTAGAGAAGACATGCGAGAGTTCTATGGTCAGTATGGAGTTCAAACTTGTACACCGTGAAGGGAAACATTTCTGCTATTTTCAGAAGGACTGATGCTGCACATGAAGAGCCAATATATCAGCCTGTTGAAGCCAGGAGCAAAATCGCTGCGAGGAAACTGATGCTGGTAAAGCTTATGTGCAGTAGAAAAAGGGAACGACAGAGGGCGAGATGGCTGCAAAGCATCACTGACTCAAAGGTCTTGGGTTTGAATAAAACCCTGGGATATGTGGATGGCTGATGAGCCCAGGGTTCTTGATGTACATGGAGTCACAAGAGTCTGACAAGTCTGAGTGACTGAACAATATCAAAAAATTAGAACTGGCATGCTTGGGAGATCGATCAGATTGCATGTTAAGTCTGTCACTGGAATTGGAATGGTAAGAGATAATCAGGACAATTAGAGAGAACATAGCTCTTGTCAGTTTCCTTGTTTTCCTCCCTCATATTGTACTTTCCACAATGTATTTTTAAGGCTTCCCTGAGAAGAACACCTGCGGTGTCATATGGTATCCTCAGATGGAAACCTTTTCTCATCTGCCACTTAGATCTACAAACTTGGCCTTAGGCAGAAGCAGGCATTGTCTGTAAATATCTGCTAGAGCTGGCCATCTTCTGATGTGTTAACAGGCATGGTATGTAATCTTATGGATGAGTTAGGTGTTAAAAAAAAACTTACACCTTCTCAATTAACCTCTCTAATCCTGGGAGAAGCATCGTTGAGTTGAGTTGTTTCTCCTAGTTGCCCTTAGGAATGCTTAGAAGGAGTTCCATTACTGAGCATGGAAGTATGTAGGTGACTGGATCCATTTTGATTTTTCTGCTTGCCTGTTGTGTGAATAGGCCATTCCTCTTCTCTTAATGTCAGCTTTTGACTTCAGATAAAGGTTAAGGATTGTGAAAATGTGTGAATGCGTGTGAAAGTTCCATAAAACTGAGGACATGGAGTAGACAGTTTTCCTCTTTGAATCAGGTCTCAAGGCTTTTGGCTTTATAGATGCACTATCAGTGCATCTCAAATATTCATAAAAGTCTTATATGATGACTGCCACAGAGTTGAAGCCAGAAGTCCTGTATTGTCATTATCTTAGCAGCGTGGTGAGACTTGGACATTTAAGGTATTATGTAAGACGTATGTGGGCCATGTTATAGCTTCCTTCTATTTTAACTGTCTCTCTGATATTCTTGGGAAAGGGGAAAACAAGGTCTACTATGTGGGAACAGAATTACAGATTCTATCCTTAGGTTCTTTGATTCCTAAGAGTGTTCTTTGTTTTCTAAGAGTGCTCTCTATTTCCTAACAGTGTTCCTTGTTATTGGTGAGTGTGCAGCCTCCCTTATGAAGGTAGTATCCTATCATAGGAAGGTCTGGTTGAAACTCCAGGCATCTACTTAGCCTTCTCTGGTACTGCCATTTTAGCGGGTGGGAGTTTTGTTATTAACAGGCATAATAGACATCTAAGGTCCCACTCAATTTTTGCTGGGTGATTGGGAGAGTTCCATAGTTGTAACAATGTTAGGGTGGAGTAGCTTGGCTATTATCGAAATGCTTTCAACCTCTTAATCTCACCCACTTGAGAAATTTGCACTTTGAAAAATTAAAGCAGACATTTGAATGGACATTTTAAATTGTGCCTCTTTATATTTTTTAACTATCCAATTATACAGCCAAAATCTCTAACATAAGGGTCCAAAAGAGAATCTAGACAGACACTCACAAACACATTCTTAATCTGATGCATGCACACAGAAGCACAGCCTCAGTCGTATACACCCAAAACACAATTATGAAAGGAAAACAAAACCCAGGGACTCAGAGAAGAACACCTATGAACTTCACAGAGTTCTCTGTTATTTGTTCTTACTCTTAAGGTTGGAAGATATTTTGTAGATGAATGATTTCACTCCAGTGACCTTTTAAATCAGAATGTTTTAAAATATTCTGTGTCCTGCATTGCATGGTATCTTAGAATATTTTGCATGTAAGGCTATTCTGGGTAGATCACAATAAACTGTGGAGAATTCTGAAAGAGAAGGGAATACGAGACAATCTGACTTGCCTCCTGACAAATGTGTATGCACATCAGGAAGCAACAGTTAGAACTGGACATAGAACAACAGACTGGTTTCAAATAGGAAAAGGAGTACATCAAGACTGTATAATGTCACCCTGCTTATTTAACTTCTATGCAAAGTACATCATGAGAAATGCTGGGCTGGAAGAAGCACAAGCTGGAATCAAGATTGCCGGGAGAAATATCAATAACCTCAGAAATGGAGATGACACCACCCTAATGGCAGATGGCACAGAGGAACTAAAAAGCCTCTTGATGAAAATGAAAGTGGAGAGTGAAAAAGCTGGCTTAAAGCTCAACATTCAGAAAACGAAGATCATGGCATCTGGTCCCATCACTTCGTGGGAAATAGATGGGGAAACAGTGGAAATAGTGTCAGACTTTACATTTTTGGTCTCCAAAAACACTGCAGATGGTGACTGCATCCATGAAATTAAAAGACACTTACTCCTTTGGAGAAAAGTTATAAACAACCTAGATAACATATTCAAAAGCAGAGACATTACTTTGTCTACTAAGGTCTGTCTAGTCAAGGCTGGGTTTTTCCAGTAGTCATGTATGGATGTAAGAGTTGGATGTGAAGAAGGCTGAGCACCGAAGAACTGATGCTTTCGAACTGTGGTGTTGGAGAAGACTCTTGAGAGTCACTTGGATTACAAGGAGTTCCAACCAGTCCATTCTGAAGTAGATCAGCCTTGGGGTTTCTTTGGAAGAAATGATGCTAAAGCTGAAATTCCAGTACTTTGGCCACCTCGTGCGAAGAGTTGACAAATTGGAAGACTCTGATGATGGGAGGGATTGAGGGCAGGAGGAGAAGGGGGGACAGAGGATGAGATACCTGGATGGCATCACTGACTTTTGGGTCTTAGTGAACTCTGGGAGTTGGTGATGGACAGGGAGGCCTGGCATGCTGTGATTCATGGGGTCACAAAGAGTCGGACACAACTGAGTGAACTGAACTGAACGGAAGACTATTCTGTGGTTTGCTAAATTGAAAATGATTCAGGGCAACGATATAGAAGTTATATTGACCTCGTTAGGCCCTGCAGTTACACTTTTGCTTGTTATATTTTAAGCATCAAATTTCATCCTCTAAAATTCTCCCACAAATATTTCTAATTTTTGCCCTAATTCATTGTATTTACGTCACGTGAATTTTTATTTTTACTTTGACCATTTTCAGTTCAGTTTAGTTTACTCGCTCAGTCGTGTACGAATTTTTACAACCCCATGAATCACCACATACCAGGCTTCCCTGTCCATCACCAACTCCCAGAGTTCACTTGAACTTATGTCCATCGACGTGGTGATTCTGTCAAGCCATCTCATCCTCTCCATGTCATCCTCTCTCGACCCTTTTACTGCTGCCCCCAATCCCTCCCAGAATCACAGTCGTTTCCAATGAATCAACTCTTCGTATGTGGTAGCCAGGGTATTGGAGTTTCAGCTTTAGCATCATTCCTTCTAAAGTATACCCATGGCTGATCTCCTTTAGAATGGACTGTTTGGATGTCCTTGCAGTCCAAGGTACTCTCAAGAGTCTTCTCCAACACCATAGTTCAAAAGCATCTATTCTTTGGCACTCAGCTTTATTCACAGCCCAACTCTTACATCCATAGACGGCCACTGGAAAATCCATAGCCTTGACTATATGGACCTTTGTTGGCAAAGTAATATCTCTGCTTTTTAATAGGCTATCTAGGTTGGTCCTAACTTTCCTTCCAAGGAGTAAGTGTCCTTTAATTTCATGGCTGTAGTAATCATCTTCTGTTGTTTTTGGGCCCCAAAAAATAAAGTCTCACACTGTTTCCACTGAAATAGTTTCTATTGTTTTACAATTTTAAGCACCAATTATAAAGTAAATGCATAAAGGTAAGAAAATTTGAATTCATGTACAATGTTTCCCTAATGAATCACGCTATTTTCTTTATTTTTTGGTAATTAACAGCACCAATATATTGAAGCGATCTGGGAATTGATCACCATCATAAAGGATCATGTAATCTGGTTTCGTTTGGTTAGACAATTGAAGTACAGGTTAGTAATATGCTTTCATGAGGGAACAAAAGCTGTAGCTTTTCAACATGATATACTGAATGTCCTTATCTATGCCTCTTCCAAGTTATCACAGAGGACTAAGGGAATTTATCCTGTTCTTTTTCAGAAGGACCTGCCTCTCAAAGCAGAACATAAAAAAAAAAAAAAAAAAAAAAAAGATAAAAGGGAGTGAGAAGAATTAATCAGTACATGGCAATGAAATGGAAAACCGAATCACCTTTAAGATGATATTGCTCAAAACATGCAAATTTGACCTAACTTGTAAGACACCTGAAATCTAAAACAAGGCCACTGGGCTTTGGGCTTGAAATGATAACTAAGGCCACCAATTTCATTAGCTCTTACAATGGCTCCAAAATGCTCACCTATCTAAAGCATAGTATTCTAATTTACATTTAATAAAACGTTTCAGTGAAAGAAAAAGTGTGTGTTTTGTTGACCATTCCTTATCTACACAGATATTCAACAGATTTCAGTGTCCATTAGCTGCAAGAATGAAACGTTGACCTTAACTTAGTGTTAGTCTATGAGGATTACCATACAAAAACAGGGACTTAATTTGATGTTACCATTTCCATCTGAAGGAATGACTACAAATTTGAGATTGCCAATATTTCTAGGTAGTGTTCATGATAGTGTGGATAGTCCAATAAGCAGGGATTCTGCTTAAAGTATTTCACAATGAAATATATTTAGGATCAACCATTGATTTTGATCCTTGCTTATTCCATGACTTTTTTAGATAATTAAAATAAATGATACCTTTTCTTTTCTTTCTTTCTTTCTTTCTTTTTTTTTTTTTCTGCTACATGTCTCTGTAACTACTACTGAATTTTATTGAACTGTGGCCTGAAACAACGTGCTTAAAATGGGTTCTTGTAGAAGGTAAACTTCATGGGAGCAGCAATAGTTTTATAATTTGAACTCTCACATTTAACATTCATGTAAATATAATTATTTAAAAACTTGTAATAATTTCTCAGTGAATAGGAAAGGTGAATTATGATAATAGTGCAGGTTATAGGATGTTGTTGAGTAATGTGTAGAGCATTTCATTGGTTATTACATTTCTTTATTGATAATTAAGTAAATGCTTAAAATGTGTCATTTTCAGGCTCTAAGTTTCACCTGATGTGAAAGATACATTAAAAAAAAAAAAAGAGCAGATATAAAACACATTGAAGATCTGATATCTGTGCTCACCTTGGTAGGAGGGCAAACAGAAGTTCCTTTCAACACCCAGAAAGAATTGAGACTAAATTTGGAGAAGGGGTTTATCATGACTGAAAATAGTTTGTGTGATTGTAGCTCCAGAAGAGGAAGATAAAGAAATTACTAAGGAAAACGTGTATCATGTCTTCAAAGAACTTGTTAACCATGCTGATGTGCTGCAATCACCACCAGGAATTATATTTGTCTCTGTCGGGACAGATAACTAACATTGAAACATGTTTTAGGAAATATAGACATGGATCTTGGTGTCAGGAAATAAAGGTGCGCCTTAAGGACAGCAGATCAGAAATGATCCTATAGAATACCACTTGTAAAGTACATGAGAAACCCTGATCTAGAAGAAGCACAAGCTAGAATCAAGATTGCTGAGAGAAATATCAATAACCTCAAATATGTAGATGACACCACTCTTACATCAGAAAGTAAAGAGGAACTAAAAAGCATCTTGTTAAGAGTCAAAGAGGATAGTGAAAAACTTGGCTTAAAGCTCAACATTCAGACAACGAACATCACGGAATCCGGTCCCATCACTTCCTAGGAAATAAATTGGGAAACAGTGTCAGATTTTTTTTTTTGGGGGGGGGGCTCCAAAATCACTGCAAATGGTGACTGCAGCCATGAAATTAAAGGAGGCTTACTTCCTGGAAGAAAAATTGTTGCCAAATTAGATAGCATATTGAAAAGCAGAGACATTGTTTGCCAAGAAAGGTCCATCTAGTCAGGCACTGGTTTTTCCTGTGGTCATGTATGGATGTGAGAGCTGGATTGTGAAGAAAGCTGAACACCAAAGAATTGACGCTTTTGAACTGTGGTGTTGGAGAAGACTCTTGAGAGTCCCTTGGATTACAAGGAGTTCCAACCAGTCCATTCTGATGGAGATCAACCTTGGGATTTCTCTGGAGGGAATGATGCTGAAGCTGAAACTCCAGTACTATGGCTCCCTCATGAAAGAGTTGATTCATTGAAAAAAAAAAAAAAAAAGCACCTCTGATTCTGGGATGGATTAAGGGCAGAAGGAGAAAAGGATGAAAGAGGATGAAATGGCTGGGTGGCATCACTCACTCTATAGATGTGAATCTGAGTGAACTCTGGGAGTTGGTGATGGACAGGGAGGCCTGGTGTGCTGTGATTCATGAGGTCACAAAGAGTCAAACACGACTGAGGTTCTGAACTGAACTGAACTGAACTGAACTGAAAGAATATATCTTGTGCTGACCATGGACCATTTACTGATTATGTCATGTCATGTTTGGTACACAATCATGGAATAATGGTGATCATGATTTGGACATGCTACACAATCTATATTTCATGGATGAAATGAATTTCTAAAATGAAGACAATCTGCTGTCTAACCTTTTAAGAATTTTACAGTAGCTAATAGACTATAAGGTAACTGTGAATGCACTGAGGTACATTCTGTGTATTTTCATTTTTCTGATTTTACTTGTGTCTCTTCCTTCACCCATACAGTCCCAATTGAGCCAACCATTCATTTCAGCAGGGATGATTTCAGAAATTTTCACTTTACATACATTATATCTTTTCCCTTCATTCTCATTTTCTTGCTTGCAAACTTTAGATCAGTTGTCATTTACCTAGGATGCATAATGAATTTTTTCTTGAACTGAAGAGTTTATAAAACCATGCAGTAAAATAGCCAACCATTGAACTAAAGACTCATTGTACTCTTCTTTTTTTTGAAAATAGAAAATTAAACCATGAAGATTAACATGTAACTTTATTGTTGAAATGAAAGAATTGTAGGTATTTGTTGACATCTCCCAACTTAAAGTTCAATCTTCACTAGGTTCCATAATCTGACACTTACTTGATAGGTCAGTTTTAATTAGCATTGTTTTCATATAATGATAATTGTTGATGAGTTGACTTAAAAGAGAGGAGGCAGATGTATAAGCGACTGTTGGCACTGAGAACCATAAGTTGCCTCTCGAAGGATAAGAAAAGGACTGTCATGGGCTGACATATCGCTATACCTGACTGGAATTTTAGAAGGATCCACCATCAGTCCAGAATGTAATTGAGATACAGTGTGGTTCTGAGAATAGAAGTAGCTGTAGTAGCAAAGTCCCCAATGTGACCAATTACTTGAGTGTAGCTGCTATGTAATGCCAATTAAAAATGTTTAACGTTTTTAAAACAGCAGGTTGATCTACCACAACCTGGTCTGTTTGTCTAACTGATGTTGCTGATGGAGAAGTTAAGTCACATGGAGATACACCACTTGTATTAGCAAATATCTGGCTGGTATGAGGCTTCTGTATGAAAGGCACAAGTAAACTTGTGGAGGCTGAAAATAAACTCTATCCACTCATTTCTGGAAGAAAATCAGTTTTGTTAACCTTTGTTGACACTGGATTTAACATGCTTCTTATTATCTCGAACTAATGAAGATATTGGAGATACGTTGTTAATCCCAACTCTTCTTTGCATTCTTACGAAAAGTTGGGGATGTCCTGTTTTGAATTTTGATTTTTACTAGGTCTGTAACTAAAATCGAAGGAAAACATTATTTAGTTTCTTTAAAAATCACGGTAAAACAGACAAAGCTAAGCTATAAAAATGTATTCCTTTAATGACACCAATTAAATAGCATCAAATAAAAGACATCCATTAGTAGTTTTAACAGGTAACATGTTAGAAACAGTTATGCTCCTCAACTAAAAATATGCTGTATATATACAGTAAGTACCACTTTACAGTCAGTACCACTTTAAGTAGCCTCAGGACTTGGGTCTGGTTTCACGTTGCTAGGAAAGTTTTTTAAGCATCCAAAATGTTAACCTCCAGCTGTTATCAACTTCAAAAAATAAAACTTTTTTCAAAAATTTGCTATCTCTATTTCAAATTCCATTTTAGCTACGTATGTGAACATGCTTTCAAGGTCACATGATTTAATGTTACATATTGCCAATAAGTGGAATTTTTGGAATCCTTTGCTCAAAAGAGAGATGTTTTCTTCTTCGAGAAAGTCAGGTAGTGAAGCGGATTTTTGAAACATTTGTCTCTCTTTACTAAAGTCATAAAAGTTAAGCTGCCAAACTAAACTTTTTATACTATTGGTTTCAAATATTCTGAAAGGCTCCTTGCTTTCCAAGACCTCTTTCTTAGAAAGTTCTTCATTAATCACTATACATATGTCACTCTCATCCCGCCAAATAGATTCAAGCTGATAATTTGCAACTATATTCCAAAGTTTTTGTGGAAATGTGTATGAAAAAAACCATTCAGCTCATCTGTTTCAGAGACAGAATGTCTAGCTTGGTCTTTGATCACAAAATCCTCAGACAAAGCCTGAAAAGCATATTTTTCAATCATAGATCTCAAAACTGAGTCCCCAGTAAGTGTATAATCATACAAAGCAGATCTAATGGAGGTTTCTTAACAGCTGATTCAGGCTTAGGAGGCTTATCTTGAATTTCTGAAGAAATATGAGCCATCTCAGAAAAATCTTTCTTCAGATACTTTTCTCATTTGTCTGATTTTACACACTGCAATTTCAAATGCTGCTTGGCTGGCCTACAGATAGAAACTAGAGCATTGCAGTGGTTCTCCAAGTCAAAAAGCTGTGACATCACTAAGTCACTGGTCTCCAAGCAATTGAAGGATAACTGTAACATCACAAAGTCACTGGTCTCCTAGGAAATGAAGGGACATGTTCAACCAGGGTTTGCTTCAGTATCAACTTAAAATACAGGTTGCTTACAGAAAGAGTAACCAAAGCCATGAAGCCTGCAAAACCTCATTCCTAAACAGTGTTTGAATCAGCAACAATTCTGACTATTTCCTGTTGAGATGGAGCATGGTGTTGGAAATAATTCTGAGATCTAACTTGGCATCAATATTTTCTGTTATGGAAACATATCTGTCTGTTATATACATATATAAACATTTATACATATAAATATATATATATATACATATTTATTTCTGTATCTATTTTATCATTAAACCTGGACAAACTTTTGAAAATTTGTACATATTTATTAAAAGGAGAGAGAGGAGTGATGTAAGAGTCCTCATGGATTAGATGCAGCCAATAAAACATATTTTGAAGTATTTCCACTTACATATATTCAATAACTGAGTAGACTTTTGAATCATTCTACATTTGGGTTTTATTTTTTTCCCTGCTGTTATACCTAACAGAAATTAAAACCCAGTGTACTTTTTTATATACACACACATACACACATATGTATATATGTGGATATATCAAAATAAAATTTTAGGCAACTTTATTTAGGTGGCCAAACTCTCTGTTTGCTCCCAAGATCTGAAATGAATTGTTTTCGAAGCCCAACATTGCTTAATAAATTACTGGCTGAATACTTAAGATCGGTTCCTGGAAGACTCTCCTTTAATCTAGCTCATCTTCCACTATTCTTTCTGTAATAACAGATGGGGTTCATATATATGAGGACACCTTGAGGCCATAAAATCGCAACTCTCATTTACTTAGAGATATTGTTCAAAGAAAGCTGTTGCTCTTCCCACGTTGGATACCATAATTTAAACATTCAAGTCTGTAGTATCATAGGAACATGTCAGAATCACAGGCACAATGGTCAACCAGCTGGATTTGAGATAACAGCTACCCGCTAAATGGGTAAAACAGATGCCCAGTGCACTGTACATAGATTATAGACAGGCTCTTCTGACCAGCTGAACATTGAAATTATACCATGTGTATATCAAAAATCACTTCTCCATAATTCAGTATGTAAAGTTTTCTTTCATCACTTTCAACTTCTGGTAGCAAATATTTCAATAGAAATAATTGATGATGAAAATTTCTCTCTCTTCTCCCAGTGACATGACTTATTTTGTTCTGCGTCCTCCTTTGTATTTTTGTAGTAGCCAAAATTAGAGAAAATCAAACTATATAACATAAACAGGCTCAATATATTATGTTAATGAAAAATATATTATAGGGTGTGTATTTTGCAATATTTTACCAGAATTTACCAATATTTCACAGAATTATGGCACAGATGCTCCAGCAGGATATTTAAAACCAGTAGTATAATATATAATGAGTAACTATCATCTTAGAATATTCTCAGAAAACAATTTCTGATCCAAGACAGTGAAGGAAAACAAAGGTACAAGAATACAATAATTCTGAATGTTCATAGGAAAACACAGGGTAAACAGTACATTTGAAGTCTCTGCTGCTGCTGCTAAGTCACTTCAGTCATGTCCGATACTGTGTGACCCCAGAGATGGCAGCCCACCAGGCTCCCTAGTCCCTGGGATTCTCCAGGCAAGAACACTGGCGTGGCTTGCCATTTCCTTCTCAGTATTACACAAAGTAAGGTCATGACATCTGGTCCCACAGTTTCATAGGAAATGGAAGTGGAAAAAACAGAAGCCGTGACAGATTATCTTTTTTGTCTCTAAATTCACTGCAGATGGTGATGGCAGCTATAAAATCAGAAGACAATTGCTTCCTGGAAGAAAAGATCTCAGAAATTTAGAGAGCATTTTAAAAAGTGAAGACATGACTTGGCCAATGGAGGCACTTTGATTCTCATCTATAGTCTTTCCAGTAGACATGTATAGATGTGAGAACACCAAAATTCTCTGATAGGGATGACTTGTGAGTATCCATTGGAGTGCAAGGAGATCAAGGCAGTCAAACATAAAGGAAATCAACTCTGAAGAAGCATTAGAATCACTGATGCTGAAGATGAGTCCTCAGGTGGTCGACCACCTGAGCAAAGAACTGATTCAATAGAAAAGACCCTGATTCTTAGGAAACAATGAAATCAGGAGGGGGCATGGGTGACAAAGAAGGAGAAGGTTGTATAGTTTCACCTACTCAATGGATATGATTTCAGGCAGACTGTGGGTGATGGAGAGGGACAGATAGGCCTTGTGTTCTGTAGTCCAAGAGGTCACAGAGTCAGACATGGCTTTGTGACTGAACAACAACAAGATTTCAGTTAATAAAATGAATGTTCCAGGATTGCGGTGGAGTCTCATAATGCTAGTGGAATAGGAGGCATAGTCAACTTTCTCCCACAGAAATCCATCAAAGGATCAACTGCACATGGAATAGCTTCCAGAAATAAATATGAATGATGTTGCGGGGCCCTAGAAATCGAGAAATGAAAACCCATCTCTTAAAAAGGAGGTAAGAACAAGTAAGAGACATAAGGGAATAATTTATTTATTTATCTTTTTGGATTCAGACCCCCGTTGGAGAGGGAGTCATAAAGGAGGAAAATCAACACAAGATAGGAAACCCTCTCTCATCGGAGTCATTGGTTGGGGGGGGGGGGAGCGGGGAGAATGAGGCTGAAAAGAACAAAAGCACAGATTATGCCAATAAATGCAATTATTAGCCAAGAAGCAGCTCAGATGCTTCTGTCCACTGTCATACATGAAGCCTGGAAGGGAGGCTTGTAATGTATCAAACGCACTATGGTTAGAACCAGGATTTACTGACCTGAGGACAATATGATGGAATTAAGGTGAGAAAGAAACATAAACCATGGGAACGCTAGAGACAGACATTTTAAGAAGGACCTTTCCTAAAGGAAGGCTCTAAGGCCACAAAGTGAACCATGGCACGCTCACAGAACAGGAGACTGTGCACTAGATAATACAAAAGGAGACCAAGCCAGCTTCCAGTTAAGACCCTTTCCTACATGGAGGTAGAGAGGAATGTGTACGATTGCCAGAGTCAGAAGGAAATAGGTTACTGATATCTTGGTCCCAGAGACATCCCCTACCAAGCCCTAAGCTGATGAATACCTGGGCTCATGGACAGTTCACATAGGCCAAGATCATGACAGCCTGGGATCAGTTTCCATGAGGAGACACATGGCATACCTGACACTGTGCACTCTGGCACAGTGTGATTTAGACCAGAGAGCTACATAAGAGGCATGGCCCACCTGGGACTGTGCCTTGCCCTCCAACCAGCCACCTGAGATTTTGGATTGTGGAGAGCAAAAGGCACAGAGCCAATCCTGGTCAGTGCCCTTGCTGAGCACCTAAGTACTTGCCTGGGAAGTGCATGAAACACAGGGCCCAGGTGGGACAGTGACCTCATATATCAAACAGGAGGCTGAGCAGGGTGAACTCAGGAAGGACATCTTACATTTTTCAGTGGAAAGCCCAAGGTGATCAATCCACCTCTAACACCACCACATATCCCGCAGGTATTTGTTTTCAGTGTCCTATTTCACTGTCAAAATACTCAGCAAGTGAGGTAGAATAAGAGGCTACCATACACTTGTTTCATGTTGAAAACCAGATATGGAGAGGCTTTCAAATAAAAGAAGGAAATATAAACAAAGAAGCATAAACCAACCCAGAAGCGACAGGTTCAACAGACCAAGTCTTCAATTAATGCCGAGACTGTTCAATAGTAGAATTTGACAACAAGTACAAGCTTCAGCTGGGGACTATCTGACACTATACTGACACCAAAAAGCAAACCTTTTTTTTTTTTTTTTTTTTTAACTCTGAGATCTATTTCTATATGATTTATTTAACTTTTAACATTGTTAGTCCTTTTTAATACCCTAAACTTTTCTTTCTATTAACCATAATTATCTTTCAAATAAAAACACATACATATATTTTATATATTATTTTATATATATAAGAATGAATTTGGCCTTCATTTTCTTCTTTGCACTATGTAAATGGCTAATTTTTATTATTGGTTCTTAACTTTTAGTTTCCAAAAATTGTTACCAATGTTGTAACTTATGTAATACAATCTTTAGCATCTGATTTCACTAATGAAATTACATTAGATTACATTAGATTACAGACACACTTAAACCATAACCTCAGAAAATGAGCCAATCTTGTCACACAGCCTACAGCCTTATCTAACTCAGTGAAACTAAGCCATGCTATGTGGTGCCACCCAGAATGGGCGGGTCATTGTGGAGAGGTCTGACAGAATGTGGTCCATGGAGAAGGGAATGATAAACCACTTCAGTATTCTTGCCTTGAGAATCCCATGAACAATATGAAAAGGTAAAATGATCGAATACTGAAAGAGGTACTCCCCAGGTCCGTTGGTGCCCAATATGCTACGGGAGATCAATGGAGATATAACTCCAGAAAGAAAAAAAAAAAGAAAGAAAAGAAAAAGAAAAAAGGCTGAAGACTAAGAAAAACAATACACAGTTCTATATGTGACTGGTGATATAGGTAAAGTCCAATGCTGTAGAGAACAATAATACATAGGAACCTGGAATGTCAGGTCCATGAATCAAGGCAAATTGGAAGTGGTCAAACAGGAGACGGTAAAAGTGAAGGTCGACATTCTATTTATCAGAATACTAAAATGGACTGGAAAGGGTGAATTTAACTCAGATAACCATTATATCTACTACTGTGACCAGGAAGACCTTAGAAGAAATGGATTAGCCATCATGGTCAACAAAAGTCTTAAATGCAGTACTTGGATGCAATCTCAAAAATGAAAGAATGATTTATGTTCATTTCCAAGGCAAACCATTCAATATAATGGTAATCCAAGCCTTTGCCCCCACCAGAAATGCTGAAGAAGCTGAAGTTGAACAGTTCTATGAAGACCTACAAGGCCTTTTAGAAATAATATCCACAAAAGTTATCCTTTTCATTATAGGGGGCTGAAATGCAAAAGTAGGAAGTCAAGAAACACTTGAAGTAACAGGCAAATTTGGCCTTGGAGTACTGAATGAAGTAGGGCAAAGGCTAATAGAGTTTTGCAAGAGAATGCACTGTTATAGCAAACACCCTCTCCCAAAAACACAAGAGAAGACTCAACACAGAGACATTACTAGATGGTCAAGACTGAAATCAGATTAATTCTATCTTTGCAGTAGAAGATGTAGAAGCTCTATACAGTCAACAAAAAACAAGACTGGGAGCTGACTGTGGCTCAAATAATGAACCCCTTTATTGCCAAATTCACACTTAAGTTGAAGAAAGTAGGGAAAACCACTAGATCATTCAGATATGACCTATGTCAAATCCCTTATCATTACACAGTGAAATATAGATTTAAGAGATTAGATCTGATAGACAAAGTGCCTGATGAACAATGGACAAAGGTTCGTGACATTATATAGGAGATAGGGACTAAGACCATCTCCGTAGAAATGAAACGCAAACAAACAAAATGGCTGTCTGAGGAGGCCTTACAAATACCTGTGAAAAAAAGAGAAGCAAAGATCAAAGAAGAAAAGAAAAGATATGCATCTGAATGCAGAGATCCAAAATAATAGCAAACAGAGATAAGAAAGACTTCCTCAGGGATCAATTCAAAGAAATAGAAGAAAACATCAAAATGGGAAAGACTAGAGTTCTCTTCAAGAAAATTAGAGATAAAAGGGAATATTCCATGCAAAGATGGGTTTGATAAAGAGCAGAAATGACATGAATCAAACTGAAGTTTAAGATATTATGAAGAGGTGTCAAGAATACACTGGAGAATTGTACAAAAATAGTTTCAAGACCCAGATAATCACGATGTTGTGATCACTCATCGAGAGCCAAACATCCTGGAATGTGAAGTCAAGTGGGCCTTAGAAAGCATCACTATGAACAAAGCTAGTGGAGGTGATAGAATTCCAGTTGAACTATCTCAAATATTGAAAGATGATGGTCTGAAAGTGCTGCACTCAATATGTAACCAATTTGGAAAACTCAGCAGTGGCCACTGACTGGACAAGGTCAGTTTTCATTCCAATCCCAAAGAAAGGCAATGCCAAAGAATGCTCAAACTACCACACAATTGCTCTTATCACACATGCTAGTAAAATAATGCTCAAAATTCTGCAAACCAGGCTTCAGCAATACGTGAACCATAAACTTCCAGATTTTGAACCTGGTTTTATAAAAGGCAGAGGAACCAGAGATCACATTGCCAACATCCACTGGATCATCAAAAAAAAAAAAAAAAAAAGAGTTCCAGAAAAACACCTACTTCTGCTTTATTGACTATGCCAAAGACTTTGACTTTTGGATCAAATTAAACTGTGAAAGATTCTGAAAGAGACAGGAATACCAGTCCACCTGACCTGCCTCTGGAGAAACCTAGATGGATGTCAGGAAGCAACAGTTAGAACTGGACATGGAACAACAGATTGGTTTCAAATAATAAAAGGAGGACATTAAGGCTGTATATGGTCACCATGCTTATTTAACTTGTATTCAGAGTTCATCATGAGAAAGGCTGAGCTGCAAGTGGCACAGGCTGGAATTCAGATTACTGGGGAAAATATCAATAACCTCAGATATGCATATGACACAAACCTCGTTGCAAAAAGTGAAGAGAAACTGAAAGTCTCTTGGTGAAATTAAAAGAGAAGAGTGAAAAATTGGCTTAAAGCTCAACATTCGGAAGATGAAGACTAAAGCATCTGGCCCCATCACTTCATTGGAAATAAAAAGGGGGAATAGTGGAAAGATTTCCCCACTTTATTTTTGGAGTGCTCCAAAACAACTGCAGACAGTGATTGCAGCGCTGAATCTAAAAGAAACTTACCCCTTGGGAGGAAAGTTGTGCCCAACTTAGATAGCGTATTAAAAGTCAGTGACATTACATTTTCAAAAATGTTTGTCTAGTCAAGGCACTGTTTTTTCCAGTGGTCATGTATGAATGTGAGGGATGGACTGTGAAGAAAGCCAAGTGCTGAAGAATTGATGCTTTTGAACTATGGTGATGGCGAAGACTCTTGAGAATCACTTGGACTGCAAGGAAGTCCAACATGTCCATTCTAAAGAGATCAGTCTTGGGTGTTCTCTGGAATGACTGATGCTAAAGCTGAAACTCCACTTCTTTGCCCACTCATGCGAAGTGTTGACTCATCGAAAAAGATCCTGATGCTGGGAGGGATTGGAGTCAGGACAAGAAGAGGATGATGGAAGATGAGAAAGCTGGATGGCATCACTGGCCATGACATGAGTTTGAGTGAACTCTGGGAATTGGTTATGGACATGGAGGCCTGGTGTTCTGCCATTCATGGGGTTTCAAAGAGTCGTTGATGACTGAACAACTGAACTGAACTGAGAAAGGAGGAAGTAAACGAAACAGAATGTAGTGTTAAAAAAAAAAAAAAGGAAAACGTCTGATGTGGCAAAGGTAAATGTGCCATGATGAGAAACATAGACTCCTAGATGGAGAACACTGAAAGAAAAAGAGGTGGGGTTCATCAAAAATCTTGAAGAAGTAAAAGTTGAAACCAACTTTAAATGAGTCAAGACACAAGAATTAGATCGGACATGGACCAATTGACCAGTTCAAAACTGAAAGAACCATGGTAAAGCTCTTTATTGTCACTTGCTTATGTGAATCATATGCCGAGTATACTATTAAAATACCAGGTGAGTGAACCACAAGCTGGCATCAAGGTTCCTGGGGGAAACATCAAAACCTCAAATATATAGATGGTAAAATGAAACAAATAGAAAGTGAAGAGGAAAGAAAGAGCCTTTTCATGAAGGTGAATGAGAAGAGTGAAAAACTGTGCTGAGAACCCAACATTCATAAAAACAAAGATAAGGGAATCTGGTCCCATCATTACTTGGCAAATAGAAGGGTAATCATGTGGAAACGGTGACAGACAATTTCCTCTGGCTTCAAAATTACTAGGAATGATGACTGTAGTCATATAATTAAATGTCATTTGCTTTTGGATGTAAAAGCTATGACAAACCTAGACATTGCATTATAAAGACGATAAACCACCTTACTAAATTATCAGAAAATAGCAAACGCCAGTTTTAGTAAGAGTGGAGACTATTGGATCTTGTTGAATAATTTATATGACTCTTGATTGCTAATTTATTTAGCATCTTTTTTATTGTTAATTCAGTAAGTACTTAAAATACATCATTTGGAAGGCACTATGTCTTAGATGATGTGCAAGATACATAAGGAAACTTGGGTAGACATGAAACATATAGACGAATTGGATATCTGTGAGTAACTTGGTAGGAAAGAAGACAGGTTCAATTTCAAACAATGCTTAGGAAAAGTTGTGAAAAGTGGCTTTTATGACTGAAAATATTTTGTCTAATTGGAGCTCTAGAAATTAAGTAAAAAAAGATAGATAATGAAGCTATGAAGGGAAACATGACATGTATTTTCCAAGAACTTATTACCTTCCTGAGATGCTGCATTCACAAGGATGTATGTCTGTCTTTGCAGGAGCAGGGAAACAACATCAAAATATTCATTAGGAGATATTGGGTGGTGTCTTGGTGGAAGGAAATAAAGTCATGATATAAGGAGAATAGAGCAAGAATGACCATTTATAATTCTACTTGTAAAATGCCTATCTTTTGCTGACTGTGATGCAATCTTTGAATATGTCAGTCATGTTAGGATAGTGGTCATGATTACTGAGTAGGCTCAGTTCAGTTCAATTCAGTTGCTCAGTCGTGTTCGAATCTTTGCAACCTCATGAATTGCAGTACGCCAGGCCTCCCTGTCCATTACCACACCAAGAGTTCACTCAGATTCAGGTCAATCGAGTCCGTGATGCCATCCAGCCATCTCATCCTCTGTCATCCCCTTCTCCTCCTGCCCGCAATCCCTCCCAGCATCAAATAATTTTCCAATGAATCAACTCTTCAAATGAGATGACCAGAGTACTGCAGTTTCAGCTTTAGCATCATTCCTTCCAAAGAAATCTCAGGGCTAGGCTCCTTCAGAATGGACTGGTTGGATCTCCTTGCAGTCCAAGGGACTCTCAAGAGTCTTCTACAACACCACAGTTCAAAAGCATCAATTCTTTGTCGCTCAGCCTTCTTCACAGTCCAACTCTCATATCCATACATGACTACTGAAAAAACTACAAGCCTTGACTAGACGGACATTAGTCGGCACAGTAATGTGTCTGCTTTTGAATATGCTATCTAGGTTGCTCATAACTTTTCTTCCAAGGAGTAAGCGTCTTTTAATTTCATGGCTGCAATCACCATCTGCAGTGATTTTGGAGCCCCTCCCCCCAAAATAAAGTCTGACACTGTTTCCAGTGTTTGCCCATCAGTTTCCCATGAACTGATGGGACCAGTTGCCATTCGTTCTCTGAACGTTGAGCTTTAAGCCAACTTTTTCACTCTTCTCTTTCACTTCCATCAAGAGGCGTTTTAGTTCCTCTTCATTTTCTGCCATAAGAGTGGTATCATCTGCATATCTGAGGTTATTGATATTTCCCCCGGCAATCTTGATCCAAGCTTGTGTTTCTTCTAGTGCAGTCTTTCTCATGATGCACTCTGCATGTTAGTTAAATAAGCAGAGTGACAATATACAGCCTTGACATACTCCTTTTCCTATTTGGAACCAGTCTATTGCTCCATGTCCAGTTCTAACTGTTGCTTCCTGATCTGCATATAGATTTCTTAAGAGGCAGGTCAGACAGTCTGTCATTCCCACCTCTCTCAGAATTTTCCACAGCTTATTGTGATCCACACAGTCAAAGGCTTTGGCACAATCAATAAAGCAGAAATAGATGTTTTTCTGGAACTCTTTTGCTTTTTCCATGATCCAGCAGATGTTGGCAATTTGATCTCTGGTTCCTCTGCCTTTTCTAAAACCAGCTTTAACATCAGGAATTTTACAGTTCATGTATTGCTGAAGCTTGGTTTGGAGAATTTTGAGCATTACTTTACTAGCAGGTGAGATGAGTGCAATTGTTCAGTAGTTTGAGCATTCTTTGACATTGCTCTTCTTTGGGCTTGGAATGAAAACTGACCTTTTCCAGTCTTGTGGCCACTGCTGAGTTATCCAAATTTGCTGGAATATTGTCTGCAGCATTTTCACAATATCACCTTTCAGGATTTGAAATGGCTAATCATCTCCACTAGCTTTGTTCTTAGTGATGATTTCTAAGGCCCACTTGACTTCACATTCCATGATGTCTGGCTCTAGATGAGTGATCATACCATCGTGATTATCTGGTTCATGAAAATCTTTTTTGTACAGTTCTTTGGTGTATTCTTGCCACCTCTTCTTGATATCTTCTACTTCTGTTAGTTCCAGACCATTTCTGTCCTTTATTGAGCCCATCTTTGCATGAAATGTTCCCTTGATATCTCTGATCTTCTTGAAGAAATCTCTAGTCTTTCCCATTCTGTTCTTTTCCTCTGCTTATTTGCATTGATTGCTGAAGAATGCTTTCTTCTCTCTTCTTGCTATTCTTTGGAACTCTGCATTCAGATGCTTATATCTTTCTTTATTTTTCCTTTGCTGTTCACCTCTCTTCTTTTCACAGCAATTTGTAAGTCCTCCCCAGACAGCCATTTTACATTTTTTGCATTTCTTTTCCACAGGGATGATATTGATCCCTGTCTTCTGTGCAATGTCATGAACCTCATTCCATAATTCATCAGGCACTCTATCTATCAGATCTAGGCACTTATAGCTATTTCTCACTTCCACTGTATACTCATAAGGGATTTGATTTAGGTCATGCCTGAATGGTCTAGCAATTTTCCCTACTTTCTTCAATTTGAGTCTGAATTTGAGACACAGTCAGATCGTGGTGTTGTTTTTGTTGACTGTATACAGC
Source organism: Ovis canadensis (assembly GCF_042477335.2). Lineage (NCBI taxonomy): Eukaryota > Metazoa > Chordata > Mammalia > Artiodactyla > Bovidae > Ovis > Ovis canadensis. The sequence continues at coordinate 14,658,881 of NC_091271.1, forward strand.
TTCTTCATTTTTGGATGCAAAGAATATAAACAATCTGATTTCATTATTGATGATCTGGTAATGTGCATGAGTAGAGTCTTCTCTTGTGTTGTTGGAAGAGGGTGTTTGCTATGACCAGTGCATTTTCTTGGCAAAACTCTATTAGTCTTTGCCCTGGTTCATTCCACATTCCAAGGCCAATCTTGCCTGTTCTCCAGGTGTTTCTTGAATTCCTACTTTTCCATTCTAGTCCCCTATAATGAAAAGGACGTCTTTTCTGGGTGTCATTTCTAAAAGATCTTGTAGGCCTTCATAGAACCATTCAACTTCAGCTTCTTCATCATTACTGGTTGAGGTGTAGACTTGGACTATCATGATACTGAATGGTTTGCCTTGGAGACGAACAGAAATCAATTTGTCTTTTTTTTTTTTTTTTTTGTAACACATTTTTGCTTTTATTTGTAGTTGAGAACATTCTTATTTGACTGTGAGGAGGAGGCCTTTCTACCTCCTCTTAGGAAGAATTGTTTTCTGTCTCTAACATCTGGCTCATCCCTGCAGTGGGTTCTCCTCCTGAGTCTCATCTTTTTTTTTCTTTTTTTTTTTTTTTTTTTTTTGCTGAACAAATTTTTTTTTTTTCTTTTTCTGGAAGATTGTGTAAAATTGGTGTTAATTCTTCTTTTTTAAAATTTTTTATTTTTATATTTTTTAAATTTTAATATCTTTAATTCTTACATGCGTTCCCAAACATGAAGCCCCCTCCCACCTCCCTCCCCATAACATCTCTCTGGGTCATCCCCATGCACCAGCCCCAAGCATGCTGCATCCTGCGTCAGACATAGACTGGCGATTCAATTCTTACATGATAGTATACATGTTAGAATGTCATCCTCCCAAATCATCCCACCCTCTCCCTCTCCCTCTGAGTCCAAAAGTCCGTTATACACATCTGTGTCTCTTTCCCTGTCTTGCATACAGGGTCGTCATTGCCATCTTCCTAAATTCCATATATATGTGTTAGTATACTGTATTGGTGTTTTTCTTTCTGGCTTACTTCACTCTGTATAATCGGCTCCAGTTCCATCCATCTCATCTGAACTGATTCAAATGAATTCTTTTTTACGGCTGAGTAATACTCCATGGTGTATATGTACCACAGCTTTCTTATCCATTCATCTGCTGATGGACATCTAGGTTGCTTCCATGTCCTGGCTATTATAAACAGTGCTGCGATGAACATTGGGGTACATGTGTCTCTTTCAATTCTGGTTTCCTTGGTGTGTATGCCCAGCAGTGGGATTGCTGGGTCATAAGGGAGTTCTATTTGCCATTTTTTAAGGAATCTCCACACTGTCCTCCATAGTGGCTGTACTAGTTTGCATTCCCACCAACAGTGTAGGAGGGTTCCCTTTTCTCCACACCCTCTCCAGCATTTATTGCTTGCAGATTTTTGGATCACAGCCTTTCTGACTGGTGTGAAGTGGCACCTCATTGTGGTTTTGATTTGCATTTCTCTAATAATGAGTGATGTTGAGCATCTTTTCATGTGTTTGTAAGCCATCCATATGTCTTCTTTGGAGAAATGTCTATTTAGTTCTTTGGCCCATTTTTTGACTGGGTCGTTTATTTTTCTGGAATTGAGCTGCATAAGTTGCTTGTATATTTTTGAGATTAGTTGTTTGTCAGTTGCTTCATTGGCTATTATTTTCTCCCATTCAGAAGGCTGTCTTTTCACCTTGCTTATATTTTCCTTTGTTGTGCAGAAGCTTTTAATTTTAATTAGATCCCATTTGTTTATTTTTGCTTTTATTTCCAGAATTCTGGGAGGTGGATCATAGAGGATCCTGCTGTGATTTATGTCTGAGAGTGTTTTGCCTATGTTCTCCTCTAGGAGTTTTATATCCAAGTACTCCATTTTGGACTCTCCTGTTGACCATGATGGCTACTCCATTTCTTCTGAAGGATTCCTGCCCGCAGTAGTAGATATAATGGTCATCTGAGTTAAATTCCCCCATTCCAGTCCATTTTATTTCCCTGATTCTTTGAATGTTGACGTTCACTCTTGCCATCTCATGTTTGACCACTTCCAATTTGCCTTGATTCATGGACCTGACATTCCTGATTCCTATGCAATATTGCTCTTTACAGCTTTGGACCTTGCTTCTGTCACCTGTCACATCCACAGCTGGGTATTGTTTTTGCTTTGGCTCCATTCCTTCATTCTTTCTGGAGTTATTTCTCCACTGATCTCCAGTAGCATATTGAGCACCTACTGACCTGGGGAGTTCCCTTTTCAGTGTCCTATCATTTAGCCTTTTCATACTGTTCATGGGGTTCTCAAGGCAAGAATACTGAAGTGGCTTGCCATTCTCTTCTCCAGTGGACCACATTCTGTCAGACCTCTCCACCATGACCCACCCATCTTGGGTTGCCCCATGGGCATGACTTAGTTTCATTGAGTTAGACAAGGCTGTGGTCCTAATGTGATTAGATTGACTAGATTTCTGTGAGTATGGTTTCAGTGTGTGTGCCCTCTGATACCCTTTTGCAACACCTACCATCTTACTTGGGTTTCTCTTACCTTGAGAGTGGGGTATCTCTTCACAGCTGCTCCAGCAAAACACAGCCATTGCTCCTTACCTTATCTACAGTAAGTATGAAAGTTATATTTCTATATATATATTTAATAAATAAAACCTGCTGTTTAACCTGTTAGCTTTCTTCACAACACTGGAAATACAATGATAAAACTGAAAAATTATTAAAGTATATACTGTTCATTTGCTTTCTCAAAATTTGATTTGTACTGTTCCTTCTTCCATATCATCCCATCAGCCTCTGACTCATCTCCCAAATTCCTTGCCCCACCTGTTTGTGAGATAACTACTCTAAACAACCTCGGAGAAAAACAAGCATGCTTAAGAGAGTGGTTTTCCAAATACATATATTTGTATAATATATATTATATATTGTATAATATTGTATATATATTGTATATATATATTATATATTTTTAGGTGTTAGTTGTAAAAGGTCTTTAGGTCTTCATAGAACCATTCAACTTCAGCTTCTTCAGCATTACTCATTGGGGCATAAACTTGGACTACCATGATGCTGAATGGTTTGCCTTGGAGACGAACAGAGATCAATCTGTCATTTTTGAGATTGCATCCAACTACTGCATTTCATACTGTATACATATACACACACACACATACACTTACCCTTGTCTTGGGTTAGGTCAGCAGCTCACTAATCTGACTGCTGCCCTTTTCTTGCCTCATTAAACGTGATCTGTTCCTGTAAACTGCTGGTCTCATTCTTTCTGAATCTTGCCTTCTCTAACTCCTTTACCCTACAAACAAACCAAGTGGCTGGGACCTGACAGGTACATAAGATGTATGACCAACCTTGGAGGTGCCTTGCCTGCCACCCAGTTGCCTGAGCAGTTTGGACCTGGAAAGGAAACAAAGCACATAGCCGATTGTGTTCAGTGCCCTTGCAGAGAACCTAGGAGCCTGAGTGGCTTAGCCTTAGAAAGTGTATGAAACGCTGGGCCCACTTTGGGCAGTGCACTTCCAGATTACCCAGGAACCTGAGCAGGATGCACGGAGGAAGTAAATGTCACCTATGACACTGGCAAGCCCACTGTGCTCCATCCACCTTAAGCAACCCCACCCACATATCCCACAGGTATTTGTTTTCAGTGTGATCATCCTCACCACTGCACCACTGAGCAGGTGAGGTCAAATAAGGGCCTGCTGTCCCCTCGTGTTATGGTGCAAGCTAGTCATGTGTAAACTTGTCACGGAAGAGAATTGCAAAATGAGGAAGTAAAATAAGTAAAGAAGGGTGAACTAGCCCAGACGTGACAGCTGACAGAAACTAAAACTCTGAAGTTAATGCAGGAACTGTGTAATTAAAGGACATCAAAAGCCTTTGAAAACAATTAGAAACAGGAAAAATAGATTATTGGACACTGATCTGACACCACTATACTCACAGCAACTCTAGAAAAATTCTTAGATTATTCTTTATTGCTTGCACTTTTTAAAGTAAATATTTATTTGCTCCTTATCATTCACTTTACTTTCATTTCTATATAGTACAATATAAGTTTGACAATTGTATCGACTTCTAAATTTTCTCCAGTAATTATAGCAGTTTAAATTCTGTTCTAGGTTCTTAATCTTTGCTTCTTGAAACTTTTTATTCATCAGTATTTATACTTTAGGTATTCTATATTTACAATCTATTTTCACTTACGAATTTCATTCCTGAGTTGATTGCACTCTCGTCTTTTTACTCTCCCTTTTCTCCTTCTAGAAACGTCTATCTCCCTCCTCACTTTGCTATGATCCGTATAGCTCTGTGAATCCCTTTAACTGTTATTGGTTATGGAAAATTGCTGCACCGTCCATCTTGGGATTTATCTTCCGTTTTGAGGATGCAGAATTATAAATGCTACTGTAACTCAGGAACAAAAACCCAGATGCCATGAAGTTAATTCCAGATCTTTAGATCATTTTTTAACTCATGACACTGATGAACATTAAAAAAGAAGCACATTCAAAAGGTTCCACGCCTACATGGAAATGAAGCCCCAAGCTGAAGCAAGCAATTTCAGTGCAAGACAGCACACACCTATTCTCCATCAAAGCAGCAACACAAAAATGAATATTATAAAAGGCGCTATCTGAAGCCATACCAATCCCACAGATGCCACAATGTACATTACAGGACAATTCATTGCACTTCAAAGAGAAGTGATCCAGCACCACATGACAGACCACAGGCACAAAATATCCTAAACATTCAACTTTGAAAATTTACAGGTCCAATCCCACCCACAAAGATCAGGTTCCACGGCAAATTGGATCCTAAACGCTGCAGCCTGCAGAAAGGGGACCCAAACCACAGCAATCTAAACAAAAAGAAAAGGGATAGAAATATGTAGCTGGTGAAGGTACATAATACAAATTCACCAAAACGAACAAAAGAAGAGGAGATAGGAAGTTTTCCTGAAAAATATTTCAGAATAATGAGAGAAAAGATGAACCAAATCTTGAAAGCTAAGGGAAGTTGCCAGAAAATACACTGAAGGTCTGGATTGAGAAGAAAGAATCATGTTTACCATGCATCTAGAGAAAAATGAAGAAGAATCAACCAGTAATAATCAATGCAATAACAGAGATTAGCAAAGCCTTGGAAGGAACCAACAACAGTACACTACCTGAGACAGAGAAATAATTAACCTATGCAGAGTACATCGTGAAGAAAGCTGGGCTGGAAGAAGCACAAGGCAGATTCAAGATTGCAGGAAGAAATATCAATAACCTCAGATATGCAGATGACACCGCCCTTATGGCTGAAAGTGAAGAGGAACTAAACACCTGTTGATAAAAGTGACAGAGGAGAGTGAAAAAGTTAGCTCAGAGCTCAGCATTCAGAAAAATAAGATCATGGCATCTGGTCCCATCATTTCATGGGAAATAGATGGGGAAACATTGGAAACAGTGTCAGACTTTATTTTGGGGGGGATGAAAAATCAATGCAGATGGTGATTGGAGCCATGAAATTAAAAGATAATTTCTCCTTGGAAGGAAAGTTATGCCCCACCTAGATAGCATATTCAAAAGCAGAGACATTACTTTGCCAACAAAGGTCCGACTAGTCAAGGCTATGGTTTTTAACACTGTTTATAATATCCAGGACTCAGAAGCAATCCTAGATGTACATCAGCAGATTAATGGATAAGGAACCTGTGGTACCTATACACGACAGAGTATTACTCAGCCATTAAAAAGAATACATTTGAATCAGTTCTAATGAGGTGGATGAAACTGGAGCTGATTATACAGAGTGAAGTAGGTCAGAAAGAAAAACACCAATACAGTATACAAACACATATATATGGAATTTAGAAAGGTCGTAATGATAACCATGTATGTGAGACAGCAAAAGAGACACAGATGTACAGAACATTATTTTGGACCCCGTGGGAGAGGGAGAGTGTGGATTGATTTGGGAGAATGGCATTGAAACATGTATAATATCATATAAGAAGAGAATCACCAATCTAGGTTTAATGCAGGATACAGGAAGCTTGGGGCTCGTGCACTGCGATGACCCAGGACGATGATATGGGGAGGGAGGAGGGAAGGGGGTGCAGGATTTGAAACACATGAACACACATGGTGGATTCATGTTGGTGTATGGCAAAACCAATACAATATTATAAGGTAATTAGCTGCCAATTAAAATAAATAAATTTAAATTAAAAAAAATAAAATGGTTATGTATGGATGTAGAGTTGGACTGTGAAGAAACCTGAGCACTGAAGAATTGATGCTTTTGAACTGTGGTGGTGGAGAAGACTCTTGAGACTCCCTTGGACTGCAATGAGATCCAACCCATCCATTGTAAAGATCAGTCTTGGGTTGTTCATTGGAAGAACTAATGGTAAAGATGAAATTCCAATACTTCGGCCACCTTCTATGAGGAGTTGACTCACTGGAAAAGTTTATTATGCTGAGAAGGATTAGGGGCAGGAGGAGAATTTGAGGGCAGAGGATGACATGGCTGGATGGCATCACCACCAACTTGATGGACATGAGTTTGAGTGAAATCCAGGAGTTGGTGATGGACAGGGAGGCCTGGTGTGCTGAGATTCATGGGGTCACCAAGAATCAGACACAACTGAAAGACTGAACTAAACTGAACTGAGAAAGGAGGGAATAAACGAAACACAGTGGTATGTGTATTTTTTTTTTTTAAAGAAGGAAAACATGAAAAGTTCTGAGAATCCTTGGACAATATTAAATGCCCTACTATGAGGATATCCACATGGAAAAGACCAAAAGAAAGAAAGAAAGAAGAAGAAAAAAGAACAAAAGTGTGGGGCCTGAGAAAATTCTTCAAGAGATAAAAGTTTAAAACCTCCATTAAATGGGGAAGGAAATAGCTCCCTGAATCCCAATACAGCAGAATGTTCCAAACAGGATGAACCAAAAGTGAAAAATCCCACAACAATATTTTTATCACACAATGAAAATTTAAACACACACACCAAAATCATTAAGAGCAGCAAGAGTAAAGACAGAAATATCATACTGTCAGATCCCCATAAAGACAGCAGCTGATCTTTCACTATAAACTCTCCAGCCAAAACTAACACCAATAAAGATCTTAATCAGATATGAAGGGTTTAAGCTAACACTTTAAGCAGACATTAACATGAAACTGCTAAACTCTTAATTAGGCTGTTAAATTGGGACACTGAGTTCATATGTCATCTGATTTGGAAAACTCATCAGTGGCTATGAGATTGGAAAATGTCAGTTTTCACTAACTCCAAAGGAAGGCGATGCCAAAAAAAATGTTAAAAACAAGTGTGCCCTGTTGCTCCTTTCACAAAAAATTCAAAATTCTACAGCAGTACATAAACTAAGAACTTCCACAGGTGAAAGCTAGACTTGGAAACAATAATCAAACCAGAGAACAGTTTGGAAACATTCATTGATCCTAGAAGGAATGAGGGATTTTCAAAAAAGCATTTACTTCTGCTTCAGTGACTCCACTAAAGACACTGACTGCGCGTATCACAGTAAACTGTGAACAGTTTGAAAGAGACAGGAGTCACAGGCCTTCTAACCTGTCACCTTAGAAATATGTATGCAGTTCAAGATGCAAGACTTGGAACAAGACATGGAACAACTGATCAGTTTAAACCTGGGTAAGGTGAATGACAAGACTGCCTATTATCACTCTGCTTATGTGAAATAAATGCAGACTACACTATTCAAAATGCCAGGCTGGATGAATAATAAACTGGAATCATGGTTTCTAGGATAAACTCCAACAACCTTAGATATGCAGGTGGAAACATTGTTAAAAGAGAAAGTGAAGAGAAACAAAAGGAGGATGAATGAGGAGAGTACAAACCTTGCTGAGAACTCAATAGCCAAATGAACAACACAAGGTGTCTGGTCCTATCACTACTTGGCAAATAAAAGGAGAAAACATGGAATAAGTGACAGACTTAGTTTCTTGGGCTCCAAAATCACTGTGAATGGTGACTGCAGGCATGAAATGAAGAGACACTTGCTTCTTGGAGGAAAAGCCATGAAAAAACCTTGACCTTGTATTAGAAAGAAGAAACATGAACTTATTAACAAAGGTCTCCTCAGTCACAAACCACTATCGTTTATCCTTTAGTCATGTAAATATGTGAGAAATGGAATCTAAAGAAGGCTGAGCTGAAGAACTGATGCCTTCAAAATGTAATGCTGAAGAAAACTCTTACGGGTCCCGTGAACTGCAAAGAGATCCAGCCAATCAATCCTCAAGGAAACTAACCCTGAAGTTACTTCTGAAGCACTAATGCTGAAGCTGAAACATGAGGATTTTGCCAGACTGATTCTGAGAACCAAGTTTAGAAAACACCATGACACTGGGAAAGATTGAGGACAGGAAAAGGTGCTGATAGAAGATGGCATAGCTGGACAGCATCACCAATTTAATGGACATGTGTTAGAGCAAACTATGGAAATCGGTGAAAAAGAGGGAGGCCTGGTGTGCTGCAGTCCAAGGAGTCACAAAGGTTGGACATGACTCAATGAATAACAACACCAAACAAAATATCTAGAACTACTTCTTAAAATCACTCGGAAATCTATTTAATAAAAGAAATAGACCAAAAAAAAAAAAATCCCTCCACATAATCTCCACATATTAAAGTGGTATACTAGAAGATGGGATAATGGATTGTTTCTTTTTTTTTTTTTTTTTAAATATGGCAACTATAGACTGTCAAAGAGACTAATCATATAATTGAATATATTTCCAACATTACATTGTAAGGAACATTTTAAGCATGCAATAAGCAATAGAGTGCCATAGTTACTACACTAACAGTAGACAAAACAGACTTTAAATAAAAAATGATATGAAACAAATAGCTGTGAAAAGAAGAGAAGTGAAAAGGAAAGGAGAAAAGGAATGATATAAGTATCTGAATACAGTGTTCCAAAGATTAGCAAGGAGACATAAGAAAGACTTCCTCAGTGATAAATGCAAAGAAAGAGGGAAACGAAAGAATGTGAAAGACTAGAGATCCTCTTAAGAAAATTAGAATTACTGAGGGAATATTTCATGCATAGATGGCCTGACAAATGACAGAAATGTTACTACCTAAGAGACACAGAAGACATTAAGAAGAGGTGGCAAAAATACACAGTAGAACTGTACAAAAAAGATCTTCATGACCCAGATATTCACAATGGAGTGATCACTCACCTAGAGCCAGACATCCTGGAATGTGAAGTTAAGTGGGCCTTAGAAAGCACCACTATGAACAAAGCTAGTGGAGGTTATGGAATTCTAGTTGAGCTATTTCAAACCCTGAAATATGATGCTGTGAAAGTGCTGCACTCAAAAACCTGCAAATTGGAAAACATAGCAGTGGCCCCGTGTCTGGAAAAGTTCACTTTTCATTCCAATCCCAAAGAAACAAAATGCCAAAGAATGTTCAAACTACCACATGACTACACTCATCTCACATTCTAGTAAAGTAATGCTCAAAGCTCTCCAAGCCAGACCTCAGAAATACATGAACCATGAACTTCCAGATGTTCAAATTGGTTTTTAAAAAGGCAGAGGAAGCGGAAATCCAAATGCAAACAATCTTGGATCATTGAAAAAGTAAGAAAAACAAACAAATAAACACCACCTATCTCTGCTTTATTGACTATACCAAAGGCTTTAAATATGTGGATCCCTATAAACTGTGGAAGATTCTGAAAGTGATGGAAATACCATACCACCTGACCTGCCTCTGGAGAAACCTATACGCAGGTCTGCTGCTGCTGCTGCTAAGTCGCTTCAGTCGTGTCCTCCTCTGTGCGACCCCAGAGGTGGCAGCCCACCAGGCTCCCCCTTCCCTGGGATTCTCCAGGCAAGAACACGAAAGTAGGTTGCCATTTCCTTCTCCGATGCATGAAAGGGAAACGTGAAAGTGAAGTCACTCTGTCGTGTCCAACTCTTAGCAACCCCATTGACTGCACCCTACCAGGCTCCTCCACCCATGGGATTTTTCAGGCAAGAGTACTGGAGTGGGTTGCCATTGCCTGTCAGGAAGCAACAATTACAACTAGACATGGAACAACAGACTCTTTCCAAATAGAAAGACGAGGACGTCAAGGCTGTATATTGCCACCCTGCTTATTTGACTTGTATGCAGAGTGCATTATGATAAACTAGGCTGGAAGAAGCACAGCTACAGTCCAGATTGCTAGGAAAAATATCAATAACTTCAGATATGCAAATGACACCACACTTATGGCAGAAAATGAAGAGGAACTGTAAAGCCTCTTGATTAAAGTGAAAGAAGAAAGTGAAAAACTGCGCTTAAAGCTTAACATTCTGCAACAAAGATCATGATATCTGGTCCCTTCTCTTCATGGGAAATAGATGTGGAAACAGTCAAAACAGTGTCAGGTTTTAATTTTTGGGCTCCAAAATCACTTCAGATTGTGACTTCAGCCATAAAATTAAAATATGTTTACTTCTTGGAAGGCAAGTTATGCCCAACTTAGATAGCATATTAAAAAGCAGAGACATTACTTTGCAAATGAAAGTTGGTATAGTCAAGGCTATATTTTTCCCAGTGGTCAGGTATGGATGTGAGAGTTGGACTGTCAGAAAAGCTGAGCGCCAAAGAAATGATGCTTTTGAACTGTGGTGTTGGAGAAGACTCTTGAGCATCTCTTGGACTGCAAGCAGATCCCAGCAGTCCATCTATAAGGAGATCAGTCCTGGGTGTTCTTTGGAATGAATGATGCTCCAGTACTTTGGCCACCTCATGCGAAGTGTTGACTCATAACAATCTCTAATAATGGGAGGGATTTGGATCAAGAGGGGAAGGGATCAAAAGAGTATGAGATGGCTAGATGGCATCATCGTCTTGATGAACATATCTTTGGATGAACTCTGGGAGTTAGTGATGGACAGGGAGGCCTGGCTTGGTGCAATTCATAATTCCGCAAAGAGCTGGACACGACTCTGTGACTGAAGTGAAGTGAGTAAGTGAACTGTTTTTTTGCTCAGCATGCCATTGGTAATATATGAAATGAACAAGTTGTACACTAATACACTTGTACTATATACTTCGCACTATACATACATACATACATACATATATATATATATATATATATATATATATATATATATATATATCACATTCTAGAATTGCAATATAAGGGATTCTTGTGCACCACCTCAGTGTTAACCTATGTTTACTAATTTCTACTTAACATAGTTCTGAAAGTCAAAAGTCAGCTATTACTTATTAATATTACTTATTACTTATATATATATGTATATATATATATATGAACCCGTTGAAGTGATATATTGCCGGGATCCAGCCATGTGGATCCAGGGTGATTCGAAGGTGGGGACAGAGTCGGCGTCCTTGGAAAAATACATATTTAACTACAGATATATAGAGAGATTAGAAACGGATAGCGTAGTAGGAAAATTAGCGGAGAAAAAGAGGCTGAATAACTTGGTTTACGTGGAATAGCATCCATGCTCCAAATAGGAATTCAGCCAGAAAAATGGGGAGCAAGAAAGAAACGACATGGGAGAATCAGTCTTTCCAGAAACTGATTCAATTTCTTTATTTTTGGGTTTGCTTATACACCTTTTGTTACACATAGGGATGAATGCAGAGTCATGTGGGGGTCAGCAGTCCTGACTTTTATCAAAATCAGGTGCATCACATGAAAAGGTCTTAGGGATTTTACATCATCTTCTGGCCATTAGACCTGCTGACATTTTATGATCCTTTCTTTCTGATAACAAAAAAAAACTTATTTTTTTCCAAGGGTGTTTTTTTTCTTAAACCAGGCACCACCCTCCAAATAAAGTTGAATTCCTATAGAATGAGGGTGTAGTGAGTTACAATCAAGAAAGGAATTTATTTAACCCAAGGTTAACATGATTAATCTTAAAGGTTAATACTTATTTCTCCTATATGCTTAAAGGTTAATACTATTTCTCCTATGTGCTAGTTATATTTATTATAAGGGCAGGGGACATGGAGATTTAGCAGCAAACATCAACCCAACAAATGAAAATCCTTTCACCAATGTTCCCCTTAAGGTCTATTAATCTTAAGATAGTGATAAAGTTACATTTTTACATAGCAAGGACACAGTGATTTATAACAAAGTACAGTGACTTATTACAAAAGAGAAAATCCATTATCTCAAAAACTCTTGTATTGCTAACTTTAAAACTACTATAATTCCTTTTCTATATCCAAATACATTAATTAATATATTCCCAGGTGACTAAGGATGGAGGCCTGGCGGCAATCATTTACTCAACAGTGAGAAAAGCCCTATACTAATTAAGACTCTCAAAATACTTCAAAACTCTCTGTGCTGTTTATGGTTGAGAGGTAGTAAACAATCATGTGTGTAGTGGCAGGGGTATGGATAATCCTGTTACACAAGCTAGTCTGTCAGTAGAGAAGTTTGACCTGAAACACCCTTATCACACCCAGGGCAGGGAATTAGCAGTAATTCTTGGCACAACAAATGAAAAAACCCTTCACCAATATAATTCCTAACCAACCCACTATACTAATAATTTCCAACTCTCCTAAAGAATTTGCCTTTAATAAGTCTAAAACATCTCATTCCTCTCAGGTTTGGAGGCTGTAAACAATCACATGTGGCCAGATAAACCTATACAGGTGGGCTAGCTAACTTTCAGAGGAGTCTGTAAGCTGAAACACTCTTGTCATGCCCAGGAATTTTTATTGCCTTGGAGCTGCATGTTTACTCCTTCTCTGAGAGAAATGGTTATGGGAGAGAGCCCCCCGTAAAGTCAGAGGTGTAGGTAAGAGCATAAAACAGACTCTGGTTTTGGGGTAGATGCTCGGGAACAGAGCGTTTCCTGAGGCTTGATCACGCCTTTGCATATGCCAACCCTCCTTCCTCATGACCTTTGCCATGGGCGGAGTTCCTCACGCTGGCCCCCGGCAATACATCATATGTTAAGTCACTACACTCCTGTCTTACACTCTGTATCACACCGACTGGCACCATCGTGTATTCTCAATCCATGGGATTCTCAAGGTGAAAAAATTGGAATGGGTTGCCATCCTTATTTCCAGGAGATCTTCTCAACCCATGAATCGCACGTGCATATCTATGATCTCTGAATTAGAAGGCAGGTTCCTTAGTACTAGTACTACCTGGGCAACCATTAGTTTATATATAGCTACACATATACATGCATATGTATATGTCAAAAGTTTAGGTATATAATTTTGCTGTCTAGAGGTAGCAGTATATATTTTGCAGGAGGTATATAACTGAAGGTATGTGCTTTTGTAGAATCTGATGATTTGCTCAAAGTGCTTTCACTTACATTCACCTCAGAAAATTACATAATTTCCCTTGCGACTTACCCTTTGAAATATTAGTTCTTTGTGTTATGCCTTAATGTAAAGCATATTTTTGAGAATTTTCCAGAGAAAATTTCAGTACAATTGGAAATATGTGTGTGAGTATACATATGAATAGAGATAAATATGTACATATTACATGTATATATGCCTATTTAAACATATCAGTTAGGTACACAATTGTAAATATACATATTACCCTTCCTGGGTCTTGAAGTGTTTCAGATTATTTTCTTCAGATTTATAGTTTGCTGTCAGTCTCTTTGGGATTTGTATTAAACCTGTATTAGGTATTTTCACATTACTTTAGGTCCTCTGACTCTGATGCTGGGAGGGATTGAGGGCAGGAGGAGAAGGGAAAACAGAGGATGAGATGGCTGGATGGCATCACTGACTCAATGGACATGAGTCTGAGTGAACTCCGGGAGTTGTTGATGGACAGGGAGGCCTGGCGTGCTGCGACTCACAGGGTGGCAAAGAGTCGGACACGACTGAGCCGGCTGAACTAAACTGGTGTCCTGTTGAAGTAGAAGCCCAATGTCAATTTCTTTGAGAGTGTAAGAATCTTTCAAGAGATAGTAAGTTTTTCTGAGGTTGTAGAGAATAAAACACACTGTGAGCCAAGAAATTTTCAAGCCATATCAGTAAATATAGGATGCTGCAGTAATCAATTCACAAGCCATTGCATCTATCCATAAATGTGTAACTCGATGAAATCAGGTTCCCCTCTATCAAGTCCTTACTTACTGCACTTGCCACCTATGTTGCCTGAAGAACTGACTTGAGATAGAAAAAATAGGTACTAGTCCTAGTTAAGGTGCTTATCAAAGGAATTATTTCAAGGAGCCCAGATTCTTGCATCTTCCAATAGGTAGAAAACATCTGAATCACTTTTGGTGTCCAGTTTTTCTTTCAGACATTCTCCATACCTGATCATCGTACCAAAACTTCTGTAAAACCTGGATCTTCCTATCCTTCTTCAGAGCAGTCTTTTAGCAATACTTGAGAAGTTGCTACTCATGATTAATTCCTTCTTAGAATGAAAGGCCTCATGAAGGAAAGATAATTCTCCATTTTTGGACTATGCATTTTTCCCAGTCAGTGGAACACATTCTAGAATTGCAATGTAAAGGATTCTTGTTAACCACCTCATTGTTAACCTATGTTTACTAATTCCTACTTAGCATAGTTCTGAAGTCAAAGGTCAGCTATTACTCATTAAAACTTGAGGGGATTCATGTTTTCGTAAATTGGTGGCATTAGTTTATGAAAACATATAACCATATATGTTTATTTTACTTTTAGAAAGCCATTCTTTACTTTTAGAAACAATGAAAAATTAGTGACGTGAAGGGATGGAAGTATAGAGTCTGAATTTATTCAGGCTAAAATAGCTCTGCATTTAAGTTTGTCTTTTTTTTTTTTTTTTTTTGCTTTTGCTTTTTTTATACTTTCTAAAGCCATCCTGGGTACACATTTTACTTGACACATACTGTGATGCTTTATCTGTCACTAGCACCAGTTAGCCAAGGACTGGTTTTCTTTCTTTGCAATGTTGTGTTAGTGTCTGCTGCCCAACAAAATAAATCAGTTATTAGTAAATATAGCTGTTGGAGCAGTCCTGCCATCTCCCTCTTGGGCCTCCTCTCCTACTAGAGTGCTAGAGCACTCCACAGCAACAGCTCTCTACTACATACTTGGTATGTTACATACGTCCTTCCTACACTGTGTCCACAAGTCTGTCTATGAGTCCATCCCTTCCTACACTCAAAATGGGTTATTTAGCACCTGTTTTTTGGATTCCACTTAAATGCACTAATATTGACACATATATATTTTCTTCTTTAGTTGGTTGTCACAAACCTCAATTGCTGTTTGTGGAAACTAATTCCATGACCAGGGATAAAACTCAGAACTCCCACATAGGGATCATGGTGTCTTAGCCACTGGACTAACAGGGCAGTCCCCTGTTGCAGATTTTTTTTTTTTTTAAATGATGGTCATTTGGAATGGTAAGAGATGATAGGTTGTTGTAGATTTGATCTGTGTGCCTTTGATAAGTTGAGGTCTATGCTCAGTTTTTGGAGCATTTCTATCACAAACACTTGTTGAATTATATCAAAATTTTTTCACCAACTACTGAGGTTATCATATGGTTTTAATCTTTCACTATACATTGATACGCAGCTACTGAAGATTGTTTCCATATCTGGAATAAACCCCACACTTAATGACAGTGTTCAAGCCTTTGTATTGGTGCATTTTTTTGCTCCTATTTTGCTAAGGATGTTTGCCTCTGTTCATCTATGTGACATTGGTCTCTAAATTTCTTTTTCTGGGTCATCTCAGTGTTGGTATCAGGGTGATGTTGACCTTGTAGAATGAGTTGGTTTTCCTTCCACTCTAGAATTTTGGTAGTGTTTCAGAAGTGCATGTGCTAGCAGTTCTCTGACTGGCTCATAAAATTTCCACGTGAAGTTATCTGGCTTTAAGTTTGTCAGCTGGATTTTTTTTTTCATATTTTCATATTTCATGTTTTCCGTTTCTTCTTAGTTGAATTTCTGAGCATTTGTCCAGGGATCAGATTCTAAATTTTATTGTCTTATAGTTGTTTGCTGTAGGTGCTTATGATTCTTTGTTATTTCTGTGGTATTAGTTATAATGTCATCTTTTGTCATGACACATTTGATTGATTTGTTTGTCCTTTTTTTCTTGATAAGTCTGGACCTTGATTAGTGATACTGATTTTGACTTTCTTTTTTTTTTTTTTCCATCATTTCCTTTCTTTAATTTCTGCTCTGATTTTTATCATGTCTTCCTCTTCTATTCACTTTGGGGAATTTTCTCTGCTTTTTCTGCTTTCTCTAAAAGCTTTAGATTTAAGGTTATGTTGATTACTTGAGATATGTAGTATTTATCAACTTCACTCTTTTACTGCTTTTGTATGTTCTATTACTTTCGTATAATACTATTTTTAATATAATTTACTCCTAAGATTTTTCTTTTATTGTCGCTCAGACTTCATGTGTGATCTCATGGCCATGTAGACTTGTATTCATTATTCTACATGGATTTGTGTTTTTCAAGTCCTTGCCCACAAAATATGATATGTAAATCATAGCATAGTGGTAAAAAAAAAAAAAAAAGAAAGAAAGATTGATACAATTACCACTATCTTAAATTTACCAAGGCTTGATTTGAGATCCACTTTGTGATATATACTGAAAATATTTTATTTTCACTTTAGAAAAATGTATATTCTACTGTGTTTCACTGAAATGTCCTATAAGTATCAATTAACTTTGTCAGGCCTTTGAACATTTGTGTTTCATTTTAATCTGCATTTCTAAGTTGGAGGATAATTTGTTTACAATGTTGTGTTGGCTTCTGCTGTACAACAGTGTGTATTAGCATATAGGAGACCAAAGTCCTTTTCTGTGTTAATTGTTTGTTTTCACTTATTCATTTTTTTTAGGGCTTTCAGAAATAGTTCTCGTCTTTTCTGCATTCCCTTTCTGGAATGTTTTATCACCTTTACTACCACAATAGTCAAGTCATTTTCAGGGAGCCTGCCCATTTTTCCTTTCATTATCTTTTGAGTTTTTACCACATTTCTTTGCCCAGAACATATTTCTCTGTCTTCACATTTCCCTACTTACTGTGTTAATGGTTATTTCTTCACAAACTGCCACATTATATTTGTTGTTCCTCGTCTTCACTCCAAGTTGATACTGTTGGCTTTGCAGTTGGAGAGACTGAGAACAATGTTCTTGAGTCTGCAGCTGAGTCTTCCCTCTCTAATGGTGGGACCATATCTGTTCATGCCATTTGTAGGTGTCTATGGGATTAGTCTGACATTAGTCAATCTGTCTGCTGATGAGCGGCTGTGTTTTTCTGTCTTGCTTGTTGTGTGATGTGAGGCATCAGCAATGGGTTTTACAGGCCGTTGGGTGCAGTCCATCTGAGATTAAGAAAGATACATTCATGGAAACTGCCACCAGTTGATATTCACAGTAGACAGGAATTCTCAGGTGTCCCATGATCCTGGTCTCAGTGTGAAAGGCTGTAGTGGAATGAAAATATGCTGGGATTCTTGGCCTCCAGAAGAGAGGAATTCAATCTGGGACCAAAGACAAAGCTGGATCGCTCAGAGTTTTGTATAACGAAGTTTTATTAAAGTATAAAGAGATAGAGAAAACTTCTGACATAGACATCAGAAGGGGACAGAAAGAATACCTCCCTGCTAGTCTTCAGCTGGATGTTATATACTCACCAGCAGTCTGTTAATGAAAGAAAGGAATGTTTTAAAACTCAGAGTGGGTACGAGGACCCCTCACCCATAAGACACATTTTGGGATAATCTTGGCATCAAACGACTCATCCCGGGCCATAAAATTATTAACTTGAATCTTGTAGAAGGACATATTACCATACAAATTTTTTTCTTTACATAGATGAGGGAAATAATACCTGAGTATAACATACTGTTTTGTCAAGTAGGTTCTGCAGCAGTAGGTGGCACTGACTTGACGACAGAGTTTGGGGTAAAAGCATACTACAATAGCACAGTTTAAGATAAACATTTCCGTAAGAAAAATGCATTGGTTATCTCAAGGTCTGAGAATGGTTAACTTCGGATGAAACCAAGTGTCATTATGGCAACCCAATATTTTAAGAGAAACCACCTTTTAAACTTATATTGAGAAGGGAAAAAGCAAACAAACAAATAAACAAATATCGCTAGTTTGCTTCCTTCTGCCGCTTAAAACAGACAAAAATGTCTGACATTTGCAGGCTATTTCCTCCGTGTGAAGACCCCTGGCCTTCCTTCCTGCTACCCTCTCAGGTGCTGACACCCAAAAAGATCAGGCACAACTTATGCCAAGAGAACTATAATACCATACTAAAAGATTGAGGAGATTAAAACAAGTGGCACAGATAAATGGCAAATATAAAAATAAATAAAAGGCATCACAAGCAATAAACATTACAGAGAAGACAACAGATTTATAAAGATAACCAATCACGTAAGTCTCAAGGCAAAAAAGCACCACCAGAGTGAAGTGCCAACTGAGGAATAAAGAAAGCAAATCTGACAAGAAGATCAAAACAACCCCCACAGAATAACAAGAAGCCACAGTTAATATAGAAATGCATACCTATGTTAAACAATGAAGTGATGCAACAGCAGCAAAAGACACAGAAAATAGGAAAGCAAAGTAAAAGTAGAAATAGCTATACAAAAAATGAAAATATCGTTGAAATAATCTTCAAAGATCAAATTCATGTGTAGTAACAAGCCTACAACTGAGAGAAATTATGCACAAACAACACATCAATTCAATGCATCAAAAGAATAACGTATTTCCCAGTGTCTCATCTGAACTTGTCCTAGTCCTCAACATAAGCCAGAGTGCTGGAGTCAGGGATTCAACCTGAAGAGATGAATGGTGTTGGCGAATGAGACAGCCCCTCAGTTTTCTATGGACTGCCTGTTTATCCAAGTTTAAGTTTCTCTTTTATACTTTTATAAAAACATTAGGCCACAGGCTTGAAATTTTCAGTTCTCCCTCTCCCAGATGTATTATCTCCATTAATCATTGTTGCTCTTCAAACAGAGTTCCTGCTTTAGTGACTCTCTCAGAATCAGCCTTATCATCTATTATCTACCTCTTCTAATGTGTCCCATATTTAACGTGATTACATTGTAACCCATTCTACATTCTTCAGTTTACTACTTATTTTCCTAAATCCTGTTTGCCCCTAAAATCCTGAGCTCACTATTTCTTAAAAAGGTTTCTAGCTAAAATGTCTCTAAAAAGTCCTAACTTCTATAAGCTCTAGTAAAATATAGTAACTTTACAACATTCATTAAATCTTTAACTTCTGACTATTTTAATTATTTCTAAGACTTAAATTCAGTAAACTCCTTTTCCATAAACATTCTCCTCACAAATAGGCTTCAGATATCAATTTCTCCCATGGCTTCAAGCTATGGCCTCTGTGCTCATCCTGGGACACTCTTTTGTAAAAGTCCTTGAACAAATGTCAATGATTAACTTTACAAATTATTTTCTGAGCAATGCTGCAGAAGGCTTTGTGCCTTCTCATGCTCCTCTCAAGAACAATAAGCACCTTAATATTCTTTTCAGTTAACTCACCGAAGGAGAGGAAAAGACAAGTCAGAATTACAAGGCCTAACTTCTTCATCCCGGGATCCATGGCTACAGAATGAGGGGAGGGGGCTGGGAACCCTGCCTCCATTTTGTCAGTAATGCCTAACGTGGCTCCTGACACCAGAGGACAACTACACCTCTTTGGGAAGTTCTCAAGAGATGGAGAGTACTGGCTCTGGATCTCTCTAAGGACACCTCAGACTCAAAATTGCTGTAATTCCTGTGCATTCTTACAGCTGCCTGAGTCTGGGCTTTTTTTTTTTTTTTTTTTTTTTAACCTCTTCTCATCTGTTGACGTATTCCACAGATACAGGGTCTGCATCATTAATACTGTGTATTTAATCTGCAGTATGCTCAACTGATAGGAAGATTCCCAATCCCCTTCCTTAATGCCTCTGGCCCTGGGTTTCAGGTATAATTTCATCATTTCTCACATGTGGTCACCAAAGGAGTCTGCCCTGAGACACTTTTGGCACACTGGGATCTGCTGTAATGAGCACAGGAGATGGTATAGCTACTTGGAATGCTGGAACCATGGTGGTTCCAACTATGAATAGGAGCCAGCAGCCATAGTCAGAAGAGATTTGGCCTTAATGGGATCATTTTCTAGCCTGTGTTTTCAGGAGCATGAGTGGTACTTCTGCTGGTCTTTATTGCCTTATAGTAGGTGTTAAAAAGTAGGAAGGTGAGGGTCTACCAAGTTATCTCTACCTCCTGTATGTGACAATGCAGTAAGGTCCTCCCTCTTTGGTCGTTTGGGAATTCTCAAATGGCATCCCCTGCAACACAATTACTCATATGTTCGTCATCAAGCTATCTCCACATAGTCAACAGCAGTCCTCTCCCAGGATGGCTCTCTAAATCCCACCTTCTGGCTTCCGGACCCCATACACACTGGCTGAGCTGCATTGCAGTTTGGCCCATATAGGGCCATGACACACATTGTCTTTGTGACTCTCACTCTATCCAAAGTATATTTCATCAGCTGTTTTATCTTATTTCCTTTCAGTTCAAAGTAATTTACTCTTTATTGAAGGAGCGTGCCTCATTCTGGAAATCTCTTCCCTGCTTCTCCATCTCCCACCACAAGGCACAGGTTTTGTCTTGCTTCCTCTTATCCTCCTTCTCCCTTCTTAGTTCCTTTCTACACAGGTATATCTGGAACCCACATGGGACACTCAGGTGACCAAGGTCTTCTGCTAGTATTTATCTGATGCTGTGGGAGAACTATTGTCCATGTAGAAGTATTATTTGTAGTCCATTCATTGAGAGAGTTGTATTTCATATCTGACTACAATTCTGTCTTCTTGGAACTTCTCAGTTTTTCCTGGCAAGCTCTATTATTCTTTTTTCCTTGACAGTAAAACAGGACACATTAGTTGCCATGAATTAATCTGTTTGATGGGATGTTGCTTACGTACACACGTAACTGGTACTACTTTGACTTCCAACATGCAATCAAGCATAATGTGTTGTTGTTTTTCTTTCCCTCTTGGAAATTTCTGTTAATGAGGAATTGTCATCAGCATGAAGAAATGCAGAACTTTCCACATAACATATAATAGCATAATTGGGCTCAAAAACTCAGCACTTGAATATATCTAACTATTTGAACGTTCCTGACGTTTTCCCAGAGTACTGATGTCTGATTTTGGATCTCGAAGTGTAACTCATTCAGTGGCTATCAAAGGTCAGAGACTGCCATGGGCATAATTTAATTCATGTAGAATAAGATGGCAAGTTCATAGGAAAATACCAGTTGGTACTTAACTACTTGAAAAAGAGAGAAAATGACAACAGCAACAATGACCAAAAAAATAGAATAACAAAACCAACAAACACAGGAATGTGTAGTTAATTATTTAATCAGAAGAGGTACACATGAATTGATGTTTGTATCATAGAATAAGCAAGGAAGTAGCATACAATCATCTATATCTGCTTAACTGTCTATGCTAATGACTTGGACACTGCAAATCACACACAAACCACCACCACCACCACCACCCCCCCCCCCAAAAAAAAAGGAAAAGGAAAAGGAAAAATAATTTTGTAAAATTCTTAAAGAATACGAGAATACTTTATATGTCTCCTGGGAAACGTGTACACTAGTGAAGGTGCAGCAGTTACAATTGGACATGGGGCAATGAACTGATTCAAAATCGGGAAAGGAAGAAGTCAAAGCTTTGTATCGGTGTCCTGCTTATTTAACTTCTGTGTAGAGAATACTATGAAACAATTAAAATCTAGATGAAGCTCAAGTTAGAAACAAAATTTATGTGGGAGATATGAATAACCTTAGTTATTCCAATGGCAACACTGAAATGACAGAAGAAAAATAGTAAGTAAGGTGCCTCTTGATGAAATTATCATCTGTTTCAAGTATAGACATCTGAAATGAGTGTCCTACATAAAAGATGAAATTCTCAGTTTCACATATGACACTCTAGATGCAGATTTCAGGATGTGAAACATAAAATTCTCTATTATTCACACATACAAATTGGAGAAAGTTTTTCCAACTTAAAACATAGAATTCTCTGTACATCATACATGAAAGTATGGACAAAATATTCTGCAGAAAATGTGGAGATTTTATGCTAGAGTTATGAAAATCTGGATGCAGATTCTTTGACAGGAAATAAAAAAAAATCTATGTCATATATCCCAACATGGTCACAGGAAACATGGCATTTTTTTCATATTTGTAATTTGAAAATATTTGTGAAGTTTTTCGTTCATGAAATACTGTATACTGTCTAATATTTGAAAAACCTGTGTTAATTTTCCTACAATAAACATAGAATTTGACCACAGATTTCATGCATGAGCTTTGAAATTCTCTATATCTCCATTAAGGAAGTTTGAATTAAAGTCTTCAGATATGAGATTTGAAATTTTGTCTCTTCAAGTTTGACAATCTGTGGAGAAATGTTCTCATATGAAATATGAATTCTCAAACTTTCACATGTGAAACACTTTCCAGATTCATATATATGAAAGATAATTTTACATGATTCAGAAATTAAGATCTGAGCTAAACAGCAAAGATCAAACAGCTATATTTCATGTATTTCATGAATAACATAGAGAGTTTTCTATATTTCTTTGATGAAAATCTGGGTGAAAATTTCCCTACATTAAATAGGGAATTAGTATAATTTAAACATTGAAAATCAAAACCCATATGGTTATACAGCAAAAGTGATAAATAGATACAGGGGATTCTACCTGATAGATGAGTGCCTGAAGACCTATGGATGTAGGTTTGTGATATTGTACAGGAAACTGTGACCAAGAAAATCCACATGGAAAAGAAATGGAAAATGGTAAAGTTACCAGGCCTCACAAAGAGCTAAGAAGAGGAGTGAAGCTAAACGAAAAGGGAAAAAGGAAAATTATACACATTTTGATGCAGAGGCCTAAAGAGTAATAAAAAGAGATAAAACCTTCCACAGTTATCAAAGCCAATAAATAAAGAAATAAATAGAATTGGAAAGTTTACTGATATCTTCAAGAAGATCAGAGATATCAAGGGAAAATTCCACGCAAAAAGGGCACAATAAAGGACTGAAATGATACGGACATAACAGAAGCAGAAGCTATTAAGAAAAGATGGGAAGAATACACAGATGAACTATGCCCAAAGGTCATCATTACCCAGTTAAGCACGATTGTGTGATGGTTCACCAAGAGCCAGATGTCCTGTAATATGAAGTCTAGGGGGACTTAGAAAGCATACTTACAAACAAAGCTCGTGGAGGTGATGGAATTCAGTTGAGATATTTCAAATTCTAAAAGAAGATGCTGTGAGTGTTCTGCCCTCCATATACCATCAAATTTGGGAGACTCAGCTGTGGCCAGAGGACTGGAAATGATCAGTTTTCATTCCAACCGCAAAGAAATGGAATCCAAAGAATGTCCACACAACCACTGAACTGCACACATCTCACACAGTCACAAAGAACTGCTCAAAATTCCCCAAGCCAGGCATCAACAGAATGTGAACCACGAGCTTCCAGATGTTCAAGCTGGATTTATAAAGGGCAAAGGAATCTGAGATTAAATTGTCAACACCCGTTGTGTCCTCCAAAAAAGCAATATAACTCCAGGAAAGCATCTACTCCTGTTTGACTATGCCAAAGACTTTGAGTGACACACACACACATACACACACACACACACACACACAAATGAGAAAGGAAAAAATCACATCAAAATGTGGAATATTCTTCAAAACACAGGAATATATGCCTCCCGAGAAATCTTACATCCATGTAAGTAAAATAAATATTTATCAACTTAGTAAACTTTATCAGTAAATAGGAAAGGTGAATTACGATAGTAGTGCAGGATGTTGTTGAGTAATGTGAAGAGCATTTGATTGGTTATCACATTTCTTTTTGATAATTCAGTAAGCACCTAAAATGTGTCATTGGCAGGCTCTATGTTTCAGCTGATGTGAAAAATACATAAAATAAAGAGGGTAGACCTAACACACATTGAAGACCTGATATCTGTGCTCTCCTTCAAAGGAGGGCAAACAGAAGTTACTTCCAATCCAAAGAAAAGAGTTGAGAGAAAGTTGTGAAAGGAGTTTACAATGACTGAAAATAATTTGCATGATTGTAGCTTCAGAAGCACAATATAAGAGAAAGATAATGGAATACTAAGTAAAACAAATATAATGTCTTCAAGAATTTTTAACCATGGTGACGTGCTGTAGTCACCACCAGGAATTTGTTCTGTCTCTGTGCTGACAGATAAACTATGTCTAAACATGCATTTGGAATTATAGGGTGGAATCTTGGTGTCAGGAAATAAAGAAGGGCCTTAAGGTCAGCAGAGCAAAAATGACCCTATAAATACCACTTGTAAAGTACATATCTTGTGCTGACCATGGGTCAGTCACTGATTATATCATGTTATCTTTTATCACAGTGATGGTATAACTGTGATCAAGATTTTGGACATGCTGCAATATGTACATTTTCAAGGACAGAATGAATTTTTTTAACGAAAGCAATCTGCTGTCTAACCTTTTAAGACTCTACAAATAACTAGTAGAATAAAATACGTGAATGCACTAAAGTTCATACTGTGTATTTTTATTTTTTAAATTTTATTTGCATCTCTCCCTTCACCGATACCATTCTAATTTAGATGCCCCTTCATTTCATCAGGGATGATTTCAGAAGTCACATTACACCCATTACCTCGTTTCCCTTTGTTCTCATTTTCTTGCTTATGAATATTATATCAGGTGTCATTTACCTAGGATGCATAACAAATGTTTACTTGAAGAGTTTATAAAACCATGCAGTAAAATAGCCAACCATTGAACTAAAGCCACATTTTACTCTTTGTTTGAAAATAGAAAATGAAACTATGAAGATGAACATGTAGATTTATTGTTCAAATACAAGAATTGTAGGTATTTGTTGACAGCTCCGAAAGTAAATTTTAATCTTTTCTAGGCTCCATAATCTGACACATATTTGATAGGTCAGTTTTAATGAACATTGTTTTAATATAATGATGATTATTGATGAGTTTACTTGAAAGAGAGGAGGCAGATGTATAACCGATTGTTGGCACTGAGAACCATGAGTTGCCTCTCTCTTGCAGGATAGGAGCAGGACTGTCATAGGATGACATATCGCTATGCCTGACTGGAAATTTAGAAGGTTCCACCATCAGTCCAGAATAACTGCTCTGTAATGGAGATTCGATGTGGTTCTGAGAAGTAAATGTAGTTGTAGAAGCAAAGTCCTCAACGTGGCCGTTTACTTGAGTGTAGCTGCTCTGTGAGTGCCAATTAAAAATGCTCAACTTTTGTAAAACATCAGGTTGATTTACCACAATCTGGTCTGTGTGTCTAACTGATATTACTGATGGGGTAGGTAAGTCACATGGAGATAGGGCACTTGTATTAGCGACTATCTGGCTGGTATGAGGCTTTTGTATGAAAGGCACACGTAAACTTGTGGAGGCTGAAAATGAGCTCTCTCCACTCCTTTCTGGAAGAAATTCAGAGTTATGATCATCTTTGTTGACACTTGCATTAACATGCTTCTTGTTATCTTGAACTAATGAAAATATTGGAGACACATTGTTAATTCCAACTCTTCTTTGCATTCTTACTAAAAGTTGGGGATGGCCTCTTTTGAAATTTGGATTATAGTAGGTCTGTAACTAAAATAAAAGAATTAAATTATTTAGTTGTTTTATACACGAAGGTAAAACTGACAAAGCCAAGTTATAAAAATGTATTCCTTTAATGGAATCAATTAAATAACATCAAATAGAATACCTCTGTTTGTAGTTTTAACAGGTAACATGTTAGAATATGCTCCACTAAAACTATACTGTACTGATACAGCAAATACCACTTTAATTAGCTTCAGAACTTGTATCTGGTTTCAAGTTGCTAAGAAAGTTTGTTAAACATCCAATATTCTAACCTCCAGCTGTTCTCAACCTTGAAACAATAAAACTTTTTCAACAATTTTTTATGTCAAGTTTAAATTCCATTTTAGCTGCGCATGTGAACATGCTTTCTAGGTCACATGATTTAATCTTACATATTGCCAATAACTGAAAATTTTGAAATACCTTAGTCAAAAGAGACATGTTGTTTTCTTCTTCCAGAAAGACAGGTAGTGAAGCCGATCTTTGAAAAGTTTGTCGCTTTTTATTAAATCCATAAAGGTTAAGCTGTCGAATTAAAGTTTTCATACTCTTGGTTTCAAATATTCTGAAAGGCTTCTTTCTTTCCAAGACTTCTTTCTTAAAGAGTTCTTCATTGATCACTATGCATGTGCCTGTCTCATCCCACCCAATAGATTCAAACTGATCACTTTCAACTATATTCCAAAGTTTTTGTGGAAATGTGAGTGAGAGAAAATCATTTACCTCATCTCTTTCAGAGACAGAATATGTGTATTTTGGCCTTTTGATCACAAGATCCTCAGACAAAGCCTGAAAAGCATATTCTTCAATCATAGATCTCAGAACAGAGTCCCCAGTAAGTGTGTCATCATACAAAGAAGATCTAATGGAGGTTTCTGAACCAGTGGATTCATCTTTAGGAGGCCCATCTTGAATTTCTGAAGAAATGTGTGCCATGTCAGACAAATCTTTCTTCAGATACTTTTCTCATTTGTCTGGTTTTACACACTGCAACTTCAAATGTTGTTTGGCTGGCCTACAGAGAGTAACTCTGGACCATCACAGAGATCCTCCTAGTCAAAAAGCTGGGACATCACAAAATCACTGGTCTCCTAGCAATTGAAGGTTAACTGTGACATCACAAAGTCACTGGTCTCCTAGCAATTAAAGGGTAATGTTCAACCAGTGTTTACTTCAGCATCAACTGAAAATACAGACTGCTTACATAAATAGTAACCAAACCATGAAGCCTGCAAAACCTCATGCCTAAAGCTTTTGTTGTTGTTGTCATTGTTGTTGTTGTTCCTGTGTTTGGGATGGCCTTTCTTTTTCTGGCAGTTTGTTGGTCCTCTTTACTGTCGAGGTTCCTCCCTATGGGTGGGGTTGGACGAGTGGCTTGTCAAGTTTTCCTGGTTAGGGAAGATTGCGTCAGTGTTCTGCTGGGGGGAGTTACATCTCTTCTCTCTGGAGTGCAATGAAGCGTCCAGTAGTGAGTTTTGAGATGTCTATGGGTTTGTTGTTTCTGCAGCCTGTAAATTGAAGCTCCAGGCTATGTTCCTGTGTTGCTGGAGAATTTGTGTGGTATGTCTTGTTCTGGAACTTATTGGCTCTTGGGTGGTGCTTGGTTTCACTGTAGGTATGGAGGCTTTTGGATGATTTCCATTAAAAAAATAAATTTATTTTAATTGGGGGTTAATTAATTTACATTATTGTATTGCTTTTGCCATACATCAACAGGTATCCTCCACAGGTATACATGTGTTCCCCATCCTGAACCACCTCCTTCTTCCCTCCCTGTACCATCCCTCTGGGTTGTCCCAGTGTATGCCCCAAGCATCCAGGATCATGCATTGAAACTGGGCTGCGTACTCGTTTCATGTATGATAGTATATGGGTTTCAATGTCATTCTCCCAAATCATTCCACCCTCTTCCTCTCCCACAGAGTCCAAAAGACTGTTCTATACATGTGTCTCTTTTGCTGTCTCACATATAGAGTTATTGAAAAATCACTTCGGTAAATCTACTTCGTTTCTGAAATAGAAGTGATTTATCACCCTTCTATACACACATTTTTAATATTCAGTTCTGTTACCCTAGCAAATTTGTTTACTGGCTTCTGTGCAAAAAAAATTATGAACTAACTATGGGTTTCAGTGAAAAGAAAAAAAAAAGTGTTTATTGTAGGACGGAGCAAGGTGTCTTAGCAGCTGGTGCTTCAAAGAACCAAATCCCCAAATACATTCAGGGAAAAGATTTTAGTGACTGAGTGAGGGTGGAACATGGAGTCTGTGATCAATATTGGGACATTCTACTAATGGACTATTACTGAGGATATTGGGAGTCCACATCATCGACCGTCTAATTCCAACTATGTATTTACATTTCAGCCTGGTTGGGGCTTTAGCATCTCTAAAACTCTTCACAGGCTATTGCTCCAAATGTTATTGATGGCCCTTGCTGCTGCTGCTGCTGCTGCTGCTAATTCGCTTCAGTCGTGTCCGACTCTGTGAAACCTCAGAGACGGCAGCCCACCAGGCTCCCCCATCACTGGGATTCTCCAGGCAAGAACACTGGAGTGGGTTGAGATTTCCTTCTTCATGGCCCTTGAGGAGGAACTAAAGAACCTTGAATTTGTTTAATGGCTAAATCATTATTATTCTCTATTGCTTGATTATTTTCCTTAGTTTCTGTCTTTTCTAGCTTCTCTGATTAAAACTACTTTTGGACATGAGTAGGTCTGCAATCTTCTACCTCTCTCTCGATTTTCATACTTTTCAGTCTTAAGAAGGGACTGCTTAGTACAAGAAAGGAAAAAAAAAAGTGTTGGACTTAGAGCTTGATCATGAATGTGACAGAAAATCTCAGTGCAGGTTCAATTTCTTTTTCAGGTTTCCCAACTCTTGGAGTGATTGAGTCAGGAACAACTTTGTTCTTTCCTGTTGAGATGGAGCATGGAGTTGTAAATAATTCTAAAATCTAAGCTTGGTATCAATATTTTATGTTATGAAAACATATCTCTCTATATATGAGATATATATATATATATATTTCTATATCTGTATTTCTATCATTAAACAGGACAAACATTTGGAAATTGGCAAGTATTCATTATATGAGGGGAGGTGAGTGATATAAAAGTGTCCTCATATTTTACATGCAGCCAAGAAAATATATTTTGAAGTATTTTAATTTACATAATATTCAACAATTGATAATTTTGAATCATTCTACATTTGGGTTTTAATCTTACCTAACATGAATTAAAAGCCATTGCTTTAAGTATGTCTTGCCATTCCCTCCTGGCCTGAAGCGTTTCTATTGAAAGATCTGCAGTGGGAGGTGGGAGGGGGGTTCAGGATGGGAACTCATGTACACTCGTAGCTGATTCATGTCAATGTATGACAAAACCAATACAGTATTGTAAAGCAAAATACAGAAAAAATAAAAATAAAAAAATAAAAAAAAAATTAAAAAAAAAACATTGCACTTTTTTATACACGTACTCATGCATAGACAGGTGCATATACATATACATATATATATATGTATATATATATATGTCAAAATATAATTTTAGGCAACTTTATTTAGGTGATCAAACTCATTGCTAGCTCCTAAGATCTTAAATAAACTGTTTGGGAAGCCTACATTTCTTAATATCTTTCTGATTATTCAGAATCTATTCCTGAAAAGCTCTCCTTTAATCTAGCTCATTTTCCACTATTCTTTCTGTAATAAGAGGTAGGGCTCATAATTATGAGGACACTTTGAACCCATAAAATCGCAACTCTAATTTACTTAGAGATATTGTTCAAGAAGTGCTGCTGTTCTTCTCACGTTGGACACAATTTTATTTTATTTATTTTAATATAAATTTGT
This sequence comes from Ovis canadensis, assembly GCF_042477335.2. Classification (NCBI taxonomy): domain Eukaryota; kingdom Metazoa; phylum Chordata; class Mammalia; order Artiodactyla; family Bovidae; genus Ovis; species Ovis canadensis. The sequence goes on from NC_091271.1 coordinate 14,688,570, forward strand.
TTGTTTTAATAGTAGTCTAATTGCTTTACAATATTGTATTGCTTTTGCCATACATTAACATGGATCTGCCATGGGTGTATATGTGTTCCCTATCCTGAAACCCCCTGCTACCTCCCTCCTGAAACCATTCCTCATGGTTATCCCAGTGCCACAGTCCCGAGGATCCTGTATCATGGTCTGGTGATTCATTTCACAAATAATATTATACATGTTTCAATGCCATTCTCCCAAATCATCCCACACTCGCCCTCTCTCACAGAGACCAAAACACTCTTCTATACATCTGTGTCTACTTTGCTGTCTCGCATACAGGTTTATCATTACCATCTTTCTAAATTCAACATATATATTAAAAAAATAAATTCAACATATATAAGCTAGTTTACTCTATTGGTGTTTTTCTTTCTGGCTAACTTCACTCTGTATGATAGTCTTCAGTTTCATCCACCTCACTAGAACTGATTGAAATTTATTCTTTTTAGTGGCTGAGTAATACTCCATTGTGTATATGTACCACAGCTTTCTTATCCATCAGTCTGCTGATGGACATCTAGGTTACATCCATGTCCCAGCTATTAGAAACAGTGCTGTGATGAACACTGGGGTACATGTGTCTCCTTCAATTCTGGTTTCCTTGGTGTATAGGGCCAGCAGTGGGATTGCAGGGTCGTATGGCAGTTCTATTTACAGTTTGTTGTTGTTGTTGTTGTTGTTGTTGTTGTTTTTAAGGCATCGCCACACTGTCCTCCATAAAGGCTGTACTAGTTTGCATTCCCACCAACAGTGTAAGAGGGTTCCCTTTTCTCCACACCCTCTCCCGCATTTATTGCTTGTAGACTGTGGATCACAGCCATTCTGAAAGGCATGAAATGGTACCTCATTATAGTTTTGATTTGCATTTCTCTGATAATGAGTGATGTTGAGCATCTTTTCAAGTGTTTCTTAGCCATCTGTGTGTCATCTTTGGAGACATGTCTGTTTAGTCCTTTTGCCTATTTTTTCATTGTGTCGTTAATTTTCCTGGAATTGAGCTTCAGGACTTACTTGTATATTTTTTAGATTAATTCTTTGTCAGTTGTTTCAGTTTAGTTCAGTTCAGTCGTGTGTCATTTTTTTGAGACCACATGAATTGCAGCACGCCAGGACTCGCTGTCCATCACCAGTTCTGTCGGAGTTCACACAAGTTGACATCCCATCCAGTCAGTGATGCCATCCAGCCATCTCATTCTCTGTTGTCCCCTTCTCCTCCTGCCCCTAATCCCTCCCAGCATTGGAGTTTTTACAGTGAGTCAACTCTTCACATGAGGTGGCCAAGTACTGGAGTTTTAGCATTAGCATCATTCCTTCCAAAGAACAGCCAGGACTGATCTTATTTAGAATGGACTGGTGGGATCTCCTTGCAGTCCAAGGGACTATCAAGACTCTTTTCCAACACTATGTTTCAAAAGCATCAGTTATTCAGTGCTCAGCTTTCTTCACAGTCCATCTGTCATATCCATACATGACTACAGGGAAAACGATAGTCTTGACTAGATGGAACATTGTTGGCTAAATAATGTCTCTGCTTTTCAATATGCTATCTAGGTTGGTCATAACTTTCCTTCCACAGGGTAAGTGTCTTTTAATTTAATGGCTGCAATTAACATCTGAAGTGATTTTGAAGCCCCAAAAACTAAAGTCTGACACTCTTTTCACTGTTTCTCCATCGACTACACACGAAGTCATGGGACCAGACGCCATGATCTTAATTTTCTGAATTTTGAGCTTTCAGCCAACATTTTCACTCTCCTCTTTCAGTTCCTCTTCACTTTATGCCATAAGGGTGGTGTCATTTGCATATCTGTGGTTATTGATATTTCTCCTTGCAGTCTTCATTCCAGCTTGTGCCTCTTCAAGCTCAGCGTTGCTCATGATGTACTCTGCATATAAGTTAAACAAGCAGGGTGACAATATATAGCCTTGACATACTTCTTTCCCTATTTGGAACCAGTCTGTTGTTCCATGTTCATCTCTAACTGTTGCATCCTGACCTGCATATAGGTTTCAAAAGTGGCAGGTCAGGTGGTCTGGTATTTCCATCTCTTTCAGAATTTTCCACAGTTTATTGTGATCCACACACTCATGGGGCCGCAAGGAGTCAGACACGACTGAGCGACTGAACTGAACTGAACACACTCAAAGACTTTGACATAGTCAATGAAGCAGAAATATACTTTTTTTTTTTTCTGGAACTCTCTTCATATGTCAAAGATCTAGCAGATATTGGCATTTTTATCTCTGGTTCCTCTGCCTTTTGTAAAACCAGCTCAAACATCTGGAAGTTCATAGTTCATCTATTACTTAAGCCTGGCTTGGAGAATTTTGAGCATTACTTTACTAGCATGTGAAATTAGTGCAACTGTGTGCTGATTTGAGCATTATTTGCAATGCCTTTCTTTGGGACTGGAATGAAAATTGACCTTTTCCAGGCCTTTACCCACTGCTGAGTTTTCCAAATTAGCTGGCATATTGAGTGAAGCACTTTCACAGCATCGTTAAAAGGGGGCAAAAGCTCTAAACAGACATTTCTTTAAAAAAGACATACAGATGGCTAACAAACACACGAAATATGCTTAGCGTCATTCTTTATTAGAGAAACAAAAACTAAAATTTAATGTGTAGTCATATCACACTGTTCATAGTGGCCATCACCAGAAATTCTACAAGCACGAAATCCTGGAGATGGTGTGGAGAAAAACTAACCCTGGTACACTGTTGGCGGTAACACAAATTGGTACAATCTGTATGCAGAACAGTTTGGAGGTTCCTTGAGAAACTTGTACTGAACTGTCTATGACCTAGCAACCCCTATTCTTGGCGTATACCCAGAGGGAATTAGAATCAAAAGAGACACATGTACCCCAATGTTTATTGCAATTCTCTTTACAAAAGCTATGATATGGAAATAATCTAGTTTCACATCAGCAGATGAATATATAAGGAAGTTGTGGTATATATCCAAATGGAATATTACTCAGCTACAGAAAGGCGTATATTTGTGTCACTTTTAATGAGGCAGTTCAACCTGCAACCTATTATTCAGAGTAAAAAAAGTTAGAAAGAGAGAGGCAAATATTGTTTATTAATGCATATAAATGGAATTTAGGAAGACAGTAACAATGATCCTACATGGAGGCTAGTAAAGAAGATCCACATATAAAGAACATACCCTTAGACTCAATGGGAGAGTTCAAGGATGGGAAGATTTAAGAAAATAGCATTGAAACAGGTACATTACCATATATAAAAGAGATGACCACTGCAAGTTCAGTGCATGAAAGATGCACCCAACTCTTGTGCTGTGGAAGAACCCTGAAGCATGGGTTAACAAGGGAGGTTTGAGTTGTGTTCAGGATAGGGGGACACATTATCCACGTGGCTGATTCATGTTGATGTATATGTCAAAAACCATCACAGTAATACACAGTAATTCTATTCCAATTAAAATAAACCATTTTTTTGAAGCAATATTGCCCGGAACCAGCGTGAGGAATTCCACCTGTGACAAGGTCATGTGGCAGAGCTCTGATGGCAAGGCTATTCAGACCTCAGGTTTTCCCCCTGGAATTTTCTGAGCATCCACCCCGCAAAAAATAAGAATCTGCCTGCTTTTCTACTCTTCTGACATTCTTTGGAAAAAATCAATTCAGAGCTTTAGTCTTCTGCATTTGAAAGAGTGTTTTGATCTAAAAACCCCTCTGATGGCTTTCTAGCCTGCCTGCAGGACTCATACAGCTGCTCATGTGATTGTTTGGGGCCTCCTGACCGCAGGAGGCACAGGAAGCTTAAAACATCCTAGGAATCTAGGGACTTCTGAGGAGTCAAAATCATTAGGATAGGACTGATTAAAAGTTTCATTTGTAGAGCCAATACTTACTGCCAAATTTTCATATCCTTTATTTTTAGATATAGTTGGCATATAGAAAAACAAGTAGTAGACCTGGTATTAGCAACATTAGATCTTTGAGTTAAGTACCTTCTTTGCTATAACCCACTGCACCTTTGTTCTATAGAGATGTAACTTTAATGCTGTAAGGAGATGCAGATTAAAGAAAAACATTTCAGGGGAAATGAAATTAACATTCATTAAGGAAGAGAGCCAAAAAGTGTTAACAAGCCTCTTGGCCAGAAGATAATGTAAATCACCTGAGACCTTTTGTATACAAAAAGATATATAGAAAGAGTCTGGGCTGTGAATGCTACATAATTTTGTATTATCCATTGGTCTCTATGTGTAATAAAAAATATAAAAGGCCTTGAAGGACAATAGAAGGGAAGCCAGTCACTGGACTGGTTTCTCCCGTGTCTCCTCTTCACTCTAATTTCAGGCTGAATTCCCATCTGGGGCATGGAGGCTCACTGTGTCCCGGCTTTTAAGATCCGTAAGAAAGAGAGAGAGCCCAAGGTGGGGCACTCTCTGATATTCAAACGGACACCTACAGCCTAAAGTAGATGGTGCAAGCTCCTTGTCTGGAACTTTATTTGTTTCCCACGTAACCCAAGTTAATCAGCCTCTTCTCTCCACTTAATATTCCTACTACATTATTTCTTCCTAATCTTATCTTTTATTAATAAATAAATAAGTCTTTCCTCGCCAACGCCATCCCTACTTCGAATTCACTGGATCCACCAGGGCTAGACCCCGGCACAATATGAAGAATTTTTAAAAATGTTTTCAGAAATAGCAGAGACATGCTCCAGAATATAAACTCAACAGTCGTTTCATATCTATTCAAGAAAGTGGGCTTAGGAGGGGCAGAATATGTGTGCTGGTATAAAAGCTGAAAGTCAAAGAAGAAAAGCTTGAGATTGCTACTATGTGGTTGCAGCATGACCTCAGTATCATAGTCTAAGTAGTGGAAGATGCATGTAGCCAAATGCAAGCTTAGTAGATCAGCATGCCTACTTTGGAGCATAGGCTCAGTAGGAGTTAAATGCATGCACTTGAGCATCCTTTCAGGACTGACGGTACATGTGTTTCAGGGTGAAGATAAATAGTTGCAGCAAAAGTGCTCTAAAATGGTGGACAAATACTTGTAAGAGGGAAGGTTCAGATTGGAAGCTCAGTATCTGTGGGACTAATGCTATAGACTTAGACTTAAATTGAAGAAAGTAGGAAAGAGCGCTAGATGATTCAGGTATCACCTAAATCAGATCCCTTATGATTATACAGTGGACATGAGAAAATATTTAAGGGATTAGGCATAATAGAGTGTCTGAAGAACTATATGTGGAAATTTCATGAAATTTTACATGAGAGTGATCAAGACTATCCCCAAGAAAATGAAGACAAACAGGCAAAATGGTTGTCTGAGGAGGTCTTACAAATAGTTAGAAAAGAAGAGAAGCAAAAGGCAAAGGATAAAAGGGAAGATATACCCATATGAATGCAGTGTACCAAAGAATAACAAAGAGAGATAAGAAAGCTTTCCTCGGTGCTGAATGCAAAAAAAAAAAAAAAAAAAGAGGAAAACAATAGAATGGGAAACACTAGAGATCTCGTCAAGAAAATTAGAGATATGAAGGGAATATTTCATGCAAAGATGGACACAATAAAGGACAGAAATTGTATGAACCTCACATATGCAGATGACACCACCTTTATGGCAGAAACTGAGGAGGAACTAAAAAGCCTCTTGATGAAAGTGAAAGAGGAGAGTGAAAAAGTTGGCTTAAAGCTCAACATTCAGAAAACGAAGATCATGGCATCAGATCCCATCACTTCATGGGAAATAAATGGGGAAAGAGTGGAAAGAGTGTCAGACTTTATTTGTTTACTTATTTCTTTACTTATTTGCTCCAAAATCACTGCAGATGGTGACTGCAGCCATGAAATTAAAAGACGCTTACTGCTTGGAAGAAAAGTTATGACCAACCTAGATAGCATATTCAAAAGCAGAGACATTACTTTGCTGACTAAGATCCGTCTAGTCAAGGCTATGGTTTTCCCAGTAGTCATATACGGATGTGATAGTTGGACTTTGAAGAAGGCAGAGTGCCAACGAATTGATGCTTTTGAACTGTGGTGTTGGAGAAGACTCTTGAGAGTCCCATTGACTGCAAGCAGATCCACCCAGTCCATTCTAAAGGAGATCAGTCCTGGATGTTCTTTGGAAGGACTGACGCTAAAGCTGAAACTCCAATACTTCGGCCACCTCATGCAAAGAGTTGACTCATTGGAAAAGACTCTGGTGCTGGGAGGGATTGGGGGCAGGAGGAAAAGGTGATGGCAGAGGATGAGATGGCTGGATGGCATCACTGACTCAATGGACGTGAACCTGAGTGAACTTCGGGAGTTGGTGATGAACAGGGAGGCCTGGCATGCTGCGATTCATGGGGTTGCAAAAGAGTTGGACACGACTGAGCGACTGAACTGAACTGAACTGAACAAAAGCAGAAGATATTAAGAGGTAGCAAGAATCTATACCAGAAAAGATTGAGGAACTCTACAAAAAAGTTCTTCATGATCCCGATAATCATGATGATGTGATCGATCACCTAGAGCAAAATATCCTAGAATGTGAGGTCAAGTTGGCCTTAGGAAGCATCAATAGAAACAAAGCTAGTGGAGATATAGAACTCCAGTTGAGCTATTTCAAATCATAATAGATAGTGCTGTGATAGTGCTGAACTCAATATGCCAGCAAATTTGGAAACCTCAGCAGTGGCAACAAGACTGGAAAAGATCAACTGTTCCAGTATATATATTTTAGAGCTTGTTCTCTGTAGCGGTGAAATGTGTCCCACAGGAGTTAGACAGGACTGAAGCAATCCTGTGTAATCCTGTGCAAATAGTTGCAAGATATATTTTTTTTCTTTAAACTGGTGGCAGCTTTTTTCCAGTGAGAGTTAACTCCAGAGAGGTTGAGTAGATGCTTGGCTTTGAGGGACCCAGGTGGTGTCAAGTGTGCAGGGTGCAGGGACACAGACTGACTATACCACAGGAGATATGGCCCTATCAGAGTCTTTTTTTTTTTTTTTTAAACTTCTGGTAGCTGGCGATCAGAAGGACTCTATGGCCAGTCTTTCTCCATAGTTCCACCCATTCTGGCATTTAGAAGGCTTCCTTGCCTGGGATACTTCTCTGTTGTTCAATATGTCTGCACATAGAAAGACCTCCCTGGCTGGGGTCCTACTGTGTAGATCAATGCATCTGGCACTTAAAGGAGCATCCTGGTGGGGTTATACTCTACTATGGTGCATCAGGCAATTAATGGAGCACCCTGGGTGGTGTCCTGCTCTGCATTTCAGTGTGTTCAACATTTGATGGTTCAGCCTCACTATTGTAGTAACTGCTGATGTTAGCATGTGGGGAGAGAGAGGCTATGGTGATTGCTCCACCCCCTACATGTGACTCAGTGATATTGCCTTGTTTTCATGGCTGCCTGGCTTTCCTCCACAGGCATACCCAACCACAGTCTCCTCCTTCACACCCCCTCTCTCCATCTCTCCCCAGGAAACAGTAGCCCTCGCCGATGAATTACCCCAGAATCCCTAAGCTCCAGCTCCCAGCCACTGTGCCTTTCAGGGGACACATGTCCTTGTCTGGGGTATGTAAGGCTGCAGCAAGGACTCTCTGATTCTCATTGCACCTAGCTTTCCACAGATCAGCTGTTTCACTCTCAGCTTTAAATGTCTATTCTATGATTCAGACAATTGACCCAATGTGAGATTGGACCTCTGCTTCAGTTCCTTCCCCCACTCAGGGTAGATCCAGTCCTACTAACACTCCTATTTTTTTCCCCAGTTCTTTCATTCTACTGAGTTTTGCGTGGTTCTATATATTCTTTTCCACTTGTCAGGTACTCCTGTCTACTTTCCGGTAATGTTCAGATTACTCTTCTGTGTCTGAAGGTGTATGCCTGATGTGTCCATGAAGAGATGTACTCCACATCCACTTATAGCTCCACCATCTTGTTCTCTCATCTCACGAGAGTTTTAGAGCACAGAATCCACCGTGGTAATAGGTGTGTTATAAAATGTGAGTTCAGGTATACTCTTGAGGGCAAGCTCAGTGATTTTAGCACAGCTGATTTAAAGCATGGATTTAGTATTGGCCAGACACATGCTTCAGATGTTAAGAAAATCATTTATAGTGTGTCAGTTCTAGAACACAAGATCAGTGTTTGTGTAATATTTCCTGTAGAATGCAAATTCAGTTGTGGAAAGAGGTATGCTCCGCAATGCAACTGAGCAGTTTTAGACATCTTGTGGTAGAGTACATGCTCAATAGTGGTAGGAACTGTGCTCTAGTGAGCATTCAGCAGTGGCTGGACGCATGTTGCCAGTGCCAATGGAATATCTTCAGACAGCCTGCTCTAAAGTGCAAGCACACTAGTGGCAGAAGGTGTGCTCCGGATTGCAAGCTAAGCTGTTTCAGTACTTCCAGGCTAGAGCTGAGACGCAGTAGCGATGCATGCAGGCTCCAAAGTGCCATCCTACTATTTGTGTCACACCAGCTCTAGAGCACAGTCTTAGTAGTGGTGGGGAGAATCTGCAAAAGCTCAATCTCAGGAGATGAAGCACGTGTTCTCTAAAGCCAAGATTCAGTATTTGAAGCATGCCTGCTCTAGATCATGGGTCTGTATTGAGAGGGGTATGCCTAAAGTGTGTTTCACTGTTGAGAGGCATGCTGAAGAGCTAAGTTCAGCAGACGCAGCATGCCTGCTCTACATGTGCTTCAGAGTGTTGTCTCAGGAGTTGCAGTGCCCTTGCTCAAGAGTGCAGACTGCAGAGGGACATGTTCTCTTGAAAGCTGGGTTTTTATTTTTGGTTGCATATCCAGAGATCAAATTCAGATAATGTGATATACCTGCTCTGCCACACAAGCTCAGTAGTGGGAAGACAAGCCCTCAACAGTGCAAGCGCAAGGGTTGTGGCATATGTGTATTGTGATGCACGATCAATTGAGGCAGGACATATGAAGTATGCACCAGGTCTGTAGTGGTGGCACGTCATCCATAGATATACAGGTACACTACTCCCAGCTTGCACAGTCTAGAGTGCTAGGTGACTAGCAGCAAAATGGCTGGTATAAAATGTCACTGGGGTAATTGTTGCACAATTAGGAAGTGACTTTATTCTTCAGAATTCAAGGTAACTAGTGGTCACACAGTTGATCTAGAATGACGGTTCACTCGTGGGGAGGATATGTGTTTTAGAAAGCAGCCTCCTAGAGTAGGTCCTCCAGAGTGCAACCTCAGTAGTTGGTATACCTGCTCTAGAGTGCAGGAAGAAGAGTGGGGAAAATATGCAACAGAGGGCAAGCCAAGTCATTGGCAATTTTCAGCTGCAGAGTGTAGGTTCACAGGTTTAAGCACACAGGCCATGTATCAAAATTAGTAGTATTGGAACTCATGCTCTATAAGGCAGGCTCAGCAATGGTAAAACAGTGTACCAGGGTACAAAATCAGTAGATGAAAAATAAGTGTTTTGGGGCCTGGGCTTACAAGTGGCAAGACACAGGCTTCCGAGTGTGAAATTAGTAATGGCCACACACATGCTTAAGACCACATTCTCACTAGCTGTTCCATGCCTGCTTAGTGTAAGGACTCAGAAGTGACAAGTGTGCTGTAGTGCTAGGATTTATACTGCTGGGATGCATGATTCAGTGTGCAGTTGTGTAGCTCAGGCATTCTTACTCTACAGCACCGTCTCCGTAGTGTCAGAACATTGGCTCTTGAAGGCATACGCAGTCATGAGGGGATATATACTTCTGAGTAAACCTCAGTAGTGCAAAACCCATGATGAAATGTGCTCACTCTGTAGTCATGAGATCTGTACTCCCAGCTGCACGTTCAGTTACTGTGGCATGTGTGCAACTAGAGCATGTTCTCAGCAGAGCCCGGATGCCTGCACTTAAGCTCATGCTCCGTAGAGGTGTACCATGTCTCCAGTGTTTAAACTCACTCTGTCTACAGGAGTGCTGGCTCAGTTGTGTCCAGAAGTAAACTTCAGAGTGCAAGTTCAGTAATTGTTTAGGCACACCTGAACTACAGTGCAGGTTGAGTAGTGGCCTGACTTACCTATAAAGCAACAAGCTAATGATTGTGATATTTATGCTTTAGAGTGAAAGTTCAGCCGGTGATGAACTCTTGTTCTGGAAGGCAATTTCAGTAGTGCAGGGATGCGGAGTCCTGAGTGTAATATACCAAAAGTGTATGTGTACTTACAACAGGCATGTTTTAGGGACAGGCTCAATACTGGAAGGCCATATACTCAAGAACTCGGGTTCAGGAGTGATGGGATGCATGCTCTATTGTGCAGTCTCAGTGATAGCAACGCACTTGTTCCAAATCTTGTTAATAGTCTCAATAGTGGCAGAAAGGATGGTCCAGATTGGAAACTAGTAGTTCCAGTGAGCGTTCTCTAGATGGCGGCCTCAGTATTGACAGGCACGTATTCCAGAGGGCAAGCTCAGTGTTGGTAGCATGTGTGGTTTGAAACCGGAGAACGAAATGGCAACCCACCCCAACGTTCTTGCCTGGAGAATTCCATGGACAGAGGAGCCTGGTGGGCTGCTGCCCATAGGTTCGCATAGAGTTGGACAAGACTAAAGATACTTCACATTCATAGGCAAAGGAAGTGGCAACCCACTCCAGTACTCTTGCCCAGAGAATCCCAAGGATAGGGGAGCCTGGTGGGCTGCTGTCTATGCGGTCACACAGAGTTGGACACGACTAAAGTGACTTATCAGCAGCAGCAGTGGAGGTCTGAAATCAGGGGTCTGTGGCTGTGAAAAGCTTCTGCATTTTCAGTTGTTATGGCATGCCAGGTCCAGAGCACAGGTGCACTTGATTGTGATACTTATGCTCTAGAGTTGCAATGTATGCTCCATAGTGCAAGCTAATTAGTACACATTTTCTAATTCAATTCTCAGTAAAAGCAGAATGCAAATGCGTGATTTCAACCTCAGTAGTTGCCACATGCATAATCAGAAGTCGTGGTGCATACACTCCTAGTGCCAGATCATGAATTGCAGGATAATTGCCACCAAGTGTGGCACAACAGTGTAAGAAGCATACTTCAGAGTGCAAAATAAGTAGCTGCTGGATGCATACTACAGACGGTGAGCTCAGTAGCTTCACTGAGTGCATGCTTCACACTATGAGCTCAATAGTACTTGATGGTGTTATATTGACAGTATACATACTCTAAAGTAGTGGCAGAATGCATACCTTTGAATATAAACTCGCTAGACTGGTCCTCAGAAAAGGCAATGGCACCCCACTCCACCTCTCTTGCCTGGAAAATCCCATGGACAGAGGAGCCTGGTGGGCCGCAATCCATGGGATCGCTAAGAGTCGGACATGACTGAGCTTTCACTTTTCACTTTCATGCATTGGAGAAGGAAATGTCAACCCACTCCAGTGTTCTTGCCTGGAGTATCCCAGGGACGGGGGGGAGGGCCTCATGGGCTGCCATCTATGGGATCACAGAGTCATACATGACAGAAGCAACTTAGCAGCAGCTGGCTGGTCCTAAGATGGGAGTGACATATGAGAAGGAGTTCAGTTTTTCCTAAGTAAATACCTCAAAGATTGTCAGGATATGGAGTAGCTTTCACTAAACAAGTTCTATATGCTGGCAGAGGACACCAGATATCCAGAAAGGCCAATCAATTTGCTCATAATGAGGCAGAAGAGATAAACGAGAAGAGGGAGACAAAAGTTTAGGGACAGAGACTGATTCTAGAAACAGACATGCAACAAAGGACTGGTTCTAAATTGTAACCCTGCTTGTTTAAATTAGATGCAGAGTACATAATGTGAAATGCCAGACTGGATGAAGGAAAGCCTGAATCAAGATTGCTGAGAGAAATGGCAATAACCTCAGATACACAGATGACAAAACCCATATAGCAGAAAGTGAAGAGGGACTAAAGAGCCTCCTGATGAAAGTGTAACAGGAGAGTGAAAATGCTGGCTTAAAACTCAACATTCAAAAACAAAGATCATGGCATCTGGTCGCATGATTTCCTGGCAAGCAGACAGGGAAACAATGGAAACTGTGAGTGATTATTTTCTTGTGTCTAAAATCACTGTAGATGGTGGCTGCAGCATAAAATTAAAGGATACTTGCTTCTTGACCAACATAGACAGAATATTTAAAAGCTGAAACATTACTTTGCCAGCAAAAGTCTTTCTAGTCCAGGCTATAATTTTTTCAGTAGTCATGTATAGATGTGAGAGTTGGACTATACAGAAAGCTGAGCCCTGAAACCTTGATGATTTTGAAGTGTGGTGTTGGAGAAGACTCTTGCATGTCCTTTGGACAGCAAGGGAATGAAATCAGTCAGTAAGAAATTCACTCCTGAACATTTATTGGAAGGACTGATGCTAGAGCTGAAGCTACAATACTTTGGCTACCTGATGCAATGAACTGACTCTTGCCAGTGACCCCAGTGTTGGGAAAGATTGAAGGCAGGAGGAAAAGCAGATGACAGAGGATGAGATTGAGTCCATCACCAACTCAATGGAGATGATTTTGAGCAAGCTATGGAAGTTGGTGATGGACAGAGGAGCCTAGTGTGCCCCAGGCCTTGGGGTTACAAATAGTTGGACACAACTGAGCCACTGAACTGAACTTGTGTTGGGGATAGAGAGTCAAATCATAGGCAGATTGATAAGAAGTCTGGGCTCCCTCAAGTGAAGAAAGGTGTCTGGATTCTTGAGGAGGAGATGGGGTTCTGGAATTCTCAAGGAGGAGAAAAGGGCAAAGATGTTTGTTTACTTGTTTGTTTGTTTTTCCTCTATATTCCTTAGTCTTAGTCACAGAAAGTGTTTTTTTTTTTTTTCTTTAAACCTGGAACTGATTCTTACACAGCAAACAACTCAGTTTAAACTTTGTAATTGCGATTACACAGCAACAATATATCATGCTTGAGGACAGTTTCTCTTTCATGAAAAACTTCTGACTAATCCTAATATTTTAGAAGGTGTATTATGGGAGTGGGTCTGGTAGGGTCTTTCTATTGTTAAATTCTAATCATGTGATCCTAAAATATAACTTATGGGAGTAGGTCTGGCAAAATTTTCACAAACTTGAGACATTATTTTGATTTATTATAATAACTAAATTAAAATGTATGTAACTCCCTTGCTGACACTAGGAAGGGGGGCATTCTCCGGCCCCCTTCTGAGGTCCATGTCACAAGCTTTCTCTGTCTCTTTTCTTACTTTAATAAAACTCTGCTATGCAAGAGCTCTTGAGTGATCGAGCCTGGTCCCCAGTCCTGAAGATAAATCTTCGTCAGAGATCATGAATCCAGCACTATTCATCTTAAGCTATTACAGAAGGATAAGTTTCTATACCACAGGAAACCCTCTCAGAGGTTGATTCAGTGGGCCACTTTGGAATCTTAGAGGATCGTATAAACACCCACTCCCCACCCCCAAACATAAATCATCTCAGAATTCAAGCAAAAAAGCCAATTATTGGTGGAGAATTACCTCACAGTCTCGTGTCCACCCACAATGAGTGGGGGCTATGTACAGAGGCACCCTCTGTATATTCAGTCTTAGGAATAAAGACGGGGTTTGAATGCCCTGAGGACACTCTGAGAGGACTAATGTGATATAGCAGCCTGAACCACAGAATGCCAGAGAGACAGAAATAAAAAATAAAATGAAAAAAGAAAACCCTTCCTATGGGGAGGCTCTAAGACCATGCTGCAACACCTGACCTGCTCACACAACAGACTGTGCCCTAGTATTTACCAAAGGAGAGCAAGCCAGCTTCCATTATGGCCCTCCCAGGAGTCAAAGATTCAGAATGTCAACAACCAGAGGCAGAAGACCATAAGCTTTTAGGCCCAGAAGACTGCATCTCCTGCCAAGCTGTGAGCAGATTCTATCTGTGAGCACCCTTTAACCATGGCTTCCTGGGATCTCGGACAGTTTATAGCTGCCAAGAGTGTCATAACCTGAGATCAGCTCCTCTGAGGAGATGCACAGCTCACCATGGACTGTATCCTTGTAGAGTATCTGAGATACTGACCAGATTGAACCTGAGCAGTGCACAAAAAATGGCCCACCTGGGATATGACACCACAGTGATCCCGAGAGCCTGAGTGGCTCTCTGGAAGAGTGTACTCTGGAACATTGTGGAACCTGAACATCTTGGACCTGGGAAGTGCATGAGAAAAAGAGCCCACCTGGGACTATGCTCTAGCAGAACACCAGGCCACTTGACCCTAGGAAGAGCAGGAGATGTATGGCTCAACTGGGACTGGGCTTTCAGAGAACACTCAGGAATCTGAGCTGCTTAGGCCTGGGAAGTGCACGAGACAAAGAACACAGCTGGTACTGTGCCCTGACAGACAACTGGGGAGTCTGAACTGGTTGGGCCTGGGAAGAGCAGGACATGCATGGCTCACCTGGGACTGGGCCTTCATAGAACACCTGGGAATCTGAGTAACTTTGGCCTGGGGAGTGCATGAGCTACATGGCCCACCTGTGACTGTGCCCTCATGGAGCATCCAGGAGTTTGAGTGGTTGGATCTGAGAAGTGCACATCACCTTGGACTTTGGCAGACCCTGTGCTTTCCATTCACTACAAGGACTCCCCACAAACCCCAGAGGTATTTGTTTGCAGTGTTCCTGCCTCTCCACAGCACAACAGAGAAAGTGCCCCTGATAAGAGTCTGCTGTCACCTCTTCCTATCAGAGCATAGATAAGACATTGAAGAGATTTGCAAGCAGAGGAGGCCAGCTTAAGTAAAGATAATACAGGACAACCACTCCAGAAGTGGCAGGTGCAATAGACTAAAGTCAAGCAGTAAAGTTGCATTTAAGGACAATTTCAGACTTTAAGAAAAAGTGCAAGCTAGAATAAGGGATTACCTGACACTGAAGTGACCCCACAATATTTTTTTTTCTAATTTTTGTGTTTCAATATGTTTGTTTATTTCATATTGTACATTTGGGAGTCCAAATTCTATTCTAGCTTTTTAATTTTTGCTTTCTGATATTTGTTATTAGCATGCAGAATTAAGTCTATTTTTTCATATGCATTTTCATTCAGGAATTTGATTACAGGCCTGATTGCTCCTGTTCCTTTTGACTTTCTTTTCTCCTCCTCCTCCTCATCTCTATCTAGCTCTTCTCTCTTCTTTTCTATATAGAATGCTGTGAATTTCTTTGTTCAGGATGTGGAGTTATTTCACCACTAACATGGGTTTTTGTCTTCTGTGCAATGTTGAAAGAGTAGTCTTGAGGTTCCTGAATGAGGGAGACCAAAAACGACAGGCAGTAGTTCAGCTCCAGAATACTGGATCATCATAGAACCTCTGGCCCCAGGGACTAGGGATAAACAAGATCCCATTCAAAAAGATACATACCTACACTGAAAGCAAGCTCCATCCAAGAACAGAAAGCTCCATTGCAAGATGACCCATGCTAATCTTCCAGCAAAACAAGAACACACTCAAGAAAATTAAAAGACAGGCTTCTCAGTTCAGTTACTCAGTTGTGTCTGACTCTTTCCAGCCCCATGGACTGCAGCACACCAGGCCTCCCTGTCAATCACCAACTCCCAAAATTTACTCAATTCATGACCACTGAGTCAGTGATGCCATCCAAACATCTCATCCTCTGGCATGCCTTTCTCCTCTGGACCTCAATCTTTTTCAGCATCAGGGTCTTTTCAAATGAGTCAGCTCTTTGCATTAGGTGGCCAAAGTACTGGAGTTTCAGCTTCATCATCAGTCTTTCCAATAAATATTCAGGACTGATTTCCTTCAGGATGGAATTGTTGGCTCTCCTTGCAGTACAAAGAACTCTCAAGAAACTTCTCCAACACTACAGTTCAAAATCATCAATTATTAGATGCTCAACTTTCCTTATAGCCCAACTCTCATATCCATAAGTGACTACTAGAAAAACCATAGCTTTGACTACACAGATCTTTGTAGGAAAAGTAATGCCTCTTCTTTTTAATATGCTGTCTAGCTCGGTCATAACTTTCCTTCCAAGGAGTACGTGTCTTTGAATTTCATGCATTAGGCTGTTGCTGGCCAGATGCTAGGGGAGTAGGGAAAAACCCCACCGTTTGCCACGTTGATCTCCATTGTTCGGGGACACCAAATGGGAAAGGGGACGGAATGAATCAAATTCCCCTTTTGATCACTCAACAGGAGGTCCACAGTCACCAGGTCTCATTCATGTTGCTGAAAAAGAAAGCTTGTACTTTGGCATATAGACAAGTTTCCTCTCAGCGATGTTACTGTGTACACGCATATATTTGTGCACATGTGCATGTAGAAATTTTAGTGCTTACCAAAATTCAAGGTCCTGGGAAAGAAAGCTTGTACTTCTGCATATGGACAGGTTTCCTCTCAGCGATGTAACTGTATTCACCCATATATTTGTGCACATGTGTGTGTAGAAATTTTAGTGCTTACCAAAATTAATGTTCCTTGAAAAGAAAGCTTGTACTTCTGCATATGGAGAAGCTTCCTCTCAGGGATGTTACTGTGTACACGTGCGGGTTTGTGCACATATGCGTGCAGAAATTTGAGTGCTTACCAAAATTCAAGTTCCTGTAAAAGAAAGCTTGTACTTCTGCATATGGACAGGTTTCCCCTCAGCGATGTTACTGTGTACACATGTATGTTTCTGCACATGTGCGTGTAGAAATCCCTGCCAGTTCGCTTGTGAGTATGAGCTACTGCAACTGACCTAGCCAGGTGATAGAAGTTGGACAGCGAAACCATGAAGTTCTTAGGGAACGGTACAGAGTCTCTGGCCAGCAGAAGCACTGAAGCCAGGGAATCGCTCCCCATTTTCTCACTGAGCAAACACGTTCTAAGCGGAATCACAGTCGTGCACCTAGGATGCTTGGCAGAAAGGAGAGGCAGGAGGAAAGAGCCTGGGGAGTGTGAACACGAAAGTCCACTACACCTGCAGTTTATTAAAAGTAGAAAATGTACCTAATGAGCTGGGAGGACAAACTGTACTTAATTACTTGAGTTATCTAAGACGATTTCCATCCAAACAGCCAAAAGTGCTTCCTGGTTTCTTCTTGCTGCCTGTAGTAAAACATGATGGAATTTTTTTTTTTTTAATGTTTAAGATAAAGATTATTAAAACAGGGGACAAAATTTGCTGATTTGGGAATTTTCCAGTCTTTTAAGATGATGGAAGATGTTAAAATTAATGACTCTCAAGCAAGATCATATCCAGGGCATTGAGATTAGGTGGTCTAAATATAACATTTTACACCACCGATAGGCCAGTTCTTCTTCATATTATTTTTTATAAACAAAGGTGTTCTAAAGAGAGTGTGACTGCAAAACTCTTTGTTAAGCCTCAGAAAGCTGGAAGGGGATGCCTCATGGCATTATTTAGTCAGGCCAATACCCTCCAAAGAGTTTAGGGGTGTCACTCAGAGATCCTTTCAGTCACACAATAAGACTTCTACCAAGGTTCAGGGTGTTATCCCTCAGCTATCTCAGCAGAAAACCAAGACAGAGTAAGCCTTATTATGAAGACATGTGTGATTGTGGCTTTGGAGTGGGGTCCTTTGCCATGAACACCAGTAAGAGTATCAGGAGACACACCAAGGTTTTAAGATAACATATTTAAGTTCAGCTCGGACTGAAAGGACCAGCAATAGAACAAAATAGGAGCTCTGGACTTCTACCTTCTACAAGCAGGAAGCAGACTAGGGAGACTGTTTCATGTAACCATATACTAGCCACCTTTCATGCAATGGCATCATGTCAGGGGGTAGAATGAAAAAATCAGAGACTGAAGCCTAGGAAGTTTCCAGGCCTTAAATACTAATCAAAGGACTGCCCGCAAGAACCCATGGGATTTCAGAACTGCTACTATTGACTCCCATCTCCCCTCCCCTTTCTGGAACAGGAGTGTCTATGAAGGTTATCTATGCCTGAACCACCACTGTATGTTGGCTGTGACAGGGAGCAGATTAACTCATCTCTTTTGTTCACACATCCTCAGGTCTAGAGGAACTACACTTCTATAATTTGAACTGATGTGTTGGAGACTTGAGAGGCTCTTGGACTGCAAGGAGATCAAACCAATCAATCCTAAAGTAAATCTCTCCTGCATATTCATTCGAAGGACTGATGCTGAAGCTGAAGCTCCAATACTTGGGCTATGTGATGGGAATAACCGTCTCATTGGAAAAGACTGTGATGCGGAAAAAGATGAAGGTAGGAAAAGGGGACAGCAGAGGATGGGATTGTTGGATAGCATCATCAATTCAATGGAATTGAGTTTGAGCAAGCTCCTGGAGTTGATGGACAGGGAAGCCTGCAGTGCTGCAGTCCATGGGTCGCAAAGAATACGACACAACTGAGCAACAGAACACTTGAGATACTGTACACGTGGACCCTGATCCATAGCTGGACCTGACTTAGATGACAAGGTCCTGAACTTCAAGTTAATGCTGTAACAGATAAATTGTTTAAAAGCATTGGCAGGAAAATGCATTTTGGACATACACGCATGTGAACAATTTCTGGCCATGTGTGTACCACGTGGTTTTAAATTATCTCCACGGTTACCTCTTTCTCCCCTTCACATGTGTGGTGGACTTAGTGGCTCACTTCTCATGTTAGAATACTGTAGAAACGAACAACGAAGCGTCTGAGACTAGGTCATAAAAGGCACTGCAGCCTCCTTGCTCATCCTCTTGGATCACTCACTCTAGAAGCCAGCTTAGTCATATCTCGAGAAACCAGGTTGCTCTTTAGAGAGGCCCATGTGAAAGAACCGAGGCTTTCTCCCAACAGCCAGCAAGCAAACTGGTTTCAACAGCTATGTGAGTAAGCCATCTTGGAAGGAAATCCACCAGCACATGTCAAGGCTTCAGAGGATGGCAATCTCATGAGACACTGAGCCACAACACTCAGCTGAATTACTCCTGGATTCCCAACTTTCAGCAGCAGTATGAAATAATATTGTTTTAAGCTGCTAGTTTTGGCTAATTGGTTATGCAGCACTAGTTCATTAATGCACTGCCAACTTTGGGCAATGTCTTTATTCAGGGGTGCCTGTCCATCTAGTCCAATCTAATCCAGAATCTGCTACTTCAGTTTAGAAAACATCGCCCACCCTTGATCTGACCACCCTCAGTATCAGATCAAATATCATTTCACTCACCTGAATATCTTATCAGCCTTGCCTAGCCTCAGCAATGATCCTCTCAGTTGAGCCAGAGTCCACCCTCACCCTTATAGTCCTCATTTTAATACGTTTCCATCCACTGACAGCCATTCTGTTATTGTTGTCTATTGCTTTTCAGTCTCCCATCTCTGTCTGCAATCCCATGGACCCACTCTGTTCCTTAGCTATAAATCCCAGCTGCACCCCTCCTGGAGTCAGACACAAGCTCAATCTCTCTCCCATGTTATAATACACCACTGTAGTACTCTTACCTTGAATAAAGTTTTTCTTGCCACCTTTCGTAAGTGTTATGAATACTTTTTGAACATTCCCAAGTTCTGTTAGTAAGGATTACTCTCAAAGGAATCTAGTTTTATATCTTTATTCTTTATACTATATTCATTTGGGGGAACAAATTTCTAGAATTAAAACATTTCATGTTTTTACCATACAAACAGAAAATATCTTTGAAAATACATTTACATATCTTAAAACATGTAGTAATCTGAAAAGGATGCGTATATAGACATGTCAGTGTATATACACACATACCCTCAGAGCTCCAAGGAAAACTTAATTCTCAGTAAACAATAAATGAAAACATTCAGCCTGGAAATAGTGAACTCTTTGGAATCAACTTGCCAAAAATCTTAGACAATGAAATTTTAATTAAAATACATGGATACATAAAAATATTTGGGATTCAGACAAAATTGCTAAATAAAGATAGGTCAACCCCTAAACCATCTCTGGAAAAAAAAAAAAAAGAAAAGAAATCCTCAGTATCATGTAATAACCTATAATGGAAAAGAACCTTCAAAAGAATAGATATGTATCTGCATAACTAAATCACTCTGATATACATCTGAAATTCAACATTGTAAATCTATTTACAGGAAAAAACTGTAAAGAAAGCTTCTAAAATACAAAGTTATAAAGAAAAAAATCCTAAATACTGTAGAAAATATATATGAATTGAAACAAAAATAGAAAACAACCAAAATAAAGCTTGTTGGGATAATAAGACAAGAGCTGCTTCTTGGAAAAAGAAAATCAGAAACATTGATACAACTGTGGCAAATCTAATAAGGGGACAGGGAGGTTAATTCCAATACTAGAAATGAGGAACGAAATGGGATTCTGAGAGGATAACATTCAACACTGAGTCGAATTCCTTGTGTTTCAGGAAAGGTCCAGTCAAGCAACAACCTGGGGAAAGAAAGGGAAGGAAAGAAAGAGGAAGACAGACAAGGGAAGAAAGCAAGAAAAAGAAAGGAGAGGAGAAGGAAGGAACAGTAAATGTCTCAACAAATGTTGTAAACTATCCAATAAAACAATTCTCTTCAAGATCTAAAAGCAGAAACGGAAATTTATTAAGCCAGATACTCATTGCTTTTGATGGTACTCAGAACAAGAAAGCCCATTTACACATCACTGTTTAGAAGTTTAGAACTAGCCAACACAATACGATTATTAAAAAAAATAAAAATATGCCATGTTATTTGTAAAAAGACAGCAGAAATAATTTTTAAAACATTATTTCTACAAATACTAATTTTACTTACAATGTTTTGGCAACATTAATAAAATAATAAATTTTACCTGAAAGAACAAGCAAGGCAGACAAGGGAATTCACAAAGGGCAGTAACAAAATAGTAATCTTGACACATCTTCAATATATTTGTAAAGAAAATAAAGTGTCATTATGTGAACAAAATATAGAGGTATCAAAAGAAAAACAGAGGAAGCTCCTGAAAGAACTCAACTCACTATTAACTATCTTTGATTTGCAGGCACAGAAACTGACTCAAGTTAATTCTAAGAAGCAAAGCCCTGATGTTATTATCTCTTCTTTTTTTCATTTTTTTCTTTTTTTTTTTTTTTCTTTGTGAAAATTTAGGAAATTTAGGCTGGAGAGGGAAGAAGAGGATAGAGACTTCAAGTGCCTTTAAGGAGGAGGAGGAAAGAGAGTGGTTGGAGATTTGATTGTGTTATTTGAACAGCATTGGTGAAGCTAAACAAGGGAGGTAGCAAGCCATGCAGGCCTGTGGGAAGAGCATTTCCAGAAGAACAGCACTTGCAGTCTTGGGATCGGGAAGAAGTGGAATTTGATGCAGGGGAAACCAAGGCCAGTGTTGTCAAAAAGAGTACATTAGTGGGGAAAATAGTAGAGTAGAAGACAGAGAATGGAAGAGAGGAGCAGTCAGGGACCTATTGCTGCAACCTTTTAATTTGGCTATTAATACAACTTGTACTCCTTAGGAGCATACTTCACAGCAACTAATAGCAACAGTGTTGATAATACTAAGCAACAATAAAAACACATAACTACAACATTTCGTATCTTTTACTACAGAAATCGAAAAAAGGGGATAAGAATGCAATAGTCTGCATATTTATTTATACAGAGAGTTTTCACCTGAGACCAGAACACACACACAGACTCTTTATACAACTAAAAGTGGTTTAAGCTGACACCTAGCAAAGTGCTTTGGCCCAAGTAAACTAACTGGAAAGGCCTAGTAAAATATTCAAAGTGCAAATAAATCAATCAAGCTGTGAGTAAATAAACACAATTTATTTGAATTTGAATTTATACTCAGGAAATTACCTAAAATGGAGACAACAGATTCACTACAGCTTCATCATCTGTAGTCCTTCCTCTTCAGTTCTGAGAAGGATGCTAACTGCTTGGTGATGATCTCTTTCCAGCATTTTGTGAAACCTTAGAGGACTTAAAGAAATTGAGGACTGGGGAGAGTGGGGAGAGACAAAGAGGAGGAGAAAGGAAGAGGAAATGGAGAGATTGCTCCTGGCATAGGTCTACAGACAGGATCCCAGCTTCCTGGAATGGTCCACAGAGATTGCTAGGTATCTGTGCCAGAAGTGGAGAAGGGGTGACATTCAACTGCAGGACGAGACTCAACTCCAAGAACCTAAAGAGGCAGCCAAGTGTGCTGATGTTCAGGAACCAATACTTAGAGGGTACCACAGGTCTGTGAAAGAGCCCTTGGAGACCGCAAGAAAGAAGGTTTCCACAAGTATAATCACAGATTAGATGGTTGGATAGATTAGAGGAAGGATAACTCTATGACCTGATAATTACTGAAATACATGAGACAATTCTTGCACATCAGACTGTGTCAAGAAAGACGGAAATTCAATTAGTTTGATACAATGGGAAATTACACACGCAAAGAATTAGCTGTTAACTGTACTACATTTGTGTCTAAGGCAAGATAAGATACAAAACTGAAATCTTCACATGGTCAACTACGGTAAGACACATGTAACTGGAAAATGGAAGGAAGAGTTCTAAAAAGGGTTTAATCACCCTGGACTATTTTTATCCACTATATTTTCTATTCTTGGACAACTCCATTGTAGCTTAAGGGTAAGAGAACTCAATTTAGCCCAATTCAAAAGCTGAACAGATTTCCTGTGTTGGATCCTTTTCAGTTACAACTATGGGTCCAGCGCAAATCAAAGTGGCCATCAAGGCTCTTTTTCCTTTGGGAATTTCAACTTGCTTCGCTACTGTGTCTGACACAGATATGCCGACCTCATTGTGACTACAGGCCAGCCAAATGGGAAAGGGGACAGAATGAATCAAATTCCCCTTTTGATCACTCAACAGGAGGTCCACAGGCATCAGGTCTCATTCGATTAACTATCTCTGCTTCTCCAACTGCAGTCAGTGCTACACAGGGCCTGCTTCATGCTTGCCAGGGTCTCTCACCAAATACAGGCATTTTAACGGCTGGCTTCCTTGAGATGTCCCTGGGCTAGGTGAAAGCACTCTGAGACAGTGTTCCTGCTCCCTGGGCTCTGTGCCTGCAGTGAATGTATGCCTCTTCCTCAGCTGGGACAAGAAGCCACAGCTCTTCACTGATTAAATCCCGTGTCTGGTCCAAACTCACATTGCAGCTTCTCCATCAACCTCCACTGCACGCTTTCAGAGCCAGGTTATCTTAGATCAGCCCAAGAGGCACTTCAGAGAGTGACATTCAAATCTGGCTATATAGCGGATACTGAGATCTTCAAGGCATGAAAACACTTCAAACTTACGTTGCTAAAACACTCTACAGATTATATGTATAGTAGAGCTTTCGAACTTACAAGTAACATCAAATACCAAAATAGGTTCTTACTTTTCCTTTCTCCACTTCTCTCATTCTCTCTCTCACACACACACATGCGCACATCCTTTTTACATGTTAAGACAATTATACGAAAAACAGATAATAGATTTTTAAGTAACATCTCAATATGCAGATCAAACAAAACTGTACTTCCTCTATTTAAAACAAAATCACATAAATTACCCATCGGTTTCCCTATATTTGATATTATTGAATAATGCTATAAGTTGATTTTTTGTTTTTAATGGGGTTTTTAACTTTGACTGAAATACTTGCTTCAGACTTACTGAAGGCAGAATTAACTTTTTTTTTTCTTTTTTTGACCTCCTCCTTTTAGATTTGGGGGGTGATGATTCAAAATCAGATGTGTTCACAGTAATGGATGCTACTTCCACCAATCCTGGCTGAAGGGGTTCCGGTGATACCTGAATAACAATTTTTGTTTCAGGAGACAATCCTTCTAGCTGCTTAGGCTTCTTAAACATTTGATGACA
Organism: Ovis canadensis; assembly: GCF_042477335.2. Lineage (NCBI taxonomy): Eukaryota > Metazoa > Chordata > Mammalia > Artiodactyla > Bovidae > Ovis > Ovis canadensis. The sequence continues at coordinate 14,712,379 of NC_091271.1, forward strand.
CTGGGTCTTGTGCTCCCTTTCCTCTTTGGAAGTTAAAAACTGTAGCTGACATTTGGAACACTGGTGAAAACTCTTTTCCCAGTGCCCTCGATGATGATGTCTGTATGCTGTTGCAGTTTTAAAAATTTTGAGACAAAACGGGCAAAGTAAATTCTTAGTGTTACCATGGTATGCTCTGAAATGTGCATCCACATCTGCAAAAAATGATGATCTGTAACTGCAAATCTGGCATACATAGGGCATTTCACCAGGCTTATGATTGTCTTTCATGTGCTCTAAGAGAACCTGATCTGTCTCAAAGGACAACTCACAGATGTGACAGACTGCGGAGGGCTCCTGGGGCGTGTGGACACTTTCAAAGTGACACTGCAGCTGGAAGGCAGTAGGAAACTGGCAGAGGCAGTGCTGGCAGGTGGTGTGGGTTTTCCAGCTGTCACCTCTCTGCCTCTCAAGTTCCATATGGTGCTTCATGTGATTCATAAACTTGACATTTTTTAGAACTTTCAAGCAGCTGAGGCATTTAAACGCCGTGTGGGTCTTCGGTTCTGGCTGCCCAACTCCTCTATGCCCGCCATAGTAGAAGTCACGAAGTAACACAATCAGATTTCCTTCTGTGGGATCACCAATTTTGTTTGGACTTGCCAAACTTGGAAAATCAGTTTCTGTCAGTCCATTTTCCCCTAAAGGTCTTACAGGCTTGCAGTGAACACTGTCCTTTGGAAAAGGTGTTGGACAAGGTTCTCCATTCTGAACATGGCTTAGTGAGGTATGGACACGGTCTGGTGTGCTTTGCTGAGTGGTCACTGTATGAAAAAAACCTGACGGGGAAAAACCTAAAGAATATTCCCCTACAATGCCATCACTGAATTTAGGCCTTCTGGGATTTCTGTGATTTGTTTCACAAGGGGAAACTCGCTTTGATACATGAGGACTTTTATTCATATCTCCTGCAGAAACTGCTGTTTCTACTGGATGCTGCAATGAACTTGTGAAGGTAATCAAAGAAGAACATAACTCCTTAGAAAAGCAATCAGGCACTATTTGTGGTGAAATATTTTTATAAGTAGCTTGAGACGGAGGTTCAATAATAACAGGACTACCTGTTGATCTTGATTCAGAGTCACACACTGGCAAGACAGTCTTTGCTTCTGATGTAGGAGTCACATGACTAACAGGCTGTAATCTGTGAGCGTTACCTTTCCTGAAGTGACCATACCTTTTTCTCCTTGAATAAGAACCTGGGGTATCTCTGTTCAGTATGTTTGAAACGACTGGTTTTGAAGCTGAGCTCATCCCAACAAAGATCACGTCAGCATCTTCATTTACATGTTCCGCTCCAACCAAGATCATTTCATCATCATCATCATCTACTTGTTTGGTTTCTCCCTCCCTTTTCCGTACTTCTGGCTCTTGTTCTTCACGTAACATACATGGGAGTTCCATATTTTTAATACCTTTTTATTCTTAGAGGGTGTGGCCACAAGTTCCAGTGCTTCCTTTATACAAACTGCCACCTAAGTATAAACATACTACAGATTAGTTAAGTACAGAAAAATGGGCTATTTGATTATCTCCAAAACTCTAGAGTACTTATACACACCCTTATCTTACAGACAAAGACACTGAGTGTCAAACAGACTCAATGACAGCTGAAAAAACTATGACTACAAGTCTACATGGCTCTAGAATCATAGCTTTGTCGCATGTTCACTTTAACCTCTTCTATTAAAAAAAAAAAAAAGAAAAAAAAAAACCACCACTACTGATCATTAGGTGAAATCACATGTAAAGGATGAGTATTTTTACAAAAGCACTGTTGTACAGCGTTTAGAAACATGGACTTTGGAGTCAAAGGAGATTGAGTTGGAATTCTAACTTAACCACACACCAGTTACGTCTTCTTGGGCAAATTTATAACTTTTAAATGTGTTTCTATATCTTAAAGACAAACATGCTTATTTCTTAGACTTAAGGTTAACAGCTTTTTTAAAAGGCATCAGCTATTCAATGGCATCTTGTTTTGTAGTAAAAATGGAAGAAAATGTATCTTAAATGCACATTACAACTGATCCACAAATTCTAATTTCATAAATGTTAACAAAGAAAACAGGTAGCAAATTCAAAGTATAATCTATCTATACCTAGTTAATAAACAGCATAATTCAATGTCAAGTACTTAACACAGGCCTAGGAAATTGAGAATGAGCTCTCTTTGATAATCTCACCCCAATTCCACACTGATATATCCTAAATTTCTCCCTCTAATCCTGGCTAAACTTCAATCCAACAATGCTTCCTCCTTTATGCCACACGTCTCTTACCCACATAGCAGGCAAAGTGATGCCAGTCTTTCTCTCATACCAATATCAGACAGAGACATCACACACACACACACACACACACACACACACACACACACCCCTGATATCGTTTATGAATACAGGTGAAATAGTCCTCAACAAAATACTGGCAAACAATATCCAACAGCATATAAAAAAGACTGTATACCATGATCACATGGCATTTAGGGAGGTATGCAAAGTTGGTTCATTATAGGAAAGTCAATCAACATTATGCCATTTTAAAACAATAAAACAAATAACACATCTGCCTGAAGAAAAAGCATTTCCCTGAATCTAGCACCTTTTCATAACCGGGGTTAAAAGAACACTTAATAATTAAGAACAGAAGAGAACTTTCTCAATTGAAGGGCACCAGTAAAAAGACCCACAGCTAACATCATACTTAAGAATGAAAAACTGAAAGCTTTCCCTCTAAGACTGGGAACAACACAAGGAAGTCTATTACACACTTTGGCTCAACATTATACTGGCAGTTCCATAACCAGAGCAATCAGGTAACAAAAGAGAATTGTTGCTGTAGTTTAAAAAAAAAAAAAAAAACACAATGAAAAAACAAAAAACAGCCTTCAGAATGGAAAGGAAAAAGTCAAACTATATTGGAGATAACATACTTTTGTATATAGAAAATCTTGAAGAAAACACAAGTATTAGAATTAATATAAAGCTTGCTGAATAGAAAACAAATATTTCAAAAGTCAACCACATTTTACACTATAGCAACAAATGTAGTTAAGTAAATACTTGAATCTACACTAGCATTAAAAAGAATACTTAGGAAGTCAGAAAGAGAAAGACAATATATTCTTTTGAATGGCTGAGTAATACTCCATTGTGTATATGTACCACAGCTTTCTGATCCATTTATCTGTTGGTGGACATCTAGGTTGTTCCATATCCTGGCTATTATAAACAGTGCTGCGATCAACACTGGGGTACATGCGTCTCTTTCAATTCTGGTTTCCTCAGTGTGTATGCCCAGCAGTGGGATTGCTGGGTCATATGGCAGTTCTATTTGCCATTTTTTAAGGAATCTCCACACTGTTCTCCATAGTGGCTGTACTAGATTGCATTCCCACCAACAGTGTAAGAGGGTTCCCTTTTCTCCACACCCTCTCCAGCACTTATTGCTTGTAGACTTTATGGGAATCAATTCTAATGAGATGGATGAAACTGGAGCTGATTATACACAGTGAAGTAAGCCAGAAAGAAAAACACCAATACAGTATACTAACACATATATATGGAATTTAGAAAGATGGTAATGATAACCCTGCATGAGAGACAGCAGAAGAGACACAGATGTATAGAACAGATTTTTGGACTCTGAGGGAGCGGCAGAGGGTGGGATAATTTGGGAGAATGGCACTGAAACATGTACACTATCATGTAAGGTAGTCGCCAGCCTATGTTTGATGCAGGATACAGGATGCTTGGGGCTGGTGCACAGGGATGATCCAGAGAGATGATATGGGGTGGAAGGTGGGAGGGGCGTCAGGATTGGGAACTCATGTACATCTGTGGCGGATTCATGTCAATGTATGGCAAAACCAACACAGTGTTGTAAAATAAAATAAAGTAAAAATAAAAATTTTAAAAAAGGAGAGAAAGACAAATATCATATGGTATCACTTACATGGACTCTAAAATATGACACAAATTAACTTATCTATGAAACAGAAACAGACTCACAGACATAGAGAGCACACTATGTGATTTTCAAGAGGGGAAAGGTGGGGCAGGCACAGATTGGGAGCTGGTGATGAACAGATGCAAACTATAATATATACAATAGACAAGAGCGTACTGTATAGCACAAGGAACTATATTCATAATTTGTGATAAACAATCATGGAAAATGGTATGAGAGAAATTGTGTGTGCATATGTGTGTGTTTACATATGAAGGAAAGGAAAGAACAACTGTTGGCAAGCACGTACAGAAACTGGATCGTTGTGTGTTATAGATAGATTTTAAAATGGTGCAACTGCTACAGAAATCAGTTTAAAGGTTCCTCGAAAAATTAAAAAAGAAGAGCTGACACATGATTCAGCAATTGCACTTCAGGATATAAATGCAAAAGAAGTTTACATGGGGTCTTGGGATATCTGCAGAGCCATGCTCACAGCAGCACGAAGCACAACTAAGAGGCAGAAGCATCGAAATGTCCATCAAATGTGATATATACACACAATGAAATATTATTTAGCCATATAGAGAAAATTCTGTCACATGCTACAACATGCATGATCATTTCAGACATCAAGCCAAATGCAATAAGCCAGTCGTACAAAAAGACAAATACTGTAAGTTTCTACTTGCATGAAATAGCTAACCCAGTCAAGCAATAGAAAGGGAAAAAAAAGAACGATGGAGTCCATGGTCTAGGTCAACGGGCAAGAAAAGAGGAGTTGCCATTTAATGGGACAAGTGATGGGTACAGAGTTTCGATTTTGCAAGCTGTAAAGGTGTAGAGATCTGCTTCATAACAATGTGATAAGGAATTCCCTGGTAGTTCAGAGGTTAGGACTCCACAGTGTCCTATCAGGGGCCTGGGTATGATCCTCAACCAGGGAACTGTCATTCAAGCTGCACAACACAGCTAAAACAATGACAACAACAACATATCAACACTGTGACTATGTGTGTGTATATGTCTTAGTCACTCAGTTGTGCCCAACTTTGCATCCCTAGGGACTAAAGCTCACCACGTTCCCTTCTCTATCGGATTTGCAGTGGGTTGTCATTTCTTTCTCCAAAAGGCTGATGAAAGTGTGCAAAATACTTAGCATGCAAAAATGTTTAAAATGGTAAAAATTTAACTTAGATGTTTTCTACAACAATTAAAAACAGAAAAGCATTTAACAACCAGGAAAATAATTTGAATAGGCATTTTCGACTCTTTGCAACCCCATGGACTGTAGCCTACCAGGCTCCTCCGTTCACGGGATTTTCCAGGCAAGAGTGCTGGAGTGGATTACCATTTCCTTCTCAAGGCGATCTTCCCCACCCAGGAAGTGATCCCAGGTCTCCTACCTTACAGGCAGACACTTTCCCTTCTGAGCCACCAGGGAACCCCGAGCAAAATGTCAATCAGTCTCACTGAGATACTACTTCACACCCATACTACTTCACACCCAATCAAAAGGACGAATAATAACAAGTGCTGCAGAGGATGTGGAGAAAAGGAATCTTCATGATATTGTTGAGGTAATTGCTGTAAAATGGTACAACCACTCTTGCAAAAGTGGTTTGTCAGTACCTCAAAAATTAAATGTAGAGTAGCCATATGACCCAGTAATTTCCCTCTTTTGTATATACGCAAAAACACTGAAAATGTTCAGTCCATGCAAAATCAGTGTTCACAGCAACGTTACTCACATTGCCACAAGGAGTACACCATCCACGAATTATCCATTCATTGACGAATGGATAAACAAACTGTGGTATACACTCAAAATGGACTGCATGGAAGCCATTTACCATAGTCATGTACCATGTTCAGCCATAAAAATAAAACAAAAACTTTCACTGCTATACAAGCATGAAAAAGATGAATCTTGAAAGTATACAAACGAGGGGACTTTCCTGGAGATCCAGGGTTTAAGACTCTCCACAGGTGCCATCCCTGGGCTGGGAACTAAGATCCCACATGCCACATAGCTAAATAAATAAATATTTAAAAAGAAAATATGACATCTGAATAAAGCCAGACACAAAGGTCACACATTGTATGCAGGAGAACTGTAGGTGGAAGACAAGCAGGAAAGAGAAGCGCTCTGTAATCTAAGCGAAACATTTTTATCAGGGAGGAGGAAATGAACTACTCTGATAAAGGCTGCCAATAAATTAAATAAAATAACAACTAAAAATCGACCCCTGAGTTAAATATTTGAAATTCACTAGTGGCCTTGACAAGAGTGGCTTTATAGGAAAATGAGAGAACTCGAGATAACAAAGTCTAGGAACAACTCTGCAGAGGTCTGTAACAAGCAAATATGAAACAAAAGCAGCAGAAGCAGGATGTGTCACCAAAAGATGGATTTTTAATGACAGGTCACATTAAAATCAGTCTGTTTGCTGATGGGAACCATCCAAAGAAACAGAAACCTTAACCCAGGACAAAGAGGAGACTTGCTAGAACATCAAGAAATGAGTAGGTCTAGAACTGAGTAGATCAAAATTGAGTACATCAAGCCAGAGAGCACAAAAGCTGGAGAAGGCAATGGAAACCCACACCAGTACTCTTGCCTGGAATATCCCACAGATGGAGGAGCCTGGTAGGCCGCAGTTCATGCGGTTTCGAAGGGTCGGACACGACTGAGTGACTTCACTCTCATGCACTGGAGAAGGAAATGGCAACCCACTCCAGCATTCTTGCCTGGAGAATCCCAGAAAAGGGAGAGCATTGTGGGTGGCTGTCCATGAGACTGCAGAGTCAGACACGACTGAAGCGGCTTAGCAGCAGTAGCAGAACACAAGAAGGGTACACAAGCCAAATAATTTGCTCACATTGACAGAGCTGAGATCCTATAAAAAAAAGGCTGGCATAGTGGATTAATGGGTATGGTAACCAGCCTTCAAGTGAATTCAATCTCCTGATATTCCTACCCCTGGGTAGTTCTCTCAATCTATCACAGGGTAGACCTGTGAGACTAAGCAAATACACAAGTGAAGATGTGTAACATCTCAAAAAAGACTCTGCACTTTATCATGGGTGCAAGCGCTTTCCTGAATCACTCATTCTGAGAAAAGACAGCAGCCTCCACAAGAGAAACCCCTTGGAGAGGCCCACAGAAGGAGGAACTGAGCTGCATGAGTACAGACAAGTGAGAGAGCTTAGATTCAACAAGCTAAGTCTTCAGAGGTTGCCAAGCCAGACAAAAGCTTGACTACTACCTCAGGAGGGATCCTAGGCCAAGAGATAACAAGTGGTAAGTTCTTTCAAACTATTCCATTTTGAGATCATATGTACAACACAAACATTTCAAGTTCTAATACCATTCACATCATACTTACACACAGAACAGTTCTCCTATAAATATAGCAAAAATCAAAACACACACACACACACACACACACACTCACTCGCCCAATCCAAAGCACCAAAACACAGGAGTTGCCTAGCAGTCCAGTGGTTTGGTTAGGACTCAGCCCTCTCACTGCCAGGATCCTGTGTTCGATCCCTGGCTGGGGAACTAATATCCTATGAAGCCACATGTTGTGACCAAAACAAAACATGCTCTGAAGTTCAAAGCTGTACCAGCAAGATAAGTATACAACACAGCTGTAGGCACAAGTTGCTGGGCATAGAGCTTCCTATGATCTTGTTTACTCGCATGAAATGAACTCAGATGGTGCCTCACCCCCATCCAGTGGAGTTCACTTACTTAATGAAGAAAAGCCCTTGAGGGTACAGAAATGAGCAAGTAATCTCACGTGAACATGTTAAATCACAGGATATTTTCTCTGAATGAACCACTGGATTCATTCATTCATTTGGCCGTGCTGTTTGGCTTGTGGGGTCCCAGTTCCCTGACCAGAGATTGAATCCAGACCACTGCAGTGAAAGCCCAGAATCCTAATCACCAGGCCACCAGGGAACCCCACACCTGCATTGCTTTGCTTTCCTAGCTAAAACCTTAGGATATGTGCATTGCCCCATTTTAGCCTCACCAAGTGGTAGGAGTCAGCTCTACACAGTTTAAGAACCATGGTGCTCTTTTTTTCTTTCCAGAAGGCAGGAGAAAGCAAGTCACCCTGCCTGTTTTTAAGCTTGCCACTCAGAAAGCTGCAAACCTGAAACCATGATGGCCCTGAAGTCAGCACCCACAATCAGGGACAGGTAATCCCCAATCAGGAATACTCTCTCTCAACAGCAACGTGTCAGCCAACGAATGAAAGGAGAAAAACGCAAAGTAAGAAAGCCACAACTTTGTTCCTTGTTGTAAAGACGTCTGTCACCTTACCTCAGGGGCCCACTGAAATCCTTAGCGCTTGAGACCTCCCAGGCAGCACATGGTCACATCCTGGGGACAAGCAGAGGAAACGGCCAGGGTGAGTCCCCTGTTCTGGGAACATTCTATCCCCCCAGGCCCTACCTGGTCCTACCCTACGGATGCTGACCAGGCGTCTCACACTCAACCAGACCAAGTGATTGAACTCCTTTGCCCTGAGCTTCTTCCTCCCACCTCCCTTCTCTCAGTAACAAACAAACAAATACCTCATCTGCCAACTTCCCAAACCAAAGGCCTGAATCTCGGGGCCCCCAGGGACGGGGCAGCCCTGGAATCCGAGGAGAGGCAGAGGAAACAGGAAAACGACTAAAGCTCCAGGGCAGTGAAGAGGCCGCTAGATAGATGTTTTTTTGTTTTTTGTTTTTTGTTTTTTTTTCTTTCTGCGCCTGCCTGACTGTGCCTGGGTGCAGAACCGGGTTGGGCCGTGAAGATTTGTGCATCTGTGTTTAAATACATTAGGTACCAAAGGAAAGCTGAGGGTGGTGCTTGGGGCCAGGGTCCTAAGAGCCCCTTTCCGCGAGCTGTCTTGTCCCGCCCCCTGGGCAGGAAAGCTGCTCGAGAGCTGAGCCCGCCCAGACTAGAGAGGGGAGAGGGCGAAAGGAGCCTGAGGCCTGTGGATCCTGCCGCAAGCTCTCACCGCCCTCACCAGCCGCCCCGCCGAGCAAGGCCTCCTGCGAGTAGGGACCCGAGAAACCCTCCCTTTAGCCGTCAGGCACTGCTTTGGCTGAACCACGCTCCAGGCCTTACCGGAACCCGTTGAGGGAGGACACAGAACTGCCTGCTGCTCACCTGCCCTAGGCAGTTCCAAGATTAACCCTCAGGAGTCGAGCCTGAGGGCATCTGGCCTCCTCAGGTCTGGGGCGCGGCCTCAGCTCCCCCTACAGGCGGGCGGGCTGCCTCCGATGATTGGCTGCCAGGTGTCGGCGCCTGCAATCTGATTGGCCGCAAGGCCGAGCTGGGCGCATGCGCGCACTATGAACCCGCCCCCCACCCCCTCACCCCTTAAAAGCAACCCCTGTGGGCGTGGTCAGGCTGAATCGAAATCTTAAGGATCTTGGGTCAAGATTGCTCAGCTCAGCAAGCGCGAAGAAAGAATAAACAGATGGCACAGTCGCCCGGGCACAGGGCTGAGAACGGCCTCTGAGTTTACCAGGGGAGTCCAGTGATGGTGTCCGGCACTCACAGCCCTCAGGGGTGACCTCACTTAAGCCAGTTCTTTGCTTAAGGAACTTGACCTTACAGTGGATCTTGGCGCCCCTCCTCTTGGGATTACATTTCAATCAAGGCAGGGCAGCCTGCCCCTGTTTTTGCACTGTCTATTGTGAGCTGAGAATGAGCTTTACTTTTTCTTCTTCTTTTTCTTCTTTTTAATTTAAGAGCTTTACACTTTTAATGGCTGAGGAAAACCGAAAAGAATTTTATATTCTGACGTGAAAGTTGGGTGTAATTTAGTTTTCGGAGTCCTTAAAGGTGGAACAGGGACTTGCCAGCTTCTTTGGTTATCCTCTATGGCTGAAAACTTAATTCATCGCCAATAATCATATTCGCAAAGCCTAACATATTTCTTTTTTGGCCCTTTACAGAGTGTTTTTTAAATGCCCTGTTCTGCTGGAAGTCTCCTAGTAGTCATATGGGAGAATAAAGTTTTGGTTTTGTTACAATATTTTCTTCTCCATTATATTCATTTTTCATTCTTTACTAATTTCATTCCTTCATATCACTATAAGTTTCCTTTAATGGAAGCAATGAAATAACATCAAAGAAAATACCTTTGTTGGTAGTTTTAACAGGTGACATGTTAGAACGTATATGCTCAACTAAAAATATGTTGTATATATACAGTAAATACCACTTTAAGTATCTTCAGAATGTGTATCTAGTTTCAAGTCACTAGGAAGGTTTGTTAAACATCCAATATTCTAACCTCCAGCTGTTCTCAACTTCAAAAAGATAAAACTGTTTCAATAATTTGTTATCTCAAGTTTAAACTCCGTTTTAGCAACATATATGAACATGCTTTCTAGGTCACATGATTTAATCTGACATATCGCCCAAAAGTGAAAATTTTGGAATACTTTTCTCAAAAGAGAGATGTTGTTTTCTTCTTCCAGAAAGACTGGTAGTGCAGCCGATCTTTGAACAGTTTGTCGGTTTTTATTAACTCCATAAAGATTAAGCTGTCGAATTAAACTCTTCATGCTCTTGGTTTCAAATTTTCTAAAAGGCTCCTTTCTTTCCAAGACTTCTTTCCTGAAGAGTTCTTCATTGATCACTCTACATGTGCCTGTCTCATCCCACCAAATAGATTCAAACTGATCACTTTCCACTATATTCCAAAGTTTTTGTGGAAATGTGAGTGAAAGAAAATCATTCACATCATCTGTTTCAGAGACAGAATATGTGTAGTGTGGCCTTTTGATCACCAGATCCTCAGACAAAGCCTGAAAAGCATATTCTTCAATCATAGATCTCAAAACTGAGTCCCCAGTTGTATAATCATACCAATAAGATCTAATGGAGGTTTCTGAACCAGGGGATTCACCTTTAGGAGGTCCATCTTGAATTTCTGAAGAAATATGTGCCATCTCAGGGAAATCTTTCTTCAGATAATTTTCTCATTTGTCTGCTTTTACACAATGCAACTTCAAATGATGTTTGGCTGGCCTACAGAGAGAAACTCTCTGGACGATCACAGAGGTCCTCGCAGTCAAACAGCTGTGACATCACAAAATCACTGGTCTCCTAGCAATCGAAGGTTAGTTGTGACATGACAAAGTCACTGGTCTCCTAGCAACTGAAGGGTAATGTTCAACCAAGTGTTTACTTCAGCATCAACTTAAAATACAGACTGCTGGCAGAAATAGTAACTAAAACCATGAAGCATGCAAAATCTCATTACTAAAGTTGCGTTTTTTTTGTTGTTGTTGTTGTTGTTGTTGTTGTTTTGGTTCCTGTGTTTGGGGTGGTGTTTCTCTTTTTGGCAGTTTGTGGTTCCTCTTTATTGTGGAGGTTCCTCCCTGTGGCTGTGGTTGGACGAGGGGCTTGTCAGGTTTCCTGGTTAGGGAAGCTTGTGTCAGTGTTCCGGTGGGTGGAGCTGCATCTCTTCTCTCTGGAGGGCAATGAAGTGTCCAGTAGTGAGGTTTGAGATGTCTATGGGTTTGCTGTTTGGGCAACCTGTATATTGATGCTCCGGGCTCTGTTCCTGTGTTGCTGGAGAATTTGCATGGTATGTCTTCCTGTGGAACTTGTTGGCTCTTGGTGGTGCTTGGTTTCAATGTAGGTATGGAGCTTTTTGGAAGATTTCTTTTTTTAAAAAATAAATTTATTATTTTAATTGTAGGTTAATTACTTTACATTATTGTAATGATTTTGCCATACATTAACATATGTCCGCCACAGGTGTACACATGTTCCCTTTCCTGAACCCCTTCCCTTCTGCCAACCCGTACCATCCCTCTGGGTCGTCCCAGTGCACCAGCCCCAAGCATCCAGTATCATGCATTCAACCTGGGCTGGCGACCCATTTCATATATGATATTATACATGTTTCAATGCCATTCTCCCAAAACATCCCACCCTCTTACTCTCCCACAGAGTTCAAAAGACTGTTCTATACATCTGTGTCTCTTTTGCTATCTCGCATACAGGGTTATCGAAAACTCACATCAATAAATCCACTTTATTTCTGAAATAAAAGTGATTTATCATCCTTCTATGCACACATTCTTAATATTCAGTACTGTTACCCTAGCAGACTTGGTCTACTTGCTTCTGTGCAAACAAATTTATGAATTGACTGTGGGTTTCAGTGGGGGGTGGGGCGGGAAGTGCTTATTGTAGGACCAAGCAAGGTGTCTTAGCAGCTGGTGCTTCAAAGACGCAAATCCCCAAATACTTTCAGGGGAAATATTTTAATGGCTGAGTGAGGGTGGAACATGGGGGTCTGTGATCAATATTGGGACATTCTACTAATGGCCTATTACTGAGGATATTGGGAGTCCACATCATTGACCGTCTAGTTCCAACTATGCACTTACATTTCAGCCTGGTTTGGGCTTTAGCATCTCTAAAATTGTTCACAGGATATTGCTCAGAATGTCTGTCATCGATGGTCCTTGCTGCTGCTGCTGCTAATTCGCTTCAGTCGTGTCCGACTCTGTATGACCCCAAAGATGGCAGCCCACCAGGCTCCCCAATCCCTGGGATTCTCCAGGCAGAACACTGGAGTGGGTTGCCATTTCCTTCTCCACGCTGGCCCTTGAGGAGGGACTAAAGACCCTTGAGTTTGATTGGTGGCTAAATCATTATTATTGTCTATCACTTGATTGTTTTCCTTAGTTTCTGACTTTTCTAGCTTCTCTGATTAAAATTCCTTTTGAACATGAGGAGGGCTACAATCTCCTACCTCTCTCTCTCGATTTCCATGCTTTTCAATCTTAAGGAGGGACTGCTTAGTACAATAAGCAGGACTTATTGTACTTGGAGCTCGATCATAAATATGACAGAAAATCTGAGTGCAGTTTCAGTTTCTTTTTCAGGTTTCCCAGCTCTTGGAGTGATTGAGTCAGCAACAACTTTGGCTCTTTCCTGTTGAGATGGAGCATGGAGTTGGAAATAATTCTCAAATCTAGGCTTGCTATCAATACTTTATGATATGAAAACATATCTCTCTATTTTATATATATTATATATATATGTCTATATCAGTATTTTGTCATTAAACTGGACAAACATTTGAAAATTGGTCTATACTTATGAAAAGGAGAGAGGTGAGTGATATAAAAGAGTCCTCATATGTTACATGCAGCCAAGGAAACATATTTTGAAGTATTTCAACTTACATAATATTCAACAATCGAGTAGAATTTGAATCATTCTACATTTGGGTTTTATTGTTTTCCCATTTCTATTACACCTAACATGAATTAAAAGCCATTGCACTTTTTTTCATACACACACTCATGCATAGACAGGTGTATATATTTATATATGTCAAAATATAATTTTAGGCAACTTTATTTAGGTGACCACACTCATTGAAGCTCCCAAGATCTTAATAAACTGTTTGGGAAGCCCTACGTTACTTAATATCTTTCTGGCTGAAACATTCTTCTCGTTGCTGAAAAGCTCTCCTTTCATCTAGCTCATTTTCCACTATTCTTTCTGTAATAAGAGTTAGGGCTCATACTTATGAGGGCACCTTGAACCCAGAAAACTGCAACTCAAGCTTACTTAGTGATATTGTTCCAAACATGCTGTTGTTTTCCTCACGTTGGACGCAATTTGACTTGATTTATTTCTAATATAAATTTGTTTATTTTCATAGTAGTCTAATTGCTTTACAATATTGTATTGGTTTTGCCATACATTAACATGGATCTGCCATGGGTGTACACGTGTTCCCTATCTTGAAAACCCCTGCTACCTCCCTCCTCAAACCATTCCTCATGGTGACCCCAGTGCACCAGCCCCGAGGATCCTGTATCACGCATCGAACTGGTCTGGCGATTTGTTTGACAAATAATATTACACATGCTTCAATGCCATTATCCCAAATCATCCCACCCTCGCCCTCTCTCACAGAGTCCAAAAGACTGTTCTATACATCTGTGTCTATTTTGCTATCTCACGTACAGGTTTATCATGACCATCTTTCTAAATTCCACACATATGTGCTAGTTTACTCTATTGGTATTTTTCTTTCTGGCTAACTTCACTCTGTATAATAGGCTTCAATTTCATCCACCTCACTAGAACGGACTGAAATGTATTCTTTTTAGTCGCTGAGTAATACTCCATCGTGTATATGTACCACAGCTTTCTTCTCCATTAGTCTACTGATGGACATCTAGGTTGCATCCATGCCTTGGCTATTAGAAACAGTGCTGTGATGAACAATGGGGTACACCTGACTCTTTCAGTTCTGGTTTCCTTGGTGTGTATGGCCAGCGGTGGGATTACTGCATCATATGACAGTCCTATTTACAGTTTGTTTGTTTTTTTTGTATGTTTAAGGAATCTCCACAGTGTTCTCCATAGTGGCTGTACCAGTTTGCAATTCCACTAACAGTGTCAGAGTGTTCCCTTTTCTCCACACCCTCCCCAGCATTTATTGCTTGTAGACTTTTGGATAGCAGTCATTCTGACTGGCGTGAAATGGTACCTCATTATCGTTTTGATTAACATTTTTCTGATAGTGAGTGATGTTGAGAATCTTTTCATGTGTTTGTTAGCCATGTGTATGTCGTCTTTGAAGAAATGTTTGTTTACTCCCTTCGCCTGTTTTATCATGGGGTCGTTTATTTTCCTGGAATTGAGGTTCAGGAGTTGTTCGTATATTTTTGAGATAAATTCTTTGTCAGTTGCTTCAGTTCAGTTCAGTTCAGGTCATTTCAGTTCAGTCGTGTGTGACTTTTTGAAACCCCATAAATTGCAGCACACCAGGACTCCCTGTCCATCACCAGCTCCCTGAGCTCATGCAAACTCACATCCATCGAGTCAGTGATGCCATCCAGCCATCTCATCCTCTGTCGTCCCCTTCTCCTGCCTCCAATCCCTCCAAGCTTCAGAGTTTTCCAGTGAGTCACCTCTTCATATGAAGTGACCAAAGTACTGGAGTTTCAGCTTTAGCATCATTTCTTCCAAAGAACACCCAGGAATGATCTTCTTTAGAATGGACTGGCTGGACCTCCTTGCAGTCCAAGGGACTCTCAAGAGTCTTTTCCAACACTACAGTTCAAAAGCATCAATTCTGCAGTGCTCAGCTTTCTAAATAGTGCAACTCTCATATCCTAACAAGACTACTGGAAAAACCAGTCTTTACTAGATGGAACTTTGTTGGCAAAATAATGTCTCTGCTTTTGAATATGCTATCTAGGATGGTCATAACTTTCCTGTCATAGGGCAAGCGTCTTTTAATTTCATGGCTGCAGTCACCATCTGCAGGGATTTTGGAGCCCCCCCAAATAAAATCTGACACTGTTTCCCCATCTATTTCCCATGAAGTCATGCGACCAGATGCCATGATCTTAGTTTTCTGAATTTTGAGCTTTCAGGCAACATTTTCACTCTCCTCTTTCAGTTTCATCAAGAAGCTTTTGAGTTCCTCTTCAATTTCTGCCATAAGGGTGGTGTCATCTGCATATCTCAGGTGATTGATAGTTCTCCTGGCAGTCTTTGTTCCAGCTTGTGCTTCTTCCAGCCCAGTATTTCTCGTGATATACTCTGCATATATATTAAACAAGCAGAGTGACATTACATAGCCGTGACAGACTTGTTTTCCTATTTGGAACCAGTCTGTAGTTCCATATCCTGTTCGAACTGCTGCTTCCTGACCTGAATATAGGTTTCTCAAGAGGCAGGTCGGGTGGTCTGCTATCCCCATCGCTTTCAGAATTTTCCGCAGTTTATTGTGATCCACACAGTCAAAGACTTTGGCATAGTCAATAAGGCAGAAATAGATGTTATTCTGGAATTCTTTTGCTTTGTCAATGATCCAGCTAATGTTGGCATTTTGATCTCTGGTGCCTCAGCCTTTTGTAAAACCAGCTCGAACATCTGGAAGTTCATGGTTCATGTATTACTGAAGCCTGGCTTGGGGAATTTTGAGCAGTGCTTTACTAGCGTGTGAGATGGATGCAATTGTGCCATGATCTGAGCATTCTTTGGCTCTGCCTTTCTTTTGGATTGGAATGAAAACTGACCTTTTCCAGCCCTTTAGCCACTGGTGAGTTTTCCAAATGTGCTGCCATATTGAGTGACGCACTTTCACAGCATCACTAAAAGGGGGCAAAATCCCTAAACAGACGTTTCTTTAAAGAAGACCTACAGATGGCTAACAAACACATGAAATATGCTTAAAATCATTCATCATTAGAGAAACAAAAATTAAAATTTAATGCGTAGTCATATCACACGGTTCAAAGTGGCCATCACCAGAAATTATACAAGCACGAAATCCTGGGGAGGCTGTGGAGAAAAGCTAACCCTAATACACTGCTAGTGGTAACACAAACTGATACAACCTGTATGCAGAACAGTCTGGTGATTCCTTGAGAAACTTGGACCAGAACTGTCATATGACTGATCAACCCCTCTTCTTGGCGTATACCCAGAGGGGATTACAATCAAAAGAGACACATGTGCCCCAATGTTTATTACAATTCTCTTTCCGAAAGCTATGACATGCACGTAATCTAGATGCACATCAGCAGATGAAAATATAAGGAAGCTGTGCTATATATTCAAATAGAATATTACTTAGCTACAGAAAAACATATATTTGTGTCACTTTTAGTGAGGCAGTTCAACCTGCAGACTATTATTCAGAGTAAAAAAAAAGTTAGAAAGAGAAAGGCAAATATTGTTTATTAATGAATATAAATGGGATTTAGGAAGACAGTAACAATGATTCTGCATGAAGGCCAGTAAAAAAGATCCACATATAAAGAACAGACTCTGAGACTCAATGGGAGAGTTCAATGATGGGATGATTTGAGAAAATAGCATTGAAACAGGTACATTACCATACATAAAAGAGATGACCAGCGCAAGTTCAATGCATGAAAGATGCACCTAACTCTTGTGCTGTGGACGAACCCAGAAGCGTGGGGTAACAAGGGAAGTTTGAGTTGTGTTCAGGATAGGGGGACACATGTATCCATGCGGCTGATTCATGTTGATGTATATGTCAAAAACCATCACAGTAATGCACAGTAATTCTATTCCAATTAAAATAAATCATTTTTTAAAAGAAATATGAAGAAATACAAAAAGAATGCATTCAGAAATAGCAGGGACATGCTCCAGAATACAACCTCAACAGTTGTTTCATATCTATTCAAGAAAGCGGGCTTAGGAGGGGCAGAACATGTGTGCTGGTATAAAAGCTGAAAGTCGAAGAAGGTAAGCTTGAGATTGCAACTATGCAGTTGCAGCATGACCTCAGTATCATAGTCTACATAGTGAAAGATGCATGCGGCAGAATGCAAGCTTAGTAGATCGGCATTACTACTGTGGAGCGTAGGCTCAGTAGGAGTTAAATGCATGCACTTGAGCGTCCTTTCAGGAGTGACGGTGCGTATGTTTCAGAGTGAAGACAAAGAGATGCAGCAAAAGTGCTCTAAAATGGTGGACAAATACTTGTAAGAAGGAAGGTTCAGAGTGGAAGCTCAGTATTTGCTATAGACTTAGACTTAAGTTGAAGACAGTAGGGAAGACCACTCGATGATTCAGGTTTGACCTAAATCAGATCCCTTATGATGGTACAGTGGACATGAGAAAATATTTAAGGGATTAGGCATAATAGAGTGCTTGAAGAACTACATATGGAGGTTCATGACATTGTACAGGAGGCAGTGATGAAGACCAACCCCAAGAAAATGAATGCAAAAAGGCAAAATGGTTGTCTGAGGAGGCCTTACAAATAACTGAGAAAGGAATAGAAGCAAAAGGCAAAGGAGAAAAGGGAAGATATACCCATATGAATACAGTGTACCAAAGAATAGCAAAGAGCGATAAGAAAGCCTTCCTTGGTGATGAGTGCAAAAAATAGAGGAAAGCAACAGAATGGGAAAGACTAGAGATCTCTTGAAGAAAATTAGAGATACCAAGGGAAAATTTCATGCAAAGGTGGACACAGAAAAGAACAGAGATTGTATGGACTGAACAGAAGCAGAAGATATTAAGAAGAGGTAGCAAAAATCTATACCGCAAAGATTGAAGAACTATGCAGAAAAGATCTCCATGATCCAGATAATCATCATGATCTAATCACTCACCTAGAGCCAAACATCCTGGAATGTGAGGTCAAGCGGGCTGCAAGAAGCATCAATAGAAACAAAGCTAGCGGAGATAGAGAACTCCACTTGAGTGGTTTAAAATCCTAATAGATAGTGAGTGCTATGAAAGTGCTGAACTCAATATGCAAGCAAATTTGGAAAACTCAGCAGTGGCTACAAGACTGGAAAAGATCAGTTGTTCCAGTATATGCATTTTAGAGCTTCTTCTCTGTAGTGGTGAAATGTGTTCCACACAGAGTTAGATAGGACTGAAGCAATCCTGTGCAAATAGTTGCAAGATTTTTTTTTTTTAACCTGTAGCAGCTTTTTTCCAATGAGAGTTAACTGTGAAGGTGTAGCAGCTGCTTGGCTTTCAGGGACCCACGTGGTGTCAGATGGACAGGGTGCAGAGACACAGACTGACTATACCACAGGAGTTATGGCCGTATCAGAGCCTTTTTCTTTCTTTCTTTCTTTTTTTTTTTTTTTAATTTTTTGAGCCCTTGTATCCGGTGATAAGAAGGCGTCTTTGGCCAGTCTTCTCCCTCGTTCCACCTATTCGGCCATTCAGGAGGCTTCCTTGCCTGGGATCCTTCTCTGTCGTTCAATGGGTCAGCACATAGAGCGAATTTCCTGGCTAGGGTCCTCCTGTGTAAATCAGTGCATCTGACACTTAAAGGAGCATCCTGAGTGGGATTCTACTCTAGTATGGTGAATCAGGCACTTAAAGGAGGACCTTGGGAGGTGTCCTGCTCTGCATTTCAGTGTGTTCAGCATTTGATGGGTCAGCCTCACTATTGTAGTAACTGCTGATGCTAGCATGTGGGGAGAGAGAGGCTATGGTGATTGCTCCACCCCCGACATGTGACTCGGTGTTATTGCCTTGCTTTCATGGCTGCCTGGCTTTCCTCCACAGGCATACCCTACCACAGTGTCCTTCTTCAAACCCCCTCTCTCCATCTCTCCCCAGGAAACAGCAGCCCTCCCCATGAATTGCCTCAATGTCCCTAAACTGCAGCTGCCAGCCACGGGGACTTTCAAGGGATGGATGTCCTTGTACGGGGTATGTAGGGCTGCAGCAAGGACCCTCTGATTCTCATTGCACCCAGCTTTCCACAGATCAACTGTTTCACTCTCAGCTTTAAATGTCTATTCTACAATTCAGACGATTGACCCAATGTGGGATTGGATCTCAGCTTCAGTTCCTTCCCCCACTCAGGGCAGATCCAGTCCTACTAACACTCTTGATTTTTCCCCCAGTTCTTTCCCCCGACTGAGTTTTGCGTGGTTCTATATATTCTTTTCCACTTGTCAGGTACTCCTGTCTACTTTCCGGTAATGTTCTGATTACTCTTCTGTGTCTGAAGGTGTATGCCTGATGTATCCATGGAGAGATGTACTCCACATCCACTTATAGCTCCACCATCTTGTTCTCTCATCTCACGAGAGTTTTAGAGCACAGGATCCACCGTGGTAATAGGTGTGCTATAAAATGTGAGTTTGGATATACTCTTGAGGGCAAGCTCAGTGATTTTAGCACTGCTGATCTAAAGCGCGGATTTAGTGTTGGCCAGACATATGCTTCAAATGTTAAGAAAATTATGTATGGTGTGCCAATTCTAGAGCACAAGGTCAGTGTTTGTGTACCATTTCCTGTAGAATGCAAGTTCACTTGTGGAAAGAGGTATGCTCCGCAATGCAACTGAGCAGTTTTAGACATCTTGTGGTAGAGTACATGCTCAATAGTGGCAGGAACTGTGCTCTAGTGTGCATTCAGCAGTGGCTGGACGCATGTTGCCAGTGCCAATGGGATGGCTTCAGACAGCCTGCTCTAAAGTGCAAGAACACTAGTGGCAGAACGTGTGCTCCGGATTGCGAGCTAAGCTGTTTCAGTACTTCCAGGCTAGAACAGAGACGCAGTAGTGAGGCATGCAGGCTCCAAAGTGTCACACCCGTTCTAGAGCACAGTCTTAGTAGTGGTGGGGAGAATCCGCAAAAGCACCATCTCAGGAGATGAAGCACGTGTTCTCGAAAGCCAAGATTCAGGATTTGAAGCATGCCTGCTCTAGATCATGGGTCTGTATTAAGAGGGGTATGCCTAAAGTGTGTTTCACTGTTGAGAGGCATGCTGAAGAGCTAAGTTCAGCAGATGCAACATGCCTGCTCTACATGTGCTTCAGAGTGTTGTCTCAGGAGTTGCAGTGCCCTTGCTCAAGAGTGCAGACTGCAGAGGGACATGTTCTCTTGAAAGCTGGGTTTTTATTTTTGGTTGCATATCCAGAGATCAAATTCAGAAAATGTGATATACCTGCTGTGCCACACAAGCTCAGTAGCGGGAAGACAAGCCCTCAACAGTGCAAGCGCAAGGGTTGTGGCATATGTGTATGGTGATGCACGATCAATTGAGGCAGGACATATGAAGCATACACCAGGTCTGTAGCGGTGGCACATCATCCACAGATATACAGGTACACTACTCACAGCTTGCACAGTCTAGAGTGCTGGGTGACTAGCAGCAAAATGGCTGGTATAAAATATCACTGGGGTAATTGTTGCACACACCTTCTCGAGCAATACCTCAAGGAAGTTAATATAACACTTCAGAATTCAAGGTCACTAGTGGTCACACAGTTGATCTAGAACGACGGTTCACTCGTGGAGATGATATGTGTTTTAGAAAGCAGCCTCCTGGAGTAGGTCCTCCAGAGTGCAGGAAGAAGCGTGGGGAAAATATGCAACAGAGGGCAAGCCAAGTCATTGGCAATTTTCAGCTGCAGAGTGTAGGCTCACAGGTTTAAGCACCCAGGCCATCGAGCAAGATTAGTCGTAGTGGAACTCATGCTCTCTAACGCAGGCTCAGCAGTGATAAAGGAGTGTACCAGGGTGCAAAACCAGTAGCTGAAACATGAATATTTGGGGGCCTGGGCTTACAAGTGGCAAGACACAGGCTTCCGAGTCTGAAATTAGTAATGGCCACACATATGCTCTAGACCACATGCTCACTAGCTGTTCCATGCCTGCTTAGTGTAAGGACTCAGAAGTGACAAGTGTGCTGTAGTGCTAGGATTTATACTGCTGGGATGTATGATTCAGTGTGCAGTTGTGTAGTTCAGACATTATTACTCTACAGCACAGTCTCCGTAGTGTCAGAACATTGGCTCTTGAAGGCAGAAGCAGCAGCAGTGGTTTCAAATCAGGGGTCAGTAACTGTGAAAAGCTTCTTGCATTTTCAGTCGTTACCGCATGCCAGGTCCGGAGTGCAGACGCACTTGGTTGTGACACTTATGCTCTAGAGTTGTAATGTATGTGCCAGAGTGCAAACTAACTAGCGCACCTGTCCTAATTCAATTCTTAGTAAAAGCAGCATGCAAACTCGTGATTTCAACCTCAGTAGTTGCTGCATGCATCATCAGAAGTAGTGGTGCATACACTCATTTGATCTCTGGTTCCTCTGACTTATCCAAAACCAGCTTGAACATCTGGAAGTTTATGGTTCATGTAGTGCTGAAGCTTGGCTTGGATATTTTGTGCATTACTCTACTAGCGTGTGAGATGAGTGCAATTGTGCAATAGTTTGAGCATTCTTTGGCATTGCCTTTGTTTGCGATTCGAATGAAAACTGACCTTTCCCAGTCCTGAGCTGCTGCTTAGTTTTTTAAATTTGCTGACATATTGAGTGAAGCACTTCCGCAGCATAATCGTTTAGGATTTCAACTAGCTCAACTGGAATTCTATCACTTCCACTCACTTTGTTCATAGTGATGCTTCTTAAGGCCCACTTGACTTCACATTCCGAGGTATCTGGATGTAAGTGAGTGATCACATCGTCATGATTATTTGGGTTGTGAAGATCTTTGATGTCCAGTTTTTCTGTGTGCTCTTTGCCACCTCGTCTTCATGTCTATTGCTTCTGTTAGGTCCATACCATTATGTCCTTTATTGCGCCCATCTTTGCATGAAATCCCCCCTTGGTATCTCCGGTTTTCTTGAAGAAATCTTTAGTCTTCCCCATTCTATTGCTTTGCTTTATTGCTTTGCTTTATTTCTTGGCACTGATCACCGAGGAAGGCTTTCTTCTCTCTCCTTGGAACTCTGTGTTCAGATCGGTATATCTTTCCTCCTCTCCTTTGCCTTCATTTCTCTTCATTCACAGCTAATTGTAAGGCTTCCTCAGGTAGCCATTTTGCCTTTTTGCATTTCTTTTTTCTTGGGAATGGTCTTGATCCCTGTCTCCTGTACAATGTCATGAACCTCCATCCATAGTTCATCAGGAATTCTATCAGATCTAGTCCCTTACATTTATTTCTCACTTACACTGTGTAATCATAAGGGATTTTATAGGTCATTCCTGAATGGCTTAGTGGTTTTTTCCTACTTTCTACAATTTAAGTCTGAATTTGGCAATACAGATTTCATGATCTGAGCTGCAGTCAGCCTCTGGTCTTGTTTTATGCTGTCTAGGAAGAGTAAGCGTCTTTTCATTTCATGGCTGCAGTCACTATCTTCAGTGATTTTGGAGCCTCCCCCCCTCCCCCCCAAAAAACCAGTCTGCCACCATTTCCACTGTTTTCCCATCTATTTGTCATGAAGTAATGGGACAGGATGCCATCTCAGGTTTCCTAATGTAGAGCTTTAAGCCTACTTCTTCACTTTCCTCTTTCACTTTCATCAAGAGACTCTTCAGTTCCTCTTTAGTTTCTGCCATGAGGGGGGTGTCATCTACATATCTGAAGTTTTTGACATTTCTCCTGGCAGTCTTGATTCCAGTTTGCATTTCTTCCAGCCAAACATTTCTCTGCATAGAAGTTAAATAAGCAGGGTGACAATATATACCCTTGAGGTACTGCTTTTCCTACTTGGAACCAGTCTGTTATTCAATGTCCAGTTCTAACTGTTGCTTCCTGAACTGTATACAGGCTTCTCAAGAGGCAGATCCGGTGGTGTGGTACTACCGTCTCTTTCAGAATTTTCCATAGTTTATTTTGATCCGTACACTCAAGGCTTTGGCATACTCAGTAAAGCAGAACGAGATGTTTTTCTGGAACTTGCTTGCTTTTTTGTGAAGATCCAGCAGATGTTGGGAATTTGTTCTTTCATTCCTCTGTATTTTCTAAAACAAGATTGAATATCTGGAAGTTCATGGTTCACATATTGCTGAAGCCTGGCTTGGAGAATTTTGAGCATTTCTTTGTCAGCATGTGAGATGAGTAAAATTGCATGGTAGTTTGAACATTCGTTGGCATTGCCTTTCTCGAGACTGGAATGACAACTGACCATTTCCAACTGAGCCACAGCTGAGATTTTCAAATTTCTTGTCTTATTGAGTACATCACTTTCACAGCATCGTCTTCGAGGATTTGAAATAGCTCATCTGGAATCAAAGCCATAATAGAGCCCACTAATTCCCTAATGGACACTGCATGGACTCTCAGAACATGTGAGATCAACAGCCATCTTCTATAACAACAACAACAAATAGTTCTCTCAACAAGAAAACTTACACAAGCCACTGGTCCCACCACATTAACTTGGAGGAGACCACCCAATTAATAGCAATGATGGCCCTCTGGTGTGCAGAAAATAGACCTCGAATACAGTCATCGAAACAACATGAAAAGGCAGAGACATATCCAGCAGATGAAGGAATACAATGAAAATCAACAAACCAGTGAAAGGGGAGGAGGTAGGAAGTCTACAGGAAAAACAGTTCAGCACAATAATAGTCAATGTCTTGGAAACAAATGGATCTACAGATAAATAGACTTCAGACATGGATTGATAAGATGAAAGGGGTGTTTTAAGTGGACCTGGAAGAAATCATGAGTAGTCAATCAATAATGAATGATGAAATAACTGAGATAGATATCACTCTGGGCAACAGGTACAGTACTGTAACTGAGGCAGAAGAAAGACTAAGTGAGCTGGAAGATCGGATATGGGAAATAAATGAAGCAGTGCAGGAAATAAAAAAAAAGAAAGAGAAATGTAGACAATCACAGAGACCTATTGGACAATGATAAATGCCCCCATATTTAAATCACAGGTTTCTCAAAGAAAGAAGACAAAAGGAAAGGGCATGAGAAAATATTTGAGGAGGAAATAGTTAAAAATGTCCCTGAAATGGGAAAAAAAAAGAAAAAACAAACAAACAGACACTTAAGATGAAAAATCCCAGTGTGTCCCATAGGGGTAAAACCAAGACACAACATGTCAAAACACACATTAATCAAAAACAAACAAACAAATAAATATACACAATGAACAAATATTCAAGGTAACAAAGGAATCACAACAAATAACATAGAAGGGAATCCCCATAAGAATAACAGCTGATCTTACAATAGAAACTCTTCAGCTTAGAAGGGAATGGCAGGATGCACCTAAAGTGCTGAAAGGCAAAAGCCTAAAGCCAAAATTACTCTATCCAACAAGGATAGTATTCTCATTCAAGAGACAAAACAAGAGCTTTACAGACAAAAGCAGTTAGTGTTCAGAACGACCAAACCAGCACTTCAGCAAATGCTGAAGGATCTTCTCTAGATAGGAAACAGAAAAGCTTATAAAAACAAAGCCACAAAATATATAGTAAATGGAAAGAAGATCATACTTATCAACAACTACCTTAAACAGAAATGGGCTAAATGCTCCAACGAAAAGGCAAAGACTGGGTGAATGCATACAAGAATGTACTGTCTGCAAGAAAACCACCTCATACCTAGGGACACATACAGCCTGAAAGTGATGGCCAGGAAAAAGCTATCTTGTGAAAATGGAGAGCAAAAGTGGGAGGAGCGATATTCATATCAGATAAATGGACATTACCTAAAGACCACTATAGGAGACAAAGAAGGTTGCATTACAGAACATTCTAGGTATCAATCCAAGAAGAAGCTACATGCACCCAATGTAGGAGCACCTCAGTACAAGAGGCAATTGCCAACAACTAGTAGAGCAGAAATAGACACTAACAAATAGTATTGGGTGAACTTAATACTTCACTCATATCATGAACAGATCATCCAGACAGAAAATGAAATAAGGAAAACTCAGATTTTAAAAGATACATTAGACCAGTTTGAGCTAATTGATATCTACAGGTCATCCCACCGCCAAAGAACAGATTTCACCTGTTTCTCCTTTTTTTCTCCTTTTTCTCACGTGCAAATGGAACATTATCTTAGGACAGATCACACCCAAGGTTAGATCACATCTAACCTTAATAAACTTCAAGATATTGTAATATTTTCAAGCATAATTTCTGATCACAATGTTGTTCGATCAGATATCAACCACAGGAAAACGACAACAACAACAACTAGAGGAAACACAAATAATTTGGAGGCTAAAACCCCCAAAATTCACATTTGAATTCAACAAAATCCAGAGTTTTCATGAAAAAAAAAAAACCTTTGCCAAAATAGTCATAGGTGGAACATACCTTAACATAATCAAAGCCAAATATGACAAAACCATTGTAAACATTATTGTCAAAAATGGAATGCTGAAAAAAATCCCTTTAAAGTCAGCATGAAGACAATGTGCCCGCACTCATCAGTACTCGTTCTGGGAATTCTAGCTACAGTTTTCAAAGAAGAAAAAGATATGAACAGAATCCTCATTTGTAAAGAAGAGGTATAACTGTCTATTTGCACATGCTATTACCCTTTACAAAGAAAACCCAAGAGATGCCACCAGACAATTCCTGGAGTCTATCAATGAATACAGTAAATGTGAAGGGTATAAAACTAATACACAGAAACCCTTATAGTCCTACACATTCACAATGAAAACTCAGAAAGAGAAATTAAGGAACAATCCTGTTCATCATTGCAATGAAAGGAATAAAACAACTAGAAATGAGTTTGCATAAAGAGACAAAGGATGTCCCCGATGGCTCAATTGGTAAAGAAGCTGCCTGCAATGCAGGAGACTCCTGTTTGATTCCTGGGTCACGAAGACCCCCTGAAGAAGGGATAGGCTAGCCACTATGGTGTTCTTGGGCTTCCCTTGTGGCCCCAGCTGGTGACAAATCCTCCTGCAATGTGTGAGACCTGCGTTTGAGGACTGGGTTGGGAAGATCCTCTGGAGAAGGGAAAGCTACCCATTCCAGTATTCTGGCGTGGAGAATTTCAAATTCCATACGCTGTATAGCCCATGGGATTGCAAAGAGTCAGACGTGACTGAGCAACTTTCACTTTCCCAGAAGGATAAAAGAAAGCACTGAGGAAAGAAATCAAAACATATATAGATGGAGACAGATATCATGTTCTTGGATTGGACTAATTGATAGAGTTAAAATCAATATACCAGCCAAAACAATCAATAGATTCAATACAATACCTCTCAAGCTACCGACAGTATTTTTCATAAACTAGAACAAATTATTTTACGATTTGCATGGAAACACATAAGACCTCGAAGAGCCAAAGCAGTTTTGAGAAAGAAGAATGGAACTAGAGGAGTCAAATTTTCTAGCTTCAGACTACACTACAAAGATATCAAGAGAGTATGAAACTTGCACAAACATAGAAATATAGACCAATGGAAAAAAAAATATGAAGTCCAATGATAGATTCCTGCCCCCATTATCTTTGCCGATGCAGGCAAAAATGCACAACAGAAAAAGACATTTTCTTCAAAAAAGTGTTATGGGAAAAGTGGACTGCTCTGTGTAGAAACTAGAACGCTATCTAACATCATGTTCAAAAATAAACTCAAAATGGATTACAGGTGGAAAAGTAAGACCAGAAAATATACCACCCTCAGAGTACAATATAGGTATAACCACCATAAAATACGTCACAGCAAGGTTCTCTGTGGCCCATTGCCTAAAGGAAATAAAAATGTTTTAAAAAAAGGAACCTAATTAAACTCTACAGCTTTTGTACAAGAAGGAAACTATAATTAAGGTGAATATGTAGCTTCAGAATTGGAAGAAAATAATAGCAATTCTGAGTGAACTCCGGGAGTTGGCGATGGACAGGGAGGCCTGGCGTGCTGTGATTCATGTCGTCGCAAAGAGACAGACACGACTGAGCGACTGAACTGAACTGAACTGAATAGCAACTGAAAAGCTAACAAAAAATTTGACTCCAAAATATGCAAGCTGCTCACTCATCTCAATACTCAGCTACAAATACTACTCAGTAAATCAAACCACCAATCAAAACATAGGTAAAAGCCCTCTGCAAAGAAGATATACAGATTACTAACAGACACAGAAACGTTGCTCAGCATCACTCATTATAAGCGAAATGCAAATCAAAACCACATTGAGGTATCATTTCACACTGGTCAGATTGGCCATCATTAAAATGTCTACAATATAACTGCTGGAGAGGGTGTGGAGAAAACGGAACCTTTTTACACTGTGGATGGGAATGCAAACTGGTACAACCATTATGGAGACTCCTTAGAAAGCTGGAAAGAGAAATACCATATGATCCAGCGATCCCGCTCTTAGGCATGAACTTCAAGGAAACGAGATTGGTAAGAAACAGTACTCCAGTCTTTATTGAAGCACTGTTTGCAATACCACGGATGCGAAAGTGACCAGGAGGTCCATCAGCAGATGAATGGTTAAGGAAGTTTTGCTACATATACATATGAAATATTACTCAGGTATAAGAAGTCATGCATTTGAGTCAGTTCTAATGAGTGGGAAGAGCATGAAACCTATTACACAGAATGAAGGAACTAAGAAAGAGAGAGACAAAACTCTATATTAACGCACAGATGTGGAATTTAGAAAGATGGGCTCTATGCAGGCAAGGAGAAGAGACAAGGATCTCAAGAACCGACGTTTGACTCAGTGGGAGAAGGTGAAGGTGGGATGCCTTGAGAAAAGCACATTTAAATGGGTACGGTACCATATGTAAAAAATAGAAGACCAGTGTGAGGTTTTACAACATGGGTGATATGGGATACCCATGTCACAACTTCTGAACTTGCAATCTAATGCATGCATCAGCCACCAAGGAGCCCTCATTCTAGTGCACGTCGTGCACATTCTGAGCTTGCAGCCTCCAGCTCTCGTTTTACCCCTTCTGACATCACGATCCAGGGTAGGCTGTGGTAACTGCTGAATTTGCACTTTAGGGGAGGCATCACAAACTTACTAAGCCCGCATTCTAGAGCAAACATGCTGTGTCTTGAACCTGAACTCTGGAGCAGGCATCTTGCCACTGATAATACTGTTCATCATCAGCTAGTGTTTCACTGTCATGACAAGTTCCCATTGCTTCTTCATCTCTGGTCATCACTCTGTGTCGCTTACCACCATCCAGTGTTTCTCTCAGTTCTGTAACCTGTTTCGAGTGCTTGTTCAACTCACTCTGGGACAAACATATCTAGTATTCAGTGCTGTGACAGGTTCAGTGTTTCTTCATCCTCCCCTAGTTAAACACAACAGTAGTTTACCATCCTTAGTGTTTCATTTTGTGACGGGCTTCTATCCACTCCAGGTCTAACACACTCAGTAGATTATCATCATCCAATGTCTTAACTGCGGAACATCCCACAAGTCTTCTTCATGCCCCCCATGTCAAACGTACCCAGTAGCTTATCACTATCCCATGTTTCAGTGCAGAGAGATGATTCAAGCGTTTCTTCATTTCCTCCAGGTAAAGCACACTCAGCACTTTGTCACCAGTGTTTCACCTGAGACGTGATTCTTCTTCATTTATGCAGTTGGCTGTGTTGGGTCTTAGTTGTGTCACGTAAGATAGTCCTTGCGACAAGCCAACTCTAACCATGGCATGAAGTCTCTGGAGTGTGAGAACTTCAGTATTTGCAGCTATGCAGGTTTAGTTACTCTGTAGCATATGGGATGTTACTTTCCCAATCGGGGACTGAACCTTCATCCCCTTCACTACAAGGTGGATGCTTAACCACTGGACCACCAGGAGAGGCCCTGTGACATGCTCTAAGTGCCTGCTTTTACACCTCATATGAAAGAGACACATTGTTTGATGGGAACATATCAGCATCCAGGGTTGCAAAGGTTGGACATGATTCAGGAACTTCTTCGTCCACACTGGTCAAATACAAGCAGGTGTTTATCACAATGTAGTGCCATTCCACGTGCTTCTTCATTGATTACTGGCTGAACGTATCCAGTAGATTATCATCGTCTACTGCTTCAGTGCAGTGACACCTCGAGTTATTCTTCATGCACACTGGGTCAAACACATCCAGTTGTGTATCTCCATCCAGTGTTTCACTGCTGTGACATGCTTTCAGTGTTTCTCCATCCACCCCAGATCAAGCATACTAAGTAGCTTATTATCCACACTTCAGAGAGGAGGTTCAGCCACATCTTTCTCCACCCCAGGTAAAATAGCCTCACCAGCTTATCCCTTGCTGCTTTTCACTGCTCTCACAAGTTCAAGTGCATCTTTATCAAACACACCAGCAGTTTATCACCATCCAGCACTTCCAAGCTGTGACACAAACTGCTGTATCATCCAGACTGGAAAAATACATCCAGTACTTTACTAAAGTCCGTGTTTCAGTGCTATGACGTGACTCAAGTGCCTATTCATCCACTCCCTGCAAAAACACACTCTGTAGTTTATCACCATGCAGTGCTCAGTGCCTTGACAGAGGACATGTTCCGAATGCTTCTTTGTCCACCTGGTGTCAAATACTCAATAGTTTTCCCACATCTGTATTTCAGTACTGTGAATCACTGTGTATGCTCCTTTGTCAATCCTGGCCCATCACTCCTTGGAGTTTACCATCCTTCAGTGCCTCAGTGCTGTAATGTGCTTCATGTGCTTCATCTTCTCCTGAAAAACATACTCATTAGTGTATCATCATCCAATATTCAGTACAGTGATATGCTTCAAGTGCTTAATAGTCCACATCAGTTGAACATTCCCAGCAATTTATCATTAGCCAAGGTTTCAGGGCCGTAACTTGTGGCATTTAGTAGGCGCTTGTTTGATCCCCACAGGTGAAACTTAACAACTGTTTTTCGCCATTTATTCTATCAGTGCTGTGACATACTACAGTGCTTCCTTAACTGGTCTGGGTTAATACACACATCCGTTCTTTCAGTGCTGATTAATGCACAAGTGCTTCTTCAACTATCCTCTTCAAATACATACAGTAGTTTTGGAACTCATGAAAATAAAACTCTTTCACAGTTTCCATTGTGTCCTGATTTATTTGCTATCAAGAGGTGGGACTGGATGACATGATCTTAATTTATTGAATGTCGAGGTTTAAGTCAACGTTTTAAATCTCCACTTTCATCTCAGCAAAGAGCTCTAATCCCTCGTCTGCTTTCTGTCATGGGCATGTCTGAGTTTATTTATGTTTCTCCCAGCAATTTTGATTCCACTTTGCGCTTCATCCAGTCTGACATTTTGCGTGATATACTGTGTATGTAAGTTAAATAAGTGGCGTGACAACAAGACAGCCTTGACCTACTCCGTTACCAATTCTGAACAACTCCATTGTTCCTGTCTGATTCTGTTACTTCGTGACCTGCATACAGGTTTCTCAGGAGCCAGGTAAAGTGGTCTAGTATACCCACCTCTTTAAGAATTTTCCACAGTTTCTGTGACCCCCACAGTCAAAGGCTTTAGCATAGTGAATGAAGCAGAAGTAGGTCATTTTCTGGAACTCCCTGCTTTTTCTATGATCCAATGAATGTTGGCAATTTGATCTCTGGTTCCTCTGCCTTTCGTAATCCAATTTGTACATCTGAAAGTTCTCAGTTCACATACTGTTGAAACCTAGATGGAGGCATTTGGAGCATTACCCAGCCAGCATATGAAGTGAGAACGACTGGGCAGCAGTTTGAGCATGCCTTCACAATGCCCCTTTTTGGGATCAGAGTGAATCTGACCTTTCCCTGTCCTGTGGTCATTGATGAGTTTTCCAAATGTCCTGGCACATTGAGTGCAGCATTTTAACAGCATTATCTTTTACAATTTGAAATAGCTGAGCTTCAAGTCTATCATCTTGACTAGCATTGTTTGTGGTATTTCTGCCTAAGATCCACTTGACTTCACACCCCAGGTTGTCTGCTCTATGTGAGTGATCACACCATTATGGCTTTGTGGGTGATTAAGCAGAGAAGGTGACGGCACCCCACTCCAATATTCTTGCCTGGAAAATCCCATGGACAGAGGAGCCTGGTAGTGAGCTGTCCACGGGGTCACGAAGAGCTGGACATGAGAGAAGCGACATAGCAGCAGCAGCAGCAGCAGCGGCAGCAGGTGATTAAGACCTTGCTTTGGTACAGCTCTTCTCGTATACTCTTGCCAGCACTCCATCACATTTTCTCCTTCTGCTAGCTTCATACCCCTTCTGTCCTGGATTGTGCCCATGTCTCATGAAATATTCCCTTGCAGTCTCTCAGTTTCTGGGCAAGATTTCTCGTCTTTCCTATTCTATTGTTCCCTCTATTTCTTACTGGCATTAAATACACACAATATTATATCCCCATCCAGTGTGTAAGTTTAGATATGCTTCAAGTGGTTTTTAATCCACTCCAGAAGAAATTAATGTGACAGCTATCACCATCCATTTTTTCTGTATTGTGACATGTTTTGAGCCTCCTCCATCCCCTCCAGGTAAAACACACCCTGTACATTTTCATCATTCGTTGATGCTGCGCTATTACCGGCTTGAAGGGTCCCTTTGTCTCATTTAGTCAAACACTCCCTGTCGTTTACCACTATCCAGTGTTCCAGTACTGTGGCATGCCTCATGTACTTCTTTATCCTCTCCAAATAAAATATGGTAGGTAGCTTATCACAATTCCTGTTTCGGTTCTGTGCTGAGTTTAAAGTCCTTCTTTAGGCCATTCTAGATAAAACGCATTCAGAAGTTTATGATGGTCCCATGTTTTCGTCTGTGCCATGCTTTCAGTTTCTCCTCATTCAACATGTATCAAACAAACCCCGTAGTTTATCATCATCCAGTGTTTCAAGGCCGTTTCCTGCTCAACTGCTTCGTCATTCTCTGCAGAAAATACATAACCAATAATTTATCACAATCCAGTGTGTTAATTCTGGCATATGCTTCAAAAGATCCTTTGTCCACTCAAGGTTGAGCACACTCTTAGTTTATCACCATCCATTGATTCAGGGCTAGTACATACTTTCATTGATTTTTCAACTACCACAGCTCATCATACACAATGATTTACCATGATCCAGTTTCAGTGTTGTGACAGGCTCCTTGTGCTTCTTTCTATATACAAGATCAAACACAGACCATCTGAAGTGTGAACATACAGTGTTTCAGTCATGAAACCCCCTTCAAGTGGTTCTTCACTTACTCCACAACAAATATACCATATAGGTTATCGACATTCATTGTTTCAATGTTGTAGCACATACTAATGGCTGCTTCACTAACTCCAAGTCAAACACATTCAGTGTTTTGCCACTATCTTGGGTTTCAGATCTGTGACATGCTTCAAGAGCTCCTGAAACTACTCACGGTCAAAGGCACTCTGTAGATTTGTTGTTGCTGACTGTTATATGTTGTTCAGTCATTCAGTCATCTCCCACTCTTCAAATCCCATGGACTTCAGTATGTCACGCCTTCTTGCCCTTGACCATCTCCCAGAGCTTGTTCAAACTCAAATCCACTGGGTCGGTGATGCCATCCAAGTATCTGGTCCTCCATCGTCCCCTTCTTCTGCTCCAATCTTTTGCGGCATCAGAGTCTTTGCCAACGAGTTGGCTCTTCACATCAGATAGCCATAATATTGGAGCTTCTGCCTCAGCATCAGCCCCTCCAGTGAATTTTCAGGATTGATGTCCTTTACAGTTGACTGGATTGATTTCCTTGCAGCCCAAGGGACTCACAAGAGTCTTCTCCAAGACTGTGGTTCAAAAGCATCAATTCCTTAATGTTCAGCCTCCTTTATGGTCTAACTTACATTGTCACATGACTGCTTAAAAAAAACACAAATATAGCTCTGACTATATGGACGCTTCTTGGCAAAGGGATGCCTCTGCTCTTTAACATGCAGTCTAGGTTTGTCACTGCTTTTCTTCCAAGAAACAAGTGTCATTTAATTTCATAGCTGCAGTCATCACCTGCCATGATTTTGGAGTCCAAGGAAACAGAAGTCTCTCACTGTTACCATTGTTTTCCCATCTATTTGCCATGAAATAATAGGACCAGATGCTAGGATCTTAGTGTTTTGAATGTTGCATCTTAAGCCAGCTTTTTCACTCTCCTCTTTCACCTGCATCAAGAGGCTCTTTAGTTATTCTTTGCTTGATGCTATATCGGTGGTGTCATCTGCATATCTGAAGTTATTGATATTTCTATTTTTCTCTTAATTTCAGCTTGTGTTTCCTCCAGCCCAGCATTTTCCAAGATGTCCTCTGCATATAAGTTAAATCAACAGGGTGACACATGTAGTAGTCTTTTTTTTTTTTTCCCAATTTCAAACCATCTGTTCTTCTTTATCTGGTTCTCACTGGTTGTTTCTTGACCTGGATACAGGTCTCTCAGGAGGCGTATAGGTAGTCTGGTATTTCCATGTCTTTAAGAATTTTCTGCAGTTTGTTGTGATCCACACAGTGGATTTTTATCATACTCAATAAAGCAGAACTATTTTTTTTTTAATAATAGTCTTGCTTTTTCCATGATCCAATGGATGTTACCAATTTGACCTCTGGTTTCTGTCTTTTCTAAATCCAGTTTGAACATTTGCAACTTCTAGGTTAATGTGCTGTTAAAGTCTTGCCAAGACAATTGTGAGCATGTCTTTGTTCGATTCACTTCAGCTGCTCAGTTGTGTATGACTGTTTGTGAGCCCATGGACTACAGCAAATCAGGCCTTCCTGTCCATCACCAACTCCCGCAGTTTACTGAAATTCATGTCCTTTGAGTCGATGATACCAGCTAACTGTCTCATCCTCTGTCGTCTCCTTCTCCTCCTGCTTTCAATCTTGCCAAACATCAGGGTCTTTTCAAATGAGTCAGCTCTTCACATCAGTTGGCCAAAGTATTGGAGTTTCAGCTTTAACCTCAGTCCTTCTAATGAATATTCGTGATTGATCTCCTTTAGGATGGACTGGTTGGATCTCTCAAGAGTCTCCTCCAACAAAAGAGTTCAAAAGCATCACTTCCTTGGTGCTCAGCTTTCTTTATAGTTCCACAGGTACATCCATACACGCCTACTGGAAAAATCATAATCTTAACTAGGTGGAGCTTTGTTGGCACATTAACATCTCTGCTTTTTAATACGCTGTCTCAGTTCAATTCAGTTCAGTCGTGTCCGACACTTTGCGACCCCATGAATCGCCACAAGCCAAGCCTCCCTGTCCATCACCAACTCTCTTAGTTCACTCAGACTCACGTCCATCGAGTCAGTGACGTTATCCAGCTAGCTCAGTTGTTCATAAATTGTCTTCAAAGGAGTTAGTGCGTAAAATAATGGCCGTTGTGTGATATTTGGAACATCATGTGACGTTGCCCTTCCTTGGATTTCAAACGAAAAACTGACCTTTTCCAGTCCTGCAGCCACTGCTGAGTTTCCCAAGTTTTCTGGCATACTGAGTGCAGCACTTCAACAATATCATCTTTTAAAATTTGAAATAGCTCAGCTGGTGTTCCATCACCTCCACTATCTTTGTTGGTAGTGATGCTTTCTAAGAGCCACTGGATTTCACACTCCAAGATGTCTAGCTGTAGGCGAGTGATCACCCCATCATGGTTATCTAGGTCATTGGGAACTTTTTGGATAGTTCTTCTATGTAATCATGCCAGCACTCCTTAATATCTTCCACTTCTTTTAGGTTCACACATTTTCGGCCCTTTATTATACACATATGTGCATGAAATACTCCCTTGATACCTATTTTCCTGAAGAGATCTCTAGTCTTTCCCAGGCTCTCATTCCCACTCAGTAGTTTAGCAACATTTATTGTTTCATGGATGTGACATGCTTCCAGTGCTTCTTATTCCACTTGAATTCCTACACTCCCAGTAGTGTATCAGAATCCCTTGTTTCACCCCAGGGACCGGCTTTACCTGCTTCTGCTCAACCCCAGATCAAACACATTCAGTACTTTATCCCCGTAGAGTATTCAGTGCATTAACATGTGGCACTTTCCAGTGTTTCCTTGTCATCTGGGACTAATCACCCAGTGGTATAAGTGTCATACTCTATTTTAGTACTGTTACACAGGTTAAGTGCTTCATTTTCTGACGCTAAAACACACTCATCATCCAGTGTCTTAGTGCAGAGACATGCTTGAGGAGCGTCTTCATCCACCCAGTCAAACACTCCCAGGAGTTTTTCACCATCCAGTGTTCAAGTTCTGTGACATGCTTCAAGTGCTCCTTTGTGTACACGGGGTCAAAGACACCCAGTAGTGTGTCGTTATCCAATGTTTCAGTTATGCAACATGCTTCTGGGTTTCTTCATTCCCTCAGGTCATCACACCAAGTGGTTTCTCACTATCCAGTGTTTCATGGTTACAGCATGCTTCCAGAGCTTCTTTTTCTCCCTGGGTCAAACATTCCAAGTCTCTTGCCCCGTCCACGTTTGAGTTCTTTGAAATGGATCATGTGCTTCCTGTCCACCCTGAATCAAGCACACGCAACAGTTTGTCACCATCCAGTGTTTCATGTTGGTGACAAGGTTCAGATACTTCCCCATGCACTCTGGGTCATACACACCCTGTTGTTTATCACCTGTTTCAGGTTTTTGACATGCATCAATTGCTTCTTGCCTATCCTGGATCAAACACACCAGTAGTTTAGCAACATCCAATGTTTCCGTACTGTAACATATTTCAAGAATTTTGCCGCACACCACTGTTCAGAAGTACCCAACAGTTTATCAGCATCCCATGCCTCAGTTCGAGGACTTGCCTCAAGTGCTTCTTCACAACCCCAGACAAAACATACCCAGTGGATTATCACCATCCACTGTTTCTGTCCTGTAGCATGCTTCATGTGCTTCTTCATCCTCTCTAGGTGAAGCACATGCAGTAGCTTATGACCATTGAGTGTTTCCATTTTATGGCAGATTCCAGGACGTTTCCATCCTCACCAGGCCAAACACACTCAAACATTAACACCATCCAATGTTTTACTGTGTGTGACATTCCTCAAGTCTTCCTCATTATCGCAAGTCAAACACATCCAAAACATTCACCACCTCCAGTTCCAATGCCAAGATCCACTTCAATGGTGTGTTCATTCTCCCCGTTTAAAGACATTCACTAGGCTATCACCATACAGTGTTGAAGTTCAGTGACATGCCTCCAGTGCTTCTCCATCCATCCAATGTCAAGCCCAGCTGGTAGTTACTGACCATTTAACATTTCATTGCATGGCGTGCTTCAGTCAAATGTGCCCAGAATATTTAAAAGAAAAAGGAAAAGAAAGAAAAAAAAATCACTCTTTAAGGGGTGATCAGTTCAGTTGAGTCACTCATTCATGTCCAGCTCTTTGTTATCCCATGAACTGCAGCAAGCCAGGCCTCCCTGTCCATCATCAACTCCCATGGGTAACCCAAACCCATGTCAACTGAGTCGGTGATACCATCCATCCATCTCAACTTCTGACGTCCCCTTCTCCTCCTGCCCTCAATCATTTTCAGCAACAAGATGCTTTCAAATGAGCCAGCTCTTCACATCAGCTGGCCAAATTATTGGAGTTTCAGCTTCAACATCAGTCCTGCCAATGAACACTAAGGACTGATTTCCTTTAGGATGGACTGGTTGGATCTCCTAGCAGTCCAAGGGACTCTCAAGAGTCTTCTTAAACACCCAGTTCAAAAGCATCAATTCTTCAGTGCTCAGCCTTCTTTATATTCCAAATCTTACATCCACACATGACTACTGGAAAAACCGTCGCGTTGACTAGATGGACTTTCTTGACAAAGTAAAGCCTCTGTTTTTCAATATAAATATAATAATCAATAATAATCAATTATCAGCAATAATCAATAATAATAATTAATCATCTAGGTTGGTCATAAGTTTCCTTCTAAGGACGAAGCGTCTTTTAATTTCATGGCTGCAGTCACCATCTGCAGCGATTTTGGAGCCCAGAAGTATAAAGTCATCTTCTGTTTCCACTGTTTCCCCACCTATTTGCCATGACGTGGCGACATCCGATGCCATGATCTTTGTTTTTTGAATGTTGAGAATTAAGCCAACTTATTCACTCTCTCGTGTCACTTTTATCAAGAGGCTCTTTAGTTCTTCACTTTCTGCCATAAGGCTGGTGTCATCTGCATATTTCAGATGATTGATATTTCTCTGTCAATCTTGTTTCCACCTTGAGATTCCTCCGGCCCAGTGTTTCTCGTTATGTAGTCTGTGTAGAAGTTAAATAAGCAAGGTGGCAATTATACAGCCTCGAGGTACTCCTTTTCCTTTTTGGAGCCAGTCTGTTGTTCTATTTCCAGTTCTAATTGTTGCTTCCTGACCTGCATACAAGTTTATCAAGGGGCAAGTCAGGTTGTGTGGTATTCCCATCTCTTTCAGAATTTCCCAAAGTTTATTGTGATCCACATAGTCAAAGTCTTAATAAAACAGAAGTAGATCTTCTTTTGGAACTCTCCTGGTTTTTCAATGATGCAGCAGATGTTGGCAATTTGATCTTGGTTGCTCTGCCTTTTGGAAAACCAACTCGAATAGCTGGAAGTTCCTGGTTGCTGTATTGCTGAAGCATGGCTTGGATAATTTTGCCCATTAATTTAGTAGCATATGAGATGAGTGCAACTGTGTAGTAGTTGGAGAATTCTTTGGCATTGCCTTTCTTTGGGATGGGAGTGAAAACTGCCCCTTTCCAGTCCTGTGGCCAGTGCTGAATTTTCCACATTTGGTGCCATGTTAAGTGCAACCCTTTCATAGCATGGTCCTTTGGGATTTGACTAGCTCAACTGGAATTCTATCCCCTCCACTAGCTTTCTTTGTAGTGATGCTTCCTAAGACCCACTTGAGTTTACATTCCTGGATGTCTGGTTCTAGGTGAATGATCACATCATCGTGATTATCTGCGTCATGACTATCTTTTATGTACAGTTCTTCTGTGTATTTTTGCTACCTCTTCTTAATATCTTCTGCTTCTGTTAGGCCCATATGACTTCTGTCCTTTATTCAGCCCATCTTTGCAAGAAATGTTTGCTTGGTATCTCTAAGTTTTTGAGGAGATCCCTAGTCTTTCCCATTCTATTGTTTCCTCTATTTCTTTAGTGCAGTGGGTGTGGCACAATTCAAAGGCTCTCTTCCCACTCTGGTCAGTCATAGTCAATAAGTGGTACCAACCAGTGTCCAGTGCTGTGACATATGACCAATTTCAATTCTTCCTTAACGAAGTGACTAAAAACATCCTGGAGTTTATCAATACACAGTGTTCCATGGCTGCCACTGGATTCGAGTACTTCCTCACCCACTCCAGGTTAACATAGTCCTTTATCACCATCCATTGCTTCAGTACACTGACAGTCTTCAAATGCTTCTACATTAATCCTGGTGTAAAATTTCTAGTAGTTATAAACGGCCAGTGTTTTACTTTGCAGCACGACCCAATGGCTTCTTCATGCTCACCCATACACCAACTCCGTAGTTTGTCGCCATCTAGTGTATACATGAAGTGACATGCTTAAAGAGCTTCCTCATCCACCCTAGATCTAGACAGTCAGTCTGTCGTCGCCATACAAGCGTTTCAGTGCTGTGACATGATTTGAAATGTCGTCTGTGCACACTGAGGCATACACAGCCAGCAGTTCACCATGCTCCAGTGTTTCAGGACTTTGATAAGATTAAATACGTTCTTGGCCCCACTAACGTCAATACACTCACCATTTATAACCATCTTGTTTCACTGCTGTGACATAATGTCAACTGCTTCTTCATCCATTCCTGTGTCAAACGAACTCAGTAGTTTTTTCCCCATCTAGTGCTAGTGTTCAGTACTATGAAATGATTCTGAAGCCTCTGTGTCCATTCCAGCTCAAACATAGTCCATATTCTCAACCAGTGCTTCAGTGATGTCACATGCTTCAAGTGCTTTCTTCATTCACTCCATACCAAGTACATACAGTCGTTCATAAGCATGCAATGTTTCAGTTGTGCGACATGCTTCAAATGGTTCTCTAATCCACTTGAGCTGAAACATACCCAGTAGCTTATGACCATTGGTGTTTCAGTGCTGTGACATGATTCAAGTCCTTCTTCTTCTACGCCATGCTGAACGCATGCAATAGTTTATCACCATCAGTTGTTTCAGTTCTGTTACATTCTTCAAGTCTTGTTTCATATACTCTGGTTCAAATACACCTAGAAGTCGTTCACCATCAACTGTTGAGTTCTGTGATATGTCTCAATTGTTTCTGTACATACCAGTTCATAAACACGCATACATTTTTCTCCATCCTGTGTTTTAGGGCTGTCATATGGTTAAATGAGTCCCCTTCTCACCCCAGGTCAAATACACCCAGTATTTGTCAACATCCAGTCTTTCAGCTAAGTGATACAGTTCAAGTGCTTCATCATCCATTCTTGGAAGACACAGCCAATAATTTGTCGAATTCCAGTGCTTCAGTGCTGTGAATTTTTTAAGTGTTTCTGCATCCAAATAGCTCAGGCAAGACTAAGAGATTATAACTATCACTGGTTCAGTTTTATGACATGGCTTAAGCGCATCTCCATCTACATTAGGTGGAACGCACTCAATAATTACCACCATCCTGTTACTCATAGGTAAAACATTCTTGGAATACTTTTTTGTCTACTGTGGGTCAAACACACCAAGGAGGTTTTCACCATTCAGTGTTTCAGTGCTGTGACAACTTCCACTGCTTCTTTGTGTACTACAGGTCAGCACACCAAGTGTCTTGTAACTACTAGCTTGCACTCTAGAGAACATACCTCTCTTCTACTGAGACTGAGATGTAGAGCATGCATCTCACCACTATTAAGACCCCATTCTAAGCACACATGCCACTTCTGCAGTGGCTAAACTCTGGAGGAAATGTGACAACACTTTTGACCCTGTATTCTAGAACACACATCTTACCATTGCTGAATCAGTGTTCTACAGAAGGCTTAGCACAACTACTGAGCTTGCACTCTGAAAGTATCATCCTACCTCTACTGAGTCAACATTATATGCCATACATGCTCCAACTTCTGAGTCTGCACTATGGAATACACATTATGCCAGTACTGAGCAAGCTCTAGTGTACACATGACAACGTACTGATCCCCACATCAAAGGGTAATGCTGAAAATTATTCAAAGTACTGCACTCTTGTGCTCATTTCACATACTAAGCAAGATAAGGCTCAAAATCCTTTGTGCTAGGCTTCAAAGTATTTGAACCAAGAACTTCCAAATATATGCGATGGATTTAGAAAAGGCAGAGGAATGAGGGCTTATACTGCCCACCTTCATTGCCTCCTAGAGAAAGTAGGAAGTCAAGAGATACCTGGAAATACAGGCAAGTTGGACCTTGGAGTACATATGAAGTATGGCAAAGGCTAACAGAATTCCCTAAGAGAACTCACCATTCATAGAAAACACCCTCTCCCAACAACACAAGAGATGACTCTTGAGATGGTCAATGCTGAAATCAGATTGATTCTGTTCTTTATAGCCGAAGATGGAGAAGCTCTTTGCAGTCAGAAAAAAAAAAAAAAAA
Source organism: Ovis canadensis (assembly GCF_042477335.2). Taxonomy (NCBI): domain Eukaryota; kingdom Metazoa; phylum Chordata; class Mammalia; order Artiodactyla; family Bovidae; genus Ovis; species Ovis canadensis. The sequence goes on from NC_091271.1 coordinate 14,753,179, forward strand.
AAACAAGACTGATCAGTTATATGGCTCAGATCAGGAATGCCTTAAAGAAAACTTCAGACTTAAGTTGAAGAAAGTATGGAAAACCGCTAGACCATTTGGGTTGGCCAAAATCAATCTCTTATGATTACGCAGTGGATGTGACAAATAGATTTGAGGGATTCGATCTTATAGACAGACTGCTTGGAGAACTATAGACCAAGGGTCATGACATTCTGCATGAGACAATGAACAAAACCTACCCAAGAAAAAGAAATGCAAAAAGGCAAAAGGTTTGTCTGAGGAGGCCTTACAAATAACTTAGAAAAGAAGAGAAGCTAAAGGCATAGGAGAAAAGGAAAGATAATCCATTTGAATGCAGTTTTCTTAAGAATAGCAAGGAGAGATAAGAAAAGCCTTCCTCAGGGATCAATGCAAAGAAACAGAGAAAAACAATAGGATGGCAAAGATCAGAGATTACCTCAAGAATGATACAGAAACCAAGGGAATATTTCATGCAAAGATGGGCACAATAAAGGAGACAAAATATATGGACCTAACAGAAGCAGACATATTAAGAAGTGGTGGCAAGAATACACAGAGGAACTGAAATTAAAAAAAAAAAAAAAAGGAAGAAGAAGTAGAAGATCTTAATGACCCACATAACCGTGAAGGTGTCTTTACTCACCCAGAACCAGACATCCTGGAATGTGAAATCAAGCAGCCCTTAGTACATAACTATGAACAAAGTTACTAGAGGTAATGTGTTTCCAGTTGTGGAATTTCAAGTCCTACCAGATTATGACATTACGATCCTGCACGCAATATGCCAGCAAATTTGAAAAGCTCGGCACTGGCTGCAGAACTTGGAAAGGTTAGTTTAAACTCCAATCCTCAAGAAAAGCTAGGCCAAAGATTGTTTAAACTAACACACAATTACACACATCTCACATGTAAGCAAAGTCATGTTCAAAGTTCTTCAAGCTAGGCTTCAGCAGTACATGAACCGAGAACTTCCAGATGTTACAGCTGGATTTAGAAAAGTCAGAGAAACCAGAGATCAAATTGCCAGCATCCATTGGATCAGAGAAAAAGCAAAGGAGTTCAAGAAAAATATCTACATCTGATTTGGACTATGCCAAAGGTTTTGACTGTGTGGATGACAACAAGCTATGGGAAATTCCTGGAAAGATGCAAATACCAGACCTCTTTAGCTGCCTGCTGAGAAATCTGTAGGCATGTCAAGAAGCAACACTTGGACATAGAACAATGCGCTAGCTTCAAATTGGGAAAGGAGCACATCAAGGCTGTATATTGTCATGTGGCTAATTTAACTTATATTCAGCACGTCATGTGAAATGCCAGGCTGGATGAAGCCCAACTAGAATCAAGATTGCTTGGAGAACTATCAGTAACCACAGATTTGCAGTTGACACCACATATATGACAGAAAGTGGAGAATAAATAAAGAGCGTATTGATGGAAAGAAAGAAGAGAGTGAAGAACCTTGCTTAAAACTCAATGTTGAAAAAATGAAGATCATGGCATCTGGCTCCGTGACTTCACATCAAATAGGGAAATAATGAGGAAAATGGAAACAGTGATAGACTTTATTTTCTCGGGCTCCAAAATCACTGCAGATGGTGAGGGCAGCCGCGGAATTAAAACGTGCTAGATCCTATGAAGAAAAGCTGTAACCACCTAAAGAGCGTATGCAAAAGCAGAGGCATTACTTTTCAATTAATGGTCTATCAGGTCATACCTATGGAGTTTCCATTACTCATGTATGGATGGGAGAGTTGGACTATACAGGAAGTTGCGCATGGAATCATTGATGATTTTGAACTGTGGTGTTGGAGAAGACTCTTGCGAGTCCCTTGGACTGCAAGGAGATCAAAGCAGTCAATCCTGATGGAAATCAGCCCTGAATATTCATTGGAAGTACTTTTGCTGAAGCTGAAACTCTGGTACTTTCGCCACCCGATGCAAAGAGCTGACTATAGGAAAAGACCCTGATGCTGGGAAAGCTTGAGTGCAGAAGGAGAAGGGCCTAGCAGACGATGAGATGGTTGGATGGTACAACTAATTTGAGGCACATGACTTTGAGCAAACTCTGGGAGTTAGTGATGGACAGTGAGGCGTGGTGTGCTGCATAATAAGGAGCATAACATGCCTTATTATGTTGCAGAGAGTTACTATGCCTGAGCAACTGAACAACAGCAGAATCAACCATTTCAGTAAGAAGTGAAGACGCAACTTACAGGAAGATGCTCAGAGAAAAATAGAGAAACAGTATCAATCCACTTCTCATGCAGCCATTTTTACTCTTATTGAAACAAGGTTTTCCATGTTTAAATATGGCTTTCCTGAAGTATGTGAATTCTAACTTGTTTTTTCACCTCAGAGAGGTGTGTTGATGAAGTCACGATGCACAGAGACATGGCAGTTCTCACAGATTCCCTTAATAAAATCATGATGTACTTAAGGAGCTGGGGGTATTTTTTCCATGGGAATAAATATTTTGATGAGGAACTCTTTAATTCTTTAGAAAATGTTAATTACCATAATCAAATTTGTTTGGAATATTTGTAGTCTTTCCTTTGGTATCAGAAGATACTGCAGCCCTGACAATAAGGCAGGGTTTTCCAACCAAAAGCCTGAAACAGAGCAGCTCACCACACTCTAAAAGCACATTAGAAAAGTGTTAATTTGCTATTCAAATCAGTGAGCATTATACCCAAGTGAAAGAATGGCTAAAAGAGCTTGAAGAACATCACTAGAGCCTGCTAAAAGAAATCAATATGGGATTAATGGTATGAAAGTTTAGAGTAGATGAAACTTGCATTATATTAATGGAAAATATAGTAAACGTTTCCTAGCATGTGGGCAGAATGAGAAGTCTCCTCAGAAACTAACACAAACAAAACAAATCTACACATTCTTTCAGAAAATCCAAATGGCTTCAGAATGAAATATAAAGGTGCAGAAGAGATAGCTAAGAGCTTAAGTGGATATATGTATACTCAAATTATTTGACCAACATGATGTTTCATAGGCTTTTCGGCATTCACACCACAAATGTGAACTCTGATGGCTGGGATACCCTTACCTCTCATCCAGCTGAACTATTGCCTAGAATATTTTTATTCTGTGATAGATTTCTTCTAATCAGTGTCATTCTATCACGTTTTGAAAAATAAGTATTTTTGCACTTTCAACATGCAAATTATATTTGCTTGTTGCTAAATATATATAACTGACTACTAAACTCACTGTTGTTGTTGTTTTTTTTTTTTGCCTCTTAAGGTTTTATTTATGTATTTATTTTTCCATTTTATTTATTTTTTTCTTTAATTTTTATTTTTACTTTATTTTACTTTACAATACTGTATTGGTTTTCCCCTACATTGACATGAATCTTTGTTATTTTTAAAATTGCATTTATTTTGGTGGGGCCAGGTAGTCATGGATGTTCAAGGGCTTTCTCTAGCTGAGGCAAGTGGTATGGTGCACTTCACTATGCTGCATAGCCTTCCCATTGTGATGTTTCTTTTGCTTGAGAACACTGGCTCTAGTTTCGGCACATGAGCTCCTGAGTTGTGGCCCATGAGTTTAGTTACACTTCAGCATGTGGGATCTTCCCAGACAAGAATCACTGGGAGGCTGACTATTAATCGATGGATCACTAGGGTAGTTCAACACAGACTATATAGGCTGGAAGTTTGATACCGTACATATGAAAGCCAAGAAGTACTTAAGTAGATACTGTTTTTCTTTGGGGTATTCTCCTGGTGGCTCATTGGTAAAGAGTCCACTTCCCAATGTAGATGACCCAGGGTTGAGAAATCCCTGAGTTGGGAAGATAGATCTTCTGGAAGAGAGAATGAAAACCAGACTCAGTATTCTTGCCTGGGAAATCCCACGGGCAGAGGAGCCTGGTGGTCTATCGTCCATGGAGACGAAGAGATGGAAATGCCTTAGCAGCTAATCATGACCACCACCACCGTGTTGTTTTGGCAGATTAAGTAGGTAGTTTGTTTAAATGTCCTTGGCCTGGAATGTCTGAAAAGTAGTCAGTGCTTTTGATTATTAAAAGTATGCATCAGTAAAAGGCATTTTTATTTTATTGTGTGTAAAAATCCCTTACAATGTTGACTGTAAATTGTTATAACGTATTGCCAGAGAATTTAGCCAGTCATTATATACATTAATTTGGTTCTCTTTTGAAGCCATGTCTCACAACAGCAAGTGATTTCGATTATGTTCTTGCTTTGGTATCCGTCTTGAATTGGGTTTTATTTATTTATTTGTTTGTTTATTTATTTATTTATTTATTTATTTGAAAGCAGCATTTCAGTAGGTTTCAATTACTTATTTAATCATTTCATAGTTTCTATGAGAACAACTAGCTTCTAAAAAGGGAAATGACACTCCATTTCTCTTCTGATCTTATAGGGAAAAGAGAGGAGTAAAGTTCATTGCTTTATGGTGTTGTTTTTTTTTTTTTCAGGGTTAACATGCTCTTTCTAAGGAACACTTCCAAATTTCAAGGTTTTCAAGGATTTCTTAAAAATATATTTTGGTTTCTGGGCTGCTCATTCTCACAGTCATGTCTGGTTCTTTGTGAGTGTCTGGAATATAGCCCATCAAGCTCCTCTGTCCATGGGGGTTCTTCAGGCAAGAATACTGGAGTGGGTTGTTAGGCCACTCTTCCAGTGGCTCTCTCATAGCAGATGGATTGTTTGCTATCTAAACCACCAGGGAAGCCTAAAGAACCCTGGAGGGAGTGGCCTGTTGCTTCTCCAGAGCATCCTCCCAAACCAGAAATCAAACTGGGGTCTCCTGCATTGCATCAGATTCCTAGGCAGGTTACCTCCCAGGGAAGCCCTGGTTTCTGCTAAAAAGTGCCAATTGTCATTCCGTAGTATGTGGACTCACTGATCATATGTCATGATTAAATAGGAGACAACTTTCAGTACGAAGTTTGAAGAAAATTATGCCATAATGATAAAAATACCCAATAAATTATATATACTAAAATTAGGAGAAAAATAAAAATAAACTCAAGGACCATAGCCTGGGAAATGGTCTTCCGTACAGTTTAAAGAGGAGTGTTCTGAAGCTGTAGGGGCAGAGCCAGGACACAGAGAAAATTCTTTAAAGTTGAAAGGACATGAATGAAACATATCTCGTGGGAAAAGGATCCTGTTAACCACAAAATACAGGTCTGACAACAGTGATGTTAATGTTTTCCTAGGCGAGAATCTGGAATCATTACACTTCTTAATTATCTTCACTAACTAGGAACACATAACTCCAAAGCACAGAAATGCACAATCTCATTTTCATATCCTGACTTCCCCAGAGGGTACACTGATGAAAGACAACTGCAACAGATTTTTACTTTCCCACTCAAGTGAATACCCAGTGACTATCCTCCATGGTTAAAGCAGATGTACAATATGTGTTTCCCAGGTCAAAAATAGGCTGTCTAGCATAAAGTTCAAGCAAAACTATATCTAGCCAGAATGTTCACTAATACTTAGTAGGTGAAAAGGTCTTCCCTCAGTATGAAAATCAATTCTGAACATTTTATTTCTGAAGAGAAACTCTTTTCTGTTTCTTTGTTTACAGTCACTTTATTTATTTATATTGTACTTTACAATAGTGCATTGGTTTTGTTCACACACCAACATGAACCCTCCACGGGTGTAGACGTATTCCCAATCCTAAACCCCCTCCCTCCGCCCTCCCCTTACCATCCCTCTGGGTCAACCCCGTGCAACAGTCCCAAGCATCCTCTCCTGCATTGAAGCTAGACTGGCGATTCTTTTCTTATATGACACTATACATGTTTCAATGCCATTCTCGCAAATCATCCCACACTCTCCCTTTCCCACAGAGTCCAAAACACTGTTCTATTCATCTGTGTCTCTTTTGCTGTCTCGCATACAGGGTTATCGTTACCATCTTTCTAAATTCCAATGTTTACAGTAACTTTAACTGTATTCCATCACTCCAACATTGGATACACAGACTAGGGCCTCTACCTCTGCCACCAACAGTCCCTAGCTTCAGTTCCGTTCAGTTCAGTTCCGTTCAGTCACTCAGTTGTGTCTGACTCTTTGTGACCCCATGAAATGCAGCACGCCAGTCCTCCCTATCCGTCACCAACTCCCGAAGTTCACTCAGACTCACGTCCATCGAGTCAGTGATGCCATCCAACCATCTCATCCTCTGTCGTCTCCTTCTCCTCCTGCCCCCAATCCCTCCCAGCATCAGAGTTCTTTTCCAATGAGTCAACTCTTCACATGAGGTGGCCAAACTACTGGAGTTTCCGCTTTAGCATCATTCCTTCCAAAGAAGTCCCAGGGCTGATCTCCTTCAGAATGGACTGGTTGGATCTTGTTGCAGTCCAAGAGTCTTCTCCAGCACCATAGTTCAAAAGCATCAATTCTTCGGTGCTCAGCTTTCTTCACAGTCCAACTCACATCCATACATGACCGCAGGAAACATCATAGCCTTGACTAGACGGATCTTAGTCGGTAAAGTAATGTTTCTGCTTTTGAACGTGCTATCTAGGTTAGTCATAACTTTTCTTTCAAGGAGTAAGCGTCTTTTAATTTCATGGCTGCAGTCACCATCTGCAGGGATTTTGGAGCCCAAAAAATAAAGTCTGACACTGTTTCCACTGTTTCCCCATCTATTTCCCATGAAGTGATGGGACCGGAAGCCACGATCTTCATTTTCTGAAAGGTGAGCTTTAAGCCAACTTTTTCACTCTCCTCTTTCACTTGCATCAAGAGGCTTTTTAGTTCCTCTTCACTTTCTGCCATAAGGGTGGTGTCATCTGCATATCGGAGGTTTTTCAAATTTTTCCCGGCAATCTTGAGTCCAGCTTGTGTTTCGTCCAGTCTAGCATTTCTCATGATGTACTATGCATGGACGTTAAATAAGCAGGGTGACATCTTACAGCCTGATGTACTCCTTTTCCTATTTGGAACCAGTCTGTTTTTCCATGTCCAGTTCTAAATGTTGCTTCCTGACCTGCACATAGATTTCTCAAGAGGCAGGTCAGGCATGGTCACCAATAACAATGAAAACGCAAGTTGTTTCAGAGTTCTCTCATCATGCATTAAAACAGATGAATATGTATGTTTAATGATGAAATTTGTACCAGTATTATTTACCATATTTTTATAGATTTTTAAACATATGACAATACTCGACTAAAGTGAACGTGGAGCTGTTCAGTCGTGTCTGACCCTTTGCGACCCCATGGACTGTAGCCTTACAGGCTCCTCCACCTATAGGATTCTCAGGCAGGAATACTGGAATGGGTTGCCATTTCCTTCTTCAGGGGATCGTCCTAACCCAGGATTAGAACCCAGGGCTCCATTTCAAGCAGACATTTTACCCTCTGAGCCACCACGGAAGCCCAATACTCTACTGATGTTGTAATGCATTCTAAAGCACATGAGAAATGTGAAATCAAAAAAGATTAGAAAAATGTTGAAATATCACTAAATGTTTTTACAATGTTTCTGTTCCAGTTTTGCTATCATTTATCGGAGGCTATAATAATATACCTACATTTTTATTTTTTGTATTTATGATGTTTTTGTCATCATCTTTTATGTATTTGGAGTTATGAATGATGTCAATGTTAAGATGAGCATCTTAAAGACATCAGTTAAATCTTGGCTTAAAAACAAGCAAAAAAAAGCACCAGTTTTATTTGAAAAAGTATCAGTTGCAAATCTGAAAGTATAAAATGGTTATATACAAAGAAAGAATCTAATAATGAAATGTGTATTAAGTAGATGTCTATTTCATGATGACTTTGTAGTTTATAGGTCGTTGGTAAAGCTGACAACATATTTCGTAGAAGCGCTGTCATCTCTCTAATGTTTTGTTTAGTTTTGCCGAAGATTCCTTGTGGCTAAATTAATACTGTGGAGATACAACTGACAGTTACTTTCTTTGGTAAGAATGTAAAATGCACCAGTTGCATAGTATGTTATTTGAGACCTGAAGGTTGTCAGCACTGAGCTGGGGTTGAAGGCAAGGAATCTAACCAAAGGGAATACTTAAATGCCAAGCCCCACAGAGGTAAGCCTGTCCTTAGAAGGAAAAGAGAATAGCTTTCTGGAGCTGTGACTAAGCACGTTTAAGGTAATTACTGATAATTATGATCCCGTTGCCCTTTCCTTTTATTGTTTTGGGTTTGGGTTTAAACACCCTTTTTGTGTTTCCTGTGTGCAGAATATCCTTTAGCATTTGTTGGAGAGCTGGTTTAGTGGTGCTGAGTTCTCTCAGCTTTTGCTTGTCTGTAAAGCTTTTGATTTCTCCTTCGTCTTTGAATGAGATCCTTGCTGGGTACAGTAATCTGGGCTGTAGGTTATTCTCTTTCTTCACTTTAAGTATGTCTTGCCATTCCTTCCTGGCCTGAAGAGTTTCTTTGGAAAGATCAGCTGTTACCGTTATGGGAATCCCCTCATGTGTTATTTCTTGTTTTTCCCATGCTGCTTTTAATGTTTTTTCTCGTGTTTGCTCTTTGTTAATTTGATTAATATGTGTCTTGGGGTGTTTTGCCTTGGGTTTATCCTGTTTGGGACTCTCTGGTTTTCTTGGGACTGGGTGATTCTTTCCATGCCCACTGTAGGGAAGTTTTCAACTATTGTCTCCTGGAGGATTTTCTCATGGTCTTTCTTTTGGTCTTCTTCTTCTGGGACTCCTATAATTCGAATGTTGGAGCGTTTCATATTGTCCTGGAGGTCTCTGAGATTGTCCTCATTTCCTTTAATTCGTTTTTCTTTTTTTTCCTCTCTGATTCATTTATTTCTACCATTCTATTTCACTAATCCTATCTTCTGCCTCTGTTATTCTACTATTTGTTGCCTCCAGAGTGTTTCTGATCTCATTTATTGAGTCATTCATTATCTATTGACTTGTTGTTATTCTTCTAGGTCCTTGTTAAACCTTTCTTGCATCTTCTCAATCCTTGTCTCCAGGCTATTTATCTGTGATTCCATTTTGATTTCAAGATTTTGGATCACTTTCAGTATCAATATCTGGAATCCTTTCTCAGGTACATTCCCTATCTCTTCCTCTTTTGTTTGATTGGGTGGGCATTTCTCCTGTTCTTTACCTGCTGAGTATCCCTCTGTCTCTTCATCTTGGTTATATTGCTGCGTTTGGGGTGGCCTTTCTATATTCTGGGAATTTGTGGAGTTCTCTTCATTATGGAGTTTCTCCACTGTGGGTGGGGTTGTATCAGTGGCTTGTCAAGATTTCTTGATTCGGGAGGCTTGTGTTGAAGCTCTGGTGGGTGAGGCTGGATTTCTTCTCTCTGGAGTGCAATGGAGTGACCAGTAATGTGTTATGAGACGCCAATGGTTTTGGAGTAACTTTGAGCTGCCTGTATATTGAAGCTCAGGGCTGTGTTCCTGTGTCGCTGGAGAATTTGCATGGTGTGTCTGACTCTGGAACTTATTGGCCCTTGGGTGGTACTTGGTTTCAGTGTAGGTAGGGAGGCATTTGATGAGCTGCTATCAATTAATGTTCCCTGGAGTCAGGACTTCTCTGATGTTCTCAGGGTTTGGACTTAAGCCTCCTGCTTCTGGTTTTCAGTTTTATTTTTACAGTAGCCTCAAGACTTCTCCACCTATACAGCACCGATGATAAGACATCTAGGTTAAAGATGAAAGGTTTACCCACAGTGAGGGGCACCCGGAGAGGTTCACTGAGTTACATGGAGGAGAGAAGAGGGAGGGGGTAGTTAGAGGTGACTGGAATGAGATGAGGTGGGATCAAAAGAGGAGAGAGAGAAAAAAAAAAAAAGAGGAGAGAGCAAGCTAGCCAGCAATCACATCCTTATGTGTGCTCCACCGTCTGGACCACTCAGAGGTATTCATGCAGTTATACAGGGAAGAGGAGAGGGAGGAAGTAGACAGAGGTGGCCAGGAGGATAAAAGAGGGAAATGAAAAGCGGAGAGACAGGTCCAGCCAGTAACCAGTTCCTGAAGTGTTCTCCACCATCTGGAACACGGAGATTCACAGAATTGGGTAGAGAAGAGAAGGGGGAGGGAAGAGACAGAGGCCACCTGGTGGAGAAAAAGGAGTGTCCAAAGGAGGAGAGAGTGGTCAAGCCAGTAATCTCGCTCTCAGGTAAAATTGGGTAGTGAAGTTTGGGTTTTTAAATGTACAAAATTGACAACAAATACCAAAAAGCAAAGATTAAAAATCTAGAATAGAGGTTGGATTTTAAAAAATGCAATATTAAGGAAAAGAAGAAGAAGAAAAAACAAAAAGCCACAAGAACTATTAAAACAACAACAACAACCACACAAAGACTATATACAGTGTTTGCTTTTAAAAATAGGTTTCTTTTTAAGTAAGAGTAGGTTATAAGAATAACAATTAAAGGATAAATAGAGAACTTAAATATTTCTAAAAGTTAAAAAAAGAAGAAGAAGAAAAAGAAAAGAAGAAAAAACTACCACACAGCAACATCAGCAAAAAAGAACAAAAGAAAAAGAAATGGTCATAAAAATAGTAAAGATATTTCTGGCCCTTTCTCTGGTGTTGTGGGCAGTGTGGGGTTATTTCCAAGGCGGTTCCCTCCATTTAATTTCTTCTGTTTGCTGGTCTCTTCAGTGTCTGATTTCCGTCCTAATAAGGGGGGTGGGGCATGGTGGACACTTTTTATTTTTATTTTTTTTTTGGCTCTCTTGTTCAGTTGCGCTGTGGGGAGGGAGGGATGCTGCAAAGAAATAACACCTGCATGTGCTTTCAGTGTCTCAGTCGCGCTGGGCTTGCCGCTGCTCATGGTGCACACCGCTCAGGCTCTACGTTGCTCCAGCGTCTGAGGCCGGCCCTAGGCTGAACGCACCTCCCAGGTCTAAGCCGAACTCAGGTTCGGTGCTCAGGTAAGCCCTCAGAGGCACAGATTCGGTTGGGACTGCCTTTTGTGTCCTTCCCACGTCCGAGTAGCTCAGGTATGTGGTGAGCGCGGTCAATGTGACTTATCGCCTTTCCCGTCTCTGCTTCTAGTTTTCTGGATGTACCACTGGTGCCCCTGTGAGGTGGATGGTGACTGTCCAGAACCCCCAGAAGTCTTAGCAAAGAAGCCTGCTTGCAGTTTTGTAGGTAAAGTCTCTCCGGGGCTGCGATCACCCCCTTCCAGCCCATACAGTTCTGGCTGCCTGTCACCGGCGGGGAATGGTCTGTAACCGGCTATTTCTGTTCCATCCTTTGTTCTGTGTGCGGTCCTGGTGGTGTCTTATTTTCGGGCTTTTCACGTGGTAGCTATCCCACAGTCTGATTTGCTAGCCCAGGTTCATTCGTTGTGGTTATGTGCAGGGCGTTCCTGCCTGATTCTTAAAAAGCACTGCAGCCCGCGCCTCCTGCGCCTCCCAGCCTTGCCCCCACTTGCTAGTGTCGGATGCAGGCGTCTGTGCTGCTTTTCTGCTGGGGGAGTTACTGTTGGGTTGTAATCTGTTAGTTTTAATTATGTATTTGTGTTTCCTTCCTGCTACGTTGCCCTCTGTGCTTCCAAAGCTCGCCACAGACTCGGCAGGGAGAATGTATTTTGGTGTTAGGAAAACTCTCTTCTTAAGATTCCCTTCCCGGAAGGGGATTCCCTTCCCGGGACGGAGCTCCCTTCATACATCCTTTGTCTCTTTTTTCATCGATAGCTTTTTCCTGGCCATCACTTTCAGCCTGTATGTGTCCCTAGTTATGAGGTGGTTTTCTTGCAGACAGTATATTCTTGTATGCATTCACCCAGTCTTTGCCTTTTCATTGGAGAATTTAGTCCATTTCTGTTTAAGGTAGTTGTTGATAAGTATGATCTTCTTACCATTTACTATACATTTTGTGGCTTTGTTTTTATAAACTTTTTTGTTTCCTATCTAGAGAAGATCCTTCAGCATTTGCTGAAGTGCTGGTTTGGTGGTCCTGAACGCTAACTGCTTTTGTTTGTCTGTAAAGCTCTTGTTTTCTCTTTTGAATGAGAATAATATCCTTGTTGGATAGAGTAATTTTGGCTTTAGGCTTTTGCCTTTCAGCACTTTAGGTGCATCCTGCCATTCCTTTCTAAGCTGAAGAGTTTCTATTGTAAGATCATCTGTTATCCCTAGGGATTCCCTTCTATGTTATTTGTTGTGATTCCTTTGTTACCTTGAATATTTGTTCATTGTGTATATTTATTTGTTTGTTTGTTTTATTTTGACTAATGTGTGTTTTGACATGTTGTGTCTTGGTTTTACCCCTATGGGACACACTGGGATTTTTCATTTTAGTTGTCTGTTCTTTTTCCCATTTCAGGGACGTTTCTAAATATTTCCTCCTCAAAAATTTTCTCATGCCCTTTCCTTTTGTCTTCTTTCTTTGAGAAACCTATGATTTAAATATGGGGGCATTTGACATTGTCCCGTAGGTCTCTGTGATTGTCTTCATTTCTCTCTTTCTTTTTTTTTTTTTTTCCTGGTCTGCTTCATTTATTTCCCATATCTGATCTTCCAGCTCACTTAGTCTTTCTTCTGCCTCAGATACAGTACTGTTCCTGTTGTCCAGAGTGATTTCTATCTCAGTTATTTCATCGCTCATTATTGATTGACTACTCATGATTTCTTCCAGGTCCATTTAAAACATCCCTTTCATCTTCTCAATCCATGTCTGAAGTCTATTTATCTGTAGATCCATTTGTTTCCAAGACATTGACTATTATTGTGCTGAACTGTTTTTTCCTGTAGACTTCCTACCTCCTCCTCTTTCACTGGTTTGTTGGTTTTCATTGTATTCCTTGATCTGCTGGATATGTCTCTGCCTTTTCATGTTGTTTCGATGACTGTCTTCGAGGTCTATTTTCTGCACACCGGAGGGCCATCATTGCTATTAATTGGGTGGTCTCCTCCAAGTGAATGTGGTGGGACCAGTGGCTTGTGTAAGTTTTCTTGTTGAGAGAACTTTTTGTTGTTGTTGTTATAGAAGATGGCTGTTGATCTCACTTGTTCAGAGAGTCCATGCAGTGTCCATTAGGGAATTAGCGGGCTCTATTATGGCTTTGATTCCAGATGAGTATTTCAAATCCTCAAAGACGATGCTGTGAAAGTGATGTACTCAATAAGACAAGAAATTTGAAAATCTCAGCTGTGGCTCAGTTGGAAATGGTCAGTTGTCATTCCAGTCTCGAAAAAGGCAATGCCAATGAATGCTCAAACTACCATGCAATTTTACTCATCTCACATGCTAACAAAGAAATGCTCAAAATTCTCCAAGCCAGGCTTCAGCAATACGTGAACCATGAACTTCCAGATATTCAATCTTGTTTTAGAACATACAGAGGAACGAAAGATCAAATTCCCAACATCTGCTGGATCTTCACAAAAAAGCAAGCAAGTTCCAGAAAAACATCTAGTTCTGCTTTACTGAGTATGCCAAAGCCTTTGAGTGTACGGATCAAAATAAACTGTGGGAAATTCTGAAAGAGACGGTAGTACCACAGCACCAGATCTGCCTCTTGAGAAGCCTGTATACAGTTCAGGAAGCAACAGTTAGAACTGGACATTGAATAACAGACTGGTTCCAAATAGGAAAAGCAGCATATCAAGGGTATATATTGTCACCCTGCTTATTTAACTTCTATGCAGAGAAATGTTTGGCTGGAAGAAATGCAAACGGGAATCAAGACTGCCAGGAGAAATGTCAAAAACGTCAGATATGTAGATGGCACCCCCCTTATGGCAGAAACTAAAGAGGAACTGAAGAGTCTCTTGATGAAAGTGAAAGAGGAAAGTGAAGAAGTAGGCTGAAAGCTTTACATTAGGATACCTGAGATGGCATCCTGTCCCATCACTTTATGGCAAATAGATGGGAAAACAGTGGAAATGGTGGCAGACTGTTTTTTGTTGGGGGGGAGGCTACAAAATCACTGAAGATAGTGACTGCAGTGATGAAATGAAAAGACGCTTACTCTTCCTAGACAGCATAAAACAAGACCAGAGGCCTACTGCAGCTCAGATCATGAAATCAGTATGGCCAAATTCAGACTTAAATTGTAGAAAGTAGGAAAAAACCAATATACCATTCAGGAATGACCTATATCAAATCCCTTATGATTATACAGTGTAAGTGAGAAATAAATGTAAGGGACTAGATCTGATAGAATGCCTGAAGGACTATGGATGGAGGTTCATGACATTGTAAAGGAGACAGGGATCAAGACCATTCCCAAGAAAAAAGAAATGCAAAAAGGCAAAATGGCTTCCTGAGGAGGCCTTACAATTAGCTGTGAAATGAAGAGAAATGAAGGCAAAGGAGAGGAGGAAAGGTATACCTATTTGAACACAGAGTTCCAAGGAGAGAGAAGAAAGCCTTCCTCGGTGATCAGTGCCAAGAAATAAAGCAAAGCAATAAAGCAAAGCAATAGAATGGGGAAGACTAAAGATTTCTTCAAGAAAACCGGAGATACCAAGGGGGCATTTCATGCAAAGATGGGCACTATTAAGGACATAAATGGTATGGACCTAACAGAAGCAATAGACATGAAGACGAGGTGGCAAAGAATACACAGAAGAACTGGACATCAAAGATCTTCACAACCCAAATAATCATGACGATGTGATCACTCACCTACATCCAGATACCTTGGAATGTGAAGTCAAGTGGGCCTTAAGAAACATCACTATGAACAAAGTGAGTGGAAGTGATAGAATTCCAGTTGAGCTATTTGAAATCCTAAACGATTATGCTGGGGAAGTGCTTCACTCAATATGTCAGCAAATTTAAAAAACTAAGCAGCAGCTCAGGACTGGGAAAGGTCAGTTTTCATTCCAATCCCAAACAAAGGCAATGCCATAGAATGCTCAAACTACTGCACAATGGCACTCATCTCACACGCTAGTAGAGTAATGCACAAAATATCAAGCCAAGCTTCAGCAATACATGAACCATAAACTTCCAGATGTTCAAGCTGGTTTTGGACAAGTCAGAGGAACCAGAGATCAAATGAGTGTATGCACCACTACTTCTGATGATGCATGCAGCAACTACTGAGGTTGAAATCACGAGTTTGCATTCTGCTTTTACTAAGAATTGAATTAGGACAGGTGTACGAGTTAGCTTGCACTCTGGCACATACATTACAACTCTGGAGCATAAGTATCACAACCAAGTGCATCTGCACTCCGGACCTGGCATGCGGTAACGACTGAAAATGCAAGAAGCATTTCACAATTACTGACCCCTGATTTGAAACCACTGCTGCTGCTGCTGCTGCTGCTAAGTCACTTCAGTCGTGTCCAACTCTGTGTGACCGCATAGATAGCATCCCACCAGGCTCCCCTGTTCCTGGGATTCTTGGGGCAAGAATACTGGAGTGAGTTGACACTTCCTTCTCCAATGCATGCATGCATGCTAAGTCGCTTTAGTCTTATCCGACTCCGTGCAAACCTATGGACAGTAGCCCACGACGCCCCTCTGTCCACGGAATTCTCCAGGCAAGAATGTTTGGGTGGATTGCCATTTCCTTCTCTATGTCAAACCACACATGCTACAAACACTGAGCTTGCCCTCTGGAATATGCGCTTGTCGATACTGAGGCCGCCATCTAGAGGATGCTCGCCGGAACTACTTAGCCTCCAATCTGGATCACCCTTTCTGCCACCATTGAGACTATTAACAAGCTTCAGAACAAGTGCATTGCTGTCACTGAGACTGAAGTCTACCTTCCTCTGCAATTTTCTGGAAGAGTTTGAGTAGTATAGGTGTTAGCTCTTCTCGAAATTTTTGGTAGAATTCAGCTGTGAAGCTGTCTGGACCTGGGCTTTTGTTAGCTGCAAGATTTCTGATTACAGTTTCAATTTCCCTGCTTGTGATGGGTCTGTTAAGATTTCCTATTTCTTCCTGGTTCAGTTTTGGAAAATTGTACTTTTCTAAGAAATTGTCCATTTCTTCCACGTTGTCCATTTTATTGGCATACAACTGCTGATAGTAGTCTCTTATGATCCTTTGTATTTCTGTGTTGTCTGTTGTGATCGCTCCATTTTCATTTCTAATTTTATTGATGTGATTTTTCTCTCTTTGTTTCTTGATGAGTCTGGCTAATTGTTTGTCAATTTTATTTATCCTTTCAAAGAACCAGCTTTTGGCTTTGTTGATTTTTGCTATGGTCTCTTTTGATTCTTTTGCATTTATTCCTGCCCTAATTTTTAAGATTTCTTTCCTTCTACTAACTCTGGGGTTCTCCAATTCTTCCTTTTCTAGTTGCCTTAGTTGTAGAGTTAGGTTATTATTTGACTGTTTTCTTGTTTCTTGAGGTATGCCTGTATTGCTATGAACTTTCCTCTTAGCACCGCTTTTATAGTGTCACACAGGTTTTGGGTTGTTGTGTTTTCATTTTCAATAGTTTCTATGCATATTTTTATTTCTTTTTTGATTTCTTCTGTGATTTGTTGGTTATTCAGAAGTGTGTTGTTCAACATCCATATGTTGGAATTTTTAATAGTTTTTCTCCTGTAATTGAGATCTAATCTTACTGCATTGTGGTCAGCAAAGATGCTTGGAATGATTTCGATTTTTTGAATTTATCAAGTGTAGATTTATGGCACTCTGTAATCCAAGTGAAACATTTTTTTCAGGGAGGAGGAAATGAACTACTCTGATAAAGGATGCCAATAAATTAAATAAAATAACAATTAAAAATGACCACTGACTTAAACATTTGAAATTCACCTGTGGCCTTGACAAGAGTGGCTTTATAGGAAAATGAGAGAACTCGAGATAACGAAGTCTAGGAACAACTCTGCAGAGGTCTATAATAAGCAAATATGAAATAAAAGCAGCAGAAGCAGGAGGTGTCACCAAAAGATGGATTTTTAACGACAGGTCACATTATAGTCAGACTGTTTGCTGATGGGAACCATCCAGAGAAACAGAAAGCTTAATCCAGGACAAAGAGGAGACTTGCTAGAACATCAAGAAATGAGTAGGTCTAGAACTGGGCAGATCAAGAATTGAGTACATCAAGCCAGAGAGCACACAAGCTGGAGAAGGCAATGGAAACCCACATTAGAACTCTTAACTGGAATATCCCACAGATGGAGGAGCCTGGTAGGCCGCAGTCCATGGGGTTTCAAAGGGTCAGACACGACTGAGCGACTTCGCTCTCATGCACTGGAGAAGGAAATGGCAACCCACTCCAGCGTTCTTGCCTGAAGAATCCCAGAAAAGGGGGAGCCTTGTGGGTGGCTGTCCATGAGACTGCAGAGTCAGACACGACTGAAGTGGCTTAGCAGCAGTAGCAGAACACAAGAAGGGTACACAAGCCAAATAATTTGCTCACATTGACAGAGCTGAGATCATATGAAAAAAAAAAAAAAAAAGGCTGGCATAGTGGATTAATGGGTATGGTAACCAGCCTTCAAGTGAATTCAATCTCCTGATATTCCCATCCCTGTGTAGTTCTCTCTCAATCTATCACAGGGTAGACCTTTGAGACTAAGCAAATACACAAGTGAAGATGTGTAACATCTGAAATAAACTCTGCACTTTATCATGGGTGCAAGCGCTTTCCTGAATCACTCATTCTGAGTAAAGACAGCAGCCTCGACAAGAGAAGCCCCTTGGAGAGGCCCACAGAAGGAGGAACTGAGGCTTCAGGAGTACAGCCAAGTGAGAAAGCTTAGATTCAACAAGCTAAGTCTTCAGAGGTTGCCAAGCCAGACAAAAGCTTGACTACTACCTCAGGAGAGATCCTAGGCCAAGAGATAACAAGTGGTAAGTTCTTTCAAACTATTCCATTTTGAGATCATATGTACAACACAAACATTTCAAGTTATAATACCATTCACATCACACTTACACACAGAACAGTTCTCCTATAAATACAGCAAAAATCAACACACACAGACACACACAGACACACACACACACACACTCACTCACCCAATCCAAAGCACCGAAACACAGGAGTTGCCTGGCAGTCTAGTGGTTTGGTTATGACTCAGCCCTTTCACTGCCAGGATCCTGTGTTCGATCCCTGGTTGGGGAACTAATATCCTATGAAGCCACATGTTGTGACCAAAACAAAGCATGCTGTGAAGTCAAAGCTGTACCAGCAAGATAAGTTTACAACACAGCTGTAGGCACAAGTTGCTGGGCATAGAGCTTCCTATGATCTTGTTTACTCACATGAAATGAGCTCAGATGGTGCCTCGCCCCCATCCAGTGGAGTTCACTTACTTCTTGAAAAAAAGCCCTTAAGGGTACAGAAATGAGCAAGTAATCTCACGTGAACATGTTAAATCACAGGATATTTTCTCTGAATGAACCACTGGATTCATTCATTCATTTGGCCGTGCTGTTTGGCTTGTGGGGTCCCAGTTCCCTGACCAGAGATTGAATCCAGACCACTGCAGTGAAAGCCCAGAATCCTAATCACCAGGCCATCAGGGAACCCCCACACCTGCATTGCTTTGCTTTCCTAGCTAAAACCTTAGGATATGTGCATTGCCCCATTTTAGCCTCACCAAGTGGTAGGAGTCAGCTCTACACAGCTTAAGAACCATGGTGCTCTTACTTTTTTTCTTTCAAGACGGCAGGAGAAAGCAAGTCACCCTGCCAGTTTTTAAGCTTGCCACTCAGAAAGCTGCAAACCTGAAACCATGATGGCCCTGAAGTCAGCACCCGCAATCAGGGTCAGGTAATCCCCAATCAGGAATACTCTCTCTCAACAGCAACGTGTCAGCCGACGAATGAAAGGAGAAAAACGCAAAGGAAGAAAGCCACAACTTTGTCCCTTATTTTAAAGATGTCTGTCACCTTACCTCAGGGGCCCACTGAAATCCTGAGCGCTTGAGACCTCCCAGGCAGCACAGGGTCACATCCTGGGGACAAGCAGAGGAAACGGCCAGGGTAAGTCCCCTGTTCTGGGAACATTCTATCCCCCCAGGCCCTACCTGGTCCTACCCTATGGATGCTGACCAGGTGTCTCACACTCAACCAGACCAAGTGATTGAACTCCTTTGCCCTGAGCTTCTTCCTCCCACCTCCTTTCTCTCAGTAACAAACAAACAAATACCTCATCTGCCAACTTCCCGAACCAAAGGCCTGAATCTCGGGGCCCCCAGGGACGGGGCAGCCCAGGAGTCCGAGGAGAGGCCGAAGTAAAGGAAAACGACCAAAGCACCAGGGCAGTGAAGAGGCCGCTAGATCGATTTTTTTTTTTTTTTTTTTTGCTGCGCTGGCCTCACTGTTCCTGGGTGCAGAACCGGGTTGGGCCGTGAAGATTTGTGTGTGTGTGTGTGTGTTTAAATACATTAGGTTCCACAGGAGAGCTGGGGGTGATGCCAGGGGCCAGCGGCCTAAGAGGCCCTTTCAAGGAGCTGGCTTGTCCCACCCACCCCCCGGGCCAGTAAGCTGCTGAAGAGCAGAGCCCGCCCAGACTATAGAGAGGAGAGGGTGAAAGGAGCCTGAGGCCTTGTGGGTCCTGCCATAGGCTCCCTCCTGAGGGCCCGCGGGCCCTCACCAGCCGCACAGCCAAGCAAGGCCTCGTGCGAGTGGGGACCCGAGAAATCCTCCCTTTAGCCGTCAGGCACCGCTTTGGCTGAACCATGCTCCAGTCCTTACCGGTCCCCGTTGATGAGGAGACAGAACTGCCTGCGGCTCACCTGCCCTAGGAAGTTCCCGGATCAAGCCTGAGGCGGCGAGCCGAGGGGATGAGGCCTCCTCAGGTCTGGGGCGCCGCCTCAGCTCCCCCTACAGGCGTTTGGGCTGCCACAGTTCAAAAGCATCAGTTCTCTGGCACTCCACCTTCTTAACGGTCCAGCTGTCACATCCATACATGACTGTGGGAAAAACCATAGCTGTGACTAGATGGACTTTGTCAGCAAAGAAATGTCTCTGCTTTTTAATAGGCTGTCTAGGCTTGTCATAGCTTTTCTTCCAAGGGCCACATATCTTTTAAGCTCATGGCTGCATTCACCATCCACAATCATTTTGGACCCCAAGAAAATAAAGTCTGTTACTCTTTCCATTGTTTCTCCGTACATCTTTAACTGTGTCCCACAAGTTTTGCGAATAGACTGTTCATTATCATTCACGTCCGAGTATATCCTAATATTCTCTTCTAAAGACAAGCCTAAATATTGCATGGGCTTCCCTGGTCACTCAACTGGTAAATCGCTTTCCAGCCAATGCAGGAGACACAAAAGGCCTGGGTTCGATCCCGGGTCAGGAGGATCCCCTGGAGAAAATAACGGCAATCTGCTCCAGGATTCTTGCATGAAAATTCCATAGAGATATGTGTTAAGATAGTTATTTCTATTTTCCAAGTGAATGGCATTTTCAAAGATGTTTCTTGGTCAATTTCTCATTATTGCATTATAGTCAGATGACACAGTCTAAATATTATTGATCCTTTGTATTTGAAGATTTCCGTTAAGTATGCTGTACTTCAGATTTCCATCTCCGTGAAGTCAAAATGAAGTGGGTGTTGTGTAGAGAAAAACTTGCAATGTCTGAAATGTATGTATGTGAAATGACTTCCTTTATGCTTCACAATTATTCCAGCATCTTTCAGTAGGGTACCTTTAACTAAGTTCCAGGGTTTTCTCAAATTTTACCAGTTTTTCCACAAATGTTCTTTCCTAGTTTCATAGTCCCATATAGGATACTGAACTGCATGAGAATATAGAGCAAAAAGCTACAGATACCTCCCTTAGCTTACTCTGGTCTATAGCAGTTTCTTAAACTTTCCTTGTTTTTCAAGACTTTTGACAGTTTTCAGGAGTCCTTCAGGGACAGGTATTTTGCAGAATGACTCTCTATATGGGTTTGGGATGTTTCTCCTGATTGCCCTGGGATTTATATAATTTTAGAACTATACCTCCAAGGCAAAATATCTTTCTCATCATCTCCCATCAAGGATTCATACTATCAATATGACCTACCACTAGTTCGTCTGCTATAAAGTTGTCTCCTTCCTGCTGACATATTCTGTTCTTGGAAACAAGCCACTAAACACAGCCTACATTTAGGGAGGGGCATGGAATCTCATCTTGAGGAAAATAGCTAAGAGATACACAAATTACTGAGTATACAAGTTAATTGAAACTCCTTTGTAAGGAAGATCTGGTCCTTCTAGCCATATCTTTTATTGTTAAATTAATTAAGGTAAAGATTTAATAGGTTTCCCAGTTGGTGCTATTGGTAAAGTACCTGCCTGCCAATACAGGAGATGTAAAAGATGTGGGTTCAGAGGAGCCTGGTGCGCTACACTGATGGGGTCGCAAAGAGTTGGGCAGACTGAAGCCCCTGAACACACACAAAGATTTAATACCGCAGTCACACTGGCTACATTTTAACATTTGCAAAGTGGCATATTAGACACGGACATAGAAAATATATTTTACTGAGAATTCCTTAGTGATCGGGTTATTAGAGATTTGTGCTTCCACTGCAGGGGGCAGAGAGTCAATCCCTGGTTGAAAATCTAAGATCCCTTAATCCTCAGAGCAAGGCAAAAAAAAAAAAAAAAAAAAGAAAGAAAGAAAGAAAACAAACCCTGCTGGATGAACACTCCATCTGAATATACAGATAAAGGATATAAACAGAACACCTCACAGAAAAGAAAAGAAACATAAGCATTTATATATGTGAAAAGCTGATCGCCCTTATGAGGGAATACATGTAACAATTATTTAAAAAGTTTTCTATTGCTGCAGAAAGGTCTGTGAATAGCACTGACTTAGGTCATTGTTTTTCCAACCTTTCTTCTTTTCAAATGTGATGCATATTAACACATGAAACTGCTTTAGCTCTGTCTCAAAAATTTGCTATTTTCACTATCATTCAGTTCAAATAATGTTTTTCCCATAACAATTTCTCTTAGGAGCAATAAGTTATTTAGGTTCAGAAGCAGGAGAAGGAGAAGCCTAAACCACAACATTAAAGAGGCTTGTGAATTACAGAGGTGCCGCTTTTGCACTTTGGGTTCCTGGCAATCCTTATCTATCCTCAGCCTGTGTGCAGTGCCATTGCTTCATTTTCAAACTTTTGGAGTTCTGTACTCCTCAGTTATCTTTCTGGGTTTTTGTTTGGTCATGCCACAGAAGCTGTGGGATCTTAGTTCCACAACCAGGTGTTGAACCCTGGCCATTGACAGTGAAAGCATCAAGACCTAACCACTGAAGCAACAGGGAATTCTCATACCTTTTTCTTTCTTTCTTTCAAATATTTGTTCATTTACTTGGCTGTGCTTGTTTTTAGTTCCAGCACAAGGACCCTTCAATCTTCATTGTAGCATGTGGGAGCAGGAATTTTAATTGTCACATGTGGTATTTTTAGTTGCAGCATGTGGGAGCTAATGCCCTGACCAAGGAATGAACTTGGACGCCCTCATCTGGGAGCACTGAGTATTTCCACCGGCCTACAGGGATGTCCTTCCCATGAATGAACCAAGGTCTCCCACATTGCAAGTGAATTCCTTACTGTCTGAACCACCACAGCTTTCACTATAAGAATTTTGGTCAGCAGAGTGATGCCTTAGCTTTTTTTTTTTTTTAATGCTGTCTATGTTTGCCATAGCTTTCTTCCAAGGAGCTAGCTTCCTTTAATTTTGTGGCTACATTCACCATCCACAGTGATTTTGGAGTCCAAGAAAATAAAACGTGCTGTTATTTTCAATTGTTCACCATCTCTTTGCCATAAAGTGATGGGACCAGACGTTGTGATCTTTGTTTTTTGAAATTTGAGTTTTAAGCCAGTCTTTCACTCTCCTCTTTTGCCACCATCAAGAGGCTCTTCACTTTCTGCCCTTAGGGTGACATCATCTGCATATCTGAGGTTGTTGCTGTTTCTCCAGCAATCTTGATTCCAGATTGTGCTTCATCTGGCCCAGTGTTTTTCATGATGTACTCTGTGTTTAAGTTAAATAAGCAGGGCAACAGTATATAATACTGACGTACTCATTTCCCTATTTGGAACCAGTCGCTTGTTCCATGTCCAGTTCTAAGTGTTGCTTCTTGATCTGCATACAGATTTCTCAGGAGGCAGGTCAGATGGTCTGGTATTCCCATCTCTTTAAGAATTTTCCAGAGTTTGTTGTGGTTCACACAGGCAAAGGTCTCATCACTTCATGGAAAATAGATGAAGAAACAATGGAAACAGTGACAGAATTTATTTTCTTGAGCTCCAAAATCACTGCAGATGGTGACTGCAGCCACGAAGTTAAAAGATGCTCACTGCTTGGAAGAAAAGTTGTGACAAAGCTAGGCAGTGTTTTAAAAGAAAGAGACATTACTTTGCCAACAAACGTCCATAAAGTCAAAGCTATGGTTTTCCCAGGAGTCAGGTACAGATGGAGGAGCTGCACCATAAAGAAGGCTGAGTGCTGAAGAATGGATCCTTTCAAATTGTGGTGCTGGAGAATGGAGAAGACTCTTGAGAGTCCCTTGGACTGCAAGGAGATCCAACCAGTCAATCCGAAGGGAAATCAACCCTGAATCTTCAGTGGAAAAACTGATGCTGAAGCTCCAATACTTTGGCCTCCTGAAGGGAAGAGTCAACTCATTGGGAAAACAAAACAAAACAAAACAAAACCCTTGATCCTGGGAACTATTGAAGGCAGCAGCAGAAGGCATGACAGAGGATGAGATGATTGGGTGGCATCAGCAACCCAACGGAATGAGTTTGAGCAAGCTTCAGGGGATGATGATGGACATGGAAGCGTGGCATACAGAAGTTCATGGGGTCACAGGGAGTCAGACACGACTGAGCAACTGAACAACAAAAGCCAGGCAGGGTCTTTATGTACAGCTGGCTGAACCTCAATGGGGCTTTTCTGAATTTCTGGAGGTGGGTAGAACATAATTTTTTAGCCAGATCCCATGCTGCAGCATGTCTGGAATATTTTGTGCTCGTAGTCAATCTTTTTTGTGTGTTTTCTGGGTGGCACTTGGGAGTCAGTGTTCCTCACAATGATGGATGCTGTCTCTCTCAGTCCCAGCTGAACTGAACTTTGGATCATGACCTCTGTTTCAGGAGGCAACCCTGGCAAGTGCTCTGGCTGTTTAAATGACTGATGATTCTTGGTTTGGTGCTCGGTCTTTTCCTTCGCATTCAAACTTTGTAGCCAGCACTTACAACATGGAAAGACCCTCCTGTTCCAGTTCCTCCGAGCATGATTTACAAAGGATGTCACCTATTTGAACATTTTGAGGCAAATCAGACAAACAAATTGTTCATGTTTCCATGCCATGTTCTAAAATACGCCTCTACATCGGCAAAGGCTGACAATCTGTAACTGCAAACACGGCAGACATAGGGCATTTTGCCAGGTTTGTGACTGTCCTTCAGGCACTGTAAGAGAACCTGATCTGTTTTGAAGGACAATTCACAGATATTACAGACCGTGGAGGGCTCCCAGGAAGCAGGGACACTTTCCATGCGACACTGCAGCTGGAACGAGGTGGGAAACTGGCGGTGGCAGTGCTGGCAGGTAGTGTGGGTTTCCCAGCTGTCACCCTTCTGCCTCTCAAGCTCCAGATGGTTCCTCAGGTGGGTCATAAACTTGACATATTTTAGAAGACTCAAGCAGCTGAGGCATTTGAAGGCTGTGTGACTCTTCTGTTCTGGTGCCGTCTCTTGTATGCTCCAAAGTAAAAGCCATCAAATAACATTTACTCTCATCAGTGAATTTGATCCCAGATTTACTTTCATGGGATCAACAGTCTTGCTCTGACGTGCAAGAGTCAAAAAGTCCATTTTCTCCAGGCCTGACAAACTACATGTTCCTTCTGGATCCAAAAGACGGAAGCATGCCTGGCCATTGGTGCAAGTCCGTGAAAATGATGCCCCACTATGCACACGGCTCGGTGAGGTCGGGGAATCTTCCAAGGTCATAACCGTGTTTTTCCAGGAGAGATACCTGGAGGGGCCATGGTGGAGGCAGGTCCCCCTGGGATTCCATCGCTGAGTTGGGTCTTTTGGGATTCCCACTGTTAAAATTCACAACTGAAGTGGGAATTTGAATTAAGAGGGCTTTCATCCTTGCCTCCTAATGAGAGAACGACTCCAGAGAGACAGGGAGGCCGCAGAGAGAACAATTCTGAATTGTGAAGGACAGTTTCCGGCGAGCTCGTTTTCTAATCAGGTTTAGATGAAGGCTCTGAAATAATAGAACTGCCTCTTCCTCCCCATACACACTGAGAAACTGGTGATACGGCAGCTGGCTCTGATGCTGGGGTCCTCAGATTTGCAGGTTGCCACCTGCAGGAGTTATCCGGATTCACGTGGTCCTTTATTCTTCTTGAAGATGAGTCCCTGGTCACTCTGTTCAAAACGTTAGAAATGACTGGCTTTGAAGTTGAAATCACTCTGACAAAGAAGGTTTCAGCATCCTCCTTGACGTGCTCCACTCCAACAAAGATGACCTCAGCATCGTCATTGTCCTCACCTCTGGATTTGGACACGGCGGTCTTTTCCTCGGGTTGTGGTGGTGCTTGTGCTTCCTCACAAGGGAAGAGATGGGCCATTTTGCAACCACTTGTGGCTTCAAGTGGCCCCTTCTAGTGTTTTTCTCCCCCTAAAAGCAATCACCAGGCAAGGTCATCCCCTCTGATCTCAGGTGTCAGTCTCTGTGGTTTCAGGTCACCCTCAGTTGTTCACCGAGAATATTAAATGGAAAACTCCAGAAATATATAACTTATGCATTTTAATCTGCAGGTAATTCTGAGGAGAGTGCTTGGAATCTCACACCATCCTGCTTCCGCCTGCCCAGAATGTGAATCGTTCCTTAGTCCTGAACATCCCACGCGTCTGTCACTCGGTTACCACAATGACTGTTGAGATGCCACAGGGCTTGTGACCAAGTTATCCTTACTTTACTCAATAATGGCCCCAAACCGTAAGTGGAGGGATGCTGTCTATTGACATATGCCAGAGAGAATCCATTAAGTGCTACCTTTCAGTGAAAAGATCGAAGTTCTCAATTTGATATAAAAGAGAAAGAAAAAGTGTATGCTGAGGTTGCTAATATCTGTGGTGAATGTGAAGAAGAGAAAATAAATCTGGGCTAGTTATGCTGTCAAACCTCAAACTGCAAAAGATATGGACACAGAGCCTAGTAAGTGCTTAATTAGGGTGCAGAAAAAAATTGCTCAATTAGTACAGTAGTATATTTTACATAGCAACTACACTCACAAAACTTTTATAAAAGTATATTGTTATAATTGTTCTATGTTATTATTACACCTTCCCTGGTGGCTCAGATGGTAAAGTGTCTGCCTACAATTCGGGAGAGCCAGGTTCAATGCCTGGGTCAGGAAGATCCTGTGAAGAAGGAAATGGCAATCCAGTCCAGAATTCTTGCCTGGGAAATCCCATGGACAGAGGAGCGTAATAAGCGGCAGTCCATGGGGTCGCAAAGAGTTGCACATGACTGAGCGACTTCACTTTCACTTTCCTGTTACTTTTAGGCAGTAGCTATCTCTTACTGTGCCTCTATACAGTAGACTGCATCACAGGTATGTTTGTATAGAAGAACCATTGTGTATATAGAGTTTGATACTGTGTGAGGTTACCGATGTCCCCTGGGGGTCTTGAAACTTACTCTCTGCCGATAAGTGGTGATGATTATATTTCTTTCAAAAGACAAAATTAGTACCTGGTTTAATCACTGGCTGAAACATTGAGATAACTATTAGCACCCTTAGACATAAGGAAACATCTCAAACTCAGTGAAATGACAGGACCGTTTTAAACTTCCGTCTCCAGCCACCACTTTTGCCTTGACTCCCCATGGTGGCCCCCGTGCTCCTGTTAAACTCTGCAGGAGAGCTTGTAGGCACCATTTTGCTTACAGATCTACAATCTCACTCAGAAATGCTGACCGACAGAAAATGTCCAAAAGAGCCCCCAGCTGTCCCTTGGGGGTGCCTCTCACTCCCTCCACTCTCCGAGTCCAGAAGGCACCATAGTCTATACATGGATCCAAAATATTTTTTTTAAATCCCAGCCATTTCTAATAGCAGGACTTGAACCTGCCTCATGCTGGCAACTCTCTGTCTCTCTCTCTCTCTCTCTCTCTCTCTCTCTCTCTCTCTCTCTCTCTCTCTCTCTCTCTCTCTCTCTCAGAGAGGGAGAGCATTTGCACTGTGCTTGAAACTACTTCCACAGCATCAACATTGTATTAGGTATTATACGGAATGTGGAGATGATTTAAAACATGTGGGAGTATCCCCTTACGTTACATGCAAAGACTGCACCATTTTACGTAATGGACTTGATCACCCATTAATTTTGGTGTCTCCAGGTGCAGGGTTCCTAGACCCAGTCTCCCAAGGGTACCGAGGAGGGAGGGAGGGGACTTCTCAAGACTTCTACTGCTTCCCCTGCCTTGGATGCTGTCTCAATTACCAGCACCCAACTCCTGAGCTGCCTCGGTCCACAGTTTCTCTGCCAGGCTTTCCTGACCATGATGTCAGAAATCACAGCCTCCCCCAACTCACATGCCATTTTCCCCTCCAGAGCTATTGGGCTGCTGTATTTTGGTTTCTAGAACAACATGGAGTGTCTGTCAGTTCTACATGTCTGCTGCAGAAATAAACAGTAACTGTTATTAAACAATCATTTACCTGTACCTCAAGCTCGGCCCACTCATTCCTGGCTCCCCAGGTACTTACACTTGATCTTAGCCAAAAGGTTGAGAAGCAATTTCTCCAAGCATTTGATGACTTCCAAATCTGAATGGATTAAAACTATCAGGCAAGAGAGAAAGTCAGCCAGTATGTAGCTGGATGCTGACAGGGGCAGTGGTGCTCCTTGAAATTAAAGGTTTGTAACACAGTTTCTCTCCATATAATACATTTGTTGATAGCTTCCATGTCATTAACACGTTTCATAGACATTAAAGGACATTCTAAAGTTTACATTTGGCCATTTGTGATACCAGATCACATTTCATCAGTAGCATATCATAGTTTGTTTGCTTGTGTGTAAATGATATCCCTAGCGGTAAAGTTCCCTCCTGCCAATGCAGAAGACCTAAGAGATGCAGGTTCCATCTCTGGGTCAGGAAGACCCCCTGGAGGAGGGCATGGCAACCCACTGCAGTATTCCTGCCTGAAGAATCGTATGGACAGAGAAGAATCATGGGTAACAGTCCATAGGGTTGCAGAAAGTCAAGCATGACTGAAACAACTGAACACACACGCAGACATATGTATATAAATATATATTTTATAGTGGTATGAAAAATAGTGCTGTGGGACTTCCCTGGTGTTCCAGTATTTAAGACTTCTCACTTCCAGGCCAGGGGCACAGCTTCAATCCCTGGTCAGGGACCTGTGATCCCACATGCCACTGGGTGTGGCCAAAGGTAAATGGAATAATGTATCTTACAGCTGATGTCATCTTAGATTTATTGAAGATTTCTATTTTTCATAAGCAGAATCCAGCCTACTAAATTCATGTCACAAGTCACTAATGGCATGCTAGCTGCATTATATAGCAAGTGGTTTAGACAGGGATTGACAAATCGGCTTGCTTCCCGATTGTTTTTTTTTTTTTCTTTTAATTTTTAAAAACGTTTAATATTTTTTACATTGATGTTTAATTTCAGGAAAAACAAAGGAAAGGTTTGTGATGTGAAAATTATATGATATCTAAATTTCAGGGTCACAAAGAAAGTTTTATTGGAACACAGATGTGATCATTTGCCTCTGCCTGAGGCTATTTCACCCTGCTAATGGGAGAGACCTCATGGCCCTTAATGCCTGGTTACTCTCTAGCCCTTAACAGGGAAATTTTGCAGACTCATGGCCTCAGAGAACAAAAGGAAGCATTCCAAACCCCATGGCTCACCAGCTCCTGAAGTCCAGTTGACTCAGTGCAGCTAAACACTTCCTACTCTGAGACCAAGTGGAGGGTGAAGCTGGAGTGTCTTTGTCTCCACGTCCCAGAAAGATTTCTCTGGGAATAGTAGCACCACTTCCTGTGTCCAGTGTCCGTGAAACTCCTACCTGGCTCTCCAAAAGCCTTTTCCCAGTGAGGCGGCATCAGGAGATTCCACGCCTTTTAAAGCCCATTCTAGTCCAATCCATAGTACCCAAACCAGGCTCCAATCAGGTTTCTGAACCAGTTTTTCCCCATAGGATCTTTCAACTAGAAACCTTTCTAGCAAAATGTTAGAGAGGGGAAAGAATCTGAGTGGGGCTTCAGGGCCCCTCCCAGGGGCTATTTGCCAGGTCTCAGTGTGGTGAGAGTCCCCACTTGCATCTCTGGCATCCAGAGGTCCACCACCTTATCTCCAGTTTATCGGAGTCTTTAGATATTTGGGGTTCAATAGCTCAAGGGCAAGGGAAGGTGGTCCACACAGCTATTCCAACAGGGCATGGGCTGATGTCAGGAACCTACAAAGTCAGGAGTTCTCTTCCAATGGCAACAAAATTCTCCAGCTGCAAACAGCAAACCCCTGTCCTCTTCCGAGGGCAAGGGGGTGGGTTGGGGAGGAGGCAGGGTGAGGAGGGCAGGAAGCAAGCTTACTCCCAAGTGATCTGCACTTGAAGGCTCAGCACCCCCTGGATTCCCAGGGTCCTCACTGTGAATCTACATGCTGAACTCCAGGAGCTTTTTCTAGGCGGGGGCTCATGCGTTCTTAAACCACGTTAGGGGTGTCAGGTCACACCCTCACCACCCTCCTGCACCCTTCCCCCATGACTTGCCCTCTTCTCTGTCCTCCTTTGCAGCACCTAGATTATATCTCAAGCTTTCCCTCCCACTGCCTTTACAGCCCTGTGCACACAGATTCGTGGGTTTCAGAGAGGGTTTCAGAGAAGAAATACGTGTATTTCCATTCATTATAAGGTAATAGAGTCACTGAATTAGAACAAAAATGATGTTCACTAATGAACGTGATCTCAAATTCTGTGATCAGATACAACATCAAAGACACCATTATCATCAAATCAACATGTTCTCCCCTTAAATTTACAGAAGGTATGTCCATTACATCTCAATGAACCATGGAAAAAAGAAGAAAAACTGACCATTAGAAAGAGCTCGTTTTAGACTCTTTTAAGAAGCATGATGGCCAGTGCTGTGCCTAGGAGCTCAGCTGTGTCTGACTTTTTGCGACCCCATGGACTGCAGCCAGCCAGCCTCCTCTACCCGTTGAGTTCACCAGGGAAAAATGCTGGAGTGGGTTGCCATGTACTCCAATGTCGGTGAGTATCAGAACCCAAGGCTAGGGATTTCCTGGCGGTCCAGTGGTTGAGGATCTGCCTTCCAATGCTGGGAATGTGAGTTTAATACGTGGTGGGTAAGATCCCACATGCCAGAGGGCCGTAGAATGGACAAAGGATCCTGCATGACACGGCTAAGCCCCGAAGAAGCCAAATAAGTGAATAAAACTGAATATTTTAAAAACTCTATGCTCTTTACATTCTTCTGGATATGTTTGAAAGCATGATATTAACAGTTTTATTTATTTATGGACACACCATGAGACTTCCTGCAGGAGCTTAGTTTCCTGACCAGGGGCTGAACCCCGGTCACCAGACTGAAAGCATTGAACACTAAGTGCTGGCTTGCCAGGCAATTCCTAGTTTGACTTACTTAAAAGGGTTTATTTTGATTGTATGCCAAAAGGTACATCCTTTGCAGTGTTTACACTTACAACAGAAACATTTTGGGTGTCAGTTTTAAAATGTTTGCAAAAACTTAGGGGAGAGGAAGAAACATTTTGACTACCGACTTATGCTTCTAGGCTTCCCTGATGGCTCAGAGAGTAAAACATCTGCCTGCAGTACAGGAGACCAGGGTTTAATCCCTGTGTCAGGAAGATCTCCCGGAGAAGGAAATGGCTCTCCACTCAAGTATGCTTGCCTGGGGAATTCCATGGACAGAGGAGCCTGGTGAGCTACTATCCATGGTTTGGCAAAGTGTCAGACACAACTGGATAACTAACACTTTCACTTTCATATGCTTCTGAAGATTGCTCAAATCTCAGAATCACCTGGGACATTATTAAACACAGAGATTCCAGGGCTGCATATCACACCTAAGAAATTCAAATTGCCCTAGGAGAGGGCCTGCGAACCTGAAAATTCAAAGCTCGCCTCACTTGATTCTGAAGTGAAGTGAATCCCAGGGTGTAAAGTCATCCAACACTTTGGGTAAGATTGATCTCTGGTGGCTCAGCAGTAAAGAATCCACCTCTTAATGCAGGAGACCTGGGTACAGTCTCTGGGTCGGAAAGCTCTCCTGGAGGAAGAAATGGCAACCACGCCAGGATTCTTGCCTGAGAAATCCCATGGACAGAGGAGCCTGGCAGGCTACAGTCTGTGGGGTCACAAAAGACTCAGACACACAACTTAGCAACTCTGCTGCAACAGTGAAGGTGAGAGGTGCTCAGTTGTGTCCAACCCTTTGTGACAGCGTGGACCATATGCAGTCCATGGAATCTTGCAGGCTAGAATACTGATGTGGGTAGCCTTTCCTGTCTCCAGCGGATCTTCCCAACCCAGGGATCAAACCCAGGTCTCCCGCATTGCAGGCAGATTCTTTACCAGATGGGGCGCAATGGGAGCCCAAGCAACAATAAGAACAAGCTTAAAATGCCCAAGAATATACACCTTCAGGAGACCCTAAGGGTTGAGGGTCAGGAATGCATTTTTTCCTTCATGTGACACACTGAGCACCTGCCTTGGGAGGAGCAGGTTATTGGCAATTCAATAAACTAAAGAGATGTAGCTTGAGCTGGGAGCTTCATCCTCCCCACCACCCTTCAGAGATTCTAGGAGCTCCACACCCTCTTTGGGGGCTTCTGGAGGTCCTTCGTATTGAAGGAAGTTAGGATATAATCAAAGCTGAGAGATCTGGATGCAAACATCTCCGTTTGGGCCACACTTTCAAATCTCCTGGGCTGTGCTTCTTCACCGTCAGTGAATCTAAGGAATTGCCTATGTGTCTTGTGCAAAAACACATTCTCATCCAACAGTTGTGGGTGGGGCCTGAGAGTCTGAGTTTCTCCCAAGCTCCAGGTGTTGCCCAGGCTGCTTAAGATGTCCATATTAAACAGTGAGTACTAGAGAGCATTTGAAAAGTACGGACGTTCTGATTGATTCTGTCAAGCTTACTCCCTGCCCACAGACTCAGTGTCTCCAGGAATGGGACCAGGGAGTCAACGTTATTAAAGGTCTCAGGTATTTCTAAGGAGCAGATAGGGTGCAAATGTGTAGCCAGGCAAATCACCCTACCATCAACCCTGTTTTGGGCTTCATTGTGTCCTGCAAAATCCATATGTTGTGGGGACTTTCCCAAAGGTCCAGTGGCTAAAACTCTCCACTCCCAGTGCAGGGGGCTGGGCTTCTGTCCGTGGTCAGGGAACTAGATCCCACGTGCTGCCAGGAAGACCGAAGACCCCACGTACCACAACTAACACCTGGTGCCGTCAAATAAATTAATTCATTAAAAAAAATCTGTAGAATATCTAAGCCCCAACACTTTGGAATGTAATCCTCTTTGTAGATTCTGCTTTTAATGAGGTGATTAAGTTAAAACGAGGTCACTAGGGTGGGCCCTAGTCCAAGCTGATGGTTCTCTATATAAAAAGAAAGAGGGAAATTCCCTGGAAGGCCAGTGGTTAGGGCTCAGATCTTTCACTGCCAAGGGCCCAAGTTCAATCCCTGGTCTGGAAACTAAGACCCAGAAGAAAAGCAGCATGGCTGGAAAATAAAGAGGAAATTAGGACACACAAGACATCAAGGATGCATGGACATAAAGGGACAGGAGGACACGAGAATGCGGGTGCCTGCTCATCAAGGAAAGAGACCTCCAGAGACACCACACTGTCAACACCTTAATCCTGGATTTCTAGCCTCCAGAACTGGGAGAAAACAATTTCCTGTTGTTTAAGTCTCGTGTATTTCTGGTGGCCACCTTAGAACATTAACGTGTTCTTTAGATCAGGAGTCCCTAGAGAGGGTTTACCTCAAGGACAGTAGGGGGTATGTAGGTGATGACTCGGCTTCCAGCTGACTCCCAAACATCAACAAATACTGCCCACCCAGACCTTCCAGGACGCAGCCTGCTCCTGTGGACCCCATCTTGCAGACCCCTACTGCTAAACGTCCCCACACAAATCTCTTTCTGCCCGCCCCCTTTGTTTGTTTCTTTGTTTGTTTGACTTCTCTCCTAGACTCTGAGGGACAGAACCTTGAGAACAGAGTGAGGCCTGTGCTCACACCATCCTGGATGTGAAGGAGAGTATGTGTTTTAACCCCCCCCCCCAAAAAAAAAAAAAAAAAAACAACAAAAGGAATAAAACCCAAAGCTGTCAAGCAGAAGCTTGTCACCAAGTGTACAGAAAAGCCTTCACATGATAGGTTAGGAAGAAGCAGAGGACATGATTTCAACCTCTTCTTCAGGGAAGGTTTCCGGGAAGGAGGATAGCACGCTTTCTGTAGATGGATTGAGGGCAGATGAATTTATTGGAAGGCATTGGGTAGCCAGGAAAGGAATATGAGTGGAGAGGGGTATGTCATTCCATTCTGTCTAGTTCCAGAAGTTTCTATGATATGGGCCAAGGTCACAGGTCTCCCAGAGCTCAGGGAGAAAGGAACGTTTGGTGACCTCATCAAAGCCTGGCCCATAGAAGCCTGGCTCTCGGCAGCCAACATCAGGCTTCCGGGGCATCCACCAGGCTCAGGAAATGACCTACTGGGAACACTCTGGTAGTCCTGGGGTGGTTAGGACTCTGCACTTTCTCTGCTGAGGGCATGGATTATATCCTTAGTTGAGGAACTAAGATCCTGCAAGCTGTGTTGGCTGGCCAACAAAAGAAACCAAAAAAGAAAGACAGACATGACCTATTCCCACCTTTCGTTCCGCGGACAACCCCAAGGCCAACTCCGGTCCAGGTCCATTGCTGTGGTCAAGGAGGAAGCTCCCTGGGGCTTGTGGCCATGGAGTGATATGTGGTCAGCCTGAGTGTCCACCAACAAGGCTGATCATCTCACACCAACTGAGAAGCTGGTACCCAGGAGGAGATCAGGCCCTTGGGACAGGGCCGTGTGAGAAGTGGGCTCTACAAGGTGTCCAAAAGGCACACCTTTCAAGACAGCACTAATCCAGGTGGCTAGCCTCTATCCACTTCCTCCATCTCTAGGGGAGAGCTTGGCCCTTCCATTGTTCTCACAAATCTTTTCCTCTTCTACTCTCCCTGGAACAGCTTCATCTCAAGAAATTGTTGTTGTTCCTTTGCTCGGTTATATCCGCAACCCCAGGGACTTCAGCACACCAGACCTCCCTGTCCCTCACCGTTTCCTGAAGTTTGCCCAAGTTCATGTCTAGTGCATTGGTGATGCCATCTAGCCATCTTATTCTCTGTTGGCCTCTTCTTCTGCCCTCAATCTTGCCCAGCATCAGGGACTTTCCCAGTGATTCAGCTGCTTATACCGCATGACCAATATAGTGGACCTTCAGCTTCAGCATCAACCCTTCTAACAAGTACTCAGGGTTGATCTCCCTTAAGATTGACTGGTTTGAACTCCTTGCTGTCCAAAGGACTTCCAGGAGTGTTCACCAGCACCACAACTCGAAGGCAACAATTCTTTGGCGCTCTGCCTTCTTTGTGGTCCAGCTCTCACAACCGTACATGACCACTTGGAAGACCATAGCCTTGACTCTACAGACCTTTGTTGGCAGAGTAACGTCTCTGCGTTTCAACACACTGTCTAGGTTTGTCATAGCTTTCCTGCCAAGAAGCAACCGTCTTTTGATCTCATGGTTGCAATCACCATTGCAGTGATTGTACAGCCCAAGAAGAGGAAATCTGTCAGTACTTCCACCTTTTTGCTTCTATTTACCATGGAGTAATGGGGCTAGATGCCATGATCTTAGTGTTTTGAGTATGTAGGTTTAAGCTGGCTCTTTCACTCTCCTCCTTCATCCTCACCTAATCAGTGCAGAGCGTCTGGCTTCTTGCTGCTTCTTCCCTCAGTTCAAATTCCCTGAGTAAGAAATCATAAAGGGATGGTTTTGTAGCTTCAATGCAAGGGTGGGACAGAGAGGGACCAAAACATGGGATCATGACACACTGAGAAACTCAACCAATGACGACTTGCACCACCTGCTTACCTACAGGATTAAAGGTGACTTGAACGTGTTAGTCAGTCCTATCTGATGC
This sequence comes from Ovis canadensis, assembly GCF_042477335.2. Taxonomy (NCBI): domain Eukaryota; kingdom Metazoa; phylum Chordata; class Mammalia; order Artiodactyla; family Bovidae; genus Ovis; species Ovis canadensis. The sequence goes on from NC_091271.1 coordinate 14,788,346, forward strand.
TTTATGACTTCATGTACTGTAACCCAACAGGCTCCTCTATGGAACTCTCCAGGAAAGAATACTGGAGTGGATTGCCGCTCCCTTCTCCCAGGGGATCTTCCTGATTCAGAGACTGAATTCTGAACCTCCTGCATTGCAGGTGGACTCTTTACCACCTGAGCCACCAGGAAATCTCAAAGCAAGGCAATGCTAATTTCCAGGACATTACTATAGCAAAATTTTGTTGGTCCATGCCGGTCGCAGCTTCTCGGTCACAAAAAGTGGTATAGTTGGAGCCCACCACTCTGAAGGGGTGCTGTTGTTTGGTTTAGCTGCTAAATCTCCTCTGACTCTTAGAGGACTTGATCTCAGTAAAGACCTCTGGTGGGAAAAGAGAATTAGTTAAAAGCCTTAGTACGGCCAGGTTGGCAGAGAACTAGGATTTGGAGGAAATTTTATCTTCACCATTTGGCTTAAGCTAAATACCTCAGCAATAAGGTTTTATTAAAAAAAAAAAAGTTACAGATGAATGACACCAAGGAGAAAAATGCCAAGTTACACTCAACACTGAAATACTGAACTCATCAGTGACACTTTTGGATGATCGGGAATAGATTTCCAGCAGCCTTTGAGTAAATATTTGTGTGTGAAAGTGTTTATTCTTGTAAAAACAGAATAAAACGTGTGGGGATATGAGCGACATAAATGCACATTTGGACAATGGATTCGGGGATGTTGGGTTGTCTCTTAGCAACTGGAGGCTTGCCTGGCTGCTCAGTCGTTCATGCAATGCAGGAGACCCAAGTTCAATCCCTGGGTTGAGAAGGTCTCCCGGAAAAGAGATCTGTTACCCACTGTAGTATTCTCAGCTGAAGAATTCCATAGGCAGAGAAGCCTGGCAGCCTACAATCCATGGAGTCCCAAAGAGTCAGACACTGCTGAGCAGTGGGAAAATGGGCATGGGCTGGTGGGTCCCAGAGGCTCCAGGTGGACTGCGGGTGAATATCACCCAGGACCCTGGGGCTGATTTTGCACAGTGAACCCATTTTGGCCCCGCCAGGGTATGAGATGGAGGATTTGCATCTGCTGAATCCACTGGGGAAAATGCTCCAGTCCAGGGCCTGGGTGAGGGTCCCTTGGAAGAAGCTTCCTCTAGTGATGCTCACTCCTGGACACTTAGTTCAGCTACCAAAGAGGGAATCAATGCAACGCATTTCATACAGACAGACTAGGCCGCATCCTCTCAGCTTTTATCACTGTGTTCAAGGCAGAGCGACAACCTGCTATTGAGAATTTCCTATGTAGTCAGAAGTCTTAGAGGAAAACAAGAATTGCAATTTGGACTTGGATTGGAGCCACTTCAGCAATGATGCTTATGTAACTTTTTATCTTCTCTGGACTGCTTAGAAGCTGCAATTTCCCCTCACAGTCCCTCCTTGTCATCTCGAGAATCACCTATTTTCCACAGCTCACCTGGAGCCTAAAATAGCTCAGGACAAATGTGGCAGGTCGGAGGGAGAAACAGAGCTTCGGACTTCAAACCTCACGCCTGATGGGCCAATGTCCTCCTTGCTTAATTATTTGTGATGGCCTCAGCTAAGACATCATTCTCTCGGAAAGAATTCCCAAGGGCATCACACCTGACCGCCACCGTGCGGACTCCCAGAAAGAAGTCTGCTTTGACAGCATCTAACCTAGGCCACACCTCTGACCCTAGTCAGGAAGGTGACCTGACAAGAAGCCCGGGGACAGAGCGGCAGCATTGTGAGGACTTTCGAGTGACCCGGGCACCCTGGCGATGTCCACAGCAGACACAGAGTACATGTCCTGATGGTAACGAAAGAGAGAGGCCCATTCTGGTCTACGGAGCTGGCGCCATGCCTTACCTGAGCATCCGGTGCAGGCGGCTATCGAGGAAGGAGATGGAGTTCAGGTAGAGCTCCTACAGGTGGGGCAGGTTCAGGAACTGAGCCGTGAGCTGGGTGATGCAGTGCTCCTCCTGTTTGGGGGCAACACATGGATGCGCCAGAGCGGCAGCCGGGGCAGGTTGCCCATCTGGCCCAGGTGCAGCACAAACCTGCCCAAAGTGGCCAGATTCCAGGTGCAATTCACTTCCAAGTCCTTGACACAGTCCAGCTGTACCACCTTCAGGATCCTCCTGATGCTCTGCGTGGGCATGGTGGAGATGCTGAGCTTCTGGCAGCTCAGGTGCAGCAGGCTCCTCCTGTTTGGCCTTCTTCAGCAGGTAGCTGAGGGTCTGTTTCAGGGTGTCCTCCTTGAGGCACAGGTCAAGCAGCACCTGCACAGGGGCCTGTGCCGGCTTTAGCCCACCTGCACCTCCACCCTGCACCTCTACTGCATGGACTGGGCTGGCTCGGGCTCCAGCAACGAGCAAACACTGTCCGTGTGGCTGGATCACATGGTCCAGATGTCCTGGTGGGCTTTCCAGTGCAAGTTCAGCAGCTGCAGCTTCCACTGCCTGCAGGGCCACAGGAGACACGCTGAGCTGTGCAGAGGCTGACTGGCACCAGGACCACGTGAGGGCTCTGTCCATATACCACCGCTCCCCCGGCTTCAGGAACCCCCTTGGTCCCTACCTTAAGGGACACTGGTGGGGAGCACATGCCTTTCGTCCCTTCTGCCCCCCAAACCAGTCCTGTACATCCGGACGCCTGTCCAAGTGAACCCCTCATCCTCCTGCTCTGGCTGCATCTTGCTCACACCCCCAGGCCCCACCAGTCTGCCAGGTTGACCTTACCTGGGTTGGACCCTCTGAGCAAGCACGACGTCCAGGTCATCGAATGGAGCCTGGAAGGTCTCCAGATGAGGCTGGTGTTCCTTCATCAGGGTCCCCAGGCAGAGGCAGGGGAAGGGCCTGGACTCCACCACCACTTTCAGGGCCTGGGTGTGCCTCCCGGCAAAGGCCACCATAAACAGTGGCGGGAAGAGCTCTAGGGGCAGCTCCTCCAGGGCCACCATGGCCAAGGCCTCATTCCACAGCAGGCTCTGGTCAGCCAGGCCCAGGAGTTGGGGTGGGTCCTGGACACCCGTTCTGAAGAACCTAATATGGAGTGAGTCGTTGGGGGATGTCAGAGAGCAAGTGGGGCACGTTCTTCTCTGGCCAAGGAACTGGGGAGAACTTGCGGTCCCTCCACCCTAGGAGAACCCAAGGCAGGCTCAGAGATATCCTCTGGCCACAAAGACACAGTTTTGGCCACACTTGTACCAGAACAAGCATCTCTGCAGGCAGCAAAAAAAAAAAAAAAAAAAAGGGACAAGGTGACCTCCTGCCCCAACCCGTATCTACAAGTTGCTGCATTTAATCCTAGCCCTGCTGGCCAGTAGATACTTAGGAGCCTGACACCTGGCCCCACTTTCTTCAGAGAAAGCTTCTGATTATTACTCAAGGGCTGAAAACAGGAATAAGGAGGTTAGTCCACACAGTCTGTCTCTAAACTCCAACCAATAATTCACGCAATGGGTGCTGTTATGTCACTTAATAAAAAGACATACCTTACACTCTGTGTCTCTTCTACAAATGTTACTACCATTCAGTTCAATGGAGCAAAACATCCACATGCAGAAAAAAGCCACCACTATTTAATATATTCTACAGATTGTTTTTAATTCCATGGAATTAAAAAACAGTTTTCAGCTTTTAAAACAAAAAGAAACCCCCCAAAATTTTAAGCTAGTAAAATCACAAACCTATAAAATGATATGAACTATAATCACTGGTAACACACTACAATGTAAAATGTCACCAGATCCTAATTAGGTATCTTTCATTAAATCAATTCCTGGAACTTCCCTGGCAGTTCAGTGAGGAGGACTCTGTGCTTTCACTGCAGGGGCATGAGCTCTATTCCCATTAGGGAACTATGACCCCAGATTCTATTTGGTGTGACCGTATCCCCTCACTCTCACCATACGCTATGCCATGCCCCCCACTGCGCACCCCCTGCCAAATTCTGTTTGGTTAAGAAATATGGTATACCTGGCGGAGGAATAAGACAGGGAGACCACTTTCTCCCTCACAAATTCATCAAAAGAACATTTCAGCGATGAGCAAATTCCAAAAAACAACTTCTGAATGCTGGCAGAGGACTTCAGGCACCCGGAAAAGCAGATCATTGTCTTCAAAAACAGGAAGGAAAAAACATAAAAGATGAAAAAAGAGACAAAGGAGGTAGGAAGGGAGCTCCGTCCCGGGAAGGGAATCCTGTTCTGGGAAGGGAATCTTAAGAAGGGAGGTTTCCAAACACCAAGAAACATTCTCCCTGCCGAGTCTGTGGTGAGCTTTGGAAGCACAGAGGGCAACGTAGCAGGAAGGAAACATAAATACATAATTAAAACCAACAGATTACAAGCCCAACAGTGACTCCCCCAGCGGAAAAGTAGCACAGACGCCTGCATCCGACACTAGCAAGTGGGGGCAGGGCAGGGAGGCGCAGGAGGCGCGGGCTGCAGTGCTTTTTAAGAATCAGGCAAGAACGCCCCACACATAACCACAATGAACTAACCCGCGCTAGCAAACCAGACTGTGGGATGGCTACCACGTGAAAAGCCCAAACATAAGACACCACCAGGACCACACACATAACAAAGGATGGAACAGAAATAGCCGGTTACAGACCATTCCCCGCCGGTGACAGGCAGCCTGAACCATATGGGCTGGAAGGGGGTGATCGCAGCCCCGGAGAGACTTTACCTACGAAACTGCAAGCAGGCTTCTTTGCTAAGACTTCTGGGGGTTCTGGACAGTCACCATCCACCTCACAAGGGGCGCCAGTGGTACAACCAGAAAACTAGCAGCAGAGACAGGAAAGGCGATAAGTCACAGTGACCGCGCTCACCACATACCTGAGCTACTCGGACGTGGGAAGGACACAAAAGGCAGTCCCAACCGAATCTGTGCCTCTGAGGGCTTACCTGAGCACCGAACCTGAGTTCGGCTTAGACCTGGGAGGTGCGTTCAGCCTAGGGCCGGCCTCAAACCCTGGAAAAACGTAGAGCCTGAGCGGTGTGCATCGTGAGCAGGGGCAAGCCCAGTGAGACTGAGACACTGAAAGCACACGCAGGTGTTATTTCTTTGCAGCATCCCTCCCTCCCCACAGCGCAACTGAACAAGAGAGCCAAAAAAAATAAAAATAAAAAGTGTCCACCATGCCCCCCCCCCCTTATTAGGACAGAAATCAGACACTGAAGAGACCAGCAAACAGAAGAAATTTAATAGAGGGAATCGCCTTGGAAATAACCCCACACTGCCCACAACACCAGAGAAAGGGCCAGAAATATCTTTACTATTTTTATGACCATTTCTTTTTCATTTTTTCTTTTTTGCTAATGTTCTTGTGTGGTAGTTTTTTCTTCTTTTCTTTTTCTTCTTCTTCTTTTTTTAACTTTTAGAAATATTTAAGTTCTCTATTTATCCTTTAATTGTTATTCTTATAACCTACTCTTACTTAAAAAGAAACCTATTTTTTAAAGCAAACACTGTATATAGTCTTTGTGTGGTTGTTGTTGTTGTTTTAATAGTTCTTGTGGCTTTCTTCTTCTTCTTCTTCTTCTTCTTCTTCTTCTTTTCCTTAATATTGCATTTTTTAAAATCCAACCTCTACTCTAGATTTTTAATCTTTGCTTTTTGGTATTTGTTGTCAATTTTGTACATTTAAAAACCCAAACTTCACGATCCAATTTTACCTGAGAGCGAGATTACTGGCTTGACCACTCTCTCCTCCTTTGGACACTCCTTTTTCTCCACCAGGTGGCCTCTGTCTCTTCCCTCCCCGTTCTCTTCTCTACCCAATTCTGTGAATCTCCGTGTTCCAGACGGTGGAGAACACTTCAGGAACTGGTTACTGGCTGGATCTGTCTCTCCGCTTTTCATTTCCCTCTTTTATCCTCCTGGCCACCTCTGTCTACTTCCTCCCTCTCCTCTTCCCTGTATAACTGCATGAATACCTCTGAGTGGTCCAGACGGTGGAGCACACATAAGGATGTGATTGCTGGCTAGCTTGCTCTCTCCTCTTTTTTTTTTTTTTCTCTCTCTCCTCTGTTGATCCCACCTCATCTCATTCCAGTCACCTCTAACTACCCCCTCCCTCTTCTCTCCTCCATGTAACTCAGTGAACCTCTCCGGGTACCCCTCACTGTGGGTAAACCTTTCATCTTTAACCTAGATGTCTTATCATCGGTGCTGTATAGGTGGAGAAGTCTTGAGGCTACTGTAAAAATAAAACTGAAAACCAGAAGCAGGAGGCTTAAGTCCAAACCCTGAGAACATCAGAGAAGTCCTGACTCCAGGGAACATTAATTGATAGCAGCTCATCAAATGCCTCCCTACCTACACTGAAACCAAGTACCACCCAAGGGCCAATAAGTTCCAGAGTCAGACACACCATGCAAATTCTCCAGCGACACAGGAACACAGCCCTGAGCTTCAATATACAGGCAGCTCAAAGTTACTCCAAAACCATTGGCGTCTCATAACACATTACTGGTCACTCCATTGCACTCCAGAGAGAAGAAATCCAGCCTCACCCACCAGAACTCCAACACAAGCCTCCCGAACCAAGAAATCTTGACAAGCCACTGATACAACCCCACCCACAGTGGAGAAACTCCATAAGGAAGAGAACGCCACAAATTCCCAGAATATAGAAAGGCCACCCCAAACGCAGCAATATAACCAAGATGAAGAGACAGAGGGATACTCAGCAGGTAAAGAACAGGAGAAATGCCCACCCAATCAAACAAAAGAGGAAGAGGTAGGGAATGTACCTGAGAAAGGATTCCAGATATTGATACTGAAAGTGATCCAAAATCTTGAAATCAAAATGGAATCACAGATAAATAGCCTGGAGACAAGGATTGAGAAGATGCAAGAAAGGTTTAACAAGGACCTAGAAGAATAACAACAAGTCAATAGATAATGAATGACTCAATAAATGAGATCAGAAACACTCTGGAGGCAACAAATAGTAGAATAACAGAGGCAGAAGATAGGATTAGTGAAATAGAATGGTAGAAATAAATGAATCAGAGAGGAAAAAAAAGAAAAACGAATTAAAGGAAATGAGGACAATCTCAGAGACCTCCAGGACAATATGAAACGCTCCAACATTCGAATTATAGGAGTCCCAGAAGAAGAAGACCAAAAGAAAGACCATGAGAAAATCCTCCAGGAGACAATAGTTGAAAACTTCCCTACAGTGGGCATGGAAAGAATCACCCAGTCCCAAGAAAACCAGAGAGTCCCAAACAGGATAAACCCAAGGCAAAACACCCCAAGACACATATTAATCAAATTAACAAAGAGCAAACACGAGAAAAAACATTAAAAGCAGCATGGGAAAAACAAGAAATAACACATGAGGGGATTCCCATAACGGTAACAGCTGATCTTTCCAAAGAAACTCTTCAGGCCAGGAAGGAATGGCAAGACATACTTAAAGTGAAGAAAGAGAATAACCTACAGCCCAGATTACTGTACCCAGCAAGGATCTCATTCAAAGACGAAGGAGAAATCAAAAGCTTTACAGACAAGCAAAAGCTGAGAGAACTCAGCACCACTAAACCAGCTCTCCAACAAATGCTAAAGGATATTCTGCACACAGGAAACACAAAAAGGGTGTTTAAACCCAAACCCAAAACAATAAAAGGAAAGGGCAACGGGATCATAATTATCAGTAATTACCTTAAACGTGCTTAGTCACAGCTCCAGAAAGCTATTCTCTTTTCCTGCTAAGGACAGGCTTACTCTGTGGGGCTTGGTATATAAGTATTCCCTTTGGTTAGATTCCTTGCCTTCAACCCCAGCTCAGTGCTGACAACCTTCAGGTCTCAAATAACATACTATGCAACTGGTGCATTTTACATTCTTACCAAAGAAAGTAACTGTCAGTTGTATCTCCACAGTATTAATTTAGCCACAAGGAATCTTCGGCAAAACTAAACAAAACGTTAGAGAGATGACAGCACTTCTACGAAATATGTTGTCAGCTTTACAAACGTCCTATAAACTACAAAGTCATCACGAAATAGACATCTACTTAATACACATTTCATTATTAGATTCTTTCTTTGTATATAACCATTTTATACTTTCAGATTTGCAACTGGTACTTTTTCAAATAAAACTGGTGCTTTTTTTTGCTTGTTTTTAAGCCAAGATTTAACTGATGTCTTTAAGATGTTCATTTTAACATTGACATCATTCATAACTCCAAATACAAAAAAGATGATGACAAAAACATCATAAATACAAAAAATAAAAATGTAGTTATATTATTATAGCCTCCGATAAATGATAGCAAAACTGGAACTGAAACATTTTAAAAACATTTAGTGATATTTCAACATTTTTCTAACCTTTTTTGATTTCATATTTCTCATGTGCTTTAGAATGCATTACAACATCAGTAGAGTATTGGGCTTCCGTGGTGGCTCAGAGGGTAAAATGTCTGCTTGAAATGGAGCCCTGGGTTCTAATCCTGGGTTAGGATGATCCCCTGAAGAAGGAAATGGCAATCCATTCCAGTATTCCTGCCTGAGAATCCTATAGATGGAGGAGCCTGTAAGGCTACACACCATGGGGTCGCAAAGGGTCGGTCGGTCACGACTGAACGACTCCACTTTCACTTTAGTCGAGTATTGTCATATGTTTAAAAATCTATAAAAATATGGTAAATAATACTGGTACAAATTTCATCATTAAAAATACATATTCATCTGTTTTAATGCATGATGAGAGAACTCTGAAACAACTTGCGTTTTCATTGTTATTGGTGACCATGCCTGACCTGCCTCTTGAGAAATCTATGTGCAGGTCAGGAAGCAACATTTAGAACTGGACATGGAAAAACAGACTGGTTCCAAATAGGAAAAGGAGTACATCAGGCTGTATAATGTCACCCTGCTTATTTAACGTCTATGCATAGTACATCATGAGAAATGCTAGACTGGACGAAACACAAGCTGGACTCAAGATTGCCGGCAGAAATTTCAAAAACCTCCGATATGCAGATGACACCACCCTTATGGCAGAAAGTGAAGAGGAACTAAAAAGCCTCTTGATGCAAGTGAAAGAGGAGAGTGAAAAAGTTGGCTTAAAGCTCACCTTTCAGAAAATGAAGATCGTGGCTTCCGGTCCCATCACTTCATGGGAAATAGATGGGGAAACAGTGGAAACAGTGTCAGACTTTATTTTTTGGGCTCCAAAATCCCTGCAGATGGTGACTGCAGCCATGAAATTAAAAGACACTTACTCCTCGAAAGAAAAGTTATGACTAACCTAGATAGCACATTCAAAAGCAGAAACATTACTTTGCCGACTAAGGTCTGTCTAGTCAAGGCTATGGTGTTTCCTGCAGTCATGTATGGATGTGAGTTGGACTGTGAAGAAAGCTGAGCACCGAAGAATTGATGCTTTTGAACTATGGTGCTGGAGAAGACTCTTGAGAGTGCCTTGGACTGCGAGGAGATCCAACCAGTCCATTCTGAAGGAGATCAGCCCTGGGACTTCTTTGGAAGGAATGATGCTAAAGCGGAAACTCCAGTAGTTTGGCCACCTCATGTGAAGAGTTGACTCATTGGAAAAGAACTCTGATGCTGGCAGGGATTGGGGGCAGGAGGAGAAGGAGATGACAGAGGATGAGATGGCTGGATGGCATCACTGACTCGATGGACGTGAGTCTGAGTGAACTTCGGGAGTTGGGGACGGACAGGGAGGCCTGGCGTGCTGCATTTCATGGGGTCACAAAGAGTCAGACACAACTGAGTGACTGAATGGAACTGAACTGAGCGGAACTGAAGCTAGGGACTGTTGGTGGCAGAGGTAGAGGCCCTAGTCTGTGTATCCAATGTTGGAGTGATGGAATACAGTTAAAGTTACTGTAAACATAGGGAATTTAGAAAGATGGTAACGATAACCCTGTATGTGAGACAGCAAAAGAGACACAGATGAATAGAACAGTCTTTTGGACTCTGTGGGAAAGGGAGAGTGTGGGATGAATTGCGAGAATGGCATTGAAACATGTATAATGTCATATAAGAAAAGAATCGCCAGTCTAGCTTCAATGTAGGAGAGGATGCTTGAGACTGTTGCACGGGGTTGACCCAGAGGGATGGTAAGGGGAGGGCGGAGGGAGGGGGTTTAGGATTGGGAACACATCTACACCCGTGGAGGGTTCATGTTGGTGTGTGAACAAAACCAATGCACTATTGTGAAGTACAATATAAATAAATAAAGTGACTATAAACAAAGAAACAGAAAAGAGTTTCTCTTCAGAAATAAAATGTTCAGAATTGATTTTCATACTGAGGGAAGACCTTTTCACCTACTAAGTATTAGTGAACATTCTGGCTAGATATAGTTTTGCTTGAACTTTATGCTAGACAGCCTATTTTTGACCTGGGAAACACATATTGTACATCTGCTTTAACCATGGAGGATAGTCACTGGGTATTCACTTGAATGGGAAAGTAAAAATCTGTTGCAGTTGTCTTTCATCAGTGTACCCTCTGGAGAAGTCAGGATATGAAAATGAGATTGTGCATTTCTGTGCTTTGGAGTTATGTGTTCCTAGTTAGTGAAGATAATTAAGAAGTGTAATGATTCCAAATTCTCGCCTAGGAAAACACTAACATCACTCTTGTCAGACCTGTATTTTGTGGTTAACAGGATCCTTTTCCCACGAGATATGTTTCATTCATGTACTTTCAACTTTAAAGAATTTTCTCTGTGTCCTGGCTCTGCCCCTACAGCTTCAGAACACTCCTCTTTAAACTGTACGGAAGACCATTTCCCAGGCTATGGTCCTTGAGTTTATTTTTATTTTTCTCCTAATTTTAGTATATATAATTTATTGGGTATTTTTATCATTATGGCATAATTTTCTTCAAACTTCGTACTGAAAGTTGTCTCCTATTTAATCATGACACATGATCAGTGAGTCCACATACTACGGAATGACAATTGGCACTTTTTAGCAGAAACCAGGGCTTCCCTGGGAGGTAACCTGCCTAGGAATCTGATGCAATGCAGGAGACCCCAGTTTGATTTCTGGTTTGGGAGGATGCTCTGGAGAAGCAACAGGCCACTCCCTCCAGGGTTCTTTAGGCTTCCCTGGTGGTTTAGATAGCAAACAATCCATCTGCTATGAGAGAGCCACTGGAAGAGTGGCCTAACAACCCACTCCAGTATTCTTGCCTGAAGAACCCCCATGGACAGAGGAGCTTGATGGGCTATATTCCAGACACTCACAAAGAACCAGACATGACTGTGAGAATGAGCAGCCCAGAAACCAAAATATATTTTTAAGAAATCCTTGAAAACCTTGAAATTTGGAAGTGTTCCTTAGAAAGAGCATGTTAACCCTGAAAAAAAAAAAAACCACCATAAAGCAATGAACTTTACTCCTGTCTTTTCCCTATAAGATCAGAAGAGAAATGGAGTGTCATTTCCCTTTTTAGAAGCTAGTTGTTCTCGTAGAAACTATGTAATGATTAAATAAATTATTGAAACCTACTGAAATGCTGCTTTCAAATAATTAAATAAATAAAAATTAATTCAAGACGGATACCAAAGCAAGAACATAATCAAAATCACTTGCTGTTGTGAGACATGGCTTCAAAAGAGAACCAAATTAATGTATATAATGACTGGCTAAATTCTCTGGCAATACGTTATAACAATTTACAGTCAACATGGTAAGGGATTTTTACACACAATAAAATAAAAATGCCTTTTACTGATGCATACTTTTAATAATCAAAAGCACTGACTACTTTTCAGACATTCCAGGCCAAGGACATTTAAACAAACTACCTACTTAATCTGCCAAAACAACACGGTGGTGGTGGTCATGATTAGCTGCTAAGGCATTTCCATCTCTTCGTCTCCATGGACGATAGACCACCAGGCTCCTCTGCCCGTGGGATTTCCCAGGCAAGAATACTGAGTCTGGTTTTCATTCTCTCTTCCGGAAGATCTATCTTCCCAACTCAGGGATTTCTCAACCCTGGGTCATATACATTGGGAAGTGGACTCTTTACCAATGAGCCACCAGGAGAATACCCCAAAGAAAAACAGTATCTACTTAAGTACTTCTTGGCTTTCATATGTACGGTATCAAACTTCCAGCCTATATAGTCTGTGTTGAACTACCCTAGTGATCCATCGATTAATAGTCAGCCTCCCAGTGATTCTTGTCTGGGAAGATCCCACATGCTGAAGTGTAACTAAACTCATGGGCCACAACTCAGGAGCTCATGTGCCGAAACTAGAGCCAGTGTTCTCAAGCAAAAGAAACATCACAATGGGAAGGCTATGCAGCATAGTGAAGTGCACCATACCACTTGCCTCAGCTAGAGAAAGCCCTTGAACATCCATGACTACCTGGCCCCACCAAAATAAATTCAATTTTAAAAATAACAAAGATTCATGTCAATGTATGGGAAAACCAATACAGTATTGTAAAGTAAAATAAAGTAAAAATAAAAATTAAAGAAAAAAATAAATAAAATGGAAAAAAAAAACAGTGAGTTTAGCAGAGAAGTCAGTTGCATATATTTAGCAACAAGCAAATATAATTTGCATGTTGAAAGTGCAAAAATACTTATTTTTCAAAACGTGATAGAATGATACTGATTAGAAGAAATCTATCACAGAATAAAAATATTCTAGGCAATAGTTCAGCTGGATGAGAGGTAAGGGTATCCCAGCCATCAGAGTTCACATTTGTGGTGTGAATGCCGAAAAGCCTATGAAACATCATGTTGGTCAAATAATTTGAGTATACATATATCCACTTAAGCTCTTAGCTATCTCTTCTGCACCTTTATATTTCATTCTGAAGCCATTTGGATTTTCTGAAAGAATGTGTAGATTTGTTTTGTTTGTGTTAGTTTCTGAGGAGACTTCTCATTCTGCCCACATGCTAGGAAACGTTTACTATATTTTCCATTAATATAATGCAAGTTTCATCTACTCTAAACTTTCATACCATTAATCCCATATTGATTTCTTTTAGCAGGCTCTAGTGATGTTCTTCAAGCTCTTTTAGCCATTCTTTCACTTGGGTATAATGCTCACTGATTTGAATAGCAAATTAACACTTTTCTAATGTGCTTTTAGAGTGTGGTGAGCTGCTCTGTTTCAGGCTTTTGGTTGGAAAACCCTGCCTTATTGTCAGGGCTGCAGTATCTTCTGATACCAAAGGAAAGACTACAAATATTCCAAACAAATTTGATTATGGTAATTAACATTTTCTAAAGAATTAAAGAGTTCCTCATCAAAATATTTATTCCCATGGAAAAAATACCCCCAGCTCCTTAAGTACATCATGATTTTATTAAGGGAATCTGTGAGAACTGCCATGTCTCTGTGCATCGTGACTTCATCAACACACCTCTCTGAGGTGAAAAAACAAGTTAGAATTCACATACTTCAGGAAAGCCATATTTAAATATGGAAAAACCTTGTTTCAATAAGAGTAAAAATGGCTGCATGAGAAGTGGATTGATACTGTTTCTCTATTTCTCTCTGAGCATCTTCGTGTAAGTTGCGTCTTCACTTCTTACTGAAATGGTTGATTCTGCTGTTGTTCAGTTGCTCAGGCATAGTATCTCTCTGCAACATAATAAGGCATGTTATGCTCCTTATTATGCAGCACACCACGCCTCACTGTCCATCACTAACTCCCAGAGTTTGCTCAAAGTCATGTGCCTCAAATTAGTTGTACCATCCATCTCATCGTCTGCTAGGCCCTTCTCCTTCTGCACTCAAGCTTTCCCAGCATCAGGAATACTTTTCATCAGCTGACTTTTCCTATAGTCAGCTCTTTGCATCGGGTGGCGAAAGTACCAGAGTTTCAGCTTCAGCAAAAGTACTTCCAATGAATATTCAGGGCTGATTTCCATCAGGATTGACTGCTTTGATCTCCTTGCAGTCCAAGGGACTCGCAAGAGTCTTCTCCAACACCACAGTTCAAAATCATCAATGATTCCATGCGCAACTTCCTGTATAGTCCAACTCTCCCATCCATACATGAGTAATGGAAACTCCATAGGTATGACCTGATAGACCATTAATTGAAAAGTAATGCCTCTGCTTTTGCATACGCTCTTTAGGTGGTTACAGCTTTTCTTCATAGGATCTAGCACGTTTTAATTCCGCGGCTGCCCTCACCAACTGCAGTGATTTTGGAGCCCGAGAAAATAAAGTCTATCACTGTTTCCATTTTTCCCCGTGTTTTCCCTATTTGATGTGAAGCCACGGAGCCAGATGCCATGATCTTCATTTTTTCAACATTGAGTTTTAAGCAAGGTTCTTCACTCTCTTCTTTCTTTCCATCAATACGCTCTTTATTTATTCTCCACTTTCTGTCATATATGTGGTGTCAACTGCAAATCTGTGGTTACTGATAGTTCTCCAAGCAATCTTGATTCTAGTTGGGCTTCATCCAGCCTGGCATTTCACATGACGTGCTGAATATAAGTTAAATTAGCCACATGACAATATACAGCCTTGATGTGCTCCTTTCCCAATTTGAAGCTAGCGCATTGTTCTATGTCCAAGTGTTGCTTCTTAACATGCCTACAGATTTCTCAGCAGGCAGCTAAAGAGGTCTGGTATTTGCATCTTTCCAGGAATTTCCCATAGCTTGTTGTCATCCACACAGTCAAAACCTTTGGCATAGTCCAAATCAGATGTCGATGTTTTTCTTGAACTCCTTTGCTTTTTCTCTGATCCAATGGATGCTGGCAATTTGATCTCTGGTTTCTCTGACTTTTCTAAATCCAGCTGTAACATCTGGAAGTTCTCGGTTCATGTACTGCTGAAGCCTAGCTTGAAGAACTTTGAACATGACTTTGCTTACATGTGAGATGTGTGCAATTGTGTGTTAGTTTAAACAATCTTTGGCCTAGCTTTTCTTGAGGATTGGAGTTTAAACTAACCTTTCCAAGTTCTGCAGCCAGTGCCGAGCTTTTCAAATTTGCTGGCATATTGCGTGCAGGATCGTAATGTCATAATCTGGTAGGACTTGAAATTCCACAACTGGAAACACATTACCTCTAGTAACTTTGTTCATAGTTATGTACTAAGGGCTGCTTGATTTCACATTCCAGGATGTCTGGTTCTGGGTGAGTAAAGACACCTTCACGGTTATGTGGGTCATTAAGATCTTCTACTTCTTCTTCCTTTTTTTTTTTTTTTAAGTTCAGTTCTTCTGTGTATTCTTGCCACCACTTCTTAATATATCTGCTTCTGTTAGGTCCATATATTTTGTCTCCTTTATTGTGCCCATCTTTGCATGAAATGTTCCCTTGGTTTCTGTATCATTCTTGAGGTAATCTCTGATCTTTGCCATCCTATTGTTTTTCTCTGTTTCTTTGCATTGATCCCTGAGGAAGGCTTTTCTTATCTCTCCTTGCTATTCTTAAGAAAACTGCATTCAAATGGATTATCTTTCCTTTTCTCCTATGCCTTTAGCTTCTCTTCTTTTCTAAGTTATTTGTAAGGCCTCCTCAGACAAACCTTTTGCCTTTTTGCTTTTATTTTTCTTGGGTAGGTTTTGTTCATTTTCTCATGCAGAATGTCATGACCCTTGGTCCATAGTTCTCCAAGCAGTCTGTCTATAAGAGCTAATCCCTCAAATCTATTTGTCACATCCACTGCGTAATCATAAGAGATTGATTTTGGCCAACCCAAATGGTCTAGCAGTTTTCCATACTTTCTTCAACTTAAGTCTGAAGTTTTCTTTAAGGCATTCCTGATCTGAGCCATGTCACTGCTCAGTCTTGGGTTTTTTTTTTTTCTGACTGCATAGAGCTTCTCCATCTTTGGCTACAAAGAACAGAATCAATCTGATTTCAGCATTGACCATCTCAAGAGTCATGTCTTGTGTTGTTGGGAGAGGGTGTTTTCTATGAATGGTGAGTTCTCTTAGGGAATTCTGTTAGCCTTTGCCATACTTCATATGTACTCCAAGGTCCAACTTGCCTGTTATTCCAGGTATCTCTTGACTTCCTACTTTCTCTAGGAGGCAATGAAGGTGGGCAGTATAAGCCCTCATTCCTCTGCCTTTTCTAAATCCATCACATATATTTGGAAGTTCTTGGTTCAAATACTTTGAAGCCTAGCACAAAGGATTTTGAGCCTTATCTTGCTTAGTATGTGAAATGAGCACAAGAGTGCAGTACTTTGAATAATTTTCAGCATTACCCTTTGATGTGGGGATCAGTACGTTGTCATGTGTACACTAGAGCTTGCTCAGTACTGGCATAATGTGTATTCCATAGTGCAGACTCAGAAGTTGGAACATATATGGCATATAATGTTGACTCAGTAGAGGTAGGATGATACTTTCAGAGTGCAAGCTCAGTAGTTGTGCTAAGCCTTCTGTAGAACACTGATTCAGCAATGGTAAGATGTGTGTTCTAGAATACAGGGTCAAAAGTGTTGTCACATTTCCTCCAGAGTTTAGCCACTGCAGAAGTGGCATGTGTGCTTAGAATGGGGTCTTAATAGTGGTGAGATGCATGCTCTACATCTCAGTCTCAGTAGAAGAGAGGTATGTTCTCTAGAGCGCAAGCTAGTAGTTACAAGACACTTGGTGTGCTGACCTGTAGTACACAAAGAAGCAGTGGAAGTTGTCACAGCACTGAAACACTGAATGGTGAAAAACTCCTTGGTGTGTTTGACCCACAGTAGACAAAGAAGCGTTCCAAGAATGTTTTACCTATGAGTTACAGGATGGTGGTAATTATTGAGTGCGTTCCACCTAATGTAGATGGAGATGCGCTTAAGCCATGTCATAAAACTGAACCAGTGATAGTTACAATCTCTTAGTCTTGCCTGAGCTATTTGGATACAGAAACACTTAAAAAATTCACAGCACTGAAGCACAGAAAGAATTGAGACATATCACAGAACTCAACAGTTGATGGTGAACGACTTCTAGGTGTATTTGAACCAGAGTATATGAAACAAGACTTGAAGAATGTAACAGAACTGAAACAACTGATGGTGATAAACTATTGCATGCGTTCAGCATGGCGTAGAAGAAGAAGGACTTGAAACATGGCACAGCACTGAAACACCAATGGTCATAAGCTACTGGGTATGTTTCAGCTCAAGTGGATTAGAGAACCATTTGAAGCATGTCGCACAACTGAAACATTGCATGCTTATGAACGACTGCATGTACTTGATATGGAGTGAATGAAGAAAGCACTTGAAGCATGTGACATCACTGAAGCACTGGTTGAGAATATGGACTATGTTTGAGCCAGAATGGACACAGAGGCTTCAGAATCATTTCATAGTACTGAACACTAGCACTAGATGGGGAAAAACTACTGAGTTCGTTTGACACAGGAATGGATGAAGAAGCAGTTGACATTATGTCACAGCAGTGAAACAAGATGGTTATAAATGGTGAGTGTATTGACGTTAGTGGGGCCAAGAACGTATTTAATCTTATCAAAGTCCTGAAACACTGGAGCATGGTGAACTGCTGGCTGTGTATGCCTCAGTGTGCACAGACGACATTTCAAATCATGTCACAGCACTGAAACGCTTGTATGGCGACGACAGACTGACTGTCTAGATCTAGGGTGGATGAGGAAGCTCTTTAAGCATGTCACTTCATGTATACACTAGATGGCGACAAACTACGGAGTTGGTGTATGGGTGAGCATGAAGAAGCCATTGGGTCGTGCTGCAAAGTAAAACACTGGCCGTTTATAACTACTAGAAATTTTACACCAGGATTAATGTAGAAGCATTTGAAGACTGTCAGTGTACTGAAGCAATGGATGGTGATAAAGGACTATGTTAACCTGGAGTGGGTGAGGAAGTACTTGAATCCAGTGGCAGCCATGGAACACTGTGTATTGATAAACTCCAGGATGTTTTTAGTCACTTCGTTAAGGAAGAATTGAAATTGGTCATATGTCATGGCACTGGACACTGGCTGGTACCACTTATTGACTATGACTGACCAGAGTGGGAAGAGAGCCTTTGAATTGTGCCACACCCACTGCACTAAAGAAATAGAGGAAACAATAGAATGGGAAAGACTAGGGATCTCCTCAAAAACTTAGAGATACCAAGCAAACATTTCTTGCAAAGATGGGCTGAATAAAGGACAGAAGTCATATGGGCCTAACAGAAGCAGAAGATATTAAGAAGAGGTAGCAAAAATACACAGAAGAACTGTACATAAAAGATAGTCATGACGCAGATAATCACGATGATGTGATCATTCACCTAGAACCAGACATCCAGGAATGTAAACTCAAGTGGGTCTTAGGAAGCATCACTACAAAGAAAGCTAGTGGAGGGGATAGAATTCCAGTTGAGCTAGTCAAATCCCAAAGGACCATGCTATGAAAGGGTTGCACTTAACATGGCACCAAATGTGGAAAATTCAGCACTGGCCACAGGACTGGAAAGGGGCAGTTTTCACTCCCATCCCAAAGAAAGGCAATGCCAAAGAATTCTCCAACTACTACACAGTTGCACTCATCTCATATGCTACTAAATTAATGGGCAAAATTATCCAAGCCATGCTTCAGCAATACAGCAACCAGGAACTTCCAGCTATTCGAGTTGGTTTTCCAAAAGGCAGAGCAACCAAGATCAAATTGCCAACATCTGCTGCATCATTGAAAAACCAGGAGAGTTCCAAAAGAAGATCTACTTCTGTTTTATTAAGACTTTGACTATGTGGATCACAATAAACTTTGGGAAATTCTGAAAGAGATGGGAATACCACACAACCTGACTTGCCCCTTGATAAACTTGTATGCAGGTCAGGAAGCAACAATTAGAACTGGAAATAGAACAACAGACTGGCTCCAAAAAGGAAAAGGAGTACCTCAAGGCTGTATAATCGCCACCTTGCTTATTTAACTTCTACACAGACTACATAACGAGAAACACTGGGCCGGAGGAATCTCAAGGTGGAAACAAGATTGACAGAGAAATATCAATCATCTGAAATATGCAGATGACACCAGCCTTATGGCAGAAAGTGAAGAACTAAAGAGCCTCTTGATAAAAGTGACACGAGAGAGTGAATAAGTTGGCTTAATGCTCAACATTCAAAAAACAAAGATCATGGCATCGGATGTCGCCACGTCATGGCAAATAGGTGGGGAAACAGTGGAAACAGAAGATGACTTTATACTTCTGGGCTCCAAAATCGCTGCAGATGGTGACTGCAGCCATGAAATTAAAAGACGCTTCGTCCTTAGAAGGAAACTTATGACCAACCTAGATGATTAATTATTATTATTGATTATTGCTGATAATTGATTATTATTGATTATTATATTTATATTGAAAAACAGAGGCTTTACTTTGTCAAGAAAGGTCCATCTAGTCAACGCGACGGTTTTTCCAGTAGTCATGTGTGGATGTAAGTTTTGGAATATAAAGAAGGCTGAGCACTGAAGAATTGATGCTTTTGAACTGGGTGTTTAAGAAGACTCTTGAGAGTCCCTTGGACTGCTAGGAGATCCAACCAGTCCATCCTAAAGGAAATCAGTCCTTAGTGTTCATTGGCAGGACTGATGTTGAAGCTGAAACTCCAATAATTTGGCCAGCTGATGTGAAGAGCTGGCTCATTTGAAAGCATCTTGTTGCTGAAAATGATTGAGGGCAGGAGGAGAAGGGGACATCAGAAGTTGAGATGGATGGATGGTATCACCGACTCAATGGACATGGGTTTGGGTTACCCATGGGAGTTGATGATGGACAGGGAGGCCTGGCTTGCTGCGGTTCATGGGATAACAAAGAGCTGGACATGAATGAGTGACTCAACTGAACTGATCACCCCTTAAAGAGTGATTTTTTTTTTCTTTCTTTTCCTTTTTCTTTTAAATAATCTTGGACACATTTGACTGAAGCATGCCATGCAATGAAATGTTAAATGGTCAGTAACTACCAGCTGGGCTTGACATTGGATGGATGGAGAAGCACTGGAGGCATGTCACTGAACTTCAACACTGTATGGTGATAGCCTAGTGAATGTCTTTAAACGGGGAGAATGAACACACCATTGAAGTGGATCTTGGCATTGGAACTGGAGGTGGTGAATGTTTTGGATGTGTTTGATTTGCGATAATGAGGAAGACTTGAGGAATGTCACACACAGTAAAACATTGGATGGTGTTAATGTTTGAGTGTGTTTGGCCTGGTGAGGATGGAAACGTCCTGGAATCTGCCATAAAATGGAAACACTCAATGGTCATAAGCTACTGCATGTGCTTCACCTAGAGAGGATGAAGAAGCACATGAAGCATGCTACAGGACTGAAACAGTGGATGGTGATAATCCACTGGGTATGTTTTGTCTGGGGTTGTGAAGAAGCACTTGAGGCAAGTCCTCGAACCGAGGCATGGGATGCTGATAAACTGTTGGGTACTTCTGAACAGTGGTGTGTGGCAAAATTCTTGAAATATGTTACAGTACAGAAACATTGGATGTTGCTAAACTACTGGTGTGTTTGATCCAGGATAGGCAAGAAGCAATTGATGCATGTCAAAAACCTGAAACAGGTGATAAACAACAGGGTGTGTATGACCCAGAGTGCATGGGGAAGTATCTGAACCTTGTCACCAACATGAAACACTGGATGGTGACAAACTGTTGCGTGTGCTTGATTCAGGGTGGACAGGAAGCACATGATCCATTTCACAGAACTCAAACGTGGACGGGGCAAGAGACTTGGAATGTTTGACCCAGGGAGAAAAAAGAGCTCTGGAAGCATGCTGTAACCCTGAAACACTGGATAGTGAGAAACCACTTGGTGTGATGACCTGAGGGAATGAAGAAACCCAGAAGCATGTTGCAGAACTGAAACATCGGATAACGACACACTACTGGGTGTCTTTGACCCAGTGTACACAAAGGAGCACTTGAAGCATGTCACAGAACTTGAACACTGGATGCTGAAAAACTCCTGGGAGTGTTTGACTGGGTGGATGAAGACGCTCCTCAAGCATGTCTCTGCACTAAGACACTGGATGATGAGTGTGTTTTAGCCTCAGAAAATGAAGCACTTGACCTGTGTAACAGCACTAAAATAGAGTATGGCACTTATACCACTGGGTGATTAGTCCCAGGTGACAAGGAAACACCGGAAAGTGCCGCATGTTAATGCACTGAATACTCTACGGGGATAAAGTACTGAATGTGTTTGATCTGGGGTTGAGCAGAAGCAGGTAAAGCAGGTCCCTGGTGTGAAACAAGGGATTCTGATACACTACTGGGAGTGTAGGAATTCAAGTGGAATAAGAAGCACTGGAAGCATGTCACATCCATGAAACAATAAATGCTGCTAAACTACTGAGTGGGTATGAGAGCCTGGGAAAGACTAGAGATCTCTTCAGGAAAATAAGAGGTATCAAGGGAGTATTTCATGCACATATGTGTATAATAAAGGGCCGAAAATGTGTGAACCTAAAAGAAATGGAAGATATTAAGGCGTGCTGGCAAGATTACATAGAAGAACTATCCAAAAAGTTCCCGATGACCTAGATAACCATGATGGGGTGATCACTCGCCTACAGCTAGACATCTTGGAGTGTGAAATCCAGTGGCTCTTAGAAAGCATCACTACCAACAAAGATAGTGGAGGTGATGGAACACCAGCTGAGCTATTTCAAATTTTAAAAGATGATATTGTTGAAGTGCTGCACTCAGTATGCCAGAAAACTTGGGAAACTCAGCAGTGGCTGCAGGACTGGAAAAGGTCAGTTTTTCGTTTGAAATCCAAGGAAGGGCAACACCACATGATGTTCCAAATATCACACAACGGCCATTATTTTACACACTAACTCCTTTGAAGACAATTTATGAACAACTGAGCTAGCTGGATAACGTCACTGACTCGATGGACGTGAGTCTGAGTGAACTAAGAGAGTTGGTGACGGACAGGGAGGCTTGGCTTGTGGCGATTCATGGGGTCGCAAAGAGTCAGACACGACTAAACTGAATTGAACTGAGACAGCATATTAAAAAGCAGAGATGTTAATGTGCCAACAAAGCTCCACCTAGTTAAGATTATGATTTTTCCAGTAGGCGTGTATGGATGTACCAGTGGAACTATAAAGAAAGCTGAGCACCAAAGAAGTGATGCTTTTGAACTCTTTTGTTGGAGGAGACTCTTGAGAGTCCCTTGAACTGCAAGGAGATCCAACCAGTCCATCCTAAAGGAGATCAATCACGAATATTCATTAGAAGAACTGAGGTTAAAGCTGAAACGCCAATACTTTGGCCAACTGATGTGAAGAGCTGACTCATTTGAAAAGACCCTGATGTTTGGCAAGATTGAAAGCAGGAGGAGAAGGAGACGACAGAGGATGAGACAGTTAGCTGGTATCACCGACTCAAAGGACATGAATTTCAGTAAACTGCGGGAGTTGGTGATGGACAGGAAGGCCTGATTTGCTGTAGTCCATGGGCCCACAAACAGTCATACACAACTGAGCAGCTGAAGTGAATCGAACAAAGACATGCTCACAATTGTCTTGGCAAGACTTTAACAGCACATTAACATAGAAGTTGCAAATGTTCAAACTGGATTTAGAAAAGACAGAAACCAGAGGTCAAATTGGCAACATCCATTGGATCATGGAAAAAGCAAGAATATTATTAAAAAAAAAAAAAAACAAACTATTTCTGCTTTATTGAGTATGATAAAAATCCACTGTGTGGATCATAACAAACTGCAGAAAATTCTTAAAGACATGGAAATACCAGACTACCTATATGCCTCCTGAGAGACCTGTATCCAGGTCAAGAAACAACCAGTGAGAACCAGATAAAGAAGAACAGATGGTTTGAAATTGGAAAAAAAAAAAAAAAACTACTACATGTGTCACCCTGTTGATTTAACTTATATGCAGAGGACATCTTGGAAAATGCTGGGCTGGAGGAAACACAAGCTGAAATTAAGAGAAAAATAGAAATATCAATAACTTCAGATATGCAGATGACACCACCGATATAGCATCAAGCAAAGAATAACTAAAGAGCCTCTTGATGCAGGTGAAAGAGGAGAGTGAAAAAGCTGGCTTAAGACGCAACATTCAAAACACTAAGATCCTAGCATCTGGTCCTATTATTTCATGGCAAATAGATGGGAAAACAATGGTAACAGTGAGAGACTTCTGTTTCCTTGGACTCCAAAATCATGGTAGGTGATGACTGCAGCTATGAAATTAAATGACACTTGTTTCTTGGAAGGAAAGCAGTGACAAACCTAGACTGCATGTTAAAGAGCAGAGGCATCCCTTTGCCAAGAAGCGTCCATATAGTCAGAGCTATATTTGTGTTTTTTTTAAGCAGTCATGTGACAATGTAAGTTAGACCATAAAGGAGGCTGAACATTAAGGAATTGATGCTTTTGAACCACAGTCTTGGAGAAGACTCTTGTGAGTCCCTTGGGCTGCAAGGAAATCAATCCAGTCAACTGTAAAGGACATCAATCCTGAAAATTCACTGGAGGGGCTGATGCTGAAGCAAAAGCTCCAATATTATGGCTATCTGATGTGAAGAGCCAACTCGTTGGCAAAGACTCTGATGCAGCAAAAGATTGGAGCAGAAGAAGGGGACGATGGAGGACCAGATACTTGGATGGCATCACCGACCCAGTGGATTTGAGTTTGAACAAGCTCCGGGAGATGGTCAAGGGCAAGAAGGCGTGACATACTGCAGTCCATGGGATTTGAAGAGTGGGAGATGACTGAATGACTGAACAACATATAACAGCCAGCAACAACAAATCTACAGAGTGCCTTTGACCGTGAGTAGTTTCAGGAGCTCTTGAAGCATGTCACAGATCTGAAACCCAAGATAGTGGCAAAATACTGAATGTGTTTGACTTGGAGTTAGTGAAGCAGCCATTAGTATGTGCTACAACACTGAAACAATGAATGTCGATAACCTATATGGTGTATTTGTTGTGGAGTAAGTGAAGAACCACTTGAAGGGGGTTTCATGACTGAAACACTGTATATTCACACTTCAGATGGTCTGTGTTTGATCTTGTGTATAGAAAGAAGCACAAGGAGCCTGTCACAACACTGAAACTGGATCATGGTAAATCATTGTGTATGATGAGCTGTGGTAGTTGAAAAATCAAAGAAAGTATGTACTAGCCCTGAATCAATGAATGGTGATAAACTAAGAGTGTGCTCAACCTTGAGTGGACAAAGGATCTTTTGAAGCGTATGCCAGAATTAACACACTGGATCGTCATAAATCATTGGTTATGTATTTTCTGCAGAGAATGACGAAGCAGTTGAGCAGGAAACAGCCTTGAAACACTGGATGATGATAAACTACGGGGTTTGTTTGATACATGTTGAATGAGGAGAAACTGAAAGCATGGCACAGACGAAAACATGGGACCATCATAAACTTCTGAATGCGTTTATGTCGATTGGCCTAAAGAAGGACTTTAAACTCAGCACAGAACCGAAACAGGAATTGTGATAAGCTACCTACCATATTTTATTTGGAGAGGATAAAGAAGTACATGAGGCATGCCACAGTACTGGAACACTGGACAGTGGTAAATGACAGGGAGTGTTTGACTAAATGAGACAAAGGGACCCTTCAAGCCGGTAATAGCGCAGCATCAACGAATGATGAAAATGTACAGGGTGTGTTTTACCTGGAGGGGATGGAGGAGGCTCAAAACGTCACGATACAGAAAAAATGGATGGTGATAGCTGTCACATTAATTTCTTCTGGAGTGGATTAAAAACCACTTGAAGCATATCTAAACTTGCACACTAGATGGGGATATAATATTGTGTGTATTTAATGCCAGTAAGAAATAGAGGGAACAATAGAATAGGAAAGACGAGAAATCTTGCCCAGAAACTGAGAGACTGCAAGGGAATATTTCATGAGACATGGGCACAATCCAGGACAGAAGGGGTATGAAGCTAGCAGAAGGAGAAAATGTGATGGAGTGCTGGCAAGAGTATACGAGAAGAGCTGTACCAAAGCAAGGTCTTAATCACCTGCTGCCGCTGCTGCTGCTGCTGCTATTTCGCTTCTCTCGTGTCCAGCTCTTCGTGACCCCGTGGACAGCTCACTACCAGGCTCCTCTGTCCATGGGATTTTCCAGGCAAGAATATTGGAGTGGGGTGCCGTCACCTTCTCTGCTTAATCACCCACAAAGCCATAATGGTGTGATCACTCACGTAGAGCAGACAACCTGGGGTGGGAAGTCAAGTGGATCTTAGGCAGAAATATCACAAACAATGCTAGTCAAGATGATAGACTTGAAGCTCAGCTATTTCAAATTGTAAAAGATAATGCTGTTAAAATGCTGCACTCAATGTGCCAGGACATTTGGAAAACTCATCAATGACCACAGGACAGGGAAAGGTCAGATTCACTCTGATCCCAAAAAGGGGCATTGTGAAGGCATGCTCAAACTGCTGCCCAGTCGTTCTCACTTCATATGCTGGCTGGGTAATGCTCCAAATGCCTCCATCTAGGTTTCAACAGTATGTGAACTGAGAACTTTCAGATGTACAAATTGGATTACGAAAGGCAGAGGAACCAGAGATCAAATTGCCAACATTCATTGGATCATAGAAAAAGCAGGGAGTTCCAGAAAATGACCTACTTCTGCTTCATTCACTATGCTAAAGCCTTTGACTGTGGGGGTCACAGAAACTGTGGAAAATTCTTAAAGAGGTGGGTATACTAGACCACTTTACCTGGCTCCTGAGAAACCTGTATGCAGGTCACGAAGTAACAGAATCAGACAGGAACAATGGAGTTGTTCAGAATTGGTAACGGAGTAGGTCAAGGCTGTCTTGTTGTCACGCCACTTATTTAACTTACATACACAGTATATCACGCAAAATGTCAGACTGGATGAAGCGCAAAGTGGAATCAAAATTGCTGGGAGAAACATAAATAAACTCAGACATGCCCATGACAGAAAGCAGACGAGGGATTAGAGCTCTTTGCTGAGATGAAAGTGGAGATTTAAAACGTTGACTTAAACCTCGACATTCAATAAATTAAGATCATGTCATCCAGTCCCACCTCTTGATAGCAAATAAATCAGGACACAATGGAAACTGTGAAAGAGTTTTATTTTCATGAGTTCCAAAACTACTGTATGTATTTGAAAGAGGATAGTTGAGGAAGCACTTGTGCATTAATCAGCACTGAAAGAACGGATGTGTGTATTAACCCAGACCAGTTAAGGAAGCACTGTAGTGTGTCACAGCACTGATAGAATAAATGGCGAAAAAACAGTTGTTGAGTTTCACCTGTGGGGATCAAACAAGCGCCTACTAAATGCCACAAGTTACGCCCCTAAAACCTTAGCTAATGATAAAATGCTGGGAATGTTCAACTGATGTGGACTATTAAGCACTTGAAGCATATCACTGTACTGAATATTGGATGATGATACAATAATGAGTATGTTTTACAGGAGAAGATGAAGCACATGAAGCACATTACAGCACTGAAGCACTGAAGGGTGGTAAACTCCAAGGAGTGACGGGCCAGGATTGACAAAGGAGCATACGCAGTGATTCACAGTACTGAGAAACAGATGTTGGAAAACTATTGAGTATTTGACACCAGGTGGACAAAGAAGCATTCGGAGCATGTCCTCTGTCAAGGCACTGAGCACTGCATGGTGATAAACTACAGAGTGTGTTTTTGCAGACAGTGGATGAATAGGCACTTGAATCACGTCATAGCACTGAACCACGGACTTTAGTAAAGTACCGGATGTATTTTTCCAGTCTGGATGATACAGCAGTTTGTGTCACAGCTTGGAAGTGCTGGATGGTGATAAACTGCTGGTGTGTTTGATAAAGATGCACTTGAACTTGTGACAGCAGTGAAAAGCAGCAAGGGATAAGCTGGTGAGGCTATTTTACCTGGGGTGGAGAAAGATGTGGCTGAACCTCCTATCTGAAGTGTGGATAATAAGCGACTTAGTATGTTTGACCTGGGGTGGATGGAGAAACACTGAAAGCATGTCACAGCAGTGCAACACTGGATGGAGATACACAACAGGATGTGTTTGACCCAGGGTGCATGAAGAATAACTCGAGGTGTCACTGCACTGAAGCAGTAGACGATGATAATCTACTGGATACGTTCAGCCAGTAATCAATGAAGAAGCACATGGAATGGCACTACATTGTGATAAACACCTTCTTGTATTTGGCCAGTGTGGATGAAGAAGTTCCTGAAGCATGTCCAATCTTTGCAACCCTGGATGCTGATATGTTCCCGTCAAGCAATGTGTCTCTTTCATATGAGGTGGAAAAGCAGGCACTTAGAGCATGTCACAGGGCCTCTCCTGGTGGTCCAGCGGTTAAGCATCCACCTTGTAGTGTAGGGGATGAAGGTTCAATCCCCGATTGGGAAAGTAACATCCCATATGCTACAGAGTAACTAAACCTGCATAGCTGCAAATACTGAAGTTCTCACACTCCAGAGACTTCATGCCATGGTTAGAGTTGGCTTGTCTCAAGGACTATCTTATGTGACACAACTGAGACCCAGCACAGCCAACTACATAAATGAAGAAGAATCACGTCTCAGGTGAAACACTGGTGACAAAGTGCTGAGTGTGCTTTACCTGGAGGAAATGAAGAAACGCTTGAATCATCTCTCTGCACTGAAACATGGGATAGTGATAAGCTACTGGGTACGTTTGACATGGGGTGCATGAAGAAGACTTGTGGGATATTCCGCAGTTAAAACATTGGATGATGATAATCTACTGAGTGTGTTAGACCTGGAGTGGATAGAAGCCCGTCACAAAATGAAACACTAAGGGTGGTAAACTACTGTTGTGTTTAACTAGGGGACGATGAAGAAACACTGAACCTGTCACAGCACTGAATACTAGATATGTTTGTCCCGGAGTGAGTTGAACAAGCACTCGAAACAGGTTACAGAACTGAGAGAAACACTGGATGGTGGTAAGCGACACAGAGTGATGACCAGAGATGAAGAAGCAATGGGAACATGTCATGACAGTGAAACACTAGCTGATGATGAACAGTATTATCAGTGGCAAGATGCCTGCTCCAGAGTTCAGGTTCAAGACGCAGCATGTTTGCACTAGAATGCGGGCTTAGTAAGTTTGTGATGCCTCCCCTAAAGTGCAAATTCAGCAGTTACCACAGCCTACCCTGGATCGTGATGTCAGAAGGGGTAAAACGAGTATTGGAGGCTGCAAGCTCAGAATGTGCACGACGTGCACTAGAATGAGGGCTCCTTGGTGGCTGATGCATGCATTAGATTGCAAGTTCAGAAGTTGTGACATGCGTATCCCATATCACCCATGTTGTAAAACCTCACACTGGTCTTCTATTTTTTACATATGGTACCGTACCCATTTAAATGCGCTTTTCTCAAGGCATCCCACCTTCACCTTCTCCCACTGAGTCAAACGTCTGTTCTTGAGATCCTTGTCTCTTCTCCTTGCCTGCGTAGAGCCCATCTTTCTAAATTCCACATCTGTGCGTTAATATAGAGTTTTGTCTCTCTCTTTCTTAGTTCCTTCATTCTGTGTAATAGGTTTCATGCTCTCCCCACTCATTAGAACGGACTCAAATGCATGACTTCTTATACCTGAGTAATACTTCGTATGTATATGTAGCAAAACTTCCTTAACCATTCATCTGCTGATGGACCTCCTGGTCACTTTCACATCCGTGGTATTGCAAACAGTGCTTCAATAAACATTGGAGTACTGTTTCTTACCATTCTCGTTTCCTTGAAGTTCATGCCTAAGAGCGCGATCGCTGGGTCATATGGTATTTCTCTTTCCAACTTTCTAAGGAGTCTCCATAATGGTTGTACCAGTTTGCATTCCCATCCACAGTGTAAAAAGGTTCCCTTTTCTCCACACCCTCTCCAGCAGTTATATTGTAGACATTTTAATGATGGCCAATCTGACCAGTGTGAGATGATACCTCAATGTGGTTTTGATTTGCATTTCTCTAATAATGAGTGATGCTGAGCAACGTTTCTGTGTCTCTTAGTAATCTGTATATCTTCTTTACAGAGGGCTTTTACCTATGTTTTGTTTTACTGAGTAGTATTTGTAGCTGAGTATTGAGATGAGTGAGCAGCTTGCATATTTTGGAGATGAATTTTTTGTTAGCTTTTCAGTTACTATTCAGTTCAGTTCAGTCGCTCAGTCGTGTCCGTCTCTTTGCGACGCCATGAATCGCAGCACGCCAGGCCTCCCTGACCATCGCCAACTCCCGGAGTTCACTCAGAGTTGCTATTATTTTCTCCCAATTCTGAAGCTACATAGTCACCTTAATTATAGTTTCCTTCATTGTACAAAAGCTATAGAGTTTAATTAGGTTCCTTTTTAAAAATATTTTTATTTCCTTTAGGCAATGGGCCACAGAGGACCTTGCTGTGACTTATTTTGCGGTGGTTATACCTATATTGTACTCTGAGGGTGGTATATTTTCTGGTCTTACTTTTCCACCTGTAATCCATTTTGAGTTTATTTTTGAACATGATGTTAGATAGCGTTCTAGCTTCTACACAGAGCTGTCCACTTTTCCCATAACACTTTTTTGAAGAAAATGTTTTTTTTTCTGTTGTGCATTTTTGCCTGTATCGTCAAAGATGATGCGTGCAGGAATCTATCATTGGACTTCATATTTTTTTTCCTTTGGTCTATATTTCTATGTTTGTTCAAGTTTCATACTCTCTTGATATCTTTGTAGTGTAGTCTGAAGCTAGGAAATTTGACTCCTCTAGTTCCATTCTTCTTTCTCAAAACTGCTTTGGCTCTTCGAGGTCTTATCTGTTTCCATGCAAATCGTAAAATAATTTGTTCTAGTTTATGAAAAATACTGTCGGTAGTTTGAGAGGTATTGTATTGAATCTATTGATTGTTTTGGCCGGTATATTGATTTTAACTCTATCAGTTAGTCCAATCCAAGAACATGATATCTGTCTCCATCTATATATGTTTTGATTTCTTTCCTCAGTGCTTTCTTTTATCCTTCTGGGAAAGTGAAATTTGCTCAGTCACGTCTGACTCTTTGCAATCCCATGGGCTATACAGTGTATGGAATTTGAAATTCTCCACGCCAGAATACTGGAATGGGTAGCTTTCCCTTCTCCAGAGGATCTTCCCAACCCAGTCCTCAAACGCAGGTCTCACACATTGCAGGAGGATTTGTCACCAGCTGGGGCCACAAGGGAAGCCCAAGAACACCATAGTGGCTAGCCTATCCCTTCTTCAGGGGGTCTTCGTGACCCAGGAAGCAAACAGGAGTCTCCTGCATTGCAGGAAGCTTCTTTACCAATTGAGCCATCGGGGACGTCCTTTGTCTCTTTATGCAAACTCATTTCTAGTTGTTTTATTCCTTTCATTGCAATGGTGAACAGGATTGTTCCTTAATTTCTCTTTCTGATTTTTCATTGTGAATGTGTAGGACTATAAGGGTTTCTGTGTATTAGTTTTATACCCTGCACGTTTACTGTATTCATTGATAGACTACAGGAATTTTCTGGTGGCATCTCTTGGGTTTTCTTTGTAAAGGGTAATAGCATGTGCAAATGGACAGTTATACCTCTTCTTTTTAAATGAGGATTCTGTTCATATCTTTTTCTTCTTTGAAAACTGTGGCTAGAATTCCCAGAACGAGTACTGATGAGTGTGGGCACATTGTCTTCATGCTGACTTTAAAGGAAAAATTTTCAGCTTTCCATTATTGACAATAATGTTTACAATGGTTTTGTCATATTTGGCTTTCATTATGTTGTGGTATGTTCCACCTATGACTACTTTGGCAGAGTTTTTTTTTTTTTTTTCATAAAAACTCTGCATGTTGTTGAATTCAAATGTGAATTTTGGGGGTTTTAGCCTCCAAATTATTTGTGTTTCCTCTAGTTGTTGTTGTTGTCGTTTTCCTGTGGTTGATATCTGATCGAACAACATTGTGATCAGAAATTATGCTTGAAAATATTACAATATCTTGAAGTTTATTAAGGTTAGATGTGATCTAACCTTGGGTGTGATCTGTCCTAAGATAATGTTCCATTTGCACGTGAGAAAAAGGAGAAAAAAAGGAGAAACAGGTGAAATCTGTTCTTTGGCGGTGGGATGACCTGTAGATATCAATTAGCTCAAACTGGTCTAATGTATCTTCTAAAACCTGAGTTTCCCTTATTTCATTTTCTGTCTGGATGATCTGTTCCTGTTATGAGTGAAGTATTAAAATCACACAATACTATTGGTTAGTGTCTATTTCTGCTCTACTAGTTGTTGGCATTTGCCAATCGTATGAGGTGCTCCTACATTGGGTGCATGTAGCTTCTTCTTGGATTGATGCCTTGAATGTTCTGTAATGCAACCTTCTTTGTCTCCTATAGTGGTCTTTAGGCAAAGTCCACTTATCTGATATGAATATCGCTCCTCCCACTTTTGCTCTCCATTTTCACAAGATAGCTTTTTCCTGGCCATCACTATCAGGCTGTATGTGGCCCTAGGTATGAGGTGGTTTTCTTGCAGACAGTACATTCTTGTATGCATTCACCCAGTCTTTGCCTTTTCGTTGGAGCATTTAGCCCATTTCTGTTTAAGGAAGTTGTTGATAAGTATGATCTTCTTACCATTTACTATATATTTTGTGGCTTTGTTTTTATAAGCTTTTCTGTTTCCTATCTAGAGAAGATCCTTCAGCATTTGCTGAAGTGTTGGTTTGGTGGTTCTTAACACTAACTGCTTTTGTTTGTCTGTAAAGCTCTTGTTTTGTCTTTTGAATGAGAATACTATTCTTGTTGGATAGAGTAATTTTGGCTTTAGGCTTTTGCCTTTCAGCACTTTAGGTGCATCCTGCCATTCCCTTCTAAGCTGAAGAGTTTCTATTGTAAGATCAGCTGTTATCCTTATGGGGATTCCCTTCTATGTTATTTGTTGTGATTCCTTTGTTACCTTGAATATTTGTTCATTGTGTATATTTATTTGTTTGTTTGTTTTATTTTGATTAATGTGTGTTTTGACATGTTGTGTCTTGGTTTTACCCCTATGGGACACACTGGGATTTTTCATCTTAGGTGTCTATTTTTTTTTTTTTTCTTTTCCCATTTCAGGGATGTTTTAAACTATTTCCTCCTCAAAAATTTTCTCATGCCCTTTCCTTTTGTCTTCTTTCTCTGAGAAACCTATGATTTAAGTATGGGGGCACTTAACATTGTCCCATAGGTCTCTGTGATTGTCTTCATTTCTCTCTTTCTTTTTTTTTTCCTGCTCTGCTTCATTTATTTCCCATATCTGATCTTCCAGCTCACTTAGCCTTTCTTCTGCCTCAGTTACAGTACTGTTCCTGTTGCCCAGAGTGATTTCTATCTCAGTTATTTCATTGCTCATTATTGATTGACTACTCATAATTTCTTCCAGGTCCATTTAAAACACCCCTTTCATCTTCTCAATCCATGTCTGAAGTCTATTTATCTGTAGATCCATTTGTTTCCAAGACATTGACTATTATTGTGCTGAACTGTTTTTCCTGTAGACTTCCTACCTCCTCCTCTTTCACTGGTTTGTTGATTTTCATTGTATTCCTTCATCTGCTGGATATGTCTCTGCCTTTTCATGTTGTTTCGATGACTGTCTTCGAGGTCTATTTTCTGCACACCAGAGGGCCATCATTGCTATTAATTGGGTGGTCTCCTCCAAGTGAATGTGGTGGGACCAGTGGCTTGTGTAAGTTTTCTTGTTGAGAGAACTTTTTGTTGTTGTTGTTAAAGAGGATGGCTGTTGATCTCACTTGTTCTGAGAGTCAATGCAGTGTCCATTAGGGAATTAGCGGGCTCTATTATGGCTTCGATTCCAGATGAGCTATTTCAAATCCTCGAAGACAATGCTGTGAAAGTGATGTACTCAATAAGACAAGAAATTTGAAAATCTCAGCTGTGGCTCAGTTGGAAATGGTCAGTTGTCATTCCAGTCTTGAAAAAGGCAATGCCAACGAATGCTCAAACTACCATGCAATTTTACTCATCTCACATGCTAACAAAGAAATGCTCAAAATTCTCCAAGCCAGGCTTCAGCAATATGTGAACCATGAACTTCCAGATATTCAATCTTGTTTTAGAACATACAGAGGAACCAAAGATCAAATTCCCAACATCTGATGGATCTTCACAAAAAAGCAAGCAATTTCCAGAAAAACATCTAGTTCTGCTTTACTGAGTATGCCAAAGCCTTTGAGTGTATGGATCAAAATAAACTGTGGAAAATTCTGAAAGAGACGGTAGTACCACACCACCGGATCTGCCTCTTGAGAAGCCTGTATACAGTTCAGGAAGCAACAGTTAGAACTGGACATTGAATAACAGACTGGTTCCAAATAGGAAAAGCAGCACCTCAAGGGTATATATTGTCACCCTGCTTATTTAATTTCTATGCGGAGAAATGTTTGGCTGGAAGAAATGCAAACGGGAATCAAGACTGCCAGGAGAAATGTCAAAAACTTCAGATATGTAGATGACACCCCCCTTATGGCAGAAACTAAAAAGGAACTGAAGAGTCTCTTGATGAAAGTGAAAGAGGAAAGTGAAGAAGTAGGCTTAAAGCTCTACATTAGGAAACCTGAGATGGCATCCTGTCCCATCACTTCATGACAAATAGATGGGAAAACAGTGGAAATGGTGGCAGACTGTTTTTTTGTTTTTTGTTTTTTTTTTGGGGGGGGGCGGCTCCAAAATCACTGAAGATAGTGATTGCAGCCATGAAATGAAAAGACGCTTAGTCTTCCTAGACAGCATAAAACAAGACCAGAGGCCTACTGCAGCTCAGATCATGAAATCAGTATGGCCAAATTCAGACTTAAATTGTTGAAAGTAGGAAAAAACCGCTAAACCATTCAGGAATGACCTATATCAAATCCCTTATGATTATACAGTGTAAGTGAGAAATAAATGTAAGGGACTAGATCTGATAGAATGCCTGATGAACTATGGATGGAGGTTCATGACATTGTAAAGGAGACAGGGATCAAGACCATTCCCAAGAAAAAAGAAACGCAAAAAGGCAAAATGGCTGCCTGAAGAGGCCTTACAATTAGCTGTGAAATGAAGAGAAATGAAGGCAATGGAGAGGAGGAAAGATATACCGATCTGAACACAGTTCCAAGGAGAGAGAAGAAAGCCTTCCTCGGTGATCAGTGCCAAGAAATAAAGTAAAGCAAAGCAATAGAATGGGGAAGACTAAAGTTTTCTTTACACAAACTGGAGATACCAAGGGGGCATTTCATGCAAAGATGGGCACTATTAAGGACATAAATGGTATGGACCTAACAGAAGCAATAGACATGAAGTCGAGGTGGCAAAGAATACACAGAAGAACTGGACATCAAAGATCTTCACAACCCAAATAATCATGACGATGTGATCACTCACCTACATCCAGATACCTTGGAATGTGAAGTCAAGTGGGCCTTAAGAAGCATCACTATGAACAAAGTGAGTGGAAGTGATAGAATTCCAGTTGAGCTATTTGAAATCCTAAACGATTATGCTGGGGAAGTGCTTCACTCAATATGTCAGCAAATTTAAAAAACTAAGCAGCTGCTCAGGACTGGGAAAGGTCAGTCTTCATTCCAATCCCAAACAAAGGCAATGCCAAAGAATGCTCAAACTACTGCACAATTGCTCATCTCACACGCTAGTAGAGTAATGCACAAAAATATCCAAGCCAAGCTTCAGCAATACACGAACCATAAACTTCCAGATGTTCAAGCTGGTTTTGGACAAGTCAGAGGAACCAGAGATCAAATGAGTGTATGCACCACTACTTCTGATGATGCATGCAGCAACTACTGAGGTTGAAATCACGAGTTTGCATTCTGCTTTTACTAAGAATTAAATTAGGACAGGTGCACTAGTTAGCTTGCACTCTGGCACATACATTACAACTCTGGAGCATAAGTATCACAACCAAGTGCGTCTGCACTCCAGACCTGGCATGCGGTAATGACTGAAAATGTAAGAAGCTTTTCACAGTTACTGACCCCTGAGTTGAAACCACTGCTGCTGCTGCTGCTGCTACTGCTAAGTCACTTCAGTCGTGTCTGACTCTGTGTGAACACATAGATAGAAGCCCACCAGGCTCGCCTGTCCTTGGGATTCTTGGGGCAGAATACTGGAGTGCGTTGCCACTTCTTTCTCCAATGCATGCATGCATGCTAAGTCGCTTTAGTCTTATCTGACTCCGTGCGAACCTATGGACAGTAGCCCATGACGCCCCTCTGTCCACGGAATTCTCCAGGCAAGAATGTTTGGGTGGATTGCCATTTCCTTCTCTTTTGTCAAACCACACATGCTACAAACACTGAGCTTGCCCTCTGGAATATGGGCTTGTCGATACTGAGGCCGCCATCTAGAGAACGCTCACCAGAACTACTTAGATACCAGTCTGAATCACCATTTCTGCCACTATTGAGACTATTAACAAGCTTCAGAACAAGTACATTGCTGTCACTGAGACTGCACAGTAGAGCATACATCCCATCACTCCGAAACCCGGGTTCTTTAGGATATGGCCTGCCACTACTGAGCCTGTCCCTAAAACATGCCTGTTGTAAACACACATACACTTTTGGTGTATTACGCTCTGGATTCTGCATCCCTGCACTACTCAAATTGCCTTCCAGAACAAGAGTTCATCACCGGCTGAACTTTCACTCTGAAGCATGAACATCACAATCATTAGCTTGTTGCTTTATAGGTAAGTCAGGCCACTACTCGACCTGCACTGTAGTTCAGGTGTGCCTAAATAGTTACTGAACTTGCACTCTGAAGTTTCCTTCTGGACACAACTGAGCCAGCACTCCTGTAGACAGAGTGAGTTTAAACACTGGAGGACATGGTACGCCTCTCCTGAGCATGAGCTCAAGTGCAGGCATCCGGGCTCTGCTGAGAACATGCTCTAGTTGCACACATGCCAAAGTAACTGAACGTGCAGCTGGGGGTACAGATCTCATGAATACAGAGTGAGCACATTTCATCATGGGTTTTGCACTACTGAGGTTTACTCAGAAGCATATCTCCCATCGTGACTGCATGTGCCTTCAAGAGCCAATGTTCTGACACTACGGAGACTGTGCTGTAGAGTAAGAATGCCTGAACTACACAACTGCACACTGAATCATGCATCCCAGCCGTATAAATCCTAGCACTACAGCACACTTGTCACTTCGGAGTCCTTACACTAAGCAGGCATGGCACAGCTAGTGAGCATGTGGTCTAGAGCATATGTGTGGCCATTACTAATTTCAGACTCGGAAGCCTGTGTCTTGCCACTTGTAAGCCCAGGCCCCCAAATATTCATGTTTCAGCTACTGGTTTTGCACCCTGGTACACTCCTTTATCACGGCTGAGCCTGCGTTAGAGAGCATGAGTTCCACTACTACTAATCTTGCTCGATGGCCTGGGTGCTTAAACCTGTGAGCCTACACTCTGCAGCTGAAAATTGCCAATGACTTGGCTTGCCCTCTGTTGCATATTTTCCCCACGCTTCTTCCTGCACTCTGGAGGACCTACTCCAGGAGGCTGCTTTCTAAAACACATATCGTCTCCACGAGTGAACCGTCATTCTAGATCAACTGTGTGACCACTAGTGACCTTGAATTCTGAAGTGTTATATTAACTTCCTTGAGGTATTGCTCGAGAAGGTGTGTGCAACAATTACCCCAGTGACATTTTATACCAGCCATTTTGCTGCTA
The DNA here is from genome assembly GCF_042477335.2 of Ovis canadensis. Classification (NCBI taxonomy): domain Eukaryota; kingdom Metazoa; phylum Chordata; class Mammalia; order Artiodactyla; family Bovidae; genus Ovis; species Ovis canadensis. The sequence continues at coordinate 14,825,112 of NC_091271.1, forward strand.
GTCATCCAGCAGTCTAGACTGTGCAAGCTGTGAGTAGTGTGCCTGTATATCTGTGGATGACATGCCACCACTACAGACCTGGTGTGTACTTCATATGTCCTGCCTCAATTGATCGTGCGTCACCATACACATATGCCACAACCCTTGCGCTTGCACTGTTGAGGGCTTGTCTTCCCGCTACTGAGCTTGTGTGGCAGAGCAGGTATATCACATTATCTGAATTTGATCTCTGGATATGCAACCAAAAATAAAAACCCAGCTTTCAAGAGAACATGTCCCTCTGCAGTCTGCACTCTTGAGCAAGTGCACTGCAACTCCTGAGACAACACTCTGAAGCACATGTAGAGCAGGCATGCTGCATCTGCTGAACTTAGCTCTTCAGCATGCCTCTCAACAGTGAAACACACTTTAGGCATACCCCTCTTAATACAGACCCATGATCTAGAGCAGGCATGCTTCAAATCCTGAATCTTGGCTTTCGAGAACACGTGCTTCATCTCCTGAGATGGTGCTTTTGCCGATTTTCCCCACCACTACTAAGACTGTGCTCTAGAGCGGGTGTGACACTTTGGAGCCTGTATGCCTCACTACTGCGTCTCTGCTCTAGCCTGGAAGTGCTGAAACAGCTTAGCTAGCAATCTGGAGCACACGTTCTGCCACTAGTGTGCTTGCACTTTAGAGCAGGCTGTCTGAAGCCATCCCATTGGCACTGGCAACATGCGTCCAGCCACTGTGGAATGCACACTAGAGCACAGTTCCTGCCACTATTGAGCATGTACTCTACCACAAGATGTCTAAAAGTGCTCTAAAGTTGCATTGTGGAGCATACCTCTTTCCACAAGTGAACTTGCATTCTACAGGAAATGATACACAAACACTGACCTTGTGCTCTAGAATTGGCACACCATACATAATTTTCTTAACATTTGAAGCATATGTCTGGCCAACACTAAATCCACGCTTTAGATCAGCTGTGCTAAAATCACTGAGCTTGCCCTCAAGAGTATATCTGAACTCACATTTTATAGCACACCTACTACCACGGTGGATCCTGTGCTCTAAAACTCTCGTGAGATGAGTGAACAAGATGGTGGAGCTATAAGTGGATGTGGAGTACATCTCTATATGGATACATCAGGCATACACCTTCAGACACAGAAGAGTAATCAGAACATTACTGGAAAGTAGACAGGAGTACCTGACAAGTGGCAAAGAATATATAGAACCACGCAAAACTCAGTCGGGGGAAAGAACTGGGGGAAAAATCAGGAGTGTTAGTAGGACTGGATCTGCCCTGAGTGGGGGAAGGAACTGAAGCTGAGGTCCAATCCCACATTGGGTCAATCGTCTGAATTGTAGACTAGACATTTAAAGCTGAGAGTGAAACAGCTGATCTGTGGAAAGCTGGGTGCAATGAGAATCAGAGGGTCCTTGCTGCAGCTGTACATACCCCGTACAAGGACATCCGTCCCCTGAAAGGCCCCGTGGCTGGCAGCTGCAGTTTAGGGACTTTGCGGCAATTCATGGGGAGGGCTGCTGTTTCCTGGGGAGAGATGGAGAGGGGGGTTTGGAGGAGGACACTGTGGTAGGGTATGCCTGTGGAGGAAAGCCAGGCAGCCATGAAAGCAAGGCAATAACACCGAGTCACATGTCGGGGGTGGAGCAATCACCATAGCCTCTCTCTCCCCACTTGCTAGCATCAGCAGTTACTACAATAGTGAGGCTGACCCATCAAATGCTGAATACACTGAATTGCAGAGCAGGACACCACCCAGGGTCCTCGTTTAAGTGCCTGATGCACCATACTAGAGTAGAATCCCACTCAGGATGCTCCTTTAAGTGTCAGATGCACTGATTTACACAGGAGGACCCCAGCCAGGAAATTCGCTCTATGTGCTGACCCATTGAACGACAGAGAAGGATCCCAGGCAAGGAAGCCTTCTGAATGGCTGAATAGGGGGATCTAGGGAGAAGCCTGGCCAAAGATGCCTTCTTATCACCGGATACAAGCGCTCAAAAAAAAAAAAAAAAAAAAGGCTGTGATAGGGCCATAACTGCTGTGGTATAGTCAGTCTGTGTCCCTGCACCCTGCCCATTTGACAGCACCTGCGTCCCTCAAAGCCAAGCAGCTGCTACACCTTCACAGTTAACTCTCATTGGAAAAAAGCTGCTACAGGTTAAAAAAAAATTGTGCAACTATTTGCACAGGATTGCTTCAGTCCTGTCTAACTCTGTGTGGAATACATTTCACCACTACAGAGAAGAACCTATAAAATGCATATACTGGAACAACTGATCTTTTCCAGTCTTGTAGCCACTGCTGAGTTTTCCAAATTTGCTTGCATATTGAGTTCAGCACTTTCATAGCACTATCTATTAGGATTTGAAATCACTCAAGTGGAGTTATCTATCTCTGCTAGCTTTGTTTCTATTGATGCTTCTTGAGGCCCGCTTGACCTCACATTCCAGGATGTTTGGCTCTAGGTGAGTGATTAGATCATGATGATTATGTGGATCATGGAGATCTTTTCTGCATAGTTCTTCAATCTTTGCGGTATAGACTTTTGCTACCTCTTCTTAATATCTTCTACTTCTGTTCAGTCCATACAATCTCTGTCCTTTATTGTGTCCACCTTTGCATGAAATGTTCCCTTGGTATCTCTAATTTTCTTCAAGAGATCTCTAGTCTTTCCCATTCTGTTGCTTTCCTCTATTTTTTGCACTCATCACTGAGGAAGGCTTTCTTATCGCTCTTTGCTATTCTTTGGTACACTGTATTCATATGGGTATATCTTACCTTTTCTCCTTTGCCTTTTGCTTCTATTCCTTTCTCAGTTATTTGTAAGGCCTCCTCAGACAACCATTTTGCCTTTTTGCATTCATTTTCTTGGGGATGGTCTTCATCACTGCCTCCTCTACAATATCATGAACCTCCATATGTAGTTCTTCAAACACTCTATTATACCTAATCCCTTAAATATTTTCTCATGTCCACTGTACCATCATAAGGGATCTGATTTAGGTCAAACCTGAATCATCGAGTGGTCTTCCCTACTGTCTTCAACTTAAGTCTAAGTCTATAGCAAATACTGAGCTTCCACTCTGAACCTTCCTTCTTACAAGTATTTGTCCACCGTTTTAGAGCACTTTTGCTACATCTCTTTATCTTCACTCTGAAACATACGTACCGTCACTCCTGAAAGGATGCTCAAGTGCATGCATTTAACTCCTACTGAGCCTACGCTCCACAGTAGTCATGCCGATCTACTAAGCTTGCATTCTGCCGCATGTATCTTTCACTATGTAGACTATGATATTGAGGTCATGCTGCAACTGCATAGTTGCAATCTCAAGCTTATCTTCTTCGACTTTCAGCTTTTATACCAGCACACATGTTCTGCCTCTCCTAAGCCCGCTTTCTTGAATAGATATGAAACAACTGTTGAGGTTGTATTCTGGAGCATGTCCCTGCTATTTCTGAATGCATTCTTTTTGTATTTCTTCATATTTCTTTTAAAAATGATTTATTTTAATTGGAATAGAATTACTGTGTATTACTGTGATGGTTTTTGACATACACATCAACATGAATCAGCCGCATGGATACATGTGTCCCCCTTCCTCAGCACAACTCAAACCTCCCTTGTTACCCCATGCCTCTGGGTTCGTCCACAGCACAAGAGTTGGATGCATCTTTCATGCATTGAACTTGCACTGGTCATCCCTTTTATGTATGGTAATGTACCTGTTTCAATGCTATTTTCTCAAATCATCCCATCCTTGAACTCTCCCATTGAGTCTCAGAGTCTGTTCTTTATATGTGGATCTTTTTTACTAGCCTTCATGCAGAATCATTGTTACTGTCTTCCTAAATCCCATTTATACGCATTAATAAACAATATTTGCCTTTCTCTTTCTAACTCTTTTTTTTTTTTGCTCTGAATAATAGGCTACAGGTTGAACTGCGCCACTAAAAGTGACACAAATATATGTTTTTCTGTAGCTAAGTAATATTCTATTTGAATATATAGCACAACTTCCTTATATTTTCATCTGCTGATGTGCATCTAGATTATGTGCATGTCATAGCTTTCGGATCATTAGATCATTAGATGGATCATTGACAAAGCAAGAGAGTTCCATAATAACATCTATTTCTGCCTTATTGACTATGCCAAAGTCTTTCACTGTGTGGATCACAATAAACTGTGGAAAATTCGGAAAGCGATGGGGATACAAGACCACCTGACCTGCCTCTTGAGAAACCTATATGCAGGTCAGGAAGCAGCAGTTTGAACAGGACATGGAACTACAGACTGGTTCCAAATAGGAAAAGAAGTCCGTCACGGCTATGTATTGTCACTCTGCTTGTTTAATTTATATGCAGAGTATATCACGAGAAATACTGGGCTGGAAGAAGCACAAGCTGGAGCAAAGACTGCCAGGAGAAATATCAATCACCTGAGTTATGCAGATGACACCACCCTTATGGCAGATAGTGAAGAGGAACTAAAAAGCTTCTTGATGAAACTGAAAGAGGAGAGTGAAAATGTTGCCTGAAAGCTCAAAATTCAGAAAACTAAGATCATGGCGTCTGGTCGCATGACTTCATGGGAAATAGATGGGGAAACAGTGTCAGATTTTATTTTGGGGGGCTCCAAAATCCCTGCAGATGGTGACTGCAGCCATGAAATTAAAAGACGCTTGCCCTATGACAGGAAAGTTATGACCATCCTAGATAGCATATTCAAAAGCAGAGACATTATTTTGGCGACAAAGTTCCATCTAGTCAAGACTATGGTTTTTCCAGTAGTCTTGTTAGGATATGAGAGTTGCATTATGAAGAAAGCTGAGCACTGCAGAATTGATGCTTTTGAACTGTAGTTTTGGAAAAGACTCTTGAGAGTCCCTTGGACTGCAAGGAGGTCCAGCCAGTCCATTCTAAAGATCATTCCTGGGTGTTCTTTAGAAGAAATGATGCTAAAGCTGAAACTCCAGTACTTTGGTCACTTCATATGAAGAGGTGACTCACTGGAAAACTCTGAAGCTTGGAGGGATTGGAGGCAGGAGAAGGGGACGACAGAGGATGAGATGGCTGGATGGCATCACTAACTCGATGGACGTGAGTTTGCGTGAGCTCAGGGAGCTGGGGATGGACAGGGAGTCCTGGTGTGCTGCAATTTATGGGGGTTCAAAAAGTCACACACGACTGAACTGAAATGACCTGAACTGAACTGAAGCAACTGACAAAGAATTTAGCTCAAAAATATACGAACAACTCCTGAACCTCAATTCCAGGAAAATAAACGACCCCATGATAAAATAGGCAAAAGGAGTAAACAAACATTTCTCCAAAGACGACATACACATGGCTAACAGACACATGAAAAGATTCTCAACATCACTCACTATCAGAAAAATGCTACTCAAAACGATAAATGAGGTACCATTTCATGCCAGTCAGAATGACTGCTATCCAAAAGTCTACAAGCAATAAATGCTGGGGAGGGTGTGGAGAAAAGGGAACGCTCTGACACTGTTAGTGGAATTGCAAACTGGTACAGCCACTATGGAGAACACTGTGGAGATTCCTTAAACAAACAAACAAACAAACTGTAAATAGGACTGTCATATGATGCAGTAATCCCACTGCTGGCCATACACACCAAGGAAACCAGAATTGAAAGAGACACGTGTACCCCATTGTTCATCACAGCACTGTTTCTAATAGCCAAGGCATGGATGCAACCTAGATGTCCATCAGTAGACTAATGGAGAAGAAAGCTGTGGTACATATACACAATGGAGTATTACTCAGCCACTAACAAGAATACATTTCAGTCCGTTCTAGTGAGGTGGATGAAATTGAAGCCTATTATACAGAGTGAAGTTAGCCAGAAAGAAAAATACCAATAGAGTAAACTAGCGCATATGTGTGGAATTTAGAAAGATGGTCATGATAAACCTGTACGTGAGACAGCAAAATAGACACAGATGTATAGAACAGTCTTTTGGACTCTGTGAGAGAGGGCGAGGGTGGGATGATTTGGGATAATGGCATTGAAGCATGTGTAATATTATTTGTCAAACGAATCGCCAGACCAGTTCGATGCGTGATACAGGATCCTCGGGGCTGGTGCACTGGGGTAACCATGAGGAATGGTTTGAGGAGGGAGGTAGCAGGGGTTTTCAGGATAGGGAACACGTGTACACCCATGGCAGATCCATGTTAATGTATGGCAAAACCAATACAGTATTGTAAAGCAATTAGACTACTATGAAAATAAACAAATTTATATTAGAAATAAATCAAGTCAAATTGCGTCCAACGTGAGGAGAACAACAGCATGTTTGGAACAATATCATTAAGTAAGCTTGAGTTGCAATGTTCTGGGTTCAAGGTGCCCTCATATGTATGAGCCCTAACTCTTATTACAGAAAGAATAGTGGAAAATGAGCTAGATGAAAGGAGAGCTTTTCAGCAACGAGATGAATGTTTCAGCCAAAAAGATATTAAGTAATGTAGGGCTTCCCAAACAGTTTATTAAGATCTTGGGAGCTAGCAATGAGTGTGGTCACCTAAATAAAGTTGCCTAAAATTATATTTTGACATATATACATATATACCCCTGTCTATGCATGAGTGTGTGTATGGAAAAAAGTGCAATGGCTTTTTATTCATGTTAGGTGTAATAGAAATGGGAAAACAATAAAACCCAAATGTAGAATGATTCAAATTCTACTCGATTGTTGAATCTTATGTAAGTTGAAATACTTCAAAATATGTTTCCTTGGCTGCATGTAACTTATGAGGACTCTTTTATATCACTCACCTCTCTCCTTTTCATAAATATAGACCAATTTCAAATGTTTGTCCAGTTTAATGACAAAATACTGATATAGACATATATATATAATATATATATAAAGAGAGATATATTTTCATATCATAAACTATTGATAGCAAGCCTAGATTTTAGAATTATTTCCAACTCCATGCTCCATCTCAACAGGAAAGAGCCAAAGTTGTTGCTGACTCAATCACTCTAAGAGCTGGGAAACCTGAAAAGGAAACTGAACCTGCACTGAGATTTTCTGTCATATTTATGATCAAGCTCTAAGTCCAAGACTTGTTTTCCTTTATTGTACTAAGCAGTCCCTTCTTAAGATTGAAAAGCATGGAAATCGAGAGAGAGAGGTAGGAGATTGTAGACCTCCTCATGTTCAAAAGTAATTTTAATCAGAGACGCTAGAAAAGACAGAAACTAAGGAAAACAATCAAGTGATAGACAATAATAATGATTTAGCCACTAATCAAACTGAAGGGTCTTTAGTCCCTCCTCAAGGGCCAGCGTGGAGAAGGAAATGGCAACCCACTCCAGTGTTCTGCCTGGAGAATCCCAGGGATGGGGGAGCCTGGTGGGCTGCCATCTTTGGGGTCGCACAGAGTCGCACACGACTGAAGCAAATTAGCAGCAGCAGCAGCAGCAAGGACCATCGATGACATTCTGAGCAATATCCTGTGAACAATTTTAGAGATGCTAAAGCCCAAACCAGGCTGAAATGTAAGTGCATAGTTGGAACTAGACGGTCAATGATGTGGACTCCCAATATCCTCAGTAATAGGCCATTAGTAGAATGTCCCAATATTGACCACAGACCCCATGTTCCACCCTCACTCAGCCATTAAAATATTTCCCCTGAAAGTATTTGGGGATTTGCGTCTTTGAAGCACCAGCTGCTAAGACACCTTGCTTGGTCCTACAATAAGCACTTCCCGCGCCCCCCCCCCCAACTGAAACCCACAGTCAATTCATAAATTTGTTTGCACAGAAGCAAGTAGACCAAGTCTGCTAGGGTAACAGTACTGAATATTAAGAATGTGTGCATAGAAGGATGATAAATCACTTTTATTTCAGAAATAAAGTGGATTTATTGATGTGAGTTTTCGATAACCCTGTATGCGAGATAGCAAAAGAGACACAGATGTATAGAACAGTCTTTTGAACTCTGTGGGAGACTAAGAGGGTGGGATGTTTTGGGAGAATGGCATTGAAACACGTATAATATCATGTATGAAATGGGTCTCCAGCCCAGGTTGAATGCATGATACTGGATGCTTGGGGCTGGTGCACTGGGACGACCCAGAGGGATGGTACGGGTTGGCAGAAGGGAAGGGGTTCAGGAAAAGGAACATGTGTACACCTGTGGCAGACGTATGTTAATGTATGGCAAAATCATTACAATAATGTAAAGTAATTAACCTACAATTGAAATAATAAATTTATTTTTAAAAAAAAGGAATCTTCCAAAAAGCTCCATACCTACATTGAAACCAAGCACCACCAAGAGCCAACAAGTTCCACAGGAAGACATACCATGCAAATTCTCCAGCAACACAGGAACAGAGCCTGGAGCTTCAATATACAGGTTGTCCAACAGCAAACCCATAGACATCTCAAACCTCTCTGCTGGACACTTCATTGCCCTCCAGAGAGAAGAGATGCAGCTCCACCCACCGGAACACTGACACAAGCTTCCCTAACCAGGAAACCTGACAAGCCACTCGTCCAACCCCAGCCACAGGGAGGACCCTCCACAATAAAGAGGAACCACAAACTGTTCAGAAAGAGAAAGACCATCCCAAACACAGGAACCCCCCCTACCCCAAAAATAAAAAGGCCAACTTTACTAATGAGATTTTGCATGCTTCATGGTTTTGGTTACTATTTCTGCCAGCAGTCTGTATTTTAAGTTGATGCTGAAGTAAACACTTGGTTGAACATTACCCTTCAGTTGCTAGGAGACCAGTGACTTTGTCATGTCACAACTAACCTTCGATTGCTAGGAGACCAGTGATTTTGTGATGTCACAGCTGTTTGACTGGGAGGACCTCTCTGATTGTCCAGAGAGTTTCTCTCTGTAGCCCAGCCAAACATCATTTGAAGTTGCATTGTGTAGAAGCAGACAAATGAGAAAATTATCTGAAGAAAGATTTCCCTGAGATGGCACATATTTCTTCAGAAATTCAAGATGGACCTCCTAAAGGTGAGTCCACTGGTTCAGAAACCTCCATTAGATCTTGTTGGTATGATTATACAACTGGGGACTCGGTTTTGAGATCTATGATTGAAGAATATGCTTTTCAGGCTTTGTCTGAGGATCTGGTGATCAAAAGGCCACACTACACATATTCTGTCTCTGAAACTGATGATGTGAATGAGTTTCTTTTACTCACATTTCCACAAAAACTTTGGAATATAGTGGAAAGTGATCAGTTTGAATCTATTTGGTGGGATGAGACAGGCACGTGTAGAGAGATCAGTGAAGAACTCTTCAGGAAAGAAGTCTTGGAAAGAAAGGAGCCTTTCAGAAAATTTGAAACCAAGAGCATGAAGAGTTTAATTCGACAGCTTAATCTTTATGGAGTTAATAAAAACCGACAAACTGTTCAAAGATCGGCTGCACTACCAGTCTTTCTGGAAGAAGAAAACAACATCTCTCTTTTGAGAAAGTATTCCAAAATTTTCACTTTTTGGCAATAGGTCAGATTCAATCATGTGACCTAGAAAGCATGTTCATATATGTGGCTAAAAGGGAGTTTAAACTTGAGATAACAAATTATTGAAAAAGTTGTATCTTTTTGAAGTTGAGAACAGCTAGAGGTTAGAATATTGGATGTTCAACAAACCTTCCTAGTGACTTGAAACCAGATACAAGTTCTGAAGCCACTTAAAGTGGTAATTACTGTATATATGCAACATATTTTTAGTTGAGCATATACCTTCTAACATGTTACCTGTTAAAACTACCAACAGAGGTATTTCCTTTGATGTTATTTCATTGCTTCCATTAAAGGAAACTTATAGTGATATGAAGGAATGAAATTAGTAAAGAATGAAAAATGAATATAATGGAGAAGAAAATATTGTAACAAAACCAAAACTTTATTCTCCCATATGACTACTAGGAGACTTCCAGCAGAACAGGGCATTTAAAAAACACTCTGTAAAGGGCCAAAGAAGAAATATGTTAGGCTTTGCGAATATGATCATTGGCGATATATAGTTTTCAGGCATAGAGGATAACCAAAGAAGCTGGCAAGTCCCTGTTCCACCTTTAAGGACTCCGAAAACTGAATTACACACAATTTTCACGTCAGAAAGTAAAATTCTTTTCGGTTTTCCTCAGCCATTAAAAGTGTAAGGCTCTAAAATTAAAAAGAAGAAGAAGAAGAAAAAGTAAAGCTCATTCTCAGCTCACAATAGACAGTGCAAAAACAGGGGAAGGCTGCCCTGCCTTGATTGAAATGTAATCCCAAGAGGAGGGGCGCCAAGATCCACTGCACCGTCAAGTTCCTTAAGCAAAGAACTGGCTTAAGTGAGGTCACCCCTGAGGGCTGTGAGTGCCGGACACCATCACTGGACTCCCCTGGTAGACTCGGAGGCCATTCTCAGCCATGAGCCCTGGCAACTGTGCCGTCTGTTTTTTCTTTCTTCGCGTTTGGTGAGCTGAGCAATCTTGACCCAAGATCCTTGAGATTCAGATGCAGCCTGACCACGCCTACAGTGGGTGCGTTTACGGGGTGGGGGTGTGGGGGGAGGGCTCATCGCGCGCACATGCGCCCAACTCGGCCACGCGGCCAATCAGATGGCGGGCGCCGACACCTGGCAGCCAATCATCGGAGGCAGCCCGCAGGCCTGTAGGGGGAGCTGAGGCGGCGCCCCAGACCTGAGGAGGCCTCGTCCCCTCAGGCTCGACTCCTCAGGGTTAATCTTGGAACTGCCTAGGGCAGGTGAGCTGCCAGCAATTCTGTCTCCTCCCTCAATGGGGACCAGTAAGGACTGGAGCGTGGTTCAGCCAAAGCAGTGCCTGACGGCTAAAGGGAGGGTTTCTCGGGTCCCCACTCGCAGGAGGCCTTGCTCGGCCGTGCGGCTGGTGAGGGCTGTGAGAGCTTCTGGCAGGATCCACAGGCTTCAGGCTCCTTTCGCCTTCTCCCCTCTGTAGTCTGGGCGGGCTCTGCTCTCCAGCAGCTTTCCTGCCCAGGGGCGGGACAAGCCAGCTCGCTGAAAGGGCCTCTTAGGCCCCTGGCCCCTGGCACCACCCCCAGCTCTCCTGTGGAACCTAATGTATTTAAACACAGATGCACGAATCTTCACGGCCCAACCCGGTTCTGCACCCAGGCACAGTCAGGCAGGAGCAGGAAAAAAAAAAAAAAAACAACATCTATCTAGCAGCCACTTCACTGCCCTGGTGCTTTAGTCTTTTTCCTGTTTCCTCTGCCTCTCCTCGGACTCCAGGGCTGCCCCGTCCCTGGGGGCCCCGAGATTCAGGCCTTTGGTTCGGGAAGTTGGCAGATGAGGTATTTGTTTGTTTGTTACTGAGAGAAGGGAGGTGGGAGGAAGAAGCTCAGGGCAAAGGAGTTCAATCACTTGGTCTGGTTGAGTGTGAGACGCCTGGTCAGCATCCGTAGGGTAGGACCAGGTAGGGCCTGGGGGGATAGAATGTTCCCAGAACAGGGGACTCACCCTGGCCGTTTCCTCTGCTTGTCCCCAGGATGTGACCGTGTGCTGCCTGGGAGGTCTCAAGCGCTCAGGATTTCAGTGGGCCCCTGAGGTAAGGTGACAGACATCTTTACAACAAGGGACAAAGTTGTGGCTTTCTTACTTTGTGTTTTTATCCTTTCATTCGTCGGCTGACACGTTGCTGTTGAGAGAGAGTATTCCTGATTGGGGATTACCTGACCCTGATTGCGGGTGCTGACTTCAGGGCCATCATGGTTTCAGGTTTGCAGCTTTCTGAGTGGCAAGCTTAAAAACAGGCAGGGTGGCTTGCTTTCCCCTGCCTTCTTGAAAGAAAAAAGTAAGAGCACCATGGGTCTTAAGCTGTGTAGAGCTGACTCGTACCACTTGGTGAGGCTAAAATGAGGCAATGCACATATCCTAAGGTTTTAGCTAGGAAAGCAAAGCAATGCAGGTGTGGGGGTTCCCTGGTGGCCTGGTGATTAGGATTCTGGGCTTTCACTGCAGTGGTCTGGATTCAATCTTTGGTCAGGGACCTGGGACCCCACAAGCCAAACAGCATGGCCAAATGAATGAATGAATCCAGTGGTTCATTCAGAGAAAATATCCTGTGATTTAACATGTTCACGTGAGATTACTTGCTCATTTCTGTACCCTCAAGGGCTCTTCTTCATTAAGTAAGTGAACTCCACTGGATGGGGGTGAGGCACCATCTGAGTTCATTTCATGTGAGTAAACAAGATCATAGGAAGCTCTATGCCCAGCAACTTGTGCCTACAGCTGTGTCGTATACTTATCTTGCTGGTACATCTTTGAACTTCACAGCATGTTTTGTTTTGGTCACAACATGTGGCTTCATAGGATATTAGTTCCCCAGCCAGGGATCGAACACAGGATCCTGGCAGTGAGAGGGCTGAGTCCTAACCAAACCACTAGACTGCCAGGCAACTCCTGTGTTTCGGTGCTTTGGATAGGGGTGTGTGTGTGTGTGTGTGTGTGTGTGTGTGTGTGTGTATGTTTTTATTTTTGCTATATTTATAGGAGAACTGTTCTGTGTGTAAGTATGATGTGAATGGTATTAGAACTTGAAATGTTTGTGTTGTACATATGATCTCAAAATGGAATAGTTTGAAAGAACTTACCACTTGTTATCTCTTGGCCTAGGATCTCTCCTGAGGTAGTAGTCAAGCTTTTGTCTGGCTTGGCAACCTCTGAAGACTTGTTGAATCTAAGCTCTCTCACTTGGCTGTACTCATGAAGCCTCAGTTCCTCCTTCTGTGGGCCTCTCCAAGGGGTTTCTCTTGTGGAGGCTGCTGTCTTTTCTCAGAATGAGTGATTCAGGAAAGTGCTTGCACCCATGATAAAGTGCAGCGTCTTTTTTCAGATGTTACACATCTTCACTTGTGTATTTGCTTAGTCTCACAGGTCTACCCTCTGATAGATTGAGAGAGAACTACACAGGGGTGGAAATATCAGGAGATTGAATTCACTTGAAGGCTGGTTACCATACCCATTAATCCACTATGCCAGCCTTTTTTTTTCATATGATCTCAGCTCTGTCAATGTGAGCAAATTATTTGGCTTGTGTACCCTTCTTGTGTGCTGCTACTGCTGCTAAGCTGCTTCAGTCGTGTCCGCCTCTGCAGTCTCATGGACAACCACCCACAAGGCTATCCCTTATCTGGGATTCTCCAGGCAAGAACGCTGGAGTGGGTTGCCATTTCCTTCTCTAGTGCATGAGAGTGAAGTCGCTCAGTCGTGTCCGACCCTTCGAAAACGCGTTGACTGCGGCCTACCAGGCTCCTCCATCTGTGGGATATTCCAGGCAAGAGTACTGGTGTGGGTTTCCATTGCCTTCTCCAGCTTGTGTGCACTCTGGCTTGATGTACTCCATTTTGATCTACTCAGTTCTAGACCTACTCATTTCTTGATGTTCTAGCAAGTCGCCTCTTTGTCCTGGATTAAGGTTTCTGTTTCTCTGGATGGTTCCCATCAGCAAACAGACTGACTATAATGTGACCTGTCGTTACAAATCCATCTTTTGGTGACACCTCCTGCTTCTGCTGCTTTTATTTCATATTTGCTTGTTACAGACCTCTGCAGAGTTGTTCCTAGACTTTGTTATCTCGAGTTCTCTCATTTTCCCATAAAGCCACTCTTGTCAAGGCCACAGGTGAATTCAATGTTTAACTCAGTGGTGAATTTTTAATTGTTATTTTATTTAATTTATTGGCAGCCTTTATCAGAGTAGTTCATTTCCTCCTCCCTGAAGAAAATGTTTCACTTGGATTATAGAGCGCTTCTCTTTCCTGCTTGTCTTCCACCTACAGTTCTCCCACATACAATGTGTGACCTTTGTGTCTAGCTTTATTCAGATGTCGTATTTTCTTTCTAAATATTTATTTATTTAGCTATGTGGCATGTGGGATCTTAGTTCCCAGCCCAGGGATGGCACCTGTGGAGAGTCTTAAACCCTGGATCTCCAGGAAAGTCCCCTCGTTTGTGTACTTTCAAGATTCATCGTTTTCATGCTTGTATAGCAGTGAATGTTTTTGTTTTATTTTTATGGCTGAATATGGTATATGAATATGGTAAATGGCTTCCATGCAGTCCATTTTGAGCATATACCACAGTTTGTTTATCCATTCGTCAATGAATGGATAATACGTGGATGGTGTACTCCTTGTGGCTATAGTGAGTAATGTTGCTGTGAACACTGATTTTGCATGGACTGAACATTTTCAGCGTTGGTGCATATATACAAAAGAGGGAAATTCCTGGATCATATGCCTACTCTACATTTAGTTTTTGCGGTACTGACAAACCACTTTTGCAAGAGTGGTTGTGCCATTTTACAGCAATTACCTCAACAATATCATGAAGATTCCTTTTCTCCACATTCTCTGCAGCACTTGTTATTATTCGTCCTTTTGATTGGGTGTGAAGTAGTATGGGTGTGAAGTAGTATCTCAGTGAGACTGATTGACATTTTGCTCGGGGCTTCCCTGGTGGCTCAGAAGGGAAAGTGTCTGCCTGCAAGGTAGGAGACCTGGCATCAATTCCTGGGTGGGGAAGATCGCCTTGAGAAGGAAATGGTAACCACTCGAGCACTCTTGCCTGGAAAATCCCATGAATGGAGGAGCCTGGTAGGCTCCAGTCCATGGGGTTGCAAAGAGTCGGAAATGTCTATTCAAATTCTTTTCCTGGTTGTTAAATGCTTTTCTGTTTTTAATTGTTGTAGAAAACATCTAAGTTAAATTTTTACCATTTTAAACATTTTTGCATGCTAAGTATTTTGCACACTTTCATCAGCCTTTTGGAGAAAGAAATGGCAACCCACTGCAAATCCGATGGAGAAGGGAACATGGTGAGCTTTAGTCCCTGGGGATGCAAAGTTGGGCACAACTGAGTGACTAAGACATATACACACACATATTCACAGTGTTGATTTGTTGTTGTTGTCATTGTTTTAGCTGTGTTGTGCAGCTTGAATGACAGTTCCCTGGTTGCGGATCATACCCAGGCCCCTGATAGGAAACTGTGGAGTCCTAACCTCTGAACTACCAGGGAATTCCTTATCACATTGTTATGAAGCAGATCTCTACACCTTTACAGCTTGCAAAATCGAAACTCTGTACCCATCCCTTCTCCCATTAAACAGCAAGTCCTCTTTTCTTGCCCGTTGACCTAGACCATGGACTCCATCATTCCTTTTTGTTTCCTTTCTATTGCTTGACTGTGTTAGCTATTTCATGCAAGTAGAAACTTACAGTATTTGTCTTTTTGTACGACTGGCTTATTGCATTTGGCTTGATGTCTGAAATGATCATGCATGTTGTAGCATGTGACAGAATTTTCTCTATATGGCTAAATAATATTTCATTGTGTGTATATATCACATTTGATGGACATTTCGATGCTTCCACCTCTTAGTTGTTGTGCTTCGTGCTGCTGTGAGCACGGCTCTGCAGATATCCCAAGACCCCATGTTAACTTCTTTTGAATTTATATCCTGAAGTGGAATTGCTGAATCATGTATCAGGTCTAGTTTTTTAGTTTTTTGAGGAGCCTTTAAACTGTTTTCTGTAGCAGTTGCACCATTTTAAAATCTATCTGTAACACACAGGGATCCAGTTGTTTCTCTTCTGCTGTCTCTCATACAGGGTTATCATTACCATCTTTCTAAATTCCATATATATGTGTTAGTATACTGTATTGGTGTTTTTTTTTTCTGGCTCACTTCACTGTGTATAATCGGCTCCAGTTTCATCCATCTCATTAGAATTGATTCCTATAAAGTCTGCAAGCAATAAATGCTGGAGAGGGTGTGGAGAAAAGGGAACCCTCTTACACTGTTGGTGGGAATGCAATCTAGTACAGCCACTATGGAGAACAGTGTGGAAATTCCTTAAAAAATGGCAAATAGAACTGCCGTATGACCCAGCAATCCCACTGCTGGGCATACACACTGAGGAAACCAGAATTGAAAGAGACGCATGTACCCCGGTGTTCATCGCAGCACTGTTTATAATAGCCAGGACATGGAACAACCTAGATGTCCATCAACAGATAAATGGATCAGAAAGCTGTGGTACATATACACAGTGGAGTATTACTCAGCCATTCAAAAGAATATATTGTCTTTCTCTACAGCAGAGAAAGAAAGAAACTACAGCAACAATTCTCTTTTGTTACTTGATTGCTCTGGTTATAGAACTGCCAGTATAATGTTGAGCCAAAGTGTATAATAGACTTCCTTGTGTTGTTCCCAGTCTTAGAGGGAAAGCTTTCAGTTTTCATTCTTAAGTATGATGTTAGCTGTGGGTCTTTTTACAGGTGCCCTTCGATTGAGAAAGTTCTCTCCTGTTCTTAATCATTAAGTGTTTTTTTAACCCCGGTTATGAAAAGGTGCTAGATTCAGGGAAATGCTTTTTCTTCAGGCAGATGTGTTATTTGTTTTATTGTTTTAAATGGCATAATGTTGATTGACTTTCTTATAATGAACCAACTTTGCATACCTCCCTAAATCGCATGTGATCATGGTGTACAGTCGTTTTTATATGCTGTTGAATTTTGTTTGCCAGTATTTTGTTGAGGACTCTTTCACCTGTATTCATAAGGGATATCAGGGGTGTGTGTGTGTGTGTGTGTGTGTGTGTGTGTGTGTGTGATGTCTCTGTCTGATATTGGTATGAGAGAAAGACTGGCATCACTTTGCCTGCTATGTGGGGAAGAGACATGTGGCATAAAGATGAAGCATTGTTGGACTGAAGTTTAGCCAGGATTAGAGGGAGAAATTTAGGATATATCAGTGTGGAATTGGGGTGAGATTATCAAAGAGAGCTCATTCTCAGTTTCCTAGGCCTGAATTAAGTGCTTGATATTGAATTATGCTGTTTGTTAACTAAGTATAGATAGATTATACTTTGAATTTGCTACCTATTTTCTTTGTTAACATTTATGAAATTAGAATTTGTGGATCGGTTGTAATGTGCATTTAAGATACATTTTCTTCCATTTTTACTACAAAACAAGATGCCATTGCATAGCTGATGCCTTTTTAAAAAGCTGTTAACCTTAAGTCTAAGAAATCAGCATGTTTGTCTTTAAGATACAGAAACACATTTAAAAGTTACAAATTTGCCCAAGAAGACGCAACTGGTGTGTGGTTAAGTTAGAATTCCAACTAAATCTCCTTTGACGCCAAAGTCCATGCTTCGAAACGCTGTAAAACAATGCTTTTGTAAAAATACTCTCCTTTACAGTTGATTTCACCTAATGATCAGTGTGGCGGTTTTTTTTTTTTTCCTCTTTATTTTTTTTAAATAGAAGAGGTTAAAGTGAACATGCGACAAAGCTATGATTCTAGAGCCATGTAGACTTGTAGTCGTAGTTTTTTCAGCTGTCATTGAGTCTGGTTGACACTCAGTGTCTTTGTCTGTAAGATAAGGGTGTGTATAAGTACTCTAGAGTTTTGGAGATAATCAAATAGCCCATTTTTCTGTACTTAACTAATCTGTAGTATGTTTATACTTAGGTGGCAGTTTGTATAAAGGAAGCACTGGGACTTGTGGCCGCACCCTCTAAGAATAAAAAAGTATTAAAAATATGGAACTCCCATGTATGTTACGTGAAGAAGAACAAGAGCCAGAAGTACGGAAAAGGGAGGGAGAGACCAAACAAGTAGATGATGATGATGATGATGATGAAGTGATCTTGGTTGGAGTGGAACATGTAAATGAAGATACTGACATGATCTTTGTTGGGATGAGCTCAGCTTCAAAACCAGTCGTTTCAAACATACTGAACAGAGATACCCCAGGTTCTTATTCAAGGAGAGAAAGGTATGGCCACTTCAGGAGAGGTAACGCTCACAGATTACAGCCTGTTAGTCATGTGACTCCTACATCAGAAGCAAAGACTGTCTTGCCAGTGTCTGACTCTGACTCAGGATCAACAGGTAGTCCTATTATTATTGAACCTCCGTCTCAAGCTGATTATAAAAATATTTCACCACAAATAGTGCCTGATTGCTTTTCCAAGGAGTTATGTTCTTCTTTGATTACCTTCACAAGTTCATTGCAGCATCCAGTAGAAACAGCAGTTTCTGCAGGAGATATGAATAAAAGTCCTCATGTATCAAAGCGAGTTTCCCCTTGTGAAACAAATCGCAGAAATCCCAGAAGGCCTAAACTCAGTGATGGCATTGTAGGGGAACATTCTTTAGGTTTTTCCCCGTCAGGTTTTTTTCATACAGAGACCACTCAGCAAAGCATACCAGACCGTGTCCATACCTCACTAAGCCATGTTCAGAATGGAGAACCTTGTCCAACACCTTTTCCAAACGACAGTGTTCATTGCAAGCCTGTAAGACCTTTAGGGGAAAGTGGCCTGACAAAAACTGATTTTCCAAGTTTGGCAAGTCCAAACAAAATCGGTGATCCCACAGAAGGAAATCTGATTGTGTTACTTCGTGACTTCTACTATGGCGAGCATAGAGGAGTTGGGCAGCCAGAACCGAAGACCCACACGGCGTTTAAATGCCTCAGCTGCTTGAAAGTTCTAAAAAATGTCAAGTTTATGAATCACATGAAGCACCATTTGGAACTTGAGAGGCAGAGAGGTGACAGCTGGAAAACCCACACCACCTGCCAGCACTGCCTCCGCCAGTTTCCTACTCCCTTCCAGCTGCAGTGTCACATTGAAAGTGTCCACACGCCCCAGGAGCCCTGCGCAGTCTGTCACATCTGTGAGTTGTCCTTTGAGACAGATCAGGTTCTCTTAGAGCACATGAAAGACAATCATAAGCCTGGTGAAATGCCCTATGTATGCCAGGTTTGCAGTTACAGATCATCATTTTTTGCAGATGTGGATGCACATTTCAGAGCATACCATGGTAACACCAAGAATTTACTTTGCCCGTTTTGTCTCAAAATTTTTAAAAATGCAACAGCATACAGACGTCATCATCGAGGGCACTGGGAAAAGAGTTTTCACCAGTGTTCCAAATGCCGGCTACAGTTTTTAACTTCCAAAGAGGAAAGGGAGCACAAGACCCAGTGTCATCAAATGTTTAAGAAGCCTAAGCAGCTAGAAGGATTGTCTCCTGAAACAAAAATTGTTATTCAGGTATCACTGGAACCCGTTCAGCCAGGATTGGTGGAAGTAGCATCCATTACTGTGAACACATCTGATTTTGAAACATCACCCCCGAAATCTAAAAGGAGGAGGTCAAAAAAAGAAAAAAAATAGTTAATTCTGCCTTCAGTAAATCTGAAGCAATATTTCAGTCAAAGTTAAAAACCCCATTAAAAACAAAAAAGATCAACTTATAGCATTATTCAATAATATCAAATATAGGGAAACCGATGGGTAATTTATGTGATTTTGTTTTAAATAGAGGAAGTACAGTTTTGTTTGATCTTCATATTGAGATGCTATTTAAAAATCTATTATCTGTTTTTCGTGTAATTGTCTTAACATGTAAAAAGGATGTGTGCATGTGTGTGACAGAGAGAATGAGAGAAGTGGAGAAAGGAAAAGTAAGAACCTATTTTGGTATTTGATGTTACTTGTAAGTTCGAAAGCTCTACTATGCATATAATCTGTAGAGTGTTTTAGCAATGTAATTTTTGAAGTGTTTTCATGCCTTGAAGATCTCAGTATCAGCTATATAGCCAGATTTGAATGTCACTCTCTGAAGTGCCTCTTGGGCTGATCTAAGATAACCTGGCTCTGAAAGCGTGCAGTGGAGGTTGATGGAGAAGCTACGATGTGAGTTTCCCCAGACACGGGATTTAATCAGTGAAGAGCTGTGGCTTCTTGTCTCAGCTGAGGAAGAGGCATACATTCACTGCAGGCACAGAGCCAAGGGAGAAGGAACACTGTCTCAGAGTGCTTTTACCTAGCCCAGGGACATCTCAAGGAAGCCAGCCGTTAAAATGCCTGTGTTTGGTGAGAGACCCTGGCAAGCATGAAGCAGGCCCTGTGTAGCACTGACTGCAGTTGGAGAAGCAGAGATAGTTAATAGAATGAGACCTGGTGCCTGTGGACCTCCTGTTGAGTGATCAAAAGGGGAATTTGATTCATTCTGTCCCCTTTCCCATTTGGCTGGCCTGTAGTCACAGTGAGGTCGGCATATCTGTGTCAGACACAGTATCAAAGCAAGTTAAAATTCCCAAAGGAAAAAGAGCCTTGATGTCCACTTTGATTTGCGCTGGACCCATAGTTGTAACTGAAAAGGATCCAACACAGGAAATCTGTTCAGCTTTTGAATTGGGCTAAATTGAGTTCTCTTACCCTTAAGCTACAGTGGAGTTGTCCAAGAATCGTAAATATAAGTGGATAAAAATAGTCCAGGGTGATTAAAGCCTTTTTGGAACTCTTCCTTCAATTTTCCAGTTACACGTGTCTTACCCGATTTGACCATGTGAAGATTTCGGTTCTGTATCTTATCTTGCCTTGGACACAAATGTAGTACAGTTAACAGCTAATTCTTTGTGTGTGTAATTTCCCATTGTATCAAAGTAATTGAGTTTCCGTCTTTCTTGACACAGTCTGATGTGCAAGAATTGTCTCATGTATTTCAGTAATTATCAGGTCATAGAGTTATCCTTCCTCTAATCTATCCAACCATCTAATCTGTGTTTCTACTTGTGGAAACCTTCTTTCTTGCGGTCTCCAAGGACTCTTTCACAGACCCGTGGGGCACCCTCTAAGTATTGGTTCCTGAACATCAGCACACTTGGCTGCCTCTGTAGGTTCTTGGAGTTGAGTCTCCTCCTGGAGTTGAATGTCACCCCTTCTCCACTTCTGGCACGGATACCTATCAATCTCTGTGCACCATTCCAGGAAGCTGGGATCCTGTCTGTAGACGTATGCCAGGAGCAATCTCTCCGTTTCCTCTTCCTTTCTCCTCCTCTTTGTCTCTCCCCACTCTCCCCAGTCCTCAATTTCTTTAAGTCCTCTAAGCTTTCACAAAATGCTGGAAAGAGATCATCACCAAGCGGTTAGCATCCTTCTCAGAACTGAAGAGGAAGGACTACAGATGATGAAGCTGTAGTGCATCTGTTGTCTCCATTTTAGGTAATTTCCTGAGTATAAATTCAAATTCAAATAAATTATGTTTATTTATTCTAAGCTTGATTGATTTATTTGCACTTTGAATATTTTACTAGGCCTTTCTGGTTAGTTTACTTGGGCCAAAGCGCTTTGCTAAGTGTCAGCTGAAACCACTTTTAGTTGTAAAAAGAGTGTGTGTGTGTGTGTTCTGGTCTCAGGTGAAAACTCTCTGTATAAATAAATATGCAGACTATTGCATTTGTATCTGCTTTCTTCGATTTCTGTAGTAAAAAATACGAAATGTTTTAGTTACGTGTTTTTACTGTTGCTTAGTATTATCAACACTGTTGCTGTTAGTTGCTGTGAAGTATGCTCCTAAGGAGTACAAGTTGTATTTATTGCCAAATTAAAAGGTTCCCACAATATGGTCCGTGACTGCTTCCTCTCTTCCATTCTCTGTCTTCTACTCTACTATTTTCCCCACTAATGTACTCTTTTTGACAACACTGGCCTTGGATTTCCTCCATCAAATTCCATTTCTTCCCGATCCAGACTGCAAGTGCTGTTCTTCTGGAAATACTCTTCCCGTAGGCCTGCATGGCTCCCTTGTTTGAGCTTCACCAATGCTGTTCAAATAACACAATCAAATCTCCAACCCCCTCTGTTTCCTCCTCCTCCTTAAAGGCACTTGAAGTCTCTGTCCTCTTCTTCCCTCTCCAGCCTAAATTTCCTAAATTTTCACAAGAAAAGAAAAAAAAAAAGAAAAATGAAAAGAAGAGATAGTAACATCAGGGCTTTGCTTCTTAGAATTAACTTGAGTCAGTTTCTGTGCCTGCAAACCAAAGATAGTTAATAGTGAGTTGAGTTCTTTCAGGAGCTTCCTCTGTTTTTCTTTTGATTCCTCTATATTTTGTTCCCACAATGACACTTTGTTTTCTTTACAAATTATTGAAGATGTGTCAAGATTATTAGTTTGTTACTGCCCTTTGTGAATTTCCTTGTCTGCCTTGCTTGTTCTTTCAGGTAAAATTTATTATTTTATTAATGTTGCCAAAACATTGTAAGTAAAATTAGTATTTGTAGAAATAATGTTTTAAAAATTATTTCTGCTGTCTTTTTACAAATAACATGGCATATTTTTATTTTTTTTAAATAATCGTATTGTGTTGGCCAGTTCTAAATTCTAAACAGTGATGTGTAAATGGGCTTTCTTGTTCTGAGTACCATCAAAAGCAATGAGTATCCGGCTTAATAAATTTCTGTTTCTGCTTTTAGATCTTGAAGAGAACTGTTTTATTGGATAGTTTACAACATTTGTTGAGACATTTACTGTTCCTTCGTTCTCCTCTCCTTTCTTTTTCTTGCTTTCTTCCCTTGTCTCTCTTCCTCTTTCTTTCCTTCCCTTTCTTTCCCCAGGTTGTTGCTTGACTGGACCTTTCCTGAAACAAAAGGAATTCCACTCAGAGTTGAATGTTATCCTCTCAGAATCCCATTTCGTTCCTCATTTCTAGTATTGGAATTAACCTCCCTGTCCCCTTATTAGATTTGCCACAGTTGTATCAATGTTTCTGATTTTCTTTTTCCAAGAAGCAGCTCTTGTCCTCTCATCCCAACAAGCTTTATTTTTGTTTTCTATTTTTGTTTCAATTCATAGATACTTCCTACATTCTTTAGGATTATTTTTTCTTTATAACTTTGTATTTTAGAAGTTTCTTCACAATTTTTTCCTGTAAATATATCAGATTTACAATGTTGAATTTCAGATGTATATCAGAGTGATTTAGTTATGCAGATATGTATCTATTCTTTTGTAGGTCCTTTTCCATGATAGGTTATTACATGATACTGAGGAATTCTTTTCTTTTTTTTTTTTTTTCCAGAGATGGTTTAGGGGTTGACCTATCTTTATTTAGCAATTTTGTCTAAATCCCAAATATTTTTATGTATCCATGTTTTTTAATTAAAATTTCATTGTCTAAGATTTTTGGCAAGTTGATTACAAAGAGTTCACTATTTTCAGGCTGAATGTTTTCATTTATTGTTTACTGAGAATTAAGTTTTCCTTGGAGCTCTGAGGGTATGTGTGTATATACACTGACATATCTATATACACATCCTTTCAGATTGCTACATGTTTTAAGATATGTAAATGTATTTTCAAAGATATTTTCTGTTTGTATGGTAAAAACATGAAATGTTTTAATTCTAGAAATTTGTTCCCCCAAATGAATATAGTATAAAGAATAAAGATATAAAACTAGATTCCTTTGAGAGGAATCTTGGGAATGTTCAAAAAGTATTCATAACACTTATGAAAGGTGGCAAGAAAAACTTTATTCAAGGTAAGAGTACTACAGTGGCATATTATAACATGGGAGAGAGACTGAGCTTGTGTCTGACTCCAGGAGGGGTGCAGCTGGGATTTATAGCTAAGGAACAGGGTGGGCCCTTGGGATTGCAGACAGCGATGGGAGACTGAAAAGCAATGGACAACAATAACAAAATGGGTGTCAGTGGATGGAAACGTATTAAAATGAGGACTATAAGGGTGAGGGTGGACTCTGGCTCAACTGAGAGGATCATTGCTGAGGCTAGGCAAGGCTGATAAGATATTCCCGGTGAGTGAAATGATATTTGATCTGATACTGAGGGTGATCAGATCAAGGGTGGGCGATGTTTTCTAAACTGAAGTAGCAGATTCTGGATTAGATTGGACTAGATGGACAGGCAGCCCTAAAGAAAGACATTGCCCAAAGTTGGCAGTGCATTAATGAACTAGTGCTGCATAAGCAGTTAGCCAAAACTAGCAGCTTAAAACAATATTATTTCATACTGCTGCTGAAAGTTGGGAATCCAGGAGTAATTCAGCTGAGTGTTGTGGCTCAGTGTCTCATGAGATTGCCATCCTCTGAAGCCTTGACATGCGCTGGTGGATTTCCTTCCAAGATGGCTTACTCACATAGCTGTTGAAACCAGTTTGCTTGCTGGCTGTTGGGAGAAAGCCTCGGTTCTTTCACATGGGCCTCTCTAAAGGGCTACCTGAGTGTTCTCGAGATATGACTAAGCTGGCTTCTAGAGTGAGTGATCCAAGAGGATGAGCAAGGAGGCTGCAGTGCCTTTTATGACCTAGTCTCAGACGCTTCATTGTTCGTTTCTACAGTATTCTAACATGAGAAGTGAGCCACTAAGTCCACCACACATGTGAAGGGGCGGAGGAAGGAACCGTGGACATAATTTAAAACCACGTGGTACACACATGGCCAGAAATTGTTCACATGCGTGTATGTCCAAAATGCCTTTTCCTGCGAATGCTTTTAAACAATTTATCTGTTACAGCATTAACTTGAAGTTCAGGACCTTGTCATCTAAGTCAGGTCCAGCTATGGATCAGGGTCCACGTGTACAGTATCTCAAGTGTTCCGTTGCTCAGTTGTGTCGTATTCTTTGTGACCCCATGGACTGCAGCGCTGCAGGCTTCCCTGTCCATCAACTCCAGGAGCTTGCTCAAACTCAAGTCCATTGAGTCGATGATGCTATCCAACAATCCCATCCTCTGCTGTCCCCTTCTCCTACCTTCATCTTGTTCCGCATCACGGTCTTTTCCAATGAGACTGTTATTCCCATCACATAGCCCAAGTATTGGAGCTTCAGCTTCAGCATCAGTCCTTCGAATGAATATGCAGGAGAGATTTACTTTAGGATTGACTGGTTTGATCTCCTTGCAGTCCAAGAGCCTCTCAAGTCTGCAACACATCAGTTCAAATTATAGAAGTGTAGTTCCTCTAGACCTGAGGATGTGTGAACAAAAGAGATGAATTAATCTGCTCCCTTTCACAGCCAACATACAGTGGTGGTTCAGGCATAGATAACCTTCATGGACACTCCTGTTCCAGAAAGGGGAGGGAAGATGGGAGTCAATAGTAGCAGTTCTAAAATCCCATGGGTTCTTGCGGGCAGTTGTTTGATTAGTATTTAAGGCCTGGACACTTCCTAGGCTTCAGTCTCTGATTTTTTCATTCTACCCCCTGACATGGTGCCATTGCATGAAAGGTGGCTAGTATATGGTTACATGAAACAGTCTCCCTGGCCTGCTTCCTGCTTGTAGAAGGTAGAAGTCCAGAGCTCCTATTTTGTACTATTGCTGGTCCTTTCAGTCCGAGCTGAACTTAAATATGTTATCTTAAAACCTTGGTGTGTCTCCTGATACTCTTACTGGTGTTCAAGGCAAAGCACCCCACTCCAAAGCCACAATCATACATGTCTTCATAATAAGGCTTACTCTGTCTTGGTTTTCTGCTGAGATAGCTGAGGGATAACACCCTGAACCTTGGTAGAAGTCTTATTGTGTGACTGAAAGGATCTCTGAGTGACACCCCTAAACTCTTTGGAGGGTATTGGCCTGACTAAATAATGCCATGAGGCATCCCCTTCCAGCTTTCTGAGGCTTAACAGAATTTTACAGTCATACTCGTCTTTAGAACACCTTTGTTTATAAAAAATAATATGAAGAAGAACTGGCCTATCGGTGGTATAAAGTGTTATATTTAGACCACCTAATCTCAATGCCCTGGATATGATCTTGCTTGAGAGTCATTAATTTTAACATCTTCCGTCATCTTAAAAGACTGGAAAATTCCCAAATCAGCAAATTTTGTCCCCTGTTTTAATAATCTTTATGTTAAACATTAAAAAAAAAAAAATCCCTTCATGTTTTACTACAGGCAGCAAGAAGAAACCAGGAAGCACTTTTGGCTGTCTGGATGGAAATCCTTTTAGATAACTCAATTAATTAAGTACAGTTTGTCCTCCCAGCTCATTAGGTACATTTTCTACTTTTCATAAACTGCAGATGTAGTGGACTTTCGTCTTCACACTCCCCAGGCTCTTTCCTCCTGCCTCTCCTTTCTGCCAAGCATCCTAGGTGCGCGACTGTGATTCCGCTTAGAACGTGTTTGCTCAGTGAGAAAACGGGGAGCGATTCCCTGGCTTCAGTGCTTCTGTTGGCCAGAGACTCAGTACCATTCCCTAAGAACTTCATGGTTTCGCTGTCCAACTTGTATCACCTGGCTAGGTCAGTTGCAGTAGCTCATACTCACAAGCGAACTGGCAGGGATTTCTACACGCACATGTGCAGAAACATGCATGTGTACACAGTAACATCGCTGAGGGGAAACCTGTCCATTTGCAGAAGTACAAGCTTTCTTTTCCAGGAACTTGAATTTTGGTAAGCACTAAAATTTCTGCACGCATATGTGCACAAACACGCTCGTGTACACAGTAACATCCCTGAGAGGAAGCTTCTCCATATGCGGAATTACAAGCTTTCGTTTCAAGGAACATGAATTTTGGTAAGCACTCAAATTTCTACACACACATGTGCACAAATAGATGGGTGAATACAGTTACATCGCTGAGAGGAAACCTGTCCATATGCAGAAGTACAAGCTTTCCTTCCCAGGACCTTGAATTTTGGTAAGCACTAAAATTTCTACGTGCACATGTGCACAAATATATGCGTGTACACAGTAACATCGCTGAGAGGAAACTTGTCTATATGCTGAAGTACAAGCTTTCTTTTTCAGGAACATGAATGAGACCTGGTGACTAGGACCTCCTGTTGAGTGATCAAAAGGGGAATTTGATTCATTCCGTCCCCTTTCCCATTTGGTGTCCCTGAACAATGGAGATCAACGTGGCAAACGGTGGGGTTTTTCCCTACTTCCCTAGCATCTGGCCAGAAACAGCCTGTCCTGGTGATGCTGTGCATGGCTGGGACGTTGCAGCCACCAGTGGCCACACCAGGCAAAGATGCCACCCTCTTCAGAGTGGAGGCAGGAGAGGACAGCGAGGCCCTGGTGCGGAGTCATGGCAGGGATCAGACGGGGTTTCTAGCTGCTTGCAGAGGACATCACTAAGGATGTGGAGGTTGTGCCAGATGAATAACAGAAACAGGGGTCCTCCCTGGAGCTGGAGGAGAAGACATTGGAGGAGCAGTGCCAGGAAAGGCCTGGAGGCCCGAGTGAGCTCCTGGCACTAGATGTGATGCAGGCACTGGCGACATTGTAAGTGGAACTTAGCTCTAAGCCTGAGAAAACCTGCAGGGCCTACGTTTGGTTCATGTGCAAGAGTCATGAGAGGAGGAAGCGTGACTTGGCTCAGAAGAGTGCCAACATCCAGGGCATCTCTGGCTTCTAGGCCAACGTGGTATCCTTTCTGCTACTCGTTGTGGTCCAGTGCTCAGGAGGAGGGGGAGGTGCAGAGGCAGGAACAGGAGGAGGGGTGGAGACGAGGGGGCAGAATGGTGGACTCGGAAGGAAGTGTGGTACTGGGCAATTGG
Source organism: Ovis canadensis (assembly GCF_042477335.2). NCBI lineage: Eukaryota > Metazoa > Chordata > Mammalia > Artiodactyla > Bovidae > Ovis > Ovis canadensis. The sequence continues at coordinate 14,852,532 of NC_091271.1, forward strand.
CAGGCTCCAAAGGCACAGCTGAGTAGAGTCCGGGCAGGGCCACACCTGTAAGTGTCGCAGCCATGACTCTGTGTGTCTCCTTCAGGCCTGCATCTGAGGAGGATTAGCCTCTAAGTCAGAAATGACCAGAGACAGTACATCAGAGCCACCTTAGCTGACAGTTATTGTTGTAAAGGTGAATGATTCCGAAAATAACTGAGATGTGGGAGTCACACACACGCGTGCGCACGTGCGCACACACACACATACACAAACCCACAGAACATATGTAGACATACTTACTGATCCCCGTTATCTCACTGAGTGAGCAAGTTCTGAGTGGAATCACAGTGGTCCAGCAAGGATGCCTGGCAGAAAGGAGAGGCAGGAATAAAGTGCCTGGGGGTGACCAGTGAGAGTGCAGAAGATCTGAGACACAGAACAGGTTGCAATCCCAGACACAGAAGCCATGGTGGGTGACCCCACAGCCCTTTGAACACCCTGATACAATGGCCTTTCCATCCTTCCCAAGTGCCAGGCATACTTTCCCTGACCTTACCATGAGCATGAGCAACCCTTGCCTATTTTGTGTGATTTCAGTGATGGACCAGAACTGCAGCATAAGCACCTGCTACCTGCAGTCTTCCAGTCTGAATCATCACTCTTTGTACTCTTTGCAGAACACATATATTGGGTATCAGGACTATAGGATGGATGGCTTATCTTGATCCTCTTGCTGCTCCCAGCCCCACAGGCTTGGGTGACCAGGCAGGCTTGAATGTGTTCTCACATGGAGAACAGAACTGCTTTGAAGGGGCCTCAATAGGGTAAATTGGCAGCCATGCATGTTTCTGGCACCAGTGTGTCATGGAACTTAATGGGGAGCTGTCCTTACCATCTCCCTGGCAGGTATTCAAATAATGTTCAGGGAGTTCCCTCAGGCCCCAGGCCATGGCCCATTTCTCCATCTGTGCAAAGTGTGGCCAAGCTACCTGAGGCCTTTGCACTATTCACGTCTGTCCAGCGACGGAGGGAGGGTCACACCGCACCTTCTGCAGTTCAGCAGTGACCGCACACTGTGGACTTTCAAGTTTGAGAAAGCACTCTCCGAATGTGTGGACTAACAAAGTCTGATCTCCCATGGGTGCAACTCACTAAGGAGGAGCAGGGCTTGCCTTCTCATATAAACTTCTCGTATGATCACTGGTGTCCAGAGAGTGACAGACAGCAAGAGCAACACTTAGAGAGATGGAGACAAACAGATACCAGCCCTTGGTACACACATGGAAGGATTGCCCAAAACAGTGCTATGCCAGAAGCAGAGATGAAGAGACACAGAGCCAGCTCTGTACCCTAAGGCTCTGGTGTCCCTGAACAGTGGAGATCAACTGTAGCCAACAGTGGGGTTTTTCCCTTCTCCCCTAGCATCCGGACAACAGGTTCTGTGTCCCATGGAGAAAAAGTATCCAGCCACGTGGAGTCCCTGTTTATCCTTTGAATCCTCAGGGAAATTCTCAGTTATTGAGGGTCCTGAGGGACGCAGGAGTAAGCTGTTCAGACTGTGAAGCAGGAACCCGTCGTTGGGATTTCCAGAGTCCGGACAATGACAGCGCCTGGAGTATCAGCAGATGCAAAACCCATTACTCCCTGGAGCGGTATATGCCATGTGGGTGCGCTGTAGCCCAGGAACTGTGGAAGATTCCCTTCGTTTGAGGGGCGTGTCCAGAAGGGTGCCACCCACCACTCTCTCGGCCATTGGACTAGATTTGGGCCAGCAGCCTATGCGTGGCTCACAGCCTAGGGATCCGCCTATTTGGCTGATTTCCCCAGGGCCTGTTCACCCTGTCCCATGCTGTCTGCCACCCCTTTCTTCAGCCTCAGGCCACTGGACACACACCAGCCCCCGCTTCCCTACCATCCCCCTCATTCCCCGCCCCCAAAGAGCTAGTGGGTCCCACAGGATTACTGTAACCTGAGCCGCATTTGCACACCACTTGTGGTATTATGTCCCATCCCTTCGCATCTGCCCCAGCCTGGGGTCACGACCAGGGCCAAGAGGCGTGTGAAAGGCCGTCAGAGGAATGCAGGAGCATCCTGGGACCCCAGACCTTCCTAGTTGTGAGCTCCGGTTTCAGGGCGCTGGGGTTGGTGGCCTGCCATCCTCAGGCTTTTTGAGGCTGGGACCTTGCAGCCACAAGTTGTCATGCCAGGCAAAGGAGCCACGCTATGCAGGGTGGAGGCGGTGGATGACGGTGAGCCCCTGGTGGACAGAGACGTGGTGGGGATTGGGTGGTTGTTCCAGCTGCTTGAGGAAGACGTCATGGAGGAGGTGGAAGTTGTGGCAGTGAGGAGCAGCAATAGGGGTTCTTCCAGGAGCTGAGAAGACGGTGGAGGAGCAGGGCCAGGAAAGGCCCGGGAGCACTACTGAGCTTCCAGGGCAAGATGCGCTGCAGGCACTGGCTGCCCTGCTGGTGGAACTGAGCTCTGAGCATAAGAAGAACTGCAGGGCCTACTTCCAGTTCATGTGCAAGAACCATCAGAGGAGGAAGCCTGACTTGGCTTGGAGGATAGCCATCAACTGGGGCATCCCTTGCTTCTGGGCCGTAGCTGTATCCTTTCTGCTGCTCTTTGAAGTCTGCTGATCAGGAAGAGGAGGCGGCGCAGGAACCTTTTCCCTGCACCCTATCCTGACAGGTGCTGTTGCAGAGCCATCCATCGTCCCACTGCAAGTTGATATTTTCCTTTCAGGACCCCCCTACTTCTTGAACACAGTGACCACTAAGTAGAATTACCTTGACATCACTTGTGAAACGTGGTTCCTGGGGTGATGAGTGTGGGTGTGCAAGGTTGAGGAGTGTCCACCTGTGGGATCCACACCCATCTCCCGTCTCTCTGTAGGGCATAGGGCACGTTGTTCCACTCCTGTCCACTGGTTCTGGGACTTTGAACGGGGAGCATCCAGCCGCAGCGTGGACACCAGGAGCCTTAACTTTCTCGGCTGGTTGTCAGGTCACAACTGCTCAGAGTCGAACAGGATTGCTGAGGTGTGGTTGCTTTGGGCCTGAACACAGTTAGCAATTCACTTTGGGATTCTTGGCTGCTGGCTCACCTTGCTCGTATTGCCAGCGGATTGTCGGCCAAGATGTGTGGGACGATCCCCTGAAGTAGTACCCTGGGCAGGAAGGTTCTTCCATGAGAGTAACTGACAGAAACATGTGTGGAGATGGGGTCTGAAGGTGGGCCCTGAAGGGACACTCGTGTGATACTACAGGGACACTGTCCTTTCCCAAATGGGGATGCTCAGACTCATGCAAGCTGGCTGTGGAGCATGAGTTTGGGTCGTGCTTGTAGCAGGTGACCTCCTGAGACTGTTTATTTGGGGACTTGGTGTGTCCGTGAGTGAAGCAAGTCTCCATCAAATCAGCTGAGGTGGCAGCACCAGAGTCCAGGTGATACTACTAGAGGCAGTGTGTATTAAGTATCTTTGTCAGAATCATCCTTTGTGGGTCCTTTCATCCCCTGGCCTCCTGCTGCTCACTGAGTTTGAGATTGCCTGGGCACTTCACTCCCGCCCCTTACCCAGGGAAGGCCTATCATTGAAAAGCTGTCTTCTCCGGGGTCCCAGTGCACCTGTGTGCTGACTTTGGGATTTTCTGTGAATTTCCACATTCACCACTCAGTGTCTCACAACCACCAAACATGCTGCGCTGGAAGCGGCTTCAGGCTGCCTTGGGAACATATGGAAGAGTTCGTGGAGAAGCTGAACAGGGAGCCCCAAGGGCAGGACATGGTGCCTACTGTCTCCATCTCCAACATTGCTGGCCTCGGTCGTCTTCACCTCCTGAAACACCTATGCTCGTTGTTTGAATTTGTGTCCCCGTGCTGAGCATGTGTGTGTATACACACGTGTGCTTATTTATGCTGGCTGTGATTGTGTGTGTGTATGTATGTGTGTGTGTGTGTCCGGCCCAGGGCAGAGGCAGAGATGAAGGTGGCAGGAGAGGAGGTGCTGAGCAACCAGAAGAGGAGTCATGAGGCGACCAGGCTGAAGGTGGTTTGTCGCCTCATCTCTGCATTGACCCTGCCCAGGATGGGAACAAGAAAGGATGGCCAGTGATAACTCCAGACTGTGGCTCCAGATATCTGCAATTAGACCAGATACAAAACACGCTCATCAGTTCTACCGTGTTTTTGTGTGTGCTTGGATCAGGAAGAGGGTTTCATGGTCTAAGGATTCACACAGAGCAAATCACGTGGGGTGGGGCTTTGAAACCACTGCCTGTGGAGCCCTCCGTGTGTGGGGCCATGGGCTGGCCTCTGGAAATGAGGGACGTGGCTATGGCAAGATCTGGGATGGTGAGGCTAAGGTCCTGCCGAGATGGGCAGAGAGCTGAAGGAGAAAGAGTCATAGATTGCCTGCCGCACTGGAGATTGTTCCACACACATGTGAAAAGGAGAACTGGGAATGTCCTGGGCCAGTGCTGCCCCGGATCAGCCCAGCAGCCAGCACGCACCCTCCCTGAGGGTGGCACACACTGGCACGATATGACACAAAACATGAGATGTGCTAAAGTATGCTGTATCTGCCAAACCACAGGCATCCTAGGAGAGACATGGTCTGTAAGCAAGGCATGCCTCCAGGCACTTCCAGCCTGCCTCCCTGGCAGTGCCCAAAGGTGAGGAATGTGCAAGTGGGTTTCCCTGTGTGACCCTATCCGGGATATGCCTGTGAGGGAGGGAACAGAGAAAAAACTATGGCGGTGGGTAAACTGCATGTCCTAAGGGACCTCAGGGGAGTGGAGACAGAGAAGCCCCTGGGGCAGTTCAGGGCCTGCTGGTTTTCAGGGTCCAAACTCTAGGCAGTAGCGGTCCTGCCAAAGATACCCCATGGCCTGTGCTGAAAGTTCTGACATGAATTCCTCCTTTTCTTTGGGGTCTTGCCCCTGGCTTTGGGGGCCTGAGTGTCAAAGGTGCACGTCTGCACCTGAAGGAGGATTCTGGTAGTCTTGCTGGAGCAGAATCTCTGATTGTGTTGTAGGGGATCTGCACCCAGGTGACACAGAGGGATGCTGCCTTCCAGGTGACCGTCTTGGATATCCCTGGGCCCAACCGCACACTGGCTTCCTTGGCACGGGTGCTGTGTAGGGAAGCAGGGATGCGTGACTGTAGGGAGTCCTACCTGGGCCTAATGAGAGCAACTGAAAGAGAGCCTTGGCATTTAGGAAATCACTGAGGCATGGGTGGTTCAAGCCCTCTTGGTCCATTTGAGATAGTAACGCTGCTTTCTGTCCAATGGAGGCATTAGCTCTGGGCCCAGAACCTGCAGGTTCCCCAGGGCATCATCTGTTGGGGGACTCCCATGTGCATGGGTAGTATTAAACAGAAAGGAAGACGTGTAGGGATGCCACCTTTCTTTGATGGCTTCCGGTTCCATTCTTGGTATCGGAAGAGACACTGTATCCATGTGTACCTTCTTCACAACCTTGGATCAGAACCAGGCCAGTCACAGTCTCTGGGGGCTTTTGGAGGCTCAGGCGTTTCTGGCCTTTTCCTGCCACATGGAGAGAGCACATCGGGGCACAGGTAGATGGTGCACACAGAACGCTCCACAGATAGGAAGAACAGGGGGCCTCATTCAGAATGCTGGGGGCTGTAATGGGTGGTAGGCTAGCAAGAGGGGCAGAACATTGACACGGAATGACCTAGACAGGTGCACACCGAGAAAGCAGTTCTTCAAGTCAGCTGAGCTTGGAGGTCCTTGTTTTCTGGTCCCCTGAAGGAATGCACAGGCAATGGATCAGGCCAACGTGACTGGTACTGTGAAGCTGTCCAAGGTGATGGGAGAATGCAGAAGGCAGGCACATGTTATACAGCTGTTCATGGCAAGAACTTCCAACGCTGCCTGCTGCTCTGCAGGCCTGTCCCTATCAATAGCAAATGCCAAGGTTTTGGAACCTTTGAGGATAAGGCAGAGTTAGAAGTGTAACATGACATAATCGATGAGCAAGTGAAAAAACAAGGACAGAAATGTGGATGCTTACCAAAATTCACGTTCCTGGAAAAGAAAACTTATACTTCGGAATATGGACAAGTTTCCTCTCAGCGATCTTACTGTGTACACGCATATATTTGTGCACATGTGCACAGAGAAATTTGAGTGCTTACAAAAATTAATGTTCCTGGAAAAGAAAGGTTGAACTTCTGAATATGGACAAGTTTCCTCTCAGGGATGTTACTTAGCACACGTGCATGTTTGTGCACATGTGCATGCAGAAATTTGAGTGCCTACCAAAATTCAAGTTCCTGGAAAAGAAAGCTTTACTTCTGCATATGGACAGGTTTCCCCTCAGCGATGTTACTGTGTACACATGTAGGTTTCTGCACATGTGCGTGTAGAAATCCCTGCCAGTTCGCTTGTGAGTATGAGCTACTGCAACTGACCTAGCCAGGTGATAGAAGTTGGACAGCGAAACCATGAAGTTCTTAGGGAACGGTACAGAGTCTCTGGCCAGCAGAAGCACTGAAGCCAGGGAATCGCTCCCCGTTTGCTCACTGAGCAAACATGTTCTAAGCGGAATCACTGTTGTGCACCTAGGATGCTTGGCAGAAAGGAGAGGCAGGAGGAAAGAGCCTGGGGAGTGTGAAGACCAACGTCCACTACACCTGCAGTTTTATGAAAAGTAGAAAGTGCACCTAATGAGCTGGGAGGACAAACTGTACTTAATTGAGTTATCTAAGAGGATTTCCATCCAAACAGCCAAAAGTGCTTCCTGGTTTCTTCTTGCTGCCTTTAGTAAAACATGAAGGGATTTTTTTTTTTTAATGTTTAACATAAAGATTATTAAAACAGGGGACAAAACTTGCTGATTTGGGAAGTTTCCAGTCTTTTAAGATGACATTAATAAAATAATAAATTTTACCTGAAAGAACAAGCAAGGCAGACAAGGGAATTCACAAAGGGCAGTAACAAAATAGTAATCTTGACACATCTTCAATATATTTGTAAAGAAAACAAAGTGTCATTGTGTGAATAAAATATAGAGGTATCAAAAGAAAAACAGAGGAAGCTCCTGAAAGAACTCAACCCACTATTAACCATCTTTGATTTGCAGGCACAGAAACTGACTCAAGTTAATTCTAAGAAGCAAAGCCCTGATGTTATTATCTCTTCTTTTTTCCTTTTTTCCTTTTCTTTTTTTGTGAAAATTTAGGCTGGAGAGGGAAGAAGAGGATAGAGACTTCAAGTGCCTTTAAGGAGGAGGAGGAAAGAGAGGGGGTTGGAGATTTGATTGTGTTATTTGAACAGCATTGGTGAAGCTCAAACAAGGGAGGTAGCAAGCCTTGCAGGCCTGCGGGAAGAGCACTTCCAGAAGAACAGCACTTGCAGTCTTGGGATCGGGAAGAAATGGAATTTGATGGAGGAAAACCAAGGCCAGTGTTGTCAAAAAGAGTACATTAGTGGGGAAAATAGTAGAGTAGAACACAGAGAATGGAAGAGAGGAGCAGTCAGGGACCATATTGCGGGAACCTTTTAATTTGGCAATAAATACAACTTGTACTCCTTAGGAGCATACTTCACAGCAACTAACAGCAACAGTGTAGATAATAGCCACAATAAAAGCACGTAATTAAAACATTTCGTATTTTTTACTACAGAAATCGAAAAAGGATATATGAACGCAATAGTGTGCATATTTATTTATACAGAGAGTTTTCACCTGAGACCAGAACACACACACACTCTTTATACAACTAAAAGTGGTTTCAGCTGACACTTAGCAAAGCGCTTTGGCCCAAATAAACTAACCAGAAAGGCCTAGTAAAGAATTCAAAGTGCAAATAAATCAATCATGCTCTGAGTAAATAAACACAATTTATTTGAATTTGAATTTACACTCACGAAATTACCTAAAATGGAGACAACAGATTCACTACAGCTTCATCATCTGTAGTCCTTCCTCTTCAGTTCTGAGAAGAATGCTAACCACTTGGTGATGATCTCTTTCCAGCATTTTGTGAAAGCTTAGAGGACTTAAAGAAATTGAGGACTGGGGAGAGTGGGGAGAGACAAAGAGGAGGAGAAAGGAAGAGGAAACGGAGAGATTGCTCCTGGCATACGTCTACAGACAGGATCCCAGCTTCCTGGAATGGTGCACAGAGATTGATAGGTATCTGTGCCAGAAGTGGAGAAGGGGTGACATTCAACTCCAGGAGGAGACTCAACTCCAAGAACCTACAGAGGCAGCCAAGTGTGCTGATGTTCAGGAACCAATACTTAGAGGGTACTCCACAGGTCTGTGAAAGAGCCCTTGGAGACCGCAAGAAAGAAGGTTTCCACAAGTATAATCACAGATTAGATGGTTGGATAGATTAGAGGAAGGATAACTCTATGACCTGATAATTACTGAAATACATGAGACAATTCTTGCACATCAGACTGTGTCAAGAAAGACGGAAACTCAATTACTTTGATACAATGGGAAATTACACATGCAAAGAATTAGCTGTTAACTGTACTACATTTGTGTCCAAGGCAAGATAAGATACAGAACAGAAATCTTCACATGGTCAACTCGGGTAAGACACATGTAACTGGAAAATGGAAGCAAGAGTTCCAAAAAGACTTTAATCACCCTGGACTATTTTTATCCACTATATTTACGATTCTTGGACAACTCCACTGTAGCTTAAGGGTAAGAGAACTCAATTTAGCCCAATTCAAAAGCTGAACGGATTTCCTGTGTTGGATCCTTTTCAGTTACAACTATAGGTCCAGCGCAAATCAAAGTGGACGTCAAGGCTCTTTTTCCTTTGGGAATTTTAACTTGCTTTGCTACTGTGTCTGACACAGATATGCTGACCTCACTGTGACTACAGGCCAGCCAAAAGGGAAAGGGGACAGAATGAATCAAATTCCCCTTTTGATCACTCAACAGGAGGTCCACAGGCACCAGGTCTCATTCTATTAACTATCTCTGCTTCTCCAACTGCAGTCAGTGCTACACAGGGCCTGCTTCATGCTTGCCAGGGTCTCTCACCAAACACAGGCATTTTAACGGCTGGCTTCCTTGAGATGTCCCTGGGCTAGGTAAAAGCACTCTGAGACAGTGTTCCTTCTCCCTTGGCTCTGTGCCTGCAATGAACGTATGCCTCTTCCTCAGCTGGGACAAGAAGCCACAGCTCTTCACTGATTAAATCCCGTGTCTGGTGCAAACCCACATCGGAGCTTCTCCATCAACCTCCACTGCACGCTTTCAGAGCCAGGTTATCTTAGATCAGCCCAAGAGGCACTTCAGAGAGTGACATTCAAATCTGGCTATATAGCTGATACTGAGATCTTCAAGGCATGAAAACAGTTCAAAATTACGTTGCTAAAATACTCTACAGATTACATGTATAGTAGAGCTTTCGAACTTACAAGTAACATCAAATACCAAAATAGGTTCTTACTTTTCCTTTCTCCACTTCTCTCATTCTCTCTCACACACACATGCACACATCCTTTTTACATGTTAAGACAATTACACGAAAAACAGATCATAGATTTTTAAATAACATCTCAATATGCAGATCAAACAAAACTGTACTTCCTCTATTTAAAACAAAATCACATAAATTACCCATCGGTTTCCCTATATTTGATATTATTGAATAATGCAATAAGGTGATCTTTTTGTTTTTAATGGGGTTTTTAACTTTGACTGAAATACTTGCTTCAGACTTACTGAAGGCAGAATTAACTATTTTTTTTTCTTTTTGTGATCTCCTCCTTTTAGAATTGGGGGGTGATGATTCAAAATCAGATGTGTTCACAGTAATGGATGCTACTTCCACCAATCCTGGCTGAAGGGGTTCCAGTGATACCTGAATAACAATTTTTGTTTCAGGAGACAATCCTTCTAGCTGCTTAGGCTTCTTAAACATTAGATGACACTGGGTCTTGTGCTCCCTTTCCTCTCTGGAAGTTAAAAACTGTAGCCGACATATGGAACACTGGTGAAAACTCTTTTCCCAGTGCCCTCGATGATGACGTCTGTATGCTGTTGCAGTTTTAAAAATTTTGAGACAAAACGGGCAAAGTAAATTCTTAGTGTTACCATGGTATGCTCTGAAATGTGCATCCACATCTGCAAAAAATGATGATCTGTAACTGCAAACCTGGCATACATAGGGCATTTCACCAGGCTTATGATTGTCTTTCATGTGCTCTAAGAGAACCTGATCTGTCTCAAAGGACAACTCACAGATGTGACAGACTGTGCAGGGCTCCTGGGGCGTGTGGACACTTTCAGTGTGACACTGCAGCTGGAAGGGAGTAGGAAACTGGCGGAGGCAGTGCTGGCAGGTGGTGTGGGTTTTCCAGCTGTCACCTCTCTGCCTCTCAAGTTCCAAATGGTGCTTCATGTGATTCATAAACTTGACATTTTTTTAGAACTTTCAAGCAGCTGAGGCATTTAAACGCCGTGTGGGTCTTCGGTTCTGGCTGCCCAACTCCTCTATGCTCGCCATAGTAGAAGTCACGAAGTAACACAATCAGATTTCCTTCTGTGGGATCACCAATTTTGTTTGGACTTGCCAAACTTGGAAAATCAGTTTTTGTCCGTCCACTTTCCCCTAAAGGTCTTACAGGCTTGCAATGAACACTGTCGTTTGGAAAAGGTGTTGGACAAGGTTCTCCATTCTGAACATGGCTTAGTGAGGTATGGACACGGTCTGGTGTGCTTTGCTGAGTGGTCTCTGTATGAAAAAAACCTGATGGGGAAAAACCTAAAGAATGTTCCCCTACAATGCCATCACTGAGTTTAGGCCTTCTGGGATTTCTGCGATTTGTTTCACAAGGGGAAACTCGCTTTGATACATGAGGACTTTTATTCATATCTCCTGCAGAAACTGCTGTTTCTACTGGATGCTGCAATGAGCTTGTGAAGGTCATCAAAGAAGAACATAACTCCTTGGAAAAGCAATGAGGCACTATTTGTGGTGAAATATTTTTATAATCAGCTTGAGACGGAGGTTCAATAATAATAGGACTACCTGTTAATCTTGAGTCAGAGTCAGACACTGGCAAGACAGTCTTTGCCTCTGATGTAGGAGTCACATGACTAACAGGCTGTAATCTGTGAGTGTTACCTTTCCTGAAGTGACCATACCTTTCTCTCCTAAAATAAGAACCTGGGGTATCTCTGTTCAGTATGTTTGAAACGACTGGTTTTGAAGCTGAGCTCATCCCAACAAAGATCACGTCAGCATCTTCATTTACACGTTCCACTCCAACCAAGATCACTTCATCATCATCATCATCATCATCTACTTGTTTGGTCTCTCCCTCCCTTTTCCGTACTTCTGGCTCTTGTTCTTCTTCACGTAACATACATGGGAGTTCCATATTTTTAATACTTTTTTATTCTTAGAGGGTGCGGCCACAAGTCCCAGTGCTTCCTTTATACAAACTGCCACCTAAGTATAAACATACTACAGATTAATTAAGTACAGAAAAATGGGCTTTTTGATTATCTCCAAATCTCTAGAGTACTTATACACACCCTTATCTTACAGACAAAGACACTGAGTGTCAACCAGACTCAATGACAGCTGAAAAAACTGCGACTACACGTCTACATGGCTCTAGAATCATAGCTTTGTCGCATGTTCACTTTAACCTCTTCTATTTAAAAAAATAAAGAGGAAAAAAAAAAAACCGCCACACTGATCATTAGGTGAAATCACATGTAAAGGAGAATGTTTTTACAAAAGCATTGTTTTACAGCGTTTCGAAGCATGGACTTTGGTGTCAAAGGACATTAAGTTGGAATTCTAACTTAACCACACACCAGTTGCGTCTTCTTGGGCAAATTTATAACTTTTAAATGTGTTTCTGTATCTTAAAGACAAACATGCTTATTTCTTAGACTTAAGGTTAACAACGTTTTATAAAGGCATCAGCTATTCAATTGCATCTTGTTTTGTAGTAAAAATGTAAGAAAATGTATATTAAATGCACATTACAACCGATCCACAAATTCTAATTTCATAAATGTTAACAAAGAAAATAGCAAATTCAAAGTATAATCTATCTATACCTAGTTAACAAACAGCATAATTCAATGTCAAACACTTAACTCAGGCCTAGGAAACTGCGAATGAGCTCTCTGATAATCTCACCCCAATTCCACACTGATATATCCTAAATTTCTCCCTCTAATCCTGGCTAAACTTCAATCCAACAATGCTTCATCTTTATGCCACACGTCTCTTCCCCACATAGCAGGCAAAGTGATGAAAGTCTTTCTCTCATAAAAATATCAGATAGAGACATCACACACACACACACACACACACACACACACACAAACACATCCCTGATATCCCTTATGAATACAGGTGAAAGAGTCCTCAACAAAATACTGGTACACAAAATCCAACAGCATATAAAAAAGACTGTACACCATGATCACATGCGATTTAGGGAGGTATGCAAAGTTGGTTCCTTATAGGAAAGTCAATCAACATTATGCCATTTTAAAACAATAAAACAAATAACACATCTGCCTGAAGATAAAGCATTTCCCTGAATCTAGCACCTTTTCATAACCGGGGTTAAAAGAACACTTAATAATTAAAAACAGAAGAGAACTTTCTCAATCGAAGGGCACCTGTAAAAAGACCCACAGCTAACATTATAATTAAGAATGAAAAACTGAAAGCTTTCCCTCTAAGACTGGGAACAACACAAGGAAGTCTATTATACTTTGGCTCAACATTATACTGGCAGTTCTATAACCAGGGCAATCAGGTAACATAAGAGAATTGTTGCTATAGTTTCAAAAAAAAAAAAAAAAACACGAAAAAACAAAAACAAAAAACAGCCTTCATAATGGAAAGGAAAAAGTCAAAGTATATTGGAGATAACATAATTTAGTATAGAAAATCTTGAAGAAAACACAAGTATTAGAATTAATATAAAGCTTGAAGAAAAGAAGACAAATATTTTAAAAGTCAACCACAGTTTACACTGTAGCAACAAATGTTGTTAAGTAAATACTTGACTCTACACTAGCATTCAAAAGAATACTTAGGAAGTCAGAAAGAGAAAGACAATATATTCTTTTGAATGGCTGAGTAATACTCCACTGTGTATATGTACCACAGCTTTCTGATCCACTTATCTGTTGATGGACATCTAGGTTGTTCCATGTCCTGGCTATTATAAACAGTGCTGCGATCAACACCGGGGTACATGTGTCTCTTTCAATTCTGGTTTCCTCAGTGTGTATGCCCAGCAGTGGGATTGCTGGGTCATAGGGCAGTTCTATTTGCCATTTTTTAAGGAATCGCCACTCTGTTCTCCATAGTGGCTGTACTAGATTGCATTCCCACCAACAGTGTAAGAGGGTTCCCTTTTCTCCACACCCTCTCCAGCATTTATTGCTTGCAGACTTTATAGGAATCAATTCTAATGAGATGGATGAAACTGGAGCGGAATATACACAGTGAAGTGAGCCAGAAAAAAAACACCAATACAGTATACTAACACATATATATGGAATTTAGAAAGATGGTAATGATAACCCTGTATGAGAGACAGCAGAAGAGACACAGATGTATAGAACAGATTTTTGGACTCTGAGGGAGTGGGAGAGGGTGGGATAATATGGGAGAATGGCACTGAAATATGTACACTATCATGTAAGATAGTCGCCAGTCTATGTTCGATGCAGGATACAGGATGCTTGCGGCTGGTGCACTGGGATGATCCAGAGAGATGATATGGGGTGGGCGGTGGGAGAGGGGTGAGGATTGGGAACTCATGTACATCTGTGGCGGATTCATGTCAATGTATGGCAAAACCAACACAGTGTTGTTAAATAAAATAAAGTAAAAATAAAAATTAAAAAAAAAGAGAGAGAAAGACAAATATCGTATGGTTTCACTTACATGGACTCTAAAATTGCCACAAGTAAACTGATCTATGAAAGAGAAACAGACTCACAGACATAGAGAGCAGTCTATGTGATTCCCAAGAGGGGAAAGGTGGGGCAGGCACAGATTGGGAGCTGGTGATTAGCATATGTAAACTATAATATATACAATAGACAAACAAGAGCGTACTGTATAGCAAAAGGAACTATATTCATAATTTGAGATAAACAATAATGGAAAAGAATATGAAGGAAATTGTGTGTGCATATGTGTGTGTTTACGTAAGAAGGAAAGGAAAGGACAATTCTTGGCAAGCACGTACAGAAACTGGATCCTTGTGTGTTATGGATAGATTTTAAATGGTGCAATTGCTACAGAAATCAGTTTAAAGACTCCTCAAAAAATTAAAAAACTAGAGCTGACACATGATTCAGCAATTCCACTTCAGTATATGAATTCAAAAGAAGTTAACATGGGGTCTTGGGATATCTGCAGAGCCGTGCTCACAGCAGCACGAAGCACAACAACTAAGAGGTGGAAGCATCGAAATGTCCATCAAATGTGATATATACACACAATGAAATATTATTTAGCCATATAGAGAAAATTCTGTCACATGCTACAACATGCATGATCATTTCAGACATCAAGCCAAATGCAATAAGCCAGTCGTACAAAAAGACAAATACTGTAAGTTTCTACTTGCATGAAATAGCTAACACAGTCAAGCAATAGAAAGGAAACAAAAAGGAACGATGAAGTCCATGGTCTAGGTCAACGGGCAAGAAAAGAGGACTTGCTGTTTAATGGGACAGGTGATGGGTACAGAGTTTCGATTTTGCAAGCTGTAAAGGTGTAGAGATCTGCTTCATAACAATGTAATAAGGAATTCCCTGGTAGTTCAGAGGTTAGGACTCCACAGTGTCCTATCAGGGGCCTGGGTATGATCCTCAACCAGGGAACTGTCATTCAAGCTGCACAACACAGCTAAAACAATGACAACAACAACAAATCAACACTGTGAATATGTGTGTGTGTATGTCTTAGTCACTCAGTTGTGCCCAACTTTGCATCCCCAGGGACTAAAGCTCACCACGTTCCCTTCTCCATCAGATTTGCAGTGGGTTGCCATTTATTTCTCCAAAAGGCTGATGAAAGTGTGCAAAATACTTAGCATGCAAAAATGTTTAAAATGGTAAAAATTTAACTTAGATGTTTTCTACAACAATTAAAAACAGAAAAGCATTTAACAACCAGGAAAAGAATTTGAATAGACATTTCCGACTCTTTGCAACCCCATGGACTGGAGCCTACCAGGCTCCTCCATTCATGGGATTTTCCAGGCAAGAGTGCTGGAGTGGATTACCATTTCCTTCTCAAGGCGATCTACCCCACCCAGGAATTGATCCCAGGTCTCCTACCTTGCAGGCAGACACTTTCTCTTCTGAGCCACCAGGGAAGCCCCGAGCAAAATGTCAATCAGTCTCACTGAGATACTATTTCACACCCATACTACTTCACACCCAATCAAAAGGACGAATAATAACAAGTGCTGCAGAGGATGTGGAGAAAAGGAATCTTCATGATATTGTTGAGGTAATTGCTGTAAAATGGCACAACCACTCTTGCAAAAGTGGTTGGTCAGTACCTCAAAAATTAAATGTAGAGTAGCCATATGATCCAGGAATTTCCCTCTTTTGTATATATGCACCAACGCTGAAAATGTTCAGTCCATGCAAAATCAGTGTTCACAGCAACATTACTCACAATAGCCACAAGGAGTACACCATCCACGTATTATCCATTCACTGACGAATGGATAAACAAACTGTGGTATATGCTCAAAATGGACTGCACGGAAGCCACTTATCATATTCATATACCATATTCAGCCATAAAAATAAAACAAAAACATTCACTGCTATACAAGCATGAAAAAGATGAATCTTGAAAGTACACAAACGAGGGGACTTTTCAGGAGATCCAGGGTTTAAGACTCTCCACAGGTGCCATCCCTGGGTAGGGAACTAAGTTCCCACATGCCACATAGCTAAATAAATCAATATTTAGAAAGAAAATACGACATCTGAATAAAGCCAGACACAAAGGTCACACATTGTATGTGGGAGAACTGTAGGTGGAAGACAAGCAGGAAAGAGAAGCGCTCTATAATCCAAGTGAAACATTTTCTTCAGGGAGGAGGAAATGAACTACTCTGATAAAGGCTGCCAATAAATTAAATAAAATAACAATTAAAAATTCACCACTGAGTTAAACATTGAATTCACCTGTGGCCTTGACAAGAGTGGCTTTATGGGAAAATGAGAGAACTCGAGATAACAAAGTCTAGGAACAACTCTGCAGAGGTCTGTAACAAGCAAATATGAAATAAAAGCAGCAGAAGCAGGAGGTGTCACCAAAAGATGGATTTTTAACAACAGGTCACATTATAGTCAGTCTGTTTGCTGGTGGGAACCATCCAGAGAAACAGAAACCTTAACCCAGGACAAAGAGGAGACTTGCTAGAACATCAAGAAATGAGTAGGTCTAGAACTGAGTAGATCAAAATTGAGTACATCAAGCCAGACAGCACACAAGCTGGAGAAGGCAATGGAAACCCACACCAGTACTCTTGCCTGGAATATCCCACAGATGGAGGAGCCTGGTAGGCCGCAGTCCATGGGGTTTCAAAGGGTCGGACATGACTGAGCGACTTCACTCTCATGCACTGGAGAAGGAAATGGCAACCCACTCCAGCGTTCTTGCCTGGAGAATCCCAGATAAGGGAGAGCCTTGTGGGTGGCTGTCCATGAGACTGCAGAGTCGGACACGACTGAAGTGGCTTAGTAGCAGTAGCAGCACACAAGAAGGGTACACAAGCCAAATAATTTCCTCACATTGACAGAGCTGAGATCATATAAACAAAAAGGCTGGCATAGTGGATTAATGGGTATGGTAACCAGCTTTCAAGTTAATTCAATCTCCTAATAGTCCCATCCCTGTGTAGTTCTCTCTCAATCTATCAGAGGGTAGACCTGTGAGACTAAGCAAATACACAAGTGAAGATGTGTAACATCTGAAAAAAAAACTCTGCACTTTGTCATGGGTGCAAGCGCTTTCCTGAATCACTCATTCTGAGAAAAGACAGCAGCCTCCACAAGAGAAGCCCCTTGGAGAGGCCCACAGAAGGAGGAACTGAGGCTTCGTGAGTACAGACAAGTGAGAGAGCTTAGATTCAACAAGCTAAGTCTTCAGAGGTTGCCAAGCCAGACAAAAGCTTGACTACTACCTCAGGAGAGATCCTAGGCCAAGAGATAACAAGTGGTAAGTTCTTTCAAACTATTCCATTTTGAGATCATATGTACAACACAAACATTTCAAGTTCTAATACCATTCACATCATACTTACACACAGAACAGTTCTCCTATAAATATAGCAAAAATAAACACACACACACACACACACACCCAATCCAAAGCACCGAAACACAGGAGTTGCCTAGCAGTCCAGTGGTTTGGTTAGGACTCAGCCCTCTCACTGCCAGGATCCTGTGTTCGGTCCCTGGCTGGGGAACTAATATCCTATGAAGCCACATGTTGTGACCAAAACAAAACATGCTGTGAAGTCAAAGGTGTACCAGCAAGATAAGTATACAACACAGCTGTAGGCACAAGTTGCTGGGCATAGAGCTTCCTAGGATATTGTTTACTCGCATGAAATGAACTCAGATGGTGCCTCACCCCCATCCAGTGGAGCTCACTTACTTAATGAAGAAAAGCCCTTAAGGGTATAGAAATGAGCAAGCAATCTCACGTGAACATGTTAAATCACAGGATATTTTCTCTGAATGAACCACTGGATTCATTCATTCATTTGGCCATGCTGTTTGGCTTGTGGGGGTCCCAGTTCCCTGACCAGAGATTGAATCCAGACCACTGCAGTGAAAGCCCAGAATCCTAATCACCAGGCCACCAGGGAACCCCCACACCTGCATTGCTTTGCTTTTCTAGCTAAAACCTTAGGATATGTGCATTGCCCCATTTTAGCCTCACCAAGTGGTAGGAGTCAGCTCTACACAGCTTAAGACCCATGGTGTTCTTACTTTTTTTCTTTCAAGAAGGCAGGGGAAAGCAAGTCACCCTGCCTGTTTTTATGCTTGCCACTCAGAAGGATGCAAACCTGAAACCCTGATGGCCCTGAAGTCAGCACCCGCAATCAGGGTCAGGTAATCCCCAATCAGGAATACTCTCTCTCAACAGCAACGTGTCAGCCGAAGAATGAAAGGAGAAAAACGCAAAGTAAGAAAGCCACAACTTTGTTCCTTGTTGTAAAGATGTCTGTCACCTTACCTCAGGGGCCCACTGAAATCCTGAGCACTTGAGACCTCCCAGGCAGCACACGGTCACATCCTGGGGACAAGCAGAGGAAACGGCCAGGGTGAGTCCCCTGTTCTGGGAACATTCTATCCCCCCAGGCCCTACCTGGTCCTACACTCCAGATGCTGACCAGGCGTCTCACACTCAACCAGACCAAGTGATTGAACTCCTTTGCCCTGAGCTTCTTCCTCCCACCTCCCTTCTCTCAGTAACAAACAAACAAATACCTCATCTGCCAACTTCCCTAACCAAAGGCCTGAATCTCGGGGCCCCCAGGGATGGGGCAGCCCTGGAGTCCGAGGAGAGGCAGAAGAAACAGGAAAACGACTAAAGCACCAGGGCAGTGAAGAGGCTGCTAGATAGATGTTTTTTGGTTTTTTTTGTTTTTGTTTTTTCGCTGCTTCTGCCTGACTGTGCCTGGCTGCAGAACCGGGTTGGGCCGTGAAGATTTGTGCATCTGTGTTTAAATACATTAGGTTCCACAGGAGAGCTGGGGGTGGTGCCAGGGGCCAGGGGCCTAAGAGGCCCTTTCAGCGAGCTGGCTTGTCCCGCCCCTGGGCAGGAAAGCTGCTGGAGAGCAGAGCCCGCCCAGACTACAGAGGGGAGAAGGCGAAAGGAGCCTGAAGCCTGTGGATCCTGCCACAAGCTCTCACCGCCCTCACAGGCCGCCCCACCGAGCAAGGCCTCCTGCGAGTGGGGACCTGAGAAACCCTCACTTTAGCCCTCAGACACTACTTTGGCTGAACCACGCTCTAGTCCTTACTGGTCCCCATTGAGGGAGGAGACAGAACTGCTGGCAGCTCACCTGCCCTAGGCAGTTCCAAGATTAACCCTGAGGAGTCGAGCCTGAGGAGATGAGGCCCCCTCAGGTCTGGGGAGCCGCCTCAGCTCCCCCTACAGGCCTGCGGGCTGCCTCTGATTATTGGCTGCCAGGTATCGGTGCCTGCAATCTGATTGGCCGCGAGGCCGAGTTGGGCGCATGCGCGTGCGATGAGCCCTCCCCCCACCCCCTGACCCTGTAAAAGTACCCACTGTAGGCGTGGTCAGGCTGAATCTGAATCTCAAGGATCTTGGGTCAAGGTTGCTCAGCTCACCAAACGGCAAAGAAAGAAAAAACAGATGGCACAGTCGCCAGGGCATAGGGCTGAGAACGGCCTCCGAGTCTACCAGGGGAGTCCAGTGATGGTGTCCGGCACTCACAGCCCTCAGGGGTGACCTCCCTTAAGCCAGTTCTTTGCTTACGGAACTTGACCTTACAGTGGATCTTGGCGCCCCTTCTCTTGAGATTACATTTCAATCAAGGCAGGGCAGCCTGCCCGTGTTGTTGCACTGTCTATGTGAGCTGAGAATGAGCTTTACTTTTTCTTCTTCTTCTTCTTTTTAATTTTAGAGCTTTACACTTTTAATGGCTGAGGAAAACCGAAAAGAATTTTATTTTCTGACGTGAAAATTGTGTGTAATTCAGTTTTCGGAGTCCTTAAAGGTGGAACAGGGACTTGCCAGCTTCTTTGGTTATCCTCTATGCCTGAAAACTTAATCGCCAATGATCATATTCGCAAAGCCTAACATATTTCTTCTTTGGCCCTTTACAGAGTGTTTTTTAAATGCCCTGTTCTGCTGGAAGTCTCCTAGTAGTCATATGGGAGAATAAAGTTTTGGTTTTGTTACAATATTTTCTTCTCCATTATATTCACTTTTCCTTCTTTACTAATTTCATTCCTTCATATCACTATAAGTTTCCTTTAATGGAAGCAATGAAATAACTTCAAAGAAAATACCTCTGTTGGTAGTTTTAACAGGTAACATGTTAGAAGGTATATGCTCAACTAAAAATATGTTGTATATATACAGTAAATACCACTGTAATTGGCTTCAGAACTTGTATCTGGTTTCAAGTCACTAGGAAGGTTTGTTGAACATCCAATATTCTAACCTGCAGCTGTTCTCAACTTCAAAAAGATACTTTTTCAATAATTTGTTATCTCAAGTTTAAACTCCCTTTTAGCCACATATATGAACATGCTTTCTAGGTCACATGATTGAATCTGACCTATTGCCAAAAAGTGAAAATTTTGGAATACCTTTCTCAAAAGAGAGATGCTGTTTTCTTCTTCCAGAAAGACTGGTAGTGCAGCCGATCTTTGAACAGTTTGTCGGTTTTTATTAACTCCATAAAGATTAAGCTGTCGAATTAAACTCTTCATGCTCTTGGTTTCAAATTTTCTGAAAGGCTCCTTTCTTTCCAAGACTTCTTTCCTGAAGAGTTCTTCACTGATCACTCTACATGTGCCTGTCTCATCCCACCAAATAGATTCAAACTGATCACTTTCCACTATATTCCAAAGTTTTTGTGGAAATGTGAGTGAAAGAAACTCATTCACATCATCTGTTTCAGAGACAGAATATGTGTAGTGTGGCCTTTTGATCACCAGATCCTCAGACAAAGCCTGAAAAGCATATTCTTCAATCATAGATCTCAAAACCGAGTCCCCAGTTGTATAATCATACCAATAAGGAGGTTTCTGAACCAGTGGATTCACCTTTAGGAGGTCCATCTTGAATTTCTGAAGAAATATGTGCCATCTCAGGGAAATCTTTCTTCACATAATGTTCTCATTTGTCTGCTTTTACACAATGCAACTTCAAATGATGTTTGGCTGGCCTACAGAGAGAAACCTCTGGACAATCAGAGAGGTCCTCCCAGTCAAACAACTGTGACATCACAAAATCACTGGTCTCCTAGCAATCGAAGGTTAGTTGTGACATGACAAAGTCACTGGTCTCCTAGCAACTGAAGGGTAATGTTCAAGCAAGTGTTTACTTCAGCATCAACTTAAAATACAGACTGCTGGCAGAAATAGTAACCAAAACCATGAAGCGTGCAAAATCTCACTAGTAAAGTTGGCTTTTTTTTGGGGGGGGGGTGGGGGGGGTTCCTGTGTTAGGGATGGTCTTTCTCTTTCTGGCAGTTTGTGGTTCCTCTTTATTGTGGAGGTTCCTCCTGTGGCTGGGGTTTGACGAGTGGCTTGTCAGGTTTCCTGGTTAGGGAAGCTTGTGTCAGTGTTCCGGTGGGTGGAGCTGCATCTCTTCTCTCTGGAGGGCAATGAAGTGTCCAGTAGTGAGGTTTGAGATGTCTATGGGTTTGCTGTTTGGGCAACCTGTATATTGAAGACCCGGGCTCTGTTCCTGTGTTGCTGGAGAATTTGCATGGTATGTCTTCCTCTGGAACTTGTTGGCTCTTGGTGGTGCTTGGTTTCAATGTAGGTATGGAGCTTTTTGGAAGATTTCTTTTTTTTTAATAAATTTATTGTTTTAATTGTAGGTTTATTACTTTACATTATTGTAATGATTTTGCCATACATTAACATATGTCCGCCACAGGTGTACACATGTTCCCTTTCCTGAACCCCTTCCCTTCTGCCAACCCGTACCATCCCTCTGGGTCATCCCAGTGCACCAGCCCCAAGCATCCAGTATCATGCATTGAACCTGGGCTGGCTACCTATTTCATATATGATATTATACATGTTTCAATGTCATTCTCCCAAAACATCCCACCCTCTCACTCTCCCACAGAGTGCAAAAGACTGTTCTATACATCTGTGTCTCTTTTGCTGTCTCACATATAGGGTTATCGAAAACTCACATCAATAAATCTTCTTTATTACTGAAATAAAAGTGATTTATCATCCTTCTATGCACACATTCTTAATATTCAGTACTGTTGCCCTAGCAGACTGGGTCTACTTGCTTCTGTGCAAACATATTTATGAATTGACTGTGGGTTTCAGTAGGGGGAAAAAAAAGTGCTTATTGTAGGACGAAGCAAGGTGTCTTAGCAGCTGGTGCTTCAAAGACGCAAATCCCCAAATACTTTCAGGGGAAATATTTTAATGGCTGAGTGAGGGTGGAACATGGGGTCTGTGGTCAATATTGGGACATTCTACTAATGGCCTATTACTGAGGATATTGGGAGTCCACATCATTGACCGTCTAGCTCCAACTATGCACTTACATTTCAGCCTGGTTTGGGCTTTAGCATCTCTAAAATTGTTCACAGGATATTGCTCCGAATGTCATCGATGGTCCTTGCTGCTGCTGCTGCTAATTCGCTTCAGTTGTGTCCGACTCTGTGCGACCCCAAAGATGGCAGCCCACCAGGCTCCCCCATCCCTGGGATTCTCCAGGCAGAACACTGGAGTGGGTTGCCATTTCCTTCTCCACGCTGGCCCTTGAGGAGGGACTAAAGACCCTTGAGTTTGATTAGTGGCTAAATCATTATTATTGTCTATCACTTGATTGTTTTCCTTAGTTTCTGTCTTTTCTAGCTTCTCTGATTAAAATTCCTTTTGAACATGAGGAGGTCTACAATCTCCTACCTCTCTCTCTCGATTTCCATGCTTTTCAATCTTAAGAAGGGACTGCTTAGTACAATAAAGGAAAACAAGTCTTGGACTTAGAGCTCGATCATAAATATGACAGAAAATCTCAGTGCAGATTCAGTTTCTTTTTCAGGTTTCCCAGCTCTTGGAGTGATTGAGTCAGCAACAACTTTGGCTCTTTCCTGTTGAGAAGGAGCATGGAGTTGAAAATAATTCTAAAATCTAGGCTTGCTATCAACAGTTTATGATATGAAAACATATCTCTCTATTTTATATATATTATATATATATGTCTATGTCAGTATTTTGTCATTAAACTGGACAAACATTTGAAAATTGGTATATATTTATGAAGAGGAGAGAGGTGAGTGATATAAAAGAGTCCTCATATGTTACATTCAGCCATGGAAACATATTTTGAAGTATTTCAACTTACATAATATTCAACAATCCAGTAGAATTTGAATCATTCTACATTTGGGTTTTATTGTTTTCCCATTTCTATTACACCTAACATGAATTAAAAGCCATTGCACATGTTTTCATACACACACTCATGCATAGACAGGTGTATATATGTATATATGTCAAAATATAATTTTAGGCAACTTTATTTAGGTGACCACACTCATTGCTAGCTCCCAAGATCTTAGTAAACTGTTTGGGAATCCCCACAGTACTTAATATCTTTCTGGCTAAAACTTTCATCTCATTGCTGAAAAGCTCTCCTTTCATCTAGCTGATTTTCCACTATTCTTTCTGTAATAAGAGTTAGGGCTCATACTTATGAGGGCACCTTGAACTTAGAAAACTGCAACTCAAGCTTACTTAGTGATATTGTTCCAAACATGCTGTTGTTTTCCTCACGTGGACACAATTTTACTTAATTTATTTCTAATATAAATTTGTTTATTTTAATAGTAGTCTAATTGCTTTACAATATTGTATTGATTTTGCCATACATTAACATGGATCTGCCACGGGTGTACACGTGTTCCCTATCCTGAAAACCCCTGCTACCTCCCTTCTCAAACCATTCCTCATGGTTACCCCAGTGCACCAGCCCCGAGGATCCTGTATCACGCATCGAACTGGTCTGGCGATTCGTTTGACAAATAATATTACACATGTTTCAATGCTATTATCCCAAATCATCCCCCCCTCGCCCTCTCTCACAGAGCCCAAAAGACTGTTCTATACATCTGTGTCTATTTTGCTGTCTCACGTACAGGTTTATCATGACCGTCTTTCTAAATTCCACACATATGCACTCGTTTACTCTATTGCCATTTTTCTTTCTGGCTAACTTCACTCTGTATAATAGGCTTCAATTTCATCCACCTCACTAGAACGGACTGAAATGTATTCTTTTTAGTGGCTGAGTAATACTCCATCACGTATATGTACCACAGCTTTCTTATCCATTAGTCTACTGATGGACATCTAGGTTGTATTCATGCCTTGGCTATTAGAAACAGTGCTGTGATGAACAATGGGGTACACGCGCCTCTTCAATTCTTGTTTCTTTGGTGTGTATGGCCAGCGGTGGGATTGCTGCATCATATGACAGTCCTATTTACAGTTTGCTTGTTTGTTTGTATGTTTAAGGAATCGCTACAGTGTTCTCCCTAGTGGCTGTACCAGTTTGCAATTCCACTAACAGTGTCAGAGTGTTCCCTTTTCTCCACACCCTCCCCAGCATTTATTGCTTGTAGACTTTTGGATAGCAGTCATTCTGACTGGCGTGAAATGGTACCTCATTATCGTTTTGATTAACATTTTTCTGATAGTGAGTGATGTTGAGAATCTTTTCATGTGTTTGTTAGCCATGTGTATGTCATCTTTGGAGAAATGTTTGTTTACTGCTTACGCCTATTTTATCATGGGGTCGTTTATTTTCCTGGAATTGAGGTTCAGGAGTTGTTCGTATATTTTTGAGCTAAATTCTTTGTCAGTTGCTTCAGTTCAGTTCAATTCAGTTCAGTTCAGTTCAGTTCAGTCGTGTGTGACTTTTTGAAACCCCATAAATTGCAGCACACCAGGACTCCCTGTCCATCACCAGCTCCCTGAGCTCACACAAACTCACGTCCATCGAGTCAGTGATGCCATCCAGCCATCTCATTCTCTGTCATCCCCTTCTCCTGCCTACAATCCCTCCAAGCTTCAGAGTTTTCCAGTGAGTCACCTCTTCATATGAGGTGACCAAAGTACTGGAGTTTCAGCTTTAGCATCATTTCTTCCAAAGAACACCCAGGAATGATCTTCTTTAGAATGGACTGGCTGGACCTCCTTGCAGTCCAAGGGACTCTCAAGAGTCTTTTCCAACACTACAGTTCAAAAGCATCAATTCTGCAGTGCTCAGCTTTCTTCATAGTGCAACTCTCATATCCTAACAAGACTACTGGAAAAACCATAGTCTTGACTAGATGGAACTTTGTTGGCAAAAATAATGTCTCTGATTTTGAATATGCTATCTAGGATGGTCATAACTTTCCTGTCATAGGGCAAGCGTCTTTTAATTTCATGGCTGCAGTCACCATCTGCAGGGATTTTGGAGCCCCCCAAAATAAAATCTGACACTGTTTCCCCATCTATTTCCCATGAAGTCATGTGACCAGATGCCATGATCTTAGTTTTCTGAATTTTGAGCTTTCAGCCAACATTTTCACTCTCCTCTTTCACTTTCATCAAGAAGCTTTTTAGTTCCTCTTCACTTTCTGCTGTAAAGGTGGTGTCATCTGCATATGGAGATTGATGTTTCTCCTGGCAGTCTTTGTTCCAGCTTGTGCTTCTTCCAGCCCAGTATTTCTCATGATATACTCTGCATATAAATTAAACAAGCAGAGTGACAATACATGGCCGTGACGGACTTGTGTTCCTAATTGGAACCAGTCTGTACTTCCATGTCCTGTTCGAACTGCTGCTTCCTGACCTGCATATAGGTTTCTGAAGAGGCAGGTCGGGTGGTCTGCTATCTCCATCGCTTTCCGAATTTTCCACAGTTTATTGTGATCCACACAGTCAAAGACTTTGGCATAGTCAATAAGGCAGAAATAGATGTTATTCTGGAACTCTCTTGCTTTGTCAATGATCCAGCTAATGTTGGCATTTTGATCTCTGGTGCCTCAGCCTTTTGTAAAACCAGCTCGAACATCTGGAAGTTCATGGTTCATGTATTACTGAAGCTGGCTTGGGGAATTTTGAGCAGTACTTTACTAGCGTGTGAGATGGATGCAATTGTGCCGTGATTTGAGCATTCTTTGGCTCTGCCTTTCTTTGGGATTGGAATGAAAACTGACCTTTTCCAGCCCTTTAGCCGCTGGTGAGTTTTCCAAATGTGCTGCCATATTGAGTGACACACTTTCACAGCATCACTAAAAGGGGGCAAAATCCCTAAACAGACGTTTCCTTAAAGAAGACATACAGATGGCTAACAAACACATGAAATATGCTTATAATCATTCATTATTAGAGAAACAAAAATTAAAATTTAATGTGTAGTCATATCACATGGTTCAGAGTGGCCATCACCAGAAATTCTACAAGTACGAAATCCTGGGGAGGCTGTGGAGAAAAGCTAACCCTAATACACTGCTAGTGGTAACACAAACTGGTACAACCTGTATGCAGAACAGTTTGGTGATTCCTTGAGAAACTTGGACTAGAACTGTCATATGACTGTACAACCCCCCTTCTTGGTGTATACCCAGAGGGGATTACAATCAAAAGAGACACATGTGCCCCAATGTTTATTACAATTCTGTTTCTGAAAGCTATAACATGCACGTAATCTAGATGGACATCAGCAGATGAAAATATAAGGAAGTTGTGCTATATATTCAAATAGAATATTACTTAGCTACAGAAAAACACATATTTGTGTCACTTTTGGTAAGGCAGTTCAACCTGCAGCCTATTATTCAGAGTAAAAAAAAAAGTTAAAAAGAGAAAGGCAAAAATCGTTTATTAATGCGTATAAATGGGATTTAGGAAGACAGTAACAATGATTCTGCATGAAGCCGAGTAAAAAAGATCCACATATAAAGAACAGACTCTGAGACTCAATGGGAGAGTTCAAGGATGGGATGATTTGAGAAAATAGCATTGAAACAGGTACATTACCATAAAAAAAAGAGATGACCAGTGCAAGTTCAATGCATGAAAGATGCATCCAACTCTTGTGCTGTGGACGAACCCAGAAGCATGGGGTAACAAGGGAAGTTTGAGTTGTGCTCAGGATAGGGGGACACATGTATCCATGCGGCTGATTCATGTTGATGTGTATGTCAAAAACCATCACAGTAATACACAGTAATTCTATTCCAATTAAAATAAATCATTTTAAAATAAATATGAATAAATACAAAAAGAATGCATTCAGAAATAGCAGGGACATGCTCCAGAATACAACCTCAACAGTTGTTTCATATCTATTCAAGAAAGCGGGCTTAGGAGGGGCAGAACATGTGTGCTGGTATAAAAGCTGAAAGTCGAAGAAGATAAGCTTGAGATTGCAACTATGCAGTTGCAGTATGACCTCAGTATCATAGTCTAAATAGTGAAAGACGCATGTGGCAGAATGCAAGCTTAGTAGATCGGCATGACTACTGTGGAGCGTAGGCTCAGTAGGAGTTAAATGCATGCACTTGAGCATCCTTTCAGGAGTGACGGTACATATGTTTCAGAGTGAAGATAAAGAGATGCAGCAAAAGTGCTCTAAAATGGTGGACAAATACTTGTAAGAAGGAAGATTCAGAGTGGAAGCTCAGTATTTGCTATAGACTTAGACTTAAGTTGAAGACAGTAGGGAAGACCACTCGATGATTCAGGTTTGACCTAAATCAGATCCCTTATGATGGTACAGTGGACATGAGAAAATATTTAAGGGATTAGGTATAATAGAGTGTTTGAAGAACTACATATGGAGGTTCATGACATTGTACAGGAGGCAGTGATGAAGACCATCCCCAAGAAAATGAATGCAAAAAGGCAAAATTGTTGTCTGAGGAGGCCTTACAAATAACTGAGAAAGGAATAGAAACAAAAGGCAAAGGAGAAAAGGGAAGATATACCCATATGAATACACTGTACCAAAGAATAGCAAAGAGTGATAAGAAAGCCTTCCTCGGTGATGAGTGCAAAAAATAGAGGAAAGCAACAGAATGGGAAAGACTAGAGATCTCTTGAAGAAAATTAGAGATACCAAGGGAACATTTCATGCAAAGGTGGACACAATAAAGGACAGAATTGTATGGACTGAACAGAAGCAGAAGATATTAAGAAGAGGTAGCAAAAATCTATACAGAAATGATTGAAGAACTATGCAGAAAAGATCTCCATGATCCAGATAATCATCATGATCTAATCACTCACCTAGAGCCAAACATCCTGGAATGTGAGGTCAAGCGGGCCTCAAGAAGCATCAATAGAAACAAAGCTAGCAGAGATAGATAACTCCACTTGAGTGATTTCAAATCCTAATAGATAGTGCTATGAAAGTGCTGAACTCAATATGCAAGCAAATTTGGAAAACTCAGCAGTGGCTACAAGACTGGAAAAGATCAGTTGTTCCAGTATATGCATTTTAGAGCTTCTCCTCTGTAGTGGTGAAATGTGTTCCACACAGAGTTAGACAGGACTGAAGCAATCCTTTGCAAATAGTTGCACGATTATTTTTTAACCTGTAGCAGCTTTTTTTCCAATGAGAGTTAACTGTGAAGGTGGAGCAGCTGCTTGGCTTTGAGAGACGCAGGTGGTGTCAAATCGGCAGGGTGCAGGGACACAGACTGACTACACCACAGGAGTTATGGCCCTATCACAGCCTTTTTTTTTTTTTTTTTTTTTGAGCGCTTGTATCCGGTGATAAGAAGGCGTCTTTGGCCAGTCTTCTCCCTCGTTCCACCTATTCGGCCATTCAGGAGGCTTCCTTGCCTGGGATCCTTCTCTGTCGTTCAATGGGTCAGCACATAGAGCGAATTTCCTGGCTAGGGTCCTCCTGTGTAAATCAGTGCATCTGACACTTAAAGGAGCATCCTGAGTGGGATTCTACTCTAGTATGGTGAATCAGGCACTTAAAGGAGGACCTTGGGAGGTGTCCTGCTCTGCATTTCAGTGTGTTCAGCATTTGATGGGTCAGCCTCACTATTGTAGTAACTGCTGATGCTAGCATGTGGGGAGAGAGAGGCTATGGTGATTGCTCCACCCCCGACATGTGACTCGGTGTTATTGCCTTGCTTTCATGGCTGCCTGGCTTTCCTCCACAGGCATACCCTACCACAGTGTCCTCCTTCAAACCCCCTCTCTCCATCTCTCCCCAGGAAACAGCAGCCCTCCCCATGAATTGCCGCAAAGTCCCTAAACTGCAGCTGCCAGCCACGGGGCCTTTCAGGGGACGGATGTCCTTGTACGGGGTATGTACGGCTGCAGCAAGTACCGTCTGATTCTCATTGCACCCAGGTTTCCACGGATCAGCTGTTTCACTCTCAGCTTTAAATGTCTATTCTACAATTCAGACGATTGACCCAATGTGGGATTGGACCTCAGCTTCAGTTCCTTCCCCCACTCAGGGCAGATCCAGTCCTACTAACACTCCTGATTTTTCCCCCAGTTCTTTCCCCCAACGGAGTTTTGCGTGGTTCTATATATTCTTTGCCACTTGTCAGGTACTCCTATCTACTTTCCGGTAACGTTCTGATCACTCTCCTGTGTCTGAAGATGTATGCCTGATGTATCCATGGAGAGATGTACTCCACATCCACTTATAGCTCCACCATCTTGTTCTCTTATCTCACTAGAGTTTTAGAGCACAGGATCCACCGTGGTAGTAGGTGTGCTATAAAATGTGAGTTCAGATATACTCTTGAGGGCAAGCTCAGTGATTTTAGTAGAGCTGATCTAAAGCGTGGATTTAGTGTTGGCCAGACATATGCTTCAATGTTAAGAAAATTATGTATGGGGTGCCAATTCTAGTGCACAAGGTCAGTGTTTGTGTATCATTTCCTGTAGAATGCAAGTTCACTTGTGGAAAGAGGTATGCTCCACAATGCAACTGAGCAGTTTTAGACATCTTGTGGTAGAGTACATGCTCAATAGTGGCAGGAACTGTGCTCTAGTGTGCATTCAGCAGTGGCTGGACGCACGTTGCCAGTGCCAATGGGATGGCTTCAGACAGCCTGCTCTAAAGTGCAAGCACACTAGTGGCAGAACGTGTGCTCCGGATTGCGAGCTAAGCTGTTTCAGCACTTCCAGGCTAGAGCAGAGACGCAGTAGTGAGGCATGCAGGCTCCAAAGTGTCACACCCGCTCTAGAGCACAGTCTTAGTAGTGGTGGGGAGAATCGGCAAAAGCACCATCTTAGGAGATGAAGCACGTGTTCTCAAAAGCCAAGATTCAGGATTTGAAGCATGCCTGCTCTAGATCATGGGTCTGTATTAAGAGGGGTATGCCTAAAGTGTGTTTCACTGTTGAGAGGCATGCTGAAGAGCTAAGTTCAGCAGATGCAGCATGCCTGCTCAACATGTGCTTCAGAGTGTTGTCTCAGGAGTTGCAGTGCCCTTGCTCAAAAGTGCAGACTGCAGAGGGACATGTTCTCTTGAAAGCTGGGTTTTTATTTTTGGTTGCATATACAGAGATCAAATTCAGAAAATGTGATATACCTGCTCTGCCACACAAGCTCTAGTGGGAAGACAAGCCCTCAACAGTGCAAGTGCAAGGGTGGTGGGATATGTGTATGGTGACACACGACGAATTGAGGCAGGACATATGAAGTATACAGCAGTTCTGTAGCAGTGGCACGTCATCCACAGATATACAGGTACACTACTCACAGCTTGCACAGTCTAGAGTGCTGGGTGACTAGCAGCAAAATGGCTCGTATAAAATGTCACTGGGGTAATTGTTGCACACACCTTCTCGAGCAATACCTCAAGGAAGTTAACATAACACTTCAGAATTCAAGGTCACTAGTGGTCACACAGTTGATCTAGAATGACGGTTCACTCATGGAGACGATATGTGTTTTAGAAAGCAGCCTCCTGGAGTAGGTCCTCCAGAGTGCAGGAAGAAGAGTGGGGAAAATATGCAACAGAGGGCAAGCCAAGTCATTGGCAATTTTCAGCTGCAGAGTGTAGGCTCACAGGTTTAAGCACCCAGGCCATCGAGCAAGAATAGTAGTAGTGGAACTCATGCTCTCTAACGCAGGCTCAGCAGTGATAAAGGAGTGTACCAGGGTGCAAAACCAGTAGCTAAAACATGAATATTTGGGGGCCTGGGCTTACAAGTGGCAAGACACAGGCTTCCGAGTCTGAAATTAGTAATGGCCACACATATGCTCTAGACCACATGCTCACTAGCTGTGCCATGCCTGCTTAGTGTAAGCACTCCGAAGTGACAAGTGTGCTGTAGTGCTAGGATTTATACTGCTGGGATGCATGATTCAGTGTGCAGTTCTGTAGTTCAGGCATTCTTACTCTACAGCACAGTCTCCGTAGTGTCAGAACATTGGCTCTTGAAGGCACATGCAGTCACGATGGAAGATATACTTCTGAGTAAACCTCAGTAGTGCAAAACCCATGATGAAATGTGCTCACTCTGTATTCATGAGATCTGTACCCCCAGCTGCATGTTCAGTTACTCTGGCATGTGTGCAACTGGAGCATGTTCTCAGCAGAACCCGGATGCCTGCACTTGAGCTCATGCTCAGGAGAGGCGTACCATGTCCTCCAGTGTTTAAACTCACTCTGTCTACAGGAGTGCTGGCTCAGTTGTGTCCAGAAGGAAACTTCAGAGTGCAAGTTCAGTAACAATTTAGGCACACCTGAACTACAGTGCAGGTTGAGTAGTGGCCTGACTTACCTATAAAGCAACAAGCTGATGATTGTGATGTTCGTGCTTCAGAGTGAAAGTTCAGCCGGTGATGAACTCTTGTTCTGGAAGGCAATTTCAGTAGTGCAGGGATGCAGAATCCAGAGCGTAATACACCAAAAGTGTATGTGTGTTTACAACGGGCATGTTTTAGGGACAGGCTCAGTAGTGGCAGGCCATATCCTAAAGAACCCGGGTTTCGGAGTGATGGGATGTATGCTCTACTGTGCAGTCTCAGTGACAGCAATGCACTTGTTCTGAAGCTTGTTAATAGTCTCAATGGTGGCAGAAAGGGTGATCCAGATTGGAAGCTAAGTAGTTCCAGCGACCATCCTCTAGATGGCGGCCTCAGTATCGACAAGCGCGTATTCCAGAGGGCAAGCTCAGTGTTTGTAGCATGTGTGGTTTGACATAAGAGAAGGAAATGGCAACCCACCCCAATAATCTTGCCTGGAGAATTCCGTGGACAGAGGGGCGTCGTGGGCTACTGTCCATAGGTTTGCACGGAGTCGGATAAGACTAAAGCGACTTAGCATGCATGCATGCATTGGAGAAGGAAGTGGCAACACACTCCAGTATTCTTGCCCCAAGAATCCCAGGAATAAGGAAGCCTGGTGGGCTGCTATCTATGCAGTCACACAGAGTCAGACACAACTGAAGTGACTTAGCAGCAGCAGCAGCAGCAGTCGTTTCAAATCAGGGGTCAGTAACTGTGAAATGCTTCTTGCATTTTCAGTCGTTACCGCATGCCAGGTCCGGAGTGCAGACACACTTGGTTGTGATACTTATGCTCTCGAGTTGTAATGTATGTGCCAGAGTGCAAGCTAAGTAGTCCACCTGTCCTAATTCAATTCTTAGTAAAAGCAGAATGCAAACTCGTGATTTCAACCTCAGTAGTTGCTGCATGCATCATCAGAAGTAGTGGTGCATACACTCATTTGATCTCTGGTTCCTCTGACTTGTCCAAAACCAGCTTGAACATCTGGAAGTTTATGGTTCGTGTATTGCTGAAGCTTGGCTTGGATATTTTTAGTGCATTACTCTACTAGCGTGTGAGATGAGTGCAGTTGTGCAGTAGTTTGAGCATTCTATGGCATTGCCTTTGTTTGGGATTGGAATGAAAACTGACCTTTCCCAGTCCTGAGCTGCTGCTTAGTTTTTTAAATTTGCTGACATATTGAGTGAAGCACTTCCCCAGCATAATCGTTTAGGATTTCAAATAGCTCAACTGGAATTCTATCACTTCCACTCACTTTGTTCATAGTGATGCTTCTTAAGGCCCACTTGACTTCACATTCCAAGGTATCTGGATGTAGGTGAGTGATCACATCGTCATGATTATTTGGGTTGTGAAGATCTGTGATGTTCAGTTCTTCTGTGTGTTCTTTGCCACCTCGTCTTCATGTCTATTGCTTCTGTTAGGTCCATACCATTTATGTCCTTAATAGTGCCCATCTTTGCATGAAATGCCCCCTTGGTATCTCCGGTTTTCTTGAAGAAATCTTTGGTCTTCCCCATTCTATTGCTTTGCCTTATTGCTTTGCTTTATTTCTTGGCACTGATCACCGAGGAAGGCTTTCTTCTCTCTCCTTGGAACTCTGTGTTCAAATAGGTATACCTTTCCTCCTCTCCTTTGGCTTCATTTCTCTTCATTTCACAGGTAATTGTAAGGCCTCCTCAGGCAGCCATTTTGCCTTTTTGCATTTCTTTTTTCTTGGGAATGGTCTTGATCCCTGTCTCCTGTACAATGTCATGAACCTCCATCCATAGTTCATCAGGCATTCTATCAGATCTAGTCCCTTACATTTATTTCTCACTTACACTGTGTAATCATAAGGGATTTGATATAGGTCATTCCTGAATGGTATATTGGTTTTTTCCTACTTTCTACAAATTAAGTCTAAATTTGGAAATACCGATTTCATGATCTGAGCTGCAGTAGGCCTCTGGTCTTGTTTTATGCTGTCTAGAAAGAGTAAGCGTCTTTTCATTTCATGGCTGCAGTCACTATCTTCAGTGATTTTGGAGCCTCCCCCCCCCAAAAAAAAACAAAAAACAGTCTGCCACCATTTCCACTGTTTTCCCATCTATTTGTCATGAAGTGATGGGACAGGATGCCATCTCAGGTGTGCTAATGTAGAGCTTTAAGCCTACTTCTTCACTTTCCTCTTTCACTTTCATCAAGACACTCTTCAGTTCCTCTTTAGTTTCTGCCATGAGGGGGGTGTCATCTACATATCTGAAGTTTTTGACATTTCTCCTGGCAGTCTTGATTCCCATTTGCATTTCTTCCAGCCACACATTTCTCTGCATAGAACTTAAATAATCAGGGTGACAATATATACCCTTGAGGTGCTGCTCTTCCTATTTGGAACGAGTCTGTTATTCAAAGCCCAGTTCTAACTGTTGCTTCCTGAACTGTATACAGGCTTCTCAAGAGGCAGATCCGGTGGTGTGGTACTACCGTCTTTCTCAGAATTTTCCACAGTTTATTTTGATCCGTACACTCAAAGGCTTTGGCATACTCAGTAAAGCAGAACGAGATGTTTTTCTGGAACTTGCTTGCTTTTTTGTGAAGATCCAGCAGATGTTGGGAATTTGATTTTGGTTCCTCTGTATGTTCTAAAACAAGATTGAATATCTGGAAGTTCATGGTTCACATATTGCTGAAGCCTGGCTTGGAGAATTTTGAGCATTTCTTTGTTAGCATGTGAGATGAGTAAAATTGCATGGTAGTTTGAGCATTCGTTGGCATTGCCTTTTTCGAGACTGGAATGACAACTGACCATTTCCAACTGAGCCACAGCTGAGATTTTCAAATTTATTGTCTTATTGAGTACATCACTTTCACAGCATCGTCTTTGAGGATTTGAAATAGCTCATCTGGAATCGAAGCCATAACAGAGCCCGCTAATTCCCTAATGGACACTGCATGGACTCTCTGAACAAGTGAGATCAACAGCCATCTTCTATAACAACAACAACAAAAAGTTCTCTCAACAAGAAAACTTACACAAGCCACTGGTCCCACCACATTCACTTGGAGGAGACCACCCAATTAATAGCAATAATGGCCCTCCGGTTTGCAGAAAATAGACCTCGAAGAGAGTCATCGAAACAACATGAAAAGGCAGAGACATATCCAGCAGATGAAGGAATACAATGAAAAGCACCAAACCAATGAAAGAGGAGAAGGTAGGAAGTCTACAGGAATAACAGTTCAGCACAATAATAGTCAATGTCTTGGAAACAAATGGATCTACAGATAAATAGACTTCAGGCATGGATTGAGAAGATGAAAGGGATGTTTTAAATGGACCTGGAAGAAATCATGAGTAGTCAATCAATAATGAGCAATGAAATAACTGAGATAGAAATCACTCTGGGCAACAGGAACAGTACTGTAACTGAGGCAGAAGAAAGACTAAGTGAGCTGGAAGATCGGATATGGGAAATAAATGAAGCAGACCAGAAAAAAAAAAAAAAAGAAAGAAAGAGAGAAATGAAGACAATCATGGAGACCTATGGGACAATGTTAAATGCCCCCATATTTAAATCATAGGTTTCTCAAAGAAAGAAGACAAAAGGAAAGGGCATGAGAAAATTTTTGAGGAGGAAATATTTAGAAACGTCCCTGAAATGGGAAAAAGAACAGACAACTAAAATGAAAAATCCCAGTGTGTCCCATAGGGGGAAAACCAAGACACAACATGTCAAAACACACATTAATCAAAATAAAAACAAACAAACAAATAAATATACACAATGAACAAATATTGAATATAACAAAGGAATCACAACAAATAACATAGAAGGGAATCCCTAAGGATAACAGATGATCTTACAACAGAAACTCTTCAGCTTAGAAAGGAATGGCAGGATGCACCTAAAGTGCTGAAAGGCAAAAGCCTAAAGCCAAAATTACTCTATCCAACAAGGATAGTATTCTCATTCAAAAGAGAAAACAAGAGCTTTACAGACAAACAAAAGCAGTTAGTGTTCAGAACCACCAAACCAGCATTTCAGCAAATGCTGAAGGATCTTCTCTAGATAGGAAACAGAAAAGCTATAAAAACAAAGCCACAAAATATATAGTAAATGGTAAGAAGATCATACTTATCAATAACTACCTTAAACAGAAATGGGCTAAATGCCCCAATGAAAAGGCAAAGACTGGGTGAATGCATACAAGAATATACTGTCTGCAAGAAAACCACCTCATAACTAGGGACACATACAGGCTGAAAGTGATGGCCAGGAAAAAGCTATCGATGAAAAAAGAGACCAAGGAGGTAGGAAGGGAGCTCCGTCCCGGGAAGGGAATCCCGTTCCTGGAAGGGAATCTTAAGAAGAGAGGTTTCCAAACACCAAGAAACATTCTCCCTGC
Organism: Ovis canadensis; assembly: GCF_042477335.2. Classification (NCBI taxonomy): domain Eukaryota; kingdom Metazoa; phylum Chordata; class Mammalia; order Artiodactyla; family Bovidae; genus Ovis; species Ovis canadensis. Next base: position 14,888,438 of record NC_091271.1, read on the forward strand.
CGAGTCTGTGGCGAGCTTTGGAAGCACAGAGGGCAACGTAGCAGGAAGGAAACACAAATACATAATTAAAACTAACAGATTACAAGCCCAACAGTAACTCCCCCAGCAGAAAAGCAGCACAGATGCCTGCATCCGACACTAGCAAGTGGGGGCAGGGCAGGGAGGCACAGGAGGCACGGGCTGTAGTGCTTTTTAAGAATCAGGCAGGAACGCCCGGCACATAACCACAAGGAACGAACCTGGGCTAGCAAATCAGACTGTGGGATAGCTACCACGTGAAAAGCCCGAACATAAGACACCACCAGGACCGCACACATAACAAAGGATGGAACAGAAATAGCCGGTTACAGACCATTCCCCGCCGGTGACAGGCAGCCAGAACCGTATGGGCTGGAAGGGGGTGATTGCAGTCCCGGAGAGACTTTACCTACAAAACTGCAAGCAGGCTTCTTTGCTAAGACTTCTGGGGGTTCTGGACAGTCACCATCCACCTCACAAGGGGCACCAGTGGTACATCCAGAAAACTAGCAGCAGAGACAGGAAAGGCGATAAGTCACATTGACCGCGCTCACCACATACCTGAGCTACTCGGACGTGGGAAGGACACAAAAGGCAGTCCCAACCGAATCTGTGCCTCTGAGGGCTTACCTGAGCACCGAACCTGAGTTCGGCTTAGACCTGGGAGGTGCGTTCAGCCTAGGGCCGGCCTCAGATGCCGGAGCAACGTAGAGCCTGAGCGGTGTGCACCATGAGCAGGGGCAAGCCCAGCGCGACCTAGACACTGAAAGCACACGCAGGTGTTATTTCTTTGCAGCATCCCTCCTTCCCCACAGCGCAACTGAACAAGAGAGCCAATAAAAATAAAAATAAAAAGTGTCCACCATGCCCCACCCCCCTTATTAGGACGGAAATCAGACAGTGAAGATACTAGCAAACAGAAGAAATTTAATGGAGGGAACCGCCTTGGAAATAACCCCACACTGCCCACAACACCAGAGAAAGGGCCAGAAATATCTTTACTATTTTTACGATCATTTCTTTTTCATTTTTTCTTTTTTGCTGATGTTGTTGTGTGGTAGTTTTTTCTTCTTTTCTTTTTCTTCTTCTTCTTTTTTTAACTTTTAGAAATATTTAAGTCCTCTATTTATCCTTTAATTGTTATTCTTATAACCTACTATTACTTAAAAAGAAACCTATTTTTTAAAGCAAACACTGTATATAGTCGTTGTGTGGTTGTTGTTGTTGTTTTAATAGTTCTTGTGGCTTTTTTCTTCTTCTTCTTCTTCTTCTTCTTTTCCTTAATATTGCATTTTTTTAAATTCAACCTCTACTCTAGATTTTTAATCTTTGCTTTTTGGTATTTGTTGTCAATTTTGTACATTTAAAAACCCAAACTTCACTACCCAATTTTACCTGAGAGCGAGATTACTGGCTTGACCACTCTCTCCTCCTTTGGACACTCCTTTTTCTCCACCAGGTGGCCTCTGTCTCTTCCCTCCCCGTTCTCTTCTCTACCCAATTCTGTGAATCTCCGTGTTCCAGACGGTGGAGAACACTTCAGGAACTGGTTACTGGCTGGATCTGTCTCTCCGCTTTTCATTTCCCTCTTTTATCCTCCTGGCCACCTCTGTCTACTTCCTCCCTCTCCTCTTCCCTGTATAACTGCATGAATACCTCTGAGTGGTCCAGACGGTGGAGCACACATAAGGATGTGATTGCTGGCTAGCTTGCTCTCTCCTCTTTTTTCTTTTTTTTCTCTCTCTCCTCTTTTGATCCCACCTCATCTCATTCCAGTCACCTCTAACTACCCCCTCCCTCTTCTCTCCTCCATGTAACTCAGTGAACCTCTCCGGGTGCCGCTCACTGTGGGTAAACCTTTCATCTTTAATCTAGATGTCTTATCATCGGTGCTGTATAGGTGGAGAAGTCTTGAGGCTACTGTAAAAATAAAACTGAAAACCAGAAGCAGGAGGCTTAAGTCCAAACCCTGAGAACATCAGAGAAGTCCTGACTCCAGGGAACATTAATTGATAGCAGCTCATCAAATGCCTCCATACCTACACTGAAACCAAGCACCACCCAAGGGCCAACAAGTTCCAGAGTCACACACACCATGCAAATTCTCCAGTGACACAGGAACACAGCCCTGAGCTTCAATATACAGGCAGCTCAAAGTTACTCCAAAACCATTGGCGTCTCATAACACATTACTGGTCACTCCATTGCACTCCAGAGAGAAGAAATCCAGCCTCACCCACCAGAACTCCAACACAAGCCTCCCGAACCAAGAAATCTTGACAAGCCACTGATACAACCCCACCCACAGTGGAGAAACTCCATAAGGAAGAGAACGCCACAAATTCCCAGAATATAGAAAGGCCACCCCAAACGCAGCAATATAACCAAGATGAAGAGACAGAGGGATACTCAGCAGGTAAAGAACAGGAGAAATGCCCACCCAATCAAACAAAAGAGGAAGAGATAGGGAATGTACCTGAGAAAGGATTCCAGATATTGATACTGAAAGTGATCCAAAATCTTGAAATCAAAATGGAATCACAGATAAATAGCCTGGAGACAAGGATTGAGAAGATGCAAGAAAGGTTTAACAAGGACCTAGAAGAATAACAACAAGTCAATAGATAATGAATGACTCAATAAATGAGATCAGAAACACTCTGGAGGCAACAAATAGTAGAATAACAGAGGCAGAAGATAGGATTAGTGAAATAGAATGGTAGAAATAAATGAATCAGAGAGGAAACAAGAAAAATGAGTTAAAAGAAATGAGGACAATCTCAGAGACCTCCCGGACAATATGAAATGCACCAACATTCGAATTATAGGAGTCCCAGAAGAAGAAGACCAAAAGAAAGACCATGAGAAAATCCTCCAGGAGACAATAGTTGAAAACTTCCCTACAGTGGGCATGGAAATAATCACCCAGTCCCAAGAAAACCAGAGAGTCCCAGATTTCACCTGTTTCTCCTTTTTTTCTCCTTTTTCTCACGTGCAAATGGAACATTATCTTAGGACAGATCACACCCAAGGTTAGATCACATCTAACCTTAATAAACTTCAAGATATTGTAATATTTGCAAGCATAATTTCTGATCACAATGTTGTTCGATCAGATATCAACCACAGGAAAACGACAACAACAACAACTAGAGGAAACACAAATAATTTGGAGGCTAAAACCCCCAAAATTCACATTTGAATTCAAGAAAATCCAGAGTTTTTATGAAAAAACAAACAAACAAACAAACCTCTGCCAAAGTAGTCATAGGTGGAACATACCACAACATAATGAAAGCCAAATATGACAAAACCATTGTAAACATTATTGTCAATAATGAAAACCTGAAAAAATTTCCTTAAAAGACAGCATGAAGACAATGTGCCCACACTCATCAGTACTCATTCTGGGAATTCTAGCCACGGTTTTCAAAGAAGAAAAAGATATGAACAGAATCCTCATTTGAAAAGAAGAGGTATAACTGTCTATTTGCACATGCTATTACCCTTTACAAAGAAAACCCAAGAGATGCCACCAGAAAATTCCTGGAGTTTATCAATGAATACAGTAAACGTGCAGGGTATAAAACTAATACACAGAAACCCTTATAGTCCTACACATTCACAATGAAAAATCAGAAAGATAAATTAAGGAACAATCCTGTTCCCCATTGCAATGAAAGGAATAAAACAACTAGAAATAAGTTTGCATGAAGAAACAAAGGACGTCCCCGATGGCTCAATTGGTAAAGAAGCTGCCTGCAATGCAGGAGACTCCTGTTTGGTTCCTGGGTCACGAAGACCCCCTGAAGAAGGGATAGGCTAGCCACTATGGTGTTCTTGGGCTTCCCTTGTGGCCCCAGCTGGTGACAAATCCTCCTGCAATGTGTGAGACCTGCGTTTGAGGACTGGGTTGGGAAGATCCTCTGGAGAAGGGAAAGCTACCCATTCCAGTATTCTGGCGTGGAGAATTTCAAATTCCATACACTGTATAGCCCATGGGATTGCAAAGAGTCAGACGTGACTGAGCAACTTTCACTTTCCCAGAAGGATAAAAGAAAGCACTGAGGAAAGAAATCAAAACATATATAGATGGAGACAGATATCATGTTCTTGGATTGGACTAACTGATAGAGTTAAAATCAACATACCAGCCAAAACAATCAATAGATTCAATACAATACCTCTCAAACTACCGACAGTATTTTTCATAAACTAGAACAAATTATTTTACGATTTGCATGGAAACACATAAGACCTCGAAGAGCCAAAGCAGTTTTGAGAAAGAAGAATGGAACGAGAGGAGTCAAATTTTCTAGCTTCAGACTACACTACAAAGATATCAAGAGAGTATGAAACTTGCACAAACAAGAAATATAGACCAATGGGAAAAAAAAATATGAAGTCCAATGATAGATTCCTGCCCCTATTATCTTTGACGATGCAGGCAAAAATGCACAACAGAAAAAGACATTTTCTTCAAAAAAATGTTATGGGAAAAGTGGACAGCTCTGTGTAGAAGCTAGAACGCTATCTAACATCATGTTCAAAAATAAACTCAAAATGGATTACAGGTGGAAAAGTAAGACCAGAAAATATACCACCCTCAGAGTACAATATAGGTATAACCACCACAAAATAAGTCACAGCAAGGTCCTCTGTGGCCCATTGCCTAAAGGAAATAAAAATGTTTTAAAAAAGGAACCTAATTAAACTCTATAGCTTTTGTACAATGAAGGAAACTATAATTAAGGTGAATATGTAGCTTCAGAATTGGGAGAAAATAAGAGCAACTCTGAGTGAACTCCAGGCGTTGGCGATGGACAGGGAGGCCTGGTGTGCTGCGATTCATGGCGTCGCAAAGAGACGGACACGACTGAGCGACTGAACTGAACTGAACTGAATAGCAACTGAAAAGCTAACAAAAAATTCGTCTCCAAAATGTGCAAGCTGCTCACGCATCTCAATACTCAGCTACAAATACTACTCAGTAAAACAAACCACCAATCAAAACATAGGTAAAAGCCCTCTGTAAAGAAGATATACAGATTACTAAGAGACACAGAAACGTTGCTCAGCATCACTCATTATAAGAGAAATGCAAATCAAAACCACATTGAGGTATCATTTCACACTGGTCAGATTGGCCATCATTAAAATGTCTACAATATAACTGCTGGAGAGGGTGTGGAGAAAAGGGAACCTTTTTACACTGCGGATGGGAATGCAAACTGGTACAACCATTATGGAGACTCCTTAGAAAGTTGGAAAGAGAAATACCATATGACCCAGCAATCCCGCTCTTAGGCATGAACTACAAGGAAACGAGAATGGTAAGAAACAGTACTCCAGTCTTTACTGAAGCACTGTTTGCAATACCACGGATGTGAAAGTGACCAGGAGGTCCATCAGCAGATGAATGGTTACGGAAGTTTTGCTACATATACATATGAAGTATTACTCAGGTATAAGAAGTCATGCATTTGAGTCAGTTCTAATGAATGGGAAGAGCACAAAACCTATTACACAGAATGAAGGAACTAAGAAAGAGAGAGGCAAAATTGTGTATTAATGCACAGATGTGGAATTTAGAAAGATGGGCTCTATGCAGGCAAGGAGAAGAGACCAGGATCTCAAGAACAGACGTTTGACTCAGTGGGAGAAGGTGAAGGTGGGATGCCTTGAGAAAAGCGCATTTAAATGGGTACGGTACCATATGTAAAAAATAGAAGACCAGTGTGAGGTTTTACAACATGGGTGATATGGGATACGCATGTCACAACTTCTGAACTTGCAATCTAATGCATGCATCAGCCACCAAGGAGCCCTCATTCTAGTGCACGTCATGCACATTCTGAGCTTGCCGCCTCCAGCTCTCCTTTTACCCCTTCTGACATCACGATCCAGGGTAGGCTGTGGTAACTGCTGAATTTGCACTTTAGGGGAGGCATCACAAACTTACTAAGCCCGCATTCTAGTGCAAACATGCTGCGTCTTGAACCTGAACTCTGGAGCAGGCATCTTGCCACTGATAATACTGTTCATCATCAGCTAGTGTTTCACTGTCATGACATGTTCCCATTGCTTCTTCATCTCTGGTCATCACTCTGTGTCGCTTACCACCATCCAGTGTTTCTCTCAGTTCTGTAACCTGTTTCGAGTGCTTGTTCAACTCACTCCGGGACAAACATATCTAGTATTCAGTGCTGTGACAGGTTCAGTGTTTCTTCATCGTCCCCTAGTTAAACACAACAGTAGTTTACCACCCTTAGTGTTTCATTTTGTGATGGGCTTCTATCCACTCCAGGTCTAACACACTCAGTAGATTATCATCATCCAATGTTTTAACTGCAGAACATCCCACAAGTCTTCTTCATGCACCCCGTGTCAAACGTACCCAGTAGCTTATCACTATCCATGTTTCAGTGCAGAGAGATGATTCAAGCGTTTCTTCATTTCCTCCAGGTAAAGCACACTCAGCACTTTGTCACCAGTGTTTCACCTGAGACGTGATTCTTCTTCATTTATGCAGTTGGCTGTGTTGGGTTTTAGTTGTGTCACGTAAGATAGTCCTTGAGACAAGCCAACTCTAACCATAGCATGAAGTCTCGGGAGTGTGAGAACTCCAGTATTTGCAGCTATGCAGGTTTAGTTACTCTGTAGCATATGGGATGTTACTTTCCCAATCGGGGATTGAACCTTCATCCCCTACACTACAAGGTGGATGCTTAACCGCTGGACCACCAGGAGAGGCCCTGTGACATGCTCTAAGTGCCTGCTTTTCCACCTCATATGAAAGAGACACATTGCTTGACGGGAACATATCAGCATCCAGGGTTGCAAAGATTGGACATGCTTCAGGAACTTCTTCATCCACACTGGCCAAATACAAGCAGCTGTTTATCACAATGTAGTGCCATTCCATGTGCTTCTTCATTGATTACTGGCTGAATGTATCCAGTAGATTATCATCGTCTACTGCTTCAGTGCAGTGACACCTCGAGTTATTCTTCATGCACCCTGGGTCAAACACATCCTGTTGTGTATCTCCATCCAGTGTTGCACTGCTGTGACATGCTTTCAGTGTTTCTCCATCCACCCAGGTCAAACATACTAAGTAGCTTATTATCCACACTTCAGATAGGAGGTTCAGCCACATCTTTCTCCACCCCAGGTAAAATAGCCTCACCAGCTTATCCCTTGCTGCTTTTCACTGCTGTCACAAGTTCAAGTGCATCTTTATCAAACACACCAGCAGTTTATCACCATCCAGCACTTCCAAGCTGTGACACAAACTGCTGTATCATCCAGACTGGAAAAATACATCCGGTACTTTACTAAAGTCAATGTTTCAGTGCTATGACGTGATTCAAGTGCCTATTCATCCACTGTCTGCAAAAACACACTCTGTAGTTTATCACCATGCAGTGCTCAGTGCCTTGACAGAGGACATGCTCCGAATGCTTCTTTGTCCACCTGGTGTCAAATACTCAATAGTTTTCCAACATCTGTATCTCAGTACTGTGAATTACTGCATATGCTCCTTTGTCAATCCTGGCCCGTCACTCCTTGGAGTTTACCACCCTTCAGTGCCTCAGTGCTGTAATGTGCTTCATGTGCTTCATCTTCTCCTGAAAAACATGCTCATTTTTGTATCATCATCCAATATTCAGTACAGTGATATGCTTCAAGTGCTTACTAGTCCACATCAGTTGAACATTCTCAGCATTTTATCATTAGCCAAGGTTTCAGGGCCGTAACTTGTGGCATTTAGTAGGCGCTTGTTTGATCCCCAGAGGTGAAACTCAACAACTGTTTTTTCGCCATTTATTCTATCAGTGCTGTGACATACTACAGTGCTTCCTTAACTGCTCTGGGTTAATACACACATCCGTTCTTTCAGTGCTGATTAATGCACAAGTGCTTCCTCAACTATCCTCTTTCAAATACATACAGTAGTTTTGGAACACATGAAAATAAAACTCTTTCACAGTTTCCATTGTGTCCTTATTTATTTGCTATCAAGAGGTGGGACTGGATGACATGATCTTAATTTATTGAATGTCGAGGTTTAAGTCAACGTTTTAAATCTCCACTTTCATCTCAGCAAAGAGCTCTAATCCCTCGTCTGCTTTCTGTCATGGGCATGTCTGAGTTTATTTATGTTTCTCCCAGCAATTTCGATTCCACTTTGTGCTTCATCCAGTCTGACATTTTGCGTGATATACTGTGCATGTAAGTTAAATAAGTGGCGTGACAACAAGACAGCCTTGACCTACTCCGTTACCAATTCTGAACAACTCCATTGTTCCTGTCTGATTCTGTTACTTCGTGACCTGCATACAGGTTTCTCAGGAGCCAGGTAAAGTGGTCTAGTATACCCACCTCTTTAAGAATTTTCCGCAGTTTCTGTGACCCCCACAGTCAAAGGCTTTAGCATAGTGAATGAAGCAGAAGTAGGTCATTTTCTGGAACTCCCTGCTTTTTCTATGATCCAATGAATGTTGGCAATTTGATCTCTGGTTCCTCTGCCTTTCGTAATCCAATTTGTACATCTGAAAGTTCTCAGTTCACATACTGTTGAAACCTAGATGGAGGCATTTGGAGCATTACCCAGCCAGCATATGAAGTGAGAACGACTGTGCAGCAGTTTGAGCATGCCTTCACAATGCCCCTTTTTGGGATCAGAGTGAATCTGACCTTTCCCTGTCCTGTGGTCATTGATGAGTTTTCCAAATGTCCTGGCACATTGAGTGCAGCATTTTAACAGCATTATCTTTTACAATTTGAAATACCTGAGCTTCAAGTCTATCATCTTGACTAGCATTGTTTGTGGTATTTCTGCCTAAGATCCACTTGACTTCACACCCCAGGTTGTCTGCTCTATGTGAGTGATCACACCATTATGGTTATGTGGGTGATTAAGCAGAGAAGGTGATGGCACCCCACTCCAATATTCTTGCCTGGAAAATCCCATGGACAGAGGAGCCTGGTAGTGAGCTGTCCATGGGGTCACCAAGAGCTGGACACGAGAGAAGCAACATAGCAGCAGCAGCAGCAGCAGCAGCAGGTGATTAAAACCTTGCTTTGGTACAGCTCTTCTCTTATACCCTTGCCAGCATTCCATTCACATTTTCTCCTTCTGCTAGGTTCATACCCCTTCTGTCCTGGATTGTGCCCATGACTGCATAAAATATTCCCTTGCAGTCTCTCAGTTTCTGGGCAAGATTTCTCGTCTTTCCTATTCTATTGTTCCCTCTATTTCTTACTGGCATTAAGTACACGCAATATTATATCCCCATCCAGTGTGTAAGTTTAGATATGCTTCAAGTGGTTTCTAATCCACTCCAAAGAAATTAATGTGACAGCTATCACCATCCATTTTTTCTGTATTGTGACATGTTTTGAGCCTCCTCCATCCCCTCCAGGTAAAACACACCCTGTACATTTTCATCATTTGTTGATGCTGCGCTATTACCGGCTTGAAGGGTCCCTTTGTCTCATTTAGTCAAACACTCCCTGTCGTTTACCACTATCCAGTGTTCCAGTACTGTGGCATGCCTCATGTACTTCTTTATCCTCTCCAAATAAAATATGGTAGGTAGCTTATCACGATTCCTGTTTTGGTTCTGTGATGAGTTTAAAGTCCTTCTTTAGGCCATTCTAGATAAAACACATTCAGAAGTTTATGATGGTCCCATGTTTTCGTCTGTGCCATGCTTTCAGTTTCTCTTCATTCAACATGTATCAAACAAACCCCGTAGTTTATCATCATCCAGTGTTTCAAGGCTGTTTCCTGCTCAACTGCTTCGTCATTCTCTGCAGAAAATACATAACCAATAATTTATCACAATCCAGTGTGTTAATTCTGGCATATGCTTCAAAAGGTCCTTTGTCCACTCAAGGTTGAGCACACTCTTAGTTTATCACCATCCATTGATTCAGGGCTAGTACATACTTTCATTGATTTTTCAACTACCACAGCTCATCATACACAATGATTTACCATGATCCAGTTTCAGTGTTGTGACAGGCTCCTTGTGCTTCTTTCTATATGCAAGATCAAACACAGACCATCTGAAGTGTGAACATACAGTGTTTCAGTCATGAAACCCACTTCAAGTGGTTCTTCACTTACTCCACAACAAATACACTATATAGGTTATCGACATTCATTGTTTCAATGTTGTAGCACATACTAATGGCTGCTTCACTAACTCCAAGTCCAACACATTCAGTGGTTTGCCACTATCTTGGGTTTCAGATCTGTGACATGCTTCAAGAGCTCCTGAAACTACTCACGGTCAAAGGCACTCTGTAGATTTGTTGTTGCTGGCTGTTATATGTTGTTCAGTCATTCAGTCATCTCCCACTCTTCAAATCCCATGGACTGCAGTATGTCACGCCTTCTTGCCCTTGACCATCTCCCGGAGCTTGTTCAAACTCAAATCCACTGGGTCGGTGATGCCATCCAAGTATCTGGTCCTCCATCGTCCCCTTCTTCTGCTCCAATCTTTTGCTGCATCAGAGTCTTTGCCAACGAGTTGCCTGTTCACATCAGATAGCCGTAATATTGGAGCTTCTGCCTCAGCATCAGCCCCTCCAGTGAATTTTCAGGATTGATGTCCTTTACAGTTGACTGGATTGATTTCCTTGCAGCCCAAGGGACTCACAAGAGTCTTCTCCAAGACTGTGGTTCAAAAGTATCAATTCCTTAATGTTCAGCCTCCTTTATGGTCTAACTTACATTGTCACATGACTGCTTAAAAAAACACAAATATAGCTCTGACTATATGGACGCTTCTTGGCAAAGGGATGCCTCTGCTCTTTAACATGCAGTCTAGGTTTGTCACTGCTTTCCTTCCAAGAAACAAGTGTCATTTAATTTCATAGCTGCAGTCATCACCTGCCATGATTTTGGAGTCCAAGAAAACAGAAGTCTCTCACTGTTACCATTGTTTTCCCATCTATTTGCCATGAAATAATAGGACCAGATGCTAGGATCTTAGTGTTTTGAATGTTGCGTCTTAAGCCAGCTTTTTCACTCTCCTCTTTCACCTGCATCAAGAGGCTCTTTAGTTATTCTTTGCTTGATGCTATATCGGTGGTGTCATCTGCATATCTGAAGTTATTGATATTTCTATTTTTCTCTTAATTTCAGCTTGTGTTTCCTCCAGCCCAGCATTTTCCAAGATGTGCTCTGCATATAAGTTAAATCAACAGGGTGACACATGTAGTAGATCGTTTGTTTGTTTGTTTTTCCCAATTTCAAACCATCTGTTCTTCTTTATCTGGTTCTCACTGGTTGTTTCTTGACCTGGATACAGGTCTCTCAGGAGGCATGTAGGTAGTCTGGTATTTCCATGTCTTTAAGAATTTTCTGCAGTTTGTTGTGATCCACACAGTGGATTTTTATCATACTCAATAAAGCAGAAATAGTTTTTTTGTTTTTTTTTAATAATATTCTTGCTTTTTCCATGATCCAATGGATGTTGCCAATTTGACCTCTGGTTTCTGTCTTTTCTAAATCCAGTTTGAACATTTGCAACTTCTAGGTTAATGTGCTGTTAAAGTCTTGCCAGGAGAATTGTGAGCATGTCTTTGTTCGATTCACTTCAGCTGCTCAGTTGTGTATGACTGTTTGTGGGCCCATGGACTACAGCAAATCAGGCCTTCCTGTCCATCACCAACTCCCGCAGTTTACTGAAATTCATGTCCTTTGAGTCGGTGATACCAGCTAATTGTCTCATCCTCTGTCGTCTCCTTCTCCTCCTGCTTTCAATCTTGCCAAACATCAGGGTCTTTTCAAATGAGTCAGCTCTTCACAGCAGTTGGCCAAAGTATTGGAGTTTCAGCTTTAACCTCAGTCCTTCTAATGAATATTCGTGATTGATCTCCTTTCGGATGGACTGGTTGGATCTCCTTGCAGTTCAAGGGACTCTCAAGAATCTCCTCCAACAACACAGTTCAAAAGCATCACTTCTTTGGTGCTCAGCTTCCTTTATAGTTCCACTGGTACATCCATACATGCCTACTGGAAAAATCATAATCTTAACTAGGTGGAGCTTTGTTGGCACATTAACATCTCTGCTTTTCAATATGCTGTCTCAGTTCAATTCAGTTCAGCCTGTCCGACTCTTTGCGACCCCATGAATCGCCACAAGCCAAGCCTCCCTGTCCGTCACCAACTCTCTTAGTTCGCTCAGACTCATGTCCATCGAGTCAGTGACGTCATCCAGCTATCTCAGTTGTTCATAAATTGTCTTCAAAGGAGTTAGTGTGTAAAATAATGGCCGTTGTGTGATATTTGGAACATCATGTGGTGTTGCCCTTCCTTGGATTTCAAACGAAAAACTGACCTTTTCCAGTCCTGCAGCCACTGCTGAGTTTCCCAAGTTTTCTGGCATACTGAGTGCAGCACTTCAACAATATCATCTTTTAAAATTTGAAATAGCTCAGCTGGTGTTCCATCACCTCCACTATCTTTGTTGGTAGTGATGCTTTCTAAGAGCCACTGGATTTCACACTCCAAGATGTCTAGCGGTAGGCGAGTGATCACCCCATCATGGTTATCTAGGTCATCGGGAACTTTTTGGATAGTTCTTCTATGTAATCATGCCAGCACTCCTTAATATCTTCCACTTCTTTTAGGTTCACACATCTTCGGCCCTTTATTATACACATATGTGCATGAAATACTCCCTTGATACCTCTTATTTTCCTGAAGAGATCTCTAGTCTTTCCCAGGCTCTCATTCCCACTCAGTAGTTTAGCAACATTTATTTTTTCATGGGTGTGACATGCTTCCAGTGCTTCTTATTCCACTTGAATTCCTACACTCCCAGTAGTGTATCAGAATCCCTTGTTTCACCCCAGCGACCTGCTTTACCTGCTTCTGCTCAACCCCAGATCAAACACATTCAGTACTTTATCCCCGTAGAGTATTCAGTGCATTAACATGCGACACTTTCCGGTGTTTCCTTGTCACCTGGGACTAATCACCCAGTGGTATAAGTGCCATACTCTATTTTAGTGCTGTTACACAGGTCAAGTGCTTCATTTTCTGAGGCTAAAACACACTCATCATCCAGTGTCTTAGTGCAGAGACATGCTTGAGGAGCGTCATCATCCACCCAGTCAAACACTCCCAGGAGTTTTTCACCATCCAGTGTTCAAGTTCTGTGACATGCTTCAAGTGCTCCTTTGTGTACACTGGGTCAAAGACACCCAGTAGTGTGTCGTTATCCAATGTTTCAGTTCTGCAACATGCTTCTGGGTTTCTTCATTCCCTCAGGTCATCACACCAAGTGGTTTCTCACTATCCAGTGTTTCAGGGTTACAGCATGCTTCCAGAGCTTCTTTTTCTCCCTGGGTCAAACATTCCAAGTCTCTTGCCCCGTCCACGTTTGAGTTCTGTGAAATGGATCATGTGCTTCCTGTCCACCCTGAATCAAGCACACTCAACAGTTTGTCACCATCCAGTGTTTCATGTTGGTGACAAGGTTCAGATACTTCCCCATGCACTCTGGGTCATACACACCCTGTTGTTTATCACCTGTTTCAGGTTTTTGACATGCATCAATTGCTTCTTGCCTATCCTGGATCAAACACAGCAGTAGTTTAGCAACATCCAATGTTTCCGTACAGTAAGATATTTCAAGAATTTTGCCACACACCACTGTTCAGAAGTACCCAACAGTTTATCAGCATCCCATGCCTCAGTTCGAGGACTTGCCTCAAGTGCTTCTTCACAACCCCAGACAAAACATACTCAGTGGATTATCACCATCCACTGTTTCAGTCCTGTAGCATGCTTCATGTGCTTCTTCATCCTCTCTAGGTGAAGCACATGCAGTAGCTTATGACCATTGAGTGTTTCCATTTTATGGCAGATTCCAGGACGTTTCCATCCTCACCAGGCCAAACACACTCAAACATTAACACCATCCCATGTTTTACTGTGTGTGGCATTCCTCAAGTCTTCCTCATTATCGCAAGTCAAACATTCATAACATTCACCACCTCCAGTTCCAATGCCAAGATCCACTTCAATGGTGTGTTCATTCTCCCCGTTTAAAGGCATTCACTAGGCTATCATTATACAATGTTGAAGTTCAGTGACATGCCTGCAGTGCTTCTCCGTCCATCCAATGTCAAGCCCAGCTGGTAGTTACTGACCACTTAACGTTTCATTGCATGGCATGCTTCAATCAAATGTGCCCAAGATTATTTAAAAGAAAAAGGAAAAGAAAGAAAAAAAAATCACTCTTTAAGGGGTGATCAGTTCAGTTGAGTCACACATTCATGTCCAGCTCTTTGTTATCCCATGAACCGCAGCAAGCCAGGCTTCCCTGTCCATCATCAACTCTCATGGGTAACCCAAACCCATGTCCATTGAGTCGGTGATACCATCCATCCATCTCAACTTCTGACGTCCCCTTCTCCTCCTGCCCTCAATCATTTCCAGCAACAAGATGCTTTCAAATGAGCCAGCTCTTCACATCAGGTGGCCAAATTATTGGAGTTTCAGCTTCAACATCAGTCCTGCCAATGAACACTAAGGACTGATTTCCTTTAGGATGGACTGGTTGGATGTCCTAGCAGTCCAAGGGACTCTCAAGAGTCTTCTTAAACACCCAGTTCAAAAGCATCAGTTCTTCAGTGCCCAGCCTTCTTTATATTCCAAAACTTACATCCACACATGACTACTGGGAAAACCGTAGCATTGACTAGATGGACCTTTCTTGACAAAGTAAAGCCTCTCTTTTTCAATATGAATATAATAATAATAATCAATTATCAGCAATAATCAATAATAATAATTAATCATCTAGGTTGGTCATAAGTTTCCTTCTAAGGACGAAGCGTCTTTTAATTTCATGGCTGCAGTCACCATCTGCAGCCATCTTGGAGCCCAGAAGTATAAGGTCATCTTCTGTTTCCACTGTTTCCCCACCTATTTGCCATGACGTGGCAGCATCCGATGCCATGATCTTTGTTTTTTGAATGTTGAGCATTAAGCCAGCTTATTCACTCTCTCGTGTCACTTTTAGCAAGAGGCTCTTTAGTTCTTCACTTTCTGGCATAAGGCTGGTGTCATCTGCATATTTCAGATTATTGATATTTCTCTGTCAATCTTGTTTCCACCTTGAGATTCCTCCAGCCCAGTGTTTCTCGTTATGTAGTCTGTGTAGAAGTTAAATAAGCAAGGTGGCAATTATACAGCCTCGGGGTTCTCCTTTTCCTTTTTGGAGCCAGTCTGTTGTTCTATTTCCAGTTCTAATTGTTGCTTCCTGACCTGCATAGAAGTTTATCAAGAGGCAAGTCAGGTTGTCTGGTAGTCCCATCTCTTTCAGAATTTCCCAAAGTTTATTGTGATCCACATAGTCAAAAAGTCTCACTAAAACAGAAGTAGACCTTCTTTTGGAACTCTCCTGGTTTTTCAATGATCCAGCAGATGTTGGTAATTTGATCTTGGTTGCTCTGCCTTTTGGAAAATCAACTCGAATAGCTGGAAGTTCCTGGTTGCTGTATTGCTGAAGCATGGCTTGGATAATTTTGCCCATTAATTTAGTAGCATATGAGATGAGTGCAACTGTGTAGTAGTTGGAGAATTCTTTGGCATTGCCTTTCTTTGGGATGGGAGTGAAAACTGCCCCTTTCCAGTCCTGTGGCCAGTGCTGAATTTTCCACATTTGGTGCCATGTTAAGTGCAACCCTTTCATAGCATGGTCCTTTGGGATTTGAACTAGCTCAACTGGAATTCTATCCCCTCCACTAGCTTTCTTTGTAGTGATGCTTCCTAAGACCCGCTTGAGTTTGCATTCCTGGATGTCTGGTTCTAGGTGAATGATCACATCATCGTGATTATCTGCGTCATGACTATCTTTTATGTACAGTTCTTCTGTGTATTTTTGCTACCTCTTCTTAATATCTTCTGCTTCTGTTAGGCCCATACGACTTCTGTCCTTTATTCAGCCCATCTTTGCAAGAAATGTTTGCTTGGTATCTCTAAGTTTTTGAGGAGATCCCTAGTCTTTCCCATTCTATTGTTTCCTCTAATTCTTTAGTGCAGTGGGTGTGGCACAATTCAAAGGCTCTCTTCCCACTCTGGTCAGTCATAGTCAATAAGTGGTACCAACCAGTGTCCAGTGCTGTGACATATGACCAAGTTCAATTCTTCCTTAACGAAGTGACTAAATAAAACATCCCGGAGTTTATCAATACACAGTGTTCCATGGCTGCCCCTGGATTCGAGTACTTCCTCACCCACTCCAGGTTAACATAGTCATTTATCACCATCCATTGCTTCAGTACACTGACAGTCTTCAAATGCTTCTACATTAATCCTGGTGTAAAATTTCTAGTAGTTATAAACGGCCAGTGTTTTACTTTGCAGCACGACCCAATGGCTTCTTCATGCTCACCCATACACCAACTCCGTAGTTTGTCGCCATCTAGTGTATACATGAAGTGACATGCTTAAAGAGCTCCCTCATCCACCCTAGATCTAGACAGTCAGTCTGTCGTCGCCATACAAGCGTTTCAGTGCTGTGACATGATTTGAAATGTTGTCTATGCACACTGAGGCATACACAGCCAGCAGTTCACCATGCTACAGTGTTTCAGGACTTTGATAAGGTTAAATATGTTCTTGGTCCCACTAACGTCAATACACTCACCATTTATAACCATCTTGTTTCATTGCTGTGACATAATGTCAACTGCTTCTTCATCCATTCCTGTGTCAAACGAACTCAGTGGTTTTTTTCCCCATCTAGTGCTAGTGTTCAGTACTATGAAATGATTCTGAAGCCTCTGTGTCCATTCTGGCTCAAACATAGTCCATATTCTCAACCAGTGCTTCAGTGATGTCACATGCTTCAAGTGCTTTCTTCATTCACTCCATATCAAGTACATGCAGTCGTTCATAAGCATGCAATGTTTCAGTTGTGCGACATGCTTCAAATGGTTCTCTAATCCACTTGAGCTGAAACATACCCAGTAGCTTATGACCATTGGTGTTTCAGTGCTGCGACATGTTTCAAGTCCTTCTTCTTCTACGCCATGCTGAACGCATGCAATAGTTTATCACCATCAGTTGTTTCAGTTCTGTTACATTCTTCAAGTCTTGTTTCATATACTCTGGTTCAAATACACCTAGAAGTTGTTCACCATCAACTGTTGAGTTCTGTGATATGTCTCAATTGTTTCTGTACATACCAGTTCATAAACACGCATACATTTTTCTCCATCCTGTGTTTTAGGGCTGTCATATGGTTAAATGAGTCCCCTTCTTACCCCAGGTCAAATACACCCAGTATTCGTCAACATCCAGTCTTTCAGCTAAGTGATACAGTTCAAGTGCTGCATCATCCATTCTTGGAAGACACAGCCAATAATTTGTCGAATTCCAGTGCTTCAGTGCTGTGAATTTTTTAAGTGTTTCTGCATCCAAATAGCTCAGGCAAGACTAAGAGATTGTAACTATCACTGGTTCAGTTTTATGACATGGCTTAAGCCCTTCTCCATCTACATTAGGTGGCACGCACTCAATAATTACCACCATCCTGTAACTCATAGGTAAAACATTCTTGGAACGCTTCTTTGTCTACTGTGGGTCAAACACACCAAGGAGTTTTTCACCATTCAGTGTTTCAGTGCTGTGACAACTTCCACTGCTTCTTTGTGTACTACAGGTCAGCACACCAAGTGTCTTGTATCTACTAGCTTGCACTCTAGAGAACATACCTCTCTTCTACTGAGACTGAGATGTAGAGCATGCATCTCACCACTATTAAGACCCCATTCTAAGCACACATGCCACTTCTGCAGTGGCTAAACTCTGGAGGAAATGTGACAACACTATTGACCCTGAATTCTAGAACACACATCTTACCATTGCTGAATCAGTGTTCTACAGAAGGCTTAGCACAACTACTAAGCTTTCACTCTGAAAGTATCATCCTTCCTCTACTGAGTCAACATTATATGGCATACATGTTCCAACTTCTGAGTTTGCACTATGGAATACACATTATGCCACTACTGAGCAAGCTCTAGTGTACACATGACAATGTACTGATCCCCACATCAAAGGGTAATGCTGAAAATTTGTCAAAGAACTGCACTCTTGTGCTCATTTCACATACTAAGCAAGATAAGGCTCAAAATCCTTTGTGCTAGGCTTCAAAGTATTTGAACCAAGAACTTCCAAATATATGTGATGGTTTTAGAAAAGGCAGAGGAATGAGGGCTTATACTGCCCACGTTCATTGCCTCCTAGAGAAAGTAGGAAGTCAAGAGATACCTGGAATAACAGGCAAGTTGGACCTTGGAGTACATATGAAGTATGGCAAAGGCTAACAGAATTCCCTAAGAGAACTCACCATTCATAGAAAACACCCTCTTCCAACAACACAAGAGATGACTCTTGAGATGGTCAATGCTGAAATCAGATTGATTCTGTTCTTTGTAGCCGAAGATGGAGAAGCTCTATGCAGTCAGAAAAAAAAAAAAAAAAAAAAAAACCAAGACTGAGCAGTGACATGGCTCAGATCAGGAATGCCTTAAAGAAAACTTCAGACTTAAGTTGAAGAAAGTATGGAAAACTGCTAGACCATTTGGGTTGGCCAAAATCAATCTCTTATGATTACGCAGTGGATGTGACAAATAGATTTGAGCGATTAGATCTTAGAGACAGACTGCTTGGAGAACTATGGACCAAGGGTCATGACATTCTGCGTGAGACAATGAACAAAACCTACCCAAGAAAAAGAAATGCAAAAAGGCAAAAGGTTTGTCTGAGGAGGCCTTACAAATAACTTAGAAAAGAAGAGAAGCTAAAGGCATAGGAGAAAAAGAAAGATAATCCATTTGAATGCAGTTTTCTTAAGAATAGCAAGGAGAGATAAGAAAAGCCTTCCTCAGGGATCAATGCAAAGAAACAGAGAAACACAATAGGATGGCAAAGAACAGAGATTACCTCAAGAATGATACAGATACCAAGGGAACATTTCATGCAAAGATGGGCACAATAAAGGAGACAAAATATATGGACCTAACAGAAGCAGATATATTAAGAAGTGGTGGCAAGAATACACAGAAGAACTGAACTTAAAAAAAAAAAAAGGAAGAAGAAGAAGATCTTAATGACCCACATAACCGTGAAGGTGTCTTTACTCACCCAGAACCAGACATCCTGCAATGTGAAATCAAGCAGCCCTTAGTACATAACTATGAACAAAGTTACTAGAGGTAATGTGTTTCCAGTTGTGGAATTTCAAGTCCTACCAGATTATGACATTACAATCCTGCACGCAATATGCCAGCAAATTTGAAAAGCTCGGCACTGGCTGCAGAACTTGGAAAGGTTAGTTTAAACTCCAATCCTCAAGAAAAGCTATGCCAAAGATTGTTTAAACTAACACACAATTGCACACATCTCACATGTAAGCACAGTCATGTTCAAAGTTCTTCAAGCTAGGCTTCAGCAGTACATGAACCGAGAACTTCCAGATGTTACAGCTGGATTTAGAAAAGTCAGAGAAACCAGAGATCAAATTGCCAGCATCCATTGGATCAGAGAAAAAGCAAAGGAGTTCAAGAAAAACATCGACATCTGATTTGGACTATGCCAAAGGTTTTGACTGTGCGGATGACAACAAGCTATGGGAAATTCCTGGAAAGATGCAAATACCAGACCTCTTTAGCTGCCTGCTGAGAAATCTGTAGGCATGTTAAGAAGCAACACTTGGACATAGAACACTGAGCTAGCTTCAAATTGGGAAAGGAGCACATCAAGGCTGTATATTGTCATGTGGCTTATTTAACTTATATTCAGCACGTCATGTGAAATGCCAGGCTGGATGAAGCCCAACTAGAATCAAGATTGCTTGGAGAACTATCAATAACCACAGATTTGCAGTTGAAACCACATATATAACAGAAAGTGGAGAATAAATAAAGAGCGTATTGATGGAAAGAAAGAAGAGAGTGAAGAACCTTGATTAAAACTCAATGTTGAAACCATGAAGATCATGGCATCTGGCCCCGTGACTTCACATCAAATAGGGAAATCACGGGGAAAAATGGAAACAGTGATAGACTTTATTTTCTCGGGCTCCATAATCACTGCAGATGGTGAGGGCAGCCGCGGAATTAAAAGGTGCTAGATCCTATGAAGAAAAGCTGTAACCACCTAAAGAGCATATGCAAAAGCAGAGGCATTACTTTGCAATTAATGGTCTATCAGGTCATACCTATGGAGTTTCCATTACTCATGTATGGATGGGAGAGTTGGACTATACAGGAAGTTGCGCATGGAATCATTGATGATTTTGAACTGTGGTGTTGGAGAAGACTCTTGCGAGTCCCTTGGACTGCAAGGAGATCAAACCAGTCAATCCTGATGGAAATCAGCCCTGAATATTCATTGGAAGTACTTTTGCTGAAGCTGAAACTCTGGTACTTTCGCCACCCGATGCAAAGAGCTAACTATAGGAAAAGACCCTGATGCTGGGAACGCTTGAGTGCAGAAGGAGAAGGGCCTAGCAGACGATGAGATGGTTGGATGGTACAACTAATTTGAGGCACATGACTTTGAGCAAACTCTGGGAGTTAGTGATGGACAGTGAGGCGTGGTGTGCTGCATAATAAGGAGCATAACATGCCTTATTATGTTGCAGAGAGTTACTATGCCTGAGCAACTGAACAACAGCAGAATCAACCATTTCAGTAAGAAGTGAAGACACAACTTACAGGAAGATGCTCAGAGAAAAATAGAGAAACAATATCAATCCACTTCTCATGCAGCCATTTTTACTCTTATTGAAACAAGGTTTTTCCATATTTAAATATGGCTTTCCTGAAGTATGTGAATTCTAACTTGTTTTTTCACCTCAGAGAGGTGTGTTGATGAAGTCACGATGCACAGAGACATGGCAGTTCTCACAGATTCCCTTAATAAAATCATGATGTACTTAAGGAGCTGGGGGTATTTTTTCCATGGGAATAAATATTTTGATGAAAAACTCTTTAATTCTTTAGAAAATGTTAATTACCATAATCAAATTTGTTTGGAATATTTGTAGTCTTTCCTTTGGTATCAGAAGATACTGCAGCCCTGACAATAAGGCAGGGTTTTCCAACCAAAAGCCTGAAACAGAGCAGCTCACCACGCTCTAAAAGCACATTAGAAAAGTGTTAATTTGCTATTCAAATCAGTGAGCATTATACCCAAGTGAAAGAATGGCTAAAAGAGCTTGAAGAACATCACTAGAGCCTGCTAAAAGAAATCAATATGGGATTAATGGTATGAAAGGTTAGAGTAGATGAAACTTGAATTATATTAATGGAAAATATAGTAAACGTTTCCTAGCATGTGGGCAGAATGAGAAGTCTCCTCAGAAACTAACACAAACAAAACAAATCTACACATTCTTTCAGAAAATCCAAATGGCTTCAGAATGAAATATAAAGGTGCAGGAGAGATAGCTAAGAGCTTAAGTGGATATATGGATACTCGAATTATTTGACCAACATGATGTTTCATAGGCTTTTCGGCATTCACATCACTAATGTGAACTCTGATGGCTGGGATACCCTTACCTCTCATCCTGCTGAACTATTGCCTAGAATATTTTTATTCTGAGATAGATTTCTTCTAATCAGTATCATTCTATCACGTTTTGAAAAATAAGTATTTTTGCACTTTCAACATGCAAATTATATTTGCTTGTTGCTAAATATATGTAACTAACTTCTCTGCTAAACTCACTGTTTTTTTTTTCCCCCCCTTATGGTCTTATTTATTTATTTATTTTTCCATTTTATTTATTTTTTTCTTTAATTTTTATTTTTACTTTATTTTACTTTACAATACTGTATTTGTTTTCCCATACATTGACAAGAATATTTGTTATTTTTAAAATTGCATTTATTTTGGCGGGGCCAGGTAGTCATGGATGTTCAAGGGCTTTCTCTAGCTGAGGCAAGTGGTATGGTGCACTTCACTATGCTGCATAGCCTTCCCATTGTGATGTTTCTTTTGCTTGAGAACACTGGCTCTAGTTTCGGCACATGAGCTCCTGAGTTGTGGCCCGTGAGCTTAGTTACACTTCAGCATGTGGGATCTTCCCAGACAAGAATCACTGGGAGGCTGACTATTAATTGATGGATCACTAGGGTAGTTCAACACAGACTATATAGGCTGGAAGGTTGATACCATACATATGAAAGCCAAGAAGTACTTAAGTAGATACTGTTTTTCTTTGGGGTATTCTCCTGGTGGCTCATTGGTAAAGAGTCCACTTCCCAATGTAGATGACCCAGGGTTGAGAAATCCCTGAGTTGGGAAGATAGATCTTCCGGAAGAGAGAATGAAAACCAGACTTAGTATTCTTGCCTGGGAAATCTCACGGACAGAGGAGCCTGGTGGTCTATGGTCCATGGAGTTGAAGAGACGGAAATGACTTACCAGCTAATCATGACCACCACCACCGTGTTGTTTTGGCAGATAAAGTAGATAGTTTGTTTCAATGTCCTTGGCCTGGAATGTCTGAAAAGTAGTCAGTGCTTTTGATTATTAAAAGTATGCATCAGTAAAAGGCATTTTTATTTTATTGTGTGTAAAAATCCCTTACAATATTGACTGTAAATTGTTATATCGTATTGCCAGAGAATTTAGCCAGTCATTATATACATTAATTTGGTTCTCTTTTGAAGCCATGTCTCACAACAGCAAGTGATTTTGATTATGTTCTTGCTTTGGTATCCGTCTTGAATTGGGTTTTATTTATTTATTTGTTTGTTTATTTATTTATTTGAAAGCAGCATTTCAGTAGGTTTCAATAATTTATTTAACCATTTCATAGTTTCTACGAGAACAACTAGCTTCTAAAAAGGGAAATGACACTCCATTTCTCTTCTGATCTTATAGGGAAAAGAGAGTAATAAAGTTCATTGCTTTATGGTGTTTTTTTTTTTTTTTCCAGGGTTACAATGCTCTTTCTAAGGAACACTTCCAAATTTCAAGGTTTTCAAGGATTTCTTAAAAATATATTTTGGTTTCTGGTCTGCTCATTCTCACAGTCGTGTCTCATTCTTTGTGAGCGTCTGGAATATAGCCCATCAAGCTCCTCTGTCCATGGGGGTTCTTCAGGCAAGAATACTGGAGTGGGTTGTTAGGCCACTCTTCCAGTGGCTCTCTCAGAGCAGATGGATTGTTTGCTATCTAAACCACCAGGGAAGCCTAAAGAACCCTGGAGGGAGTGGCCTGTTGCTTCTCCAGAGCATCCTCCCAAACCAGAAATCAAACTGGGGTCTCCTGCATTGCATCAGATTCCTAGGCAGGTTACCTCCCAGGGAAGCCCTGGTTTCTGCTAAAAAGTGCCAATTGTCATTCCGTAGTATGTGGACTCACTGATCATATGTCATGATTAAATAGGAGACAACTTTCAGTACGAAGTTTGAAGAAAATTATGCCATAATGATAAAAATACCCAATAAATTATATATACTAAAATTAGGAGAAAAATAAAAATAAACTCAAGGACCATAGCCTGGGAAATGGTCTTCCGTACAGTTTAAAGAGGAGTGTTCTGAAGCTGTAGGGGCAGAGCCAGGACACAGAGAAAATTCTTTAAAGTTGAAAGTACATGAATGAAACATATCTCGTGGGAAAAGGATCCTGTTAACCACAAAATACAGGTCTGACAACAGTGATGTTAATGTTTTCCTAGGCGAGAATCTGGAATCATTACACTTCTTAATTATCTTCACTAACTAGGAACACATAACTTCAAAGCACAGAAATTCACAATCTCATTTTCATATCCTGACTTCCCCAGAGGGTACACTGATGAAAGACAACTGCAACAGATTTTTAATTTCCCATTCAAGTGAATACCCAGTGACTATCCTCCATGGTTAAAGCAGATGTACAATATGTGTTTCCCAGGTCAAAAATAGGCTCTCTAGCATAAAGTTCAAGCAAAACAATATCTAGCCAGAATGTTCACTAATACTTAGTAGGTGAAAAGTTCTTCCCTTAGTATGAAAATCAATTCTGAACATTTTATTTCTGAAAAGAAACTCTTTTCTGTTTCTTTGTTTACAGTCACTTTATTTATTTATATTGTACTTTACAATAGTGCATTGGTTTTGTTCACACACCAACATGAACCCTCCATGGGTGTAGATGTGTTCCCAATCCTAAACCCCCTCCCTCCGCCCTCCCCTTACCATCCCTCTGAGTCAACCCCGTGCAACAGTCCCAAGCATCCTCTCCTACATTGAAGCTAGACTGGCGATTCTTTTCTTATATGACATTGTACATGTTTCAATGCCATTCTCGCAATTCATCCCACCCTCTCCCTTTCCCACAGAGTCCAAAAGACTGTTCTATTCATCTGTGTCTCTTTTGCTGTCTCACATACAGGGTTATCATTAACATCTTTCTAAATTCCCTATGTTTACAGTAACTTTAAACTGTATTCCATCACTCCAACTTTGGATACACAGACTAGGGCCTCTACCTCTGCCACCAACAGTCCCTAGCTTCAGTTCCATTCAGTTCAGTTCTGTTCAGTCACTCAGTTGTGTCTGCCTCTTTGTGACCCCATGAAATGCAGCACGCCAGGCCTCCCTGTCCGTCACCAACTCCCGAAGTTCACTCAGACTCACGTCCATCGAGTCAGTGATGCCATGCAGCCATCTCATCCTCTGTCGTCTCCTTCTCCTCCTGCCCCCAATCCCTGCCAGCATCAGAGTTCTTTTCCAATGAGTCAACTCTTCACATGAGGTGGCCAAACTACTGGAGTTTCCGCTTTAGCATCATTCCTTCCAAAGAAGTCCCAGGGCTGATCTCCTTCAGAATGGACTGGTTGGATCTCCTCACAGTCCAAGGCATTCTCAAGAGTCTTCTCCAGCACCATAGTTCAAAAGCATCGATTCTTCAGTGCTCAGCTTTCTTCACAGTCCAACTCACATCCATACATGACTGCAGGAAACACCATAGCCTTGACTAGACGGACCTTAGTCGGCAAAGTAATGTTTCTGCTTTTGAATGTGCTATCTAGGTTGGTCATAACTTTTCTATCAAGGAGTAATTGTCTTTTAATTTCATGGCTGCAGTTACCATCTGCAGGGATTTTGGAGCCCAAAAAATAAAGTCTGACACTGTTTCCACTGTTTCCCCATCTATTTCCCATGAAGTGATGGGACCGGAAGCCATGGTCTTCATTTTCTGAAAGGTGAGCTTTAAGCCAACTTTTTCACTCTCCTCTTTCACTTGCATCAAGAGGCTTCTTAGCTCCTCTTCACTTTCTGCAATAAGGGTGGTGTCATCTGCATATCGGAGATTCTTGAAATTTCTCCCAGCAATCTTGATTCCAGCTTGTGTTTCATCCAGTCTAGCATTTCTCATGATGTACTCTGCATACAAGTTAAATAAGCAGGGTGACATTTTACAGCCTGATGTACTCCTTTTCCTATTTGGAACCAGTCTGTTTTTCCATGTCCAGTTCTAAATGTTGCTTCCTGACCTGCACATAGATTTCTCAAGAGGCAGGTCAGGCATGGTCACCAATAACAATGAAAACGCAAGTTGTTTCAGAGTTCTCTCATCATGCATTAAAACAGCTGAATATGTATGTTTAATGATGAAATTTGTACCAGTATTATTTACCATATTTTTATAGATTTTTAAACATATGACAATACTCGACTAAAGTGAAAGTGGAGCCGTTCAGTCGTGCCCGACCGACCCTTTGCGATCCCATGGACTGTAGCCTTACAGGCTCCTCCATCTATAGGATTCTCAGGCAGGAATACTGGAATGGGTTGCCATTTCCTTCTTCAGGGGATCTTCCTAACCCAGGATTAGAACCCAGGGCTCCATTTCAAGCAAACATTTTACCCTCTGAGCCACCACGGAAGCCCAATACTCTACTGATGTTGTAATGCATTCTAAAGCACATGAGAAATATGAAATCAAAAAAGATT
This sequence comes from Ovis canadensis, assembly GCF_042477335.2. NCBI lineage: Eukaryota > Metazoa > Chordata > Mammalia > Artiodactyla > Bovidae > Ovis > Ovis canadensis. Next base: position 14,914,460 of record NC_091271.1, read on the forward strand.
AGAAAAATGTTGAAATATCACTAAATGTTTTTAAAATGTTTCTGTTCCAGTTTTGCTATCATTTATCAGAGGCTATAATAATATAACTACATTTTTATTTTTTGTATTTATGATGTTTTTGTCATCATCTTTTATGTATTTGGAATTATGAATGATGTCAATGTTAAAATGAACATCTTAAAGACATCAGTTAAATCTTGACTTAAAAACAAGCAAAAAAAAGCACCGGTTATATTTGAAAAAGTACCAGTTGCAAATCTGAAAGTATAAAATGGTTATATACAAAGAAAGAATCTAATAATGAAATGTGTGTTAAGTAGATGTCTATTTCGTGACGACTTTGTAGTTTATAGGTCGTTTGTAAAGCTGACAACATATTTCGTAGAAGTGCTGTCATCTCTCTAACGTTTTGTTTAGTTTTGCCGAAGATTCCTTGTGGCTAAATTAATACTGTGGAGATACAACTGACAGTCACTTTCTTTGGTAAGAATGTAAAATGCACCAGTTGCATAGTATGCTATTTGAGACCTGAAGGTTGTCAGCACTGAGCTGGGGTTGAAGGCAAGGAATCTAACCAAAGGGAATACTTAAATACCAAGCCCCACAGAGGTAAGCCTGTCCTTAGAAGGAAAAGAGAATAGCTTTCTGGAGCTGTGACTAAGCACGTTTAAGGTAATTACTGATAATTATGATCCCGTTGCCATTTCCTTTATTGTTTTGGGTTTGGGTTTAAACACCCTTTTTGTGTTTCCTGTGTGCAGAATATCCTTTAGCATTTGTTGGAGAGCTGGTTTAGTGGTGCTGAGTTCTCTCAGCTTTTGCTTGTCTGTAAAGCTTTTGATTTCTCCTTCGTCTTTGAATGAGATCCTTGCTGGGTACCGTAATCTGGGCTGTAGGTTATTCTCTTTCTTCACTTTAAGTATGTCTTGCCATTCCTTCCTGGCCTGAAGAGTTTCTTTGGAAAGATCAGCTGTTACCGTTATGGAAATCCCCTCATGTGTTATTTCTTGTTTTTCCCATGCTGCTTTTCATATTTGTTCTCGTGTTTGCTCTTTGTTAACTTGATTAATATGTGTCTTGGGGTGTTTTGCCTTGGGTTTATCCTGTTTGGGACTCTCTGGTTTTCTTGGGACTGGGTGATTATTTCCATGCCCACTGTTGGGAAGTTTTCAACTATTATCTCCTGGAGGATTTTCTCATGGTCTTTCTTTTGGTCTTCTTCTGGGACTCCTATAATTCGAATGTTGGAGCGCTTCATATTGTCCTGGAGGTCTCTGATATTGTCCTCATTTCTTTTAATTCATTTTTCTTGTTTCCTCTCTGATTCATTTATTTCTACCATTCTATTTCACTAATCCTATCTTCTGCCTCTGTTATTCTACTATTTGTTGCCTCCAGAGTGTTTCTGATCTCATTTATTGAGTCATTCATTATCTATTGACTCGTTTTTATTCTTCTAGGTCCTTGTTAAACCTTTCTTGCATCTTCTCAATCCTTGTCTCTAGGCTATTTATCTGTGATTCCATTTTGATTTCAAGGTTTTGGATGACTTTCAGTATCAATATCTGGAATCCTTTCTCAGGTAGATTCCCTATCTCTTCCTCTTTTGTTTGATTGGGTGGGCATTTCTCCTGTTCTTTACCTGCTGAGTATCCCTCTGTCTCTTCATCTTGTTTATATTGCTGCGTTTGGGGTGGCCTTTCTATATTCTGGGAATTTGTGGCGTTCTCTTCCTTATGGAGTTTCTCCACTGTGGGTGGGGTTGTATCAGTGGCTTGTCAAGATTTCTTGGTTCGGGAGGCTTGTGTTGGAGTTCTGGTGGGTGAGGCTGGATTTCTTCTCTCTGGAGTGCAATGGAGTGACCAGTAATGTGTTATGAGACGCCAATGGTTTTGGAGTAACTTTGAGCTGCCTGTATATTGAAGCTCAGGGCTGTGTTCCTGTGTCGCTGGAGAATTTGCATGGTGTGTGTGACTCTGGAACTTGTTGGCCCTTGGGTGGTGCTTGGTTTCAGTGTAGGTATGGAGGCATTTGATGAGCTGCTATCAATTAATGTTCCCTGGAGTCAGGACTTCTCTGATGTTCTCAGGGTTTGGACTTAAGCCTCCTGCTTCTGGTTTTCAGTTTCATTTTTACAGTAGCCTCAAGACTTCTCCACCTATACAGCACCGATGATAAGACATCTAGGTTAAAGATGAAAGGTTTACCCACAGTGAGGGGCACCCGGAGAGGTTCACTGAGTTACATGGAGGAGAGAAGAGGGAGGGGGTAGTTAGAGGTGACTGGAATGAGATGAGGTGAGATCAAAAGAGGAGAGAGCAAGCTAGCCAGCAATCACTTCCTTATGTGTGCTCCACCGTCTGGACCACTCAGAGGTATTCATGGAGTTATACAGGGAAGAGGAAAGGGAGGAAGTAGACGGAGGTGGCCAGGAGGATAAAAGAGGGAAATGAAAAGCAGAGAGACAGATCCAGCCAGTAACCAGTTCCTGAAGTGTTCTCCACCATCTGGAACACAGAGATTCACAGAATTGTGTAGAGAAGAGAAGGGGGAGGGAAGAGACAGAGGCCACCTGGTGGAGAAAAAGGAGAGTCCAAAGGAGGAGAGAGTGGTCAAGCCAGTAATCTCGCTCTCAGGTAAAATTGGGTAGTGAAGTTTGGGTTTTTAAATGTACAAAAATGACAACAAATACCAAAAAGCAAAGATTAAAAATCTAGAGTAGAGTTTGGATGTTAAAAAATGCAATATTAAGGAAAAGAAGAAGAAGAAGAAGAAGAAGAAGGCCACAAGAATTATTAAAACAACAACCACACAAAGACTATATACAGCGTTTGCTTTAAAAAATAGTTTTTTTAAAGTAATAGTAGCTTATAAAAATAAAAATTAAAAGGATAAATAGAGGACTTAAATATTTGTAAAAGTTAAAAAAAGAAGAAGAAGAAAAAGAAAAGAAGAAAAAATACCACACAACAACATCAACAAAAAAGAAAAAAGAAAAAAAAATGGTCGTAAAAATATTGAAGATATTTCTATCCCTTCCTCTAGTGTTGTGGGCAGTGTGGGGTTACTTCCAAGGTGGTTCCCTTCATTTAATTTCTTCTGTTTGCTGGTCTCTTCAGTGTCTGATTTCCGTCCTAATATGGGGGGGGGGGGGTGCAATGGTGGACACTTTTTATTTTTTTTTTTTTTTGGCTCCCTTGTTCAGTTGCGCTTTGGGGAGGGAGGGATGCTGCAAACAAATAACACCTGCATGTGCTTTCAGTGTCTCAGGCCCACGGGGCCTGCCCCTGCTCACGATGCACACCTGTCAGGCTCTACGTTGCTCCAGGGCCTGAGGCCGGCCCTAGGCTGCACGCACCTCCCAGGTCTAAGCCACTCAGGTTCGGTGCTCAGGAAAGCCCTCAGAGGCGCAGATTCGGTTGGGACTGCCTTTTGTGTCCTTCCCACGTCCGAGTAGCTCAGGTGTGTGGTGAGCGCGGTCACTGTGACTTATTGCCTTTCCCGTCTCTGCTGCTCAGTTTTCTGGATGTACCACTGGTGCCCCTTGTGAGGTGGATGGTGACTGTCCAGATCCCCCAGAAGTCTTAGCAAAGAAGCCTGCTTGCAGTTTCATAGGTAAAGTCTCTCCGGGGCTGCGATTGCCCCCTTCCAGCCCGTACGGTTCTGGTTGCCTGTCACCGGTGGGGGATGGTCTGTAACCGGCTATTTCTGTTCCATCCTTGGTTCTGTGTGCGGTCCTGGTGGTGTCTTATGTTCGGGCTTTTCACGTGGTAGCTATCCCACAGTCTGGTTTGCTAGCGCAGGTTCGTTTGTTGAGGTTATGTGCGGGGCGTTCCTGCCTGATTCTTAAAAAGCACTGCAGCCCGCGCCTCCTGCGCCTCCCTGCCCTGCCCCTACTTGCTAGTGTCGGATGCAGGCGTCTGTGCTGCTTTTCTGCTGGGGGAGTTACTGTTGGGCTTGAAATCTGTTGGTTTTAATTATGTATTTATGTTTCCTTCCTGCTACGTTGCCCTCTGTGCTTCCAAAGCTCGCCACAGACTTGGCAGGGAGAACGTTTCTTGGCGTTTGGAAACCTCTCTTCTTAAGATTCCCTTCCCGGAACGGGATTCCCTTCCCGGGACGGAGCTCCCTTCCTACCTCCTTTGTCTCTTTTTTCATCTTTTATATTTTTTCCTACCTGTTTTTGAAGACAATGATCTGCTTTTCCAGGTGCCTGTTGTCCTCTGCCAGCATTCAGAAGTTGTGTTTTGGAATTTGCTCATCGCTGAAATGTTCTTTTGATGAATTTGTGAGGGAGAAAGTGGTCTCCCTGTCCTATTCCTCTGCCAGCTTTACCACATTTCTTAACCAAACAGAATTTGGCAGGGGGTGCGCAGGGGGGGCATGGCATAGCGTATGGTGAGAGTGGGGGGATACGGTCACACCAAATAGAATCTGGGGTCATAGTTCCCTAATGGGAATAGAGCTCATGCCCCTGCAGTGAAAGCACAGAGTCCTCCTCACTGAACTGCCAGGGAAGTTCCAGGAATTGATTTAATGAAAGATATCTAATTAGGATCTGGTGACATTTTACATTGTAGTGTGTTACCAGTGATTATAGTTCATATCATTTTATAGGTTTGTGATTTTACTAGCTTAAAATTTTGGGGGGTTTCTTTTTGTTTTAAAAGCTGAAAACTGTTTTTTTAATTCCATGGATTTAAAAACAATCTGTAGAATATATTAAGTAGTGGTGGCTTTTTTCTGAATGTGAATGTTTTGCTCCATTGAACTGAATGGTAATAACATTTGTAGAAGAGACACAGAGTGAAAGGTATGTCTTTTTATTAAGTGACATAACAGCACCCATTGCGTGAATTATTGGTTGGAGTTTAGAGACAGACTGTGTGGACTAACCTCCTTATTCCTGTTTTCGGCCCTTGAGTAATAATCAGAAGCTTTCTCTGAAGAAAGTGGGGCCAGGTGTCAGGCTCCTAAGTATCTACTGGCCAGCAGGGCTAGGAATAAATGCAGCAACTGGTAGATACGAGTTGGGGCAAGAGGTCACCTTGTCCCTTTTTTTTTTTTTTTCTTTTTTTTGCTGCCTGCAGAGATGCTTGTCTTGGTACAAGTGTGGCCAAAACTGTGTCTTTGTGGCCAGAGGATATCTCTGAGCCTGCCTTGGGTTCTCCTAGGGTGGAGGGACAGCAAGTTCTCCCCGGTTGCTTGGCCAGAGAAGACCATGCCCCCACAGGCTCTCTGACATCCTCCCATGACTCACTCTGTATTAGGTTCTTCAGAACGGGTGTCCAGGACCCACCCCAACTCCTGGGCCTGGCGGGCCAGAGCCTGCTGTGGAATGAGGCCTTGGCCATGCTGGCCCTGGAGGAGCTGCCCCTAGAGCTCTTCCCACCACTGTTTATGGTGGCCTTTGCCAGGAGGCACACCCAGGCCCTGAAAGTGGTGGTGCAGTCCAGGCCCTTCCCCTGCCTCTGCCTGGGGACCCTGATGAAGGAACACCAGCCTCATCTGGAGACCTTCCAGGCTCCATTCGATGACCTGGACGTCGTGCTTGCTCAGAGGGTCCAACCCAGGTAAGGTCAACCTGGCAGACTGGTGGGGCCTGGGGGTGTGAGCAAGATGCAGCCAGAGCAGGAGGATGAGGGGTTCACTTGGACAGGCGTCCGGATGTACAGGACTGGTTGAGGGGCAGAAGGGACGAAAGGCATGTGCTCCCCACCAGTGTCCCTTAAGGTAGGGACCAAGGGGGTTCCTGAAGCCGGGGGAGCGGTGGTATATGGACAGAGCCCTCGCGTGGTCCTGGTGCCAGTCAGCCTCTGCACAGCTCAGCGTGTCTCCTGTGGCCCTGCAGGCAGTGGAAGCTGCAGCTGCTGAACTTGCACTGGAAAGCCCACCAGGACATCTGGACCATGTGATCCAGCCACACGGACAGTGTTTGCTCGTTGCTGGAGCCCGAACCAGCCCAGTCCATGCAGAAGAGGTGCAGAGTGGAGGTGCAGGTGGGCTAAAGCCGGCACAGGCTCCTGTGCAGGTGCTGCTTGACCTGTGCGTCAAGGAGGACACCCTGAAACAGACCCTCAGCTACCTGCTGAAGAAGGCCAAACAGGAGGAGCCTGCTGCACCTGAGCTGCCAGAAGCTCAGCATCTCCACCATGCCCACGCGGAGCATCAGGAGGATCCTGAAGGTGTTGCAGCTGGACTGTGTCGAGGACTTGGAGGTGAATTGCACCTGGAATCTGGCCACTTTGGGAAGGTTTGTGCTGCACCTGGGCCAGATGGGCAACCTGCCCTGGCTGCCGCTCTGGCGCATCCATGTGTTGCCGCACACAGCCCCCAAACAGGAGGAGCACTGCATCACCCAGCTCACGGCCCAGTTCCTGAACCTGCCCCACCTGTAGGAGCTCTACCTGAACTCCATCTCCTTCCTCGATAGCCGCCTGCACCGGGTGCTCAGGTAAGGCATGGCGCCAGCTCCGTAGACCAGAATGGGCCTCTCTCTTTCGTTGCCGTCAGGACGTGTACTCTGTGCCTGCTGTGGACATTGCCAGGGTGCCCGGGTCACTCGAAAATCCTCACGATGCTGCCGCTCTGTCCCCGGGCTTCTTGTCAGGTCACCTTCCTGATTAGGATCAGAGGTGTGGCCTAGGTTAGATGCTGTCAAAGCGGACTTCTTTCTGGGAGTCTGCACGGTGGCGGTCAGGTGTGATGCCCTTGGGAATTCTTTCCGAGAGAATGATGTCTTAGCTGAGGCGATCACAAATAATTAAGCAAGGAGGACATTGGTCCATCAGGCGTGAAGTTTGAAGTCCGAAGCTCTGTTTCTCCCTCCCACCTGCCACATTTGTCCTGAGCTGTTTTAGGCTCCAGGTGAGCTGTGGAAAGTAGGTGATTCTCGAGATGACAAGGAGGGACCGTGAGGGGAAATTGCAGCTCCTAAGCAGTCCAGAGAAGATAAAAAGTTACATAAGCATCATTGCTGAAGTGGCTCCAATCTAAGTCCAAATTGCAATTCTTGTTTTCTTCTAAGACTTCTGACTACATAGGAAATTCGCGAATAACAGGTTGTCCTCTGCCTTGAACACAGTGATAAAAGCTGAGAGGATGCGGCCTAGTCTGTCTGTATGAATGCGTTGCATTGATTCCCTCTTTGGTAGCTGAACTAAGTGTCCAGGATTGAGCATCACTAGAGGGAACCTTCTTCCAAGGGACCCTCACCCAGGCCCTGGACTGGAGCATTTTCCCCAGTGGATTCAGCAGATGCAAATCCTCCATCTCGTACCCTGGGCGGTGCCAAAATGGGTTCACTGTGCAAAATCAGCCCCAGAGTCCTGGGTGATATTCACCCGCAGTCCACCTGGAGCCTCTGGGACCCACCAGCCCATGCCCATTTTCCCACTGCTCAGCCGTGTCTGACTCTTTGGGACTCCATGGATTGTAGGCTGCTAGGCTTCTCTGCCTATGGAATTCTTCAGCTGAGAATACTACAGTGGGTAACAGATCTCTTTTCCGGGAGACCTTCTCAACCCAGGGATTGAACTTGGGTCTCCTGCATTGCATGCACGACTGAGCAGCCAGGCAAGCCTCCAGTTGCTAAGAGACAACCCAACATCCCTGAATCCATTGTCCAAATGTGCCTTTATGTCACTGATATCCCCACACGTTTTATTCTGTTTTTACATGAATAAACACTTTCACACACAAATATTTACTCAAAGGCTGCTGGAAATCTATTCCCGATCGTCCAAAAGTGTCACTGATGAGTTCAGTATTTCAGTGTTGAGTGTAACTTGGCATTTTTCTTCTTGGTGTCATTCATCTGTAACTTTTTTTTAATAAAACCTTATTCCTGAGGCATTTAGCTTAAGCCAAATGGTAAAGATAAAATTTCCTCCAAATCCTAGTTCTCTGCCAACCTGGCCGTACTAAGGCTTTTAACTAATTCTCTTTTCCCACCAGAGCTCGTTACTGAGACCAAGTCCTCTAAGAGTCAGAGGAGATTTAGCAGCTAAACCAAACAACAGCACCCCTTCAGAGTGGTGGGCTCCAACTATACCACTTTTTATGACCGAAACGTGCGACCGGCATGGACCACCAAAATTTTGCTATAGTAATGTCCTGGAAATTAGCACTGCCTTGGTTTGAGATTTCCTATTGGCTCAGGTGGTAAAGAGTCCACCTGCAATGCAGGAGGCTCAGAATTCAGTCCCTGAATCAGGAAGATCCCCTGGGAGAAGGGAGTGGCAATCCACTCCAGTATTCTTTCCTGGAGAGTTCCATAGAGGAGCCTGCTGGGTTACAGTACATGAAGTCATAAAGCATCAGATAGGACTGACTAACACGTTCACATCACCTTTAATCCTGTAGGTAAGCAGATGGTGCAAGTCGTCATTGGTTGAGTTTCTCAATGTGTCATGATCCCATGTTTTGGTCCCTCTCTGTCCCACCCTTGCATTGAAGCTACAAAACCATCCCTTTATGATTTCTTACTCAGGGAATTCGAACTGAGGGAAGAAGCAGCAAGAAGCCAGACGCTCTGCACTGATTAGGTGAGGATGAAGGAGGAGAGTGAAAGAGCCAGCTTAAACCTACATACTCAAAACACTAAGATCATGGCATCTAGCCCCATTACTCCATGGTAAATAGAAGGAAAAAGGTGGAAGTACTGACAGATTTCCTCTTCTTGGGCTGTACAATCACTGCAATGGTGATTGCAACCATGAGATCAAAAGACGGTTGCTTCTTGACAGGAAAGCTATGACAAACCTAGACAGTGTGTCGAAACGCAGAGACGTTACTCTGCCAACAAAGGTCTGTAGAGTCAAGGCTATGGTCTTCCAAGTGGTCATGTACGGTTGTGAGAGCTGGACCACAAAGAAGGCAGAGCGCCAAAGAATTGTTGCCTTCGAGTTGCAGTGCTGCTGAACACTCCTGGAAGTCCTTTGGACAGCAAGGAGTTCAAACCAGTCAATCTTAAGGGAGATCAACCCTGAGTACTTGTTAGAAGGGTTGATGCTGAAGCTGAAGGTCCACTATATTGGCCATGCGGTATAAGCAGCTGATTCACTGGGAAAGTCCCTGATGCTGGGCAAGATTGAGGGCAGAAGAAGAGGGCAACAGAGAATAAGATGGCTGGATGGCATCACCAATGCACTAGACATGAAGTGGAGCAAACTTCAGGAAACGGTGAGGGACAGGGAGGTCTGGTGTGCTGAAGTCCCTGGGGTTGCGGATATAACCGAGCAAAGGAACAACAATTTCTTGAGATGAAGCTGTTCCAGGGAGAGTAGAAGAGGAAAAGATTTGTGAGAACAATGGAAGGGCCAAGCTCTCTCCTAGAGACGGAGGAAGTGGGTAGAGGCTAGCCACCTGGATTAGTGCTGTCTTGAAAGGTGTACCTTTTGGACACCTTGTAGAGCCCACTTCTCACACGGCCCTGTCCCAAGGGCCTGATCTCCTCCTGGGTACCAGCTTCTCAGTTGGTGTGAGATGATCAGCCTTGTTGGCGGACACTCAGGCTGACCACATATCACTCCACGGCCACAAGCCCCAGGGAGCTTCCTCCTTGACCACAGCAATGGACCTGGACCGGAGTTGGCCTTGGGGTTGTCCGCGGAAGGAAAGGTGGGAACAGGTCATGTCTGTCTTTCTTTTTTGGTTTCTTTTGTTGGCCAGCCAACACAGCTTGCAGGATCTTAGTTCCCCAACTAAGGACAGAATCCACGCCCTCAGCAGTGAAAGTGCAGAGTCCTAACCACCCCAGGACTACCAGAGAGTGCCCAGTAGGTCATTTCCTGAGCCTGGTGGATGCCCCGGAAGCCTGATGTTGGCTGCCGAGAGCCAGGCTTCTATGGGCCAGGCTTTGATGAGGTCACCAAACGTTCCTTTCTCCCTGAGCTCTGGGAGACCTGTGACCGTGGCCCGTATCATAGAAACTTCTGGAACTAGAGAGAATGGATGACATACCCCTCTCCACTCATATTCCTTTCCTGGTACCCAGTGCCTTCCAATAAATTCATCTGCCCTCAATCCATCTGCAGAAAGCATGCTATCCTCCTTCCCGGAAACCTTCCCTGAAGAAGAGGTTGAAATCATGTCCTCTGCTTCTTCCTAACCTGTCATGTGAAGGCTTTTCTGTACACTTGGTGACAAGCTTCTGCTAGACAGCTTTGGGTTTTCTTCCTTTTGTTGTTGTTGTTTGTTTGTTTGTTTCTTGGTTAAAACACATACTCTCCTTCACATCCAGGATGGCGTGAGCACAGGCCTCACTCTGTTCTCAAGGTTCTGTCCCTCAGAGTCTGGGAGAGAAGTCAAACAAACAAAGAAACAAACAAAGGGGGCGGGGCAGAAAGAGATTTGTGTTGGGACATTTAGCAGTAGTGGTCTGCAAGATGGGGTCCACAGGAGCAGGTTGCGTCCTGGAAGATCTGGGTGGGTGGCATTTGTTGATGTTTGGGAGTCAGCTGGAAGCCGAGTCATCACCTGCATACCCCCTACTGTCCTTGAGGTGAACCCTCTCTAGGGATTCCTGATCTAAAGAACACGTTAATGTTCTCAGGTGGCCACCAGAAATACACGAGGCTTAAACAACAGGAAATTGTTTTCTCCCAGTTCTGGAGGCTAGAAATCCAGGATTAAGGTGTTGACAGTGTGGTGTCTCTGGAGGTCTCTTTCCTTGATGAGCAGGCACCCGCATTCTCGTGTCCTCCTGTCCCTTTATGTCCATGCATCCTTGATGTCTTGTGTGTCCTAATTTCCTCTTTATTTTCCAGCCATGCTGCTTTTCTTCTGGGTCTTAGTTTCCAGACCAGGGATTGAACTTGGGCCCTTGGCAGTGAAAGATCTGAGCCCTAACCACTGGCCTTCCAGGGAATTTCCCTCTTTCTTTTTATATAGAGAACCATCAGCTTGGACTAGGGCCCACCCTAGTGAAATCGTTTTAACTTAATCACCTCATTAAAGGCAGAATCTACAAAGAGGATTCCATTCCAAAGTGTTGGGGCTTAGATATTCTACAGATTTTTTTTAATGAATTAATTTATTTGACGGCACCAGGTGTTAGTAGTGGTACGTGGGGTCTTCGGTCTTCCTGGCAGCACGTGGGATCTAGTTCCCTGACCACGGACAGAAGCCCAGCCCCCTGCACTGGGAGTGGAGAGTTTTAGCCACTGGACCTTTGGGAAAGTCCCCGCAACATATGGATTTTGCAGGACACAATGAAGCCCAAAACAGGGTTGATGGTAGGGTGATTTGCCTGGCTACACATTTGCACCCTATCTGCTCCTTAGAAATACCTGAGACCTTTAATAACGTTGACTCCCTGGTCCCATTCCTGGAGACACTGAGTCTGTGGGCAGGGAGTCAGCTTGACAGAATCAATCAGAACGTCTGTACTTTTCAAAAGCTCTCTAGTACTCACTGTTTAATATGGACACCTTAAGCAGCCTGGGCAACACCTGGAGCTTGGGAGAAACTCAGACTCTCAGGCCCCACCCACAACTGTTGGATGACAATGTGTTTTTGCACAAGACACATAGGCAATTCCTTAGATTCACTGACGGTGAAGAAGCACAGCCCAGGAGATTTGAAAGTGTGGCCCAAACGGAGATGTCTGCATCCAGATCTCTCAGCTTTGATTATATCCTAACTTCCTTCAATATGAAGGACCTCCAGAAGCCCCCGAAGAGGGTGTGGAGCTCCTAGAATCTCTGAAGGGTGGTGGGAAGGATGAAGCTCCCAGCTCAAGCTACATCTCTTTAGTTTGTTGAATTGCCATTAACCTGCTCCTCCCAAGGCAGGTGCTCAGTGTGTCACATGAAGGAAAAAATGCATTCCTGACCCTCAACCCTTAGGGTCTCCTGAAGGTGTATATTCTTGGGCATTTTAAGCTTGTTCTTATTGTTGCTTGGGCTCCCATTGCGCCCCATCTGGTAAAGAATCTGCCTGCAATGCGGGAGACCTGGGTTTGATCCCTGGGTTGGGAAGATCCCCTGGAGACAGGAAAGGCTAGCCACGCCAGTATTCTAGCCTGCAAGATTCCATGGACTGCATATGGTCCACGTGGTCACAAAGGGTTGGACACAACTGAGCACCTCTCACTTTCACTGTTGCGGCAGAGTTGCTAAGTTGTGTGTCTGAGTCTTTTGTGACCCCATAGACTGTAGCCTGCCAGGCTCCTCTGTCCATGGGATTTCTCAGGCAAGAATCCTGGTGTGGTTGCCATTTCTTCCTCCAGGAGAGCTTTCCGACCCAGGGACTGTACCCAGGTCTCCTGCATTAAGAGGTGGAATCTTTACTGCTGAGCCACCAGAGATCAACCTTTCCCAAAGTACTGGATGACTTTACACCCTGGGATTCACTTCACTTCAGAATCAAGTGAGGCGAGCTTTGCGTTTTCAGGTTCGCAGGTCCTCTGCTAGGGCAATTTGAATTTCTTAGGTGTGATATGCAGCCCTGGAATCTCTGTGTTTAATAATGTCCCAGGTGATTCTGAGATTTGAGCAATCTTCAGAAGCATATGAAAGTGAAAGTGTTAGTTATCCAGTTGTGTCTGACACTTTGCCAAACCATGGATAGTAGCTCACCAGGCTCCTCTGTCCATGGAATTCCCCAGGCAAGCATACTTGAGTGGAGAGCCATTTCCTTCTCCGGGAGATCTTCCTGACACAGGGATTAAACCCTGGTCTCCTGTACTGCAGGCAGATGTTTTACTCTCTGAGCCATCAGGGAAGCCTAGAAGCATAAGTCGGTAGTCAAAATGTTTCTTCCTCTCTCCTAAGTTTTTGCAAACATTTTAAAACTGACACCCAAAATGTTTCTGTTGTAAGTGTAAACACTGCAAAGGATGTACCTTTTGGCATACAATCAAAATAAACCCTTTTAAGTAAATCAAACTAGGAATTGCCTGGCAAGCCAGCACTTAGTGTTCAATGCTTTCAGTCTGATGACCGGGGTTCAGCCCCTGGTCAGGAAACTAAGCTCCTGCAGGAAGTCTCATGGTGTGTCCATAAATAAACTGTTAATATCATGCTTCCAAACATATCCAGAAGAATGTAAAGAGCATAGAGTTTTAAAAATATTCAGTTTCATTCACTTATTTGGCTTCTTCGGGGCTTAGCCGTGTCATGCAGGATCCTTTGTCCGTTCTTTGGCCCTCTGGCATGTGGGATCTTACCCACCACGTATTAAACTCACATTCCCAGCATTGGAAGGCAGATCCTCAACCACTGGACCGCCAGGAAATCCCTAGCCCTGGGTTCTGATACTCACCGACATTGGAGGACATGGCAACCCACTCCAGCAATTTTCCCTGGTGCACTCAACGGGTAGAGGAGGCTGGCTGGCTGCAGTCCGTGGGGTCGCAAAAAGTCAGACACAGCTGAGCTCCTAGGCACAGCACCGGCCATCATGCTTCTTAAAAGAGTCTAAAACAAGCTCTTTCTAATGGTCAGTTTTTCTTCTTTTTTCCCTGGTTCTTTGAGATGTAATGGACATAACTGTAAATTTAAGGGGAGAACATGTTGATTTGATGATAATGGTGTCTTTGATGTTGTATCTGATCACAGCATTTGAGATCACGTTCATTAGTGGACATCATTTTTGTTCTAATTCAGTGACTCTATTACCTTATAATGAATGGAAATACACGTATTTCTTCTCTGAAACCCTCTCTGAAACCCACGAATCTGTGTGCACAGGGCTGTAAAGGCAGTGGGAGGGAAAGCTTGAGATATAATCTAGGTGCTGCAAAGGAGGACAGAGAAGAGGGCGAGTCAGGGGGGAAGGGTGCAGGAGGGCGGTGAGTGTGTGACCTGACACCCCTGACGTGGTTTAAGAATGCATGAGCCCCCGCCTAGAAAAAGCTCCTGGGGTTCAGCATGTAGATTCACAGTGAGGACCCTGGGAATCCAGAGGGTGCTGAGCCTTCAAGTGCAGATCACTTGGGAGTAAGCTTGCTTCCTGCCCTCCTCACCCTGCCTCCTCCCCAACCCACCCACTTGCCCTCGGAGGAGGACAGGGGTTCGCTGTTTGCAGCTGGAGAATTTTTTGCCATTGGAAGAGAACTCCTGACTTTTTAGGTTCCTGACATCAGCCCATGCCCTGTTGGAATAGCTGTGTGGACCACCTTCCCTTGCCCTTGAGCTATTGAACCCCAAATGTCTAAAGACTCCGATAAACTGGAGATGAGGTGGTGGGCCTCTGGATGCCGGAGATGCAAGTGGGGACTCTCACCACACTGAGACCTGGCAAATAGCCCCTGGGAGGGGCCCTGAAGCCCCACTCAGATTCTTTCCCCTCTCTAACATTTTGCTAGAAAGGTTTCTAGTTGAAAGATCCTATGGGGAAAAACTGGTTCAGAAACCTGATTGGAGTCTGGTTTGGGTACTATGGATTGGACTAGAATGGGCTTTAAAAGGCGTGGAATCTCCTGATGCCGCCTCACTGGGAAAAGGCTTTTGGAGAGCCAGGTAGGAGTTTCACAGACACTGGACACAGGAAGCGGTGCTGCTATTCCCAGAGAAATCTTTCTGGGACGTGGAGACAAAGACACTCTAGCTTCACCCTCCACTTGGTCTCAGAGTAGGAAGTGTTTAGCTGCACTGAGTCAACTGGATTTCAGGAGCTGGTGAGCCATGGGGTTTGGAATGCTTCCTTTTGTTCTCTGAGGCCATGAGTCTGCAAAATTTCTCTGTTAAGGGCTAGAGAGTAGCCAGGCATTAAGGGCCATTGAGGTCTCTCCCATTAGCAGGGTGAAATAGCCTCAGGCAGAGGCAAATGATCACGTCTGTGTTCCAATAAAACTTTCTTTGTGACACTGAAATTTAGATATCATATAATTTTCACAAGTCACAAACTTTTCCTTTGTTTTTCCCAAAATTATACCTCAATGTAAAAAATATTAAACGTTTTTAAAATTAAAAAAAAAAAAAAACCAATTGGGAAGCAAGCCGATTTGTCAATCCCTGTCTAAACCACTTGGTATATAATGCAGCTAGCATGCCATTAGTGACTTGTGACATGAATTTAGTAGGCTGGATTCTGCTTATGAAAAATAGAAACCTTCATTAAATCTAAGATGACATCAGCTGTAAGATATATTATTCCGTTTACCTTTGGCCACACCCAGTGGCATGTGGGATCACAGGTCCCTGACCAGGGATTGAAGCTGTGTCCCTGGCCTGGAAGTGAGAAGTCTTAAATACTGGAATACCAGGGAGGTCCCACAGCACTATTTTTCATACCACTATAAAATATATATTTATATACATATGTCTGCGTGTGTGTTCAGTTGCTTCAGTCATGCTTGACTTTCTGCAACCCTATGGACTGTCGCCCACGATTCTTCTCTGTCCATACGATTCTTCAGGCAGGAATACTGCAGTGGGTTGCCATGCCCTCCTCCAGGGGGTCTTCCTGACCCAGAGATGGAATCTGCATCTTTTAGGTCTTCTGCATTGGCAGGAGGGACCTTTACCGCTAGGGACATCATTTACACACAAGCAAACAAACTATGATATGCTACTGATGAAATGTGATCTGGTATCACAAATGGCCAAATGTAAACTTTAGAATGTCCTTTAATGTCTATGAAACGTGTTAATGGCATGGAAGCTATCAACAAATGTATTATATGGAGAGAAACTGTGTTACAAACCTTTAATTTCAAGGAGCACCACTGCCCCTGTCAGCATCCAGCTACATACTGGCTGACTTTCTCTCTTGCCTGATAGTTTTAATCCATTCAGATTTGGAAGTCATCAAATGCTTGGAGAAATTGCTTCTCAGCCTTTTGGCTAAGATCAAGTGTAAGTACCTGGGGAGCCAGGAATGAATGGGCCGAGCTTGAGGTACAGGTAAATGATTGTTTAATAACAGTTACTGTTTATTTCTGCAGCAGACATGTAGCACTGACAGACACCCCATGTTGTTCTAGAAACCAAAATACAGCAGCCCAATAGCTCTGGAGGGGAAAATGGCATGTGAGTTGGGGGAGGCTGTGATTTCTGACATCATGGTCAGGAAAGCCTGGCAGAGAAACTGTGGACTGAGGCAGCTCAGGAGTTGGGTGCTGGTAATTGAGATAGCATCCAAGGCAGGGGGAGCAGTAGAAGTCTTGAGAGTCCCGTCCCTCCCTCCTCGGTACCCTTGGGAGATTGGGTCTGGGAACCCTGCACCTGGAGACACCAAAATTAATGGGTGATCAAGTCCATTACATAAAATGGTGCAGTATTTGCATATAACGTAAGGGGATACTCCCACATGTTTTAAATCATCTCCACATTCCTTATAATACCTAATACAATGGTGATGCTGTGGAAGTAGTCAAGTAAATGCTCTCCCTCTCTGAGAGAGAGAGAGAGAGAGAAAGAGAGAGAGAGAGAGAGAGAGGGAGGGAGAGAGAGAGGGAGGGAGGGAGGGAGAGAGAGAGAGGGAGGGAGGGAGGAAGGGAGGGAGGGAGAGAGAGAGAGGGAGGGAGGGAGGAAGGGAGGGAGGGAGGGAGGGAGGGAGGGGGAGAGAGAGAGAGAGAGAGAGAGAGAGAGAGAGAGAGAGAGAGTTGCCAGCATGAGGCAGGTTCAAGTCCTGCTATTAGAAATGGCTGGGATTTAAAAAAAATATTTTGGATCCATGTATAGACTATGGTGCCTTCTGGACTCGGAGAGTGGAGGGAGTGAGAGGCACCCCCAAGGGACAGCTGGGGGCTCTTTTGGACATTTTCTGTCGGTCAGCATTTCTGAGTGAGATTGTAGATCTGTAAGCAAAATGGTGCCTACAAGCTCTCCTGCAGAGTTTAACAGGAGCACGGGGGCCACCATGGGGAGTCAAGGCAAAAGTGGTGGCTGGAGACGGAAGTTTAAAACGGTCCTGTCATTTCACTGAGTTTGAGATGTTTCCTTATGTCTAAGGGTGCTAATAGTTATCTCAATGTTTCAGCCAGTGATTAAACCAGGTACTAATTTTGTCTTTTGAAAGAAATATAATCATCACCACTTATCGGCAGAGAGTAAGTTTCAAGACCCCCAGGGGACATCGGTAACCTCACACAGTATCAAACTCTATATACACAATGGTTCTTCTATACAAACATACCTGTGATGCAGTCTACTGTATAGAGGCACAGTAAGAGATAGCTACTGCCTAAAAATAACAGGAAAGTGAAAGTGAAGTCGCTCAGTCGTGTGCAACTCTTTGCGACCCCATGGACTGCCGCTTATTACGCTCCTCTGTCCATGGGATTTCCCAGGCAAGAATTCTGGGCTGGATTGCCATTTCCTTCTTCACAGGATCTTCCTGACCCAGGCATTGAACCTGGCTCTCCCGAATTGTAGGCAGACACTTTACCATCTGAGCCACCAGGGAAGGTGTAATAATAACATAGAACAATTATAACAATATACTTTTATAAAAGTGTTGTGAGTGTAGTCGCTATGTAAAATATACTACTGTACTAATTGAGCGATTTTTTTTTCACCCTAACTAAGCACTTACTACGCTCTGTGTCCATACCTTTTGCAGTTGGAGGTTTGACAGCAAAACTAACCCAGATTTATTTTCTCTTCTTCACATTCACCACAGATATTAGCAACCTCAGCATACATTGTTTCTTTCTCTTTTATATCAAATTGAGAACTTCGATCTTTTCACTGAAAGGTAGCACTTAATGGATTTTCTCTGGCATATGTCAATGGACAGCATCCCTCCACTTACGGTTTGGGGCCATTATTGAGTAAAGTAAGGATAACTTGGTCACAAGCCCTGTGGCATCTCAACAGTCATTGTGGTAACCGAGTGACAGTCGCGTGGGATGTTCAGGACTAAGAAACGATTCACATTCTGGGCAGGAGGAAGCAGGATGGTGTGAGATTCCAATCACTCTCCTCAGAATTACCTGCAGATTAAAATGCATAAGTTGTATATTTCTGGAGTTTTCCATTTAATATTCTCGGTGAACAACTGAGGGTGACCTGAAACCACAGAGACTGACACCTGAGATCAGAGGGGATGACCTTGCCTGGTGATTGCTTTTAGGGGGAGAAAAACACTAGAAGGGGCCACTTGAAGCCACAAGTGGTTGCAAAATGGCCCATCTCTTCCCGTGTGAGGAAGCACAAGCACCACCACAACCCGAGAAAAAGACCGCCGTGTCCAAATCCAGAGGTGAGGACAATGACGATGCTGAGGTCATCTTTGTTGGAGTGGAGCACGTCAAGGAGGATGCTGAAACCTTCTTTGTCAGAGTGATTTCAACTTCAAAGCCAGTCATTTCTAATGTTTTGAACAGAGTGACCAGGGACTCATCTTCAAGAAGAATGAAGGACCACGTGAATCCGGATCCCTCCTGCAGGTGGCAACCTGCAAATCTGAGGACCCCAGCATCAGAGCCAGCTGCCGTATCACCAGTTTCTCAGTGTGTATGGGGAGGAAGAGGCAGTTCTATTATTTTGGAGCCTTCATCTAAACCTGATTAGAAAACGAGCTCGCCGGAAACTGTCCTTCACAATTCAGAATTGTTCTCTCTGCGGCCTCCCTGTCTCTCTGGAGCCGTTCTCTCATTAGGAGGCAAGGATGAAAGCCCTCTTAATTCAAAGCGGTGTCCCACTTCAGATGTGAATTTTAACAGTGGGAATCCCAAAAGACCCAAACTCAGCGATGGAATCCCAGGGGGACCTGCCTCCACCATGGCCCCTCCAGGTATCTCTCCTGGAAAAACACGGTTATGACCTTGGAAGATTCCCCGACCTCACCGAGCCGTGTGCATGGTGGGGCATCATTTTCACGGACTCGCACCAATGGCCAGGCATGCTTCCGTCTTATGGATCCAGAAGGAACATGTAGTTTGTCAGGCCTGGAGAAAATGGACTTTCTGACTCTTGCACGTCAGAGCAAGACTGTTGATCCCATGAAAGTAAATCTGGGATCAAATTCACTGATGAGAGTAAATGTTATTTGATGGCTTTTACTTTGGAGCATACAAGAGACGGCACCAGAACAGAAGACTCACACAGCCTTCAAATGCCTCAGCTGCTTGAGTCTTCTAAAATATGTCAAGTTTATGACCCACCTGAGGAACCATCTGGAGCTTGAGAGGCAGAAGGGTGACAGCTGGGAAACCCACACTACCTGCCAGCACTGCCACCGCCAGTTTCCCACCTCGTTCCAGCTGCAGTGTCGCATGGAAAGTGTCCCTGCTTCCTGGGAGCCCTCCACGGTCTGTAATATCTGTGAATTGTCCTTCGAAACAGATCAGGTTCTCTTACAGTACCTGAAGGACAGTCACAAACCTGGCAAAATGCCCTATGTCTGCCGTGTTTGCAGTTACAGATTGTCAGCCTTTGCCAATGTAGAGGTGTATTTTAGAACATGGCATGGAAACATGAACAATTTGTTTGTCTGTTTTGCCTCAAAATGTTCAAATAGGTGACATCCTTTGTAAATCGCGCTCAGAGGAACTGCAACAGGAGGGTCTTTCCATGTTGCAAGTGCTGGCTACAAAGTTTGAACGTGAAGGAAAAGACCGAGCACCAAACCAAGAATCATCAGTCATTCAAACAGCCAGAGCACTTGCCAGGGTTGCCTCCTGAAACAGAGGTCATGATCCAAAGTTCAGTTCAGCTGGGACTGAGAGAGACAGCATCCATCATTGTGAGGAACACTGACTCCCAAGTGCCACCCAGAAAACACAAAAAAAAGATTGACTACGAGCACAAAATATTCCAGACATGCTGCAGCATGGGATCTGGCTAAAAAATTATGTTCTACCCACCTCCAGAAATTCAGAAAAGCCCCATTGAGGTTCAGCCAGCTGTACATAAAGACCCTGCCTGGCTTTTGTTGTTCAGTTGCTCAGTCGTATCTGACTCCCTGTGACCCCATGAACTTCTGTATGCCACGCTTCCATGTCCATCATCATCCCCTGAAGCTTGCTCAAACTCATTCCGTTGGGTTGCTGATGCCACCCAATCATCTCATCCTCTGTCATGCCTTCTGCTGCTGCCTTCAATAGTTCCCAGGATCAAGGGTTTTGTTTTGTTTTGTTTTGTTTTCCCAATGAGTTGACTCTTCCCTTCAGGAGGCCAAAGTATTGGAGCTTCAGCATCAGTTTTTCCACTGAAGATTCAGGGTTGATTTCCCTTCGGATTGACTGGTTGGATCTCCTTGCAGTCCAAGGGACTCTCAAGAGTCTTCTCCATTCTCCAGCACCACAATTTGAAAGGATCCATTCTTCAGCACTCAGCCTTCTTTATGGTGCAGCTCCTCCATCTGTACCTGACTCGTGGAAAAACCATAGCTTTGACTTTATGGACATTTGTTGGCAAAGTAATGTCTCTTTCTTTTAAAACACTGCCTAGCTTTGTCACAACTTTTCTTCCAAGCAGTGAGCATCTTTTAATTTCATGGCTGCAGTCACCATCTGCAGTGATTTTAGAGCTCAAGAAAATAAATTCTGTCACTGTTTCCATTGTTTCTTCATCTATTTTCCATGAAGTGATGAGACCTTTGCCTGTGTGAACCACAACAAACTCTGGAAAATTCTTAAAGAGATGGGAATACCAGACCATCTGACCTGCCTCCTGAGAAATCTGTATGCAGGTCAAGAAGCAACACTTAGAACTGGACATGGAACAAGCGACTGGTTCCAAATAGGGAAAGGAGTACGTCAGTATTATATACTGTTGCCCTGCTTATTTAACTTAAACGCAGAGTACATCATGAAAAACACTGGGCTGGATGAAGCACACTCTGGAATCAAGATTGCTGGAGAAACAGTGACAACCTCAGATATGCAGATGATGTCACCCTAAGGGCAGAAAGTGAAGAGCCTCTTGATGGTGGCAAAAGAGGAGAGTGAAAGGCTGGCTTAAAACTCAAATTTCAAAAGACGAAGATCACAACGTCTGGTCCCATCACTTTATGGCAAAGAAATGGTGAACAACTGAAAATAACAGCACGTTTGATTTTCTTGGACTCCAAAATCACTGTGGATGGTGAATGTAGCCACAAAATCAAAGGAAGCTAGCTCCTTGGAAGAAAGCTATGGCAAACATAGACAGCATTAAAAAAGAAAGAAAAAAAAAAGCTAAGGCATCACTCTGCTGACCAAAATTCTTATAGTCAAAGCTATGGTGGTTCAGACAGTAAGGAATTCACTTGCAATGTGGGAGACCTGGGTTCATTCATGGGAAGGACATCCCTGTAGTCCGGTGGAAATACTCGGTGCTCCCAGATTAGGGCGTCCAAGTTCATTCCTTGGTCAGGGCATTAGATCCCACATACTGCAACTAAAAATACCACATGTGACAATTAAAATTCCTGCTCCCACATGCTACAATGAAGATTGAAGGGTCCTTGTGCTGGAACTAAAAACAAGCACAGCCAAGTAAATGAACAAATATTTGAAAGAAAGAAAGAAAGAGGTATGAGAATTCCCTGTTGCTTCAGTGGTTCGGACTTGATGCTTTCACTGTCAATGGCCAGGGTTCAACACCTGGTTGTGGAACTAAGATCCCACAGCTTCTGTGGCATGACCAAACAAAACCCCAGAAAGATAACTGAGGAGTACAGAACTCCAAAAGTTTGAAAATGAAGCAATGGCACTGCACACAGGCTGAGGATAGAGTAAGGATTGCCAGGAACCCAAAGTGCAAAAGCGGCACCTCTGTAATTCACAAGCCTCTTTAATGTTGTGGTTTAGGCTTCTCCTTCTCCTGCTTCTGAACCTAAATAACTTATTGCTCCTAAGAGAAATTGTTATGGGAAAAACATTATTTGAACTGAATGATAGTGAAAATAGCAAATTTTTGAGACAGAGCTTAAGCAGTTTCATGTGTTAATATGCATCACATTTGAAAAGAAGAAAGGTTGGAAAAACAATGACCTAAGTCAGTGCTATTCACAGACCTTTCTGCAGCAATAGAAAACATTTTCATAATTGTTACATGTATTCCCTCATAAGGGCGATCAGCTTTTCACATATATAAATGCTTATGTTTCTTTTCTTTTCTGTGAGGTGTTCTGTTTATATCCTTTATCTGTATATTCAGATGGAGTGTTCATCCGGCAGGGTTTGTTTTCTTTCTTTCTTTTTTTTTTTTTTTGCCTGGCAGTGAGGATTAAGGGATCTTAGATCTTCAACCAGGGATTGACTCTCTGCCCCCTGCAGTGGAAGCACAAATCTCTAATTACCCGATCACTAAGGAATTCTCAGTAAAATATATTTTCTATGTCTGTGTCTAATATGCCACTTTGCAAATGTTAAAATGTAGCCAGTGTGACTGAGGTATTAAATCTTTGTGTGTGTTTAGGGGCTTCAGTCTGTCCAACTCTTTGCAACCCCATCAGTGTAGCGCACCAGGCTCCTCTGAACCCACATCTTTTACATCTCCTGTATTGGCAGGCAGGTACTTTACCACTAGCACCAACTGGGAAACCTGTTAAATCTTTACTTTAATTAATTTAACATTAAAAGATATGGCTAGAAGGACCAGATCTTCCTTACAAAGGAGTTTCAATTAACTTGTATACTCAGTAATTTGTGTATGTCTTCGATATTTTCCTCAAGATGAGATTCCATGCCCCTCCCTAAATGTAGGCTGTGTTTAGCGGCTTGTTTCCAAGAACAGAATATGTCAGCAGGAAGGAGACAACTTTATAGCAGACGAACTAGTGGTAGGTTATATTGATAGTATGAATCCTTGATGGAAGATGATGAGAAAGATATTTTGCCTTGGAGGTATAGTTCTAAAATTATATAAACCCCAGGGCAATCAGGAGAAACATCCCAAACCCATATAGAGAGTCATTCTGCAAAATACCTGTCCCTGAAGGACTCCTGAAAACTGTCAAAAGTCTTGAAAAACAAGGAAAGTTTAAGAAACTGCTATAGACCAGAGTAAGCTAAGGGAGGTATCTGTAGCTTTTTGCTCTATATTCTCATGCAGTTCAGTATCCTATATGGGACTATGAAACTAGGAAAGAACATTTGTGGAAAAACTGGTAAAATTTGAGAAAACCCTGGAACTTAGTTAAAGGTACCCTACTGAAAGATGCTGGAATAATTGTGAAGCATAAAGGAAGTCATTTCACATACATACATTTCAGACATTCCAAGTGTTTTCTCTACACAACACCCACTTCATTTTGACTTCACGGAGATGGAAATCTGAAGTACGGCATACTTAACGGAAATCTTCGAATACAAAGGATCAATAATATTTAGACTGTGTCATCTGACTATAATGCAATAATGAGAAATTGACCAAGAAACACCTTTGAAAATGCCATTCACTTGGAAAATAGAAATAACTATCTTAACACATATCTCTATGGAATTTTCATGCAAGAATCCTGGAGCAGATTGCCATTATTTTCTCCAGGGGATCCTCCTGACCCGGGATCGAACCCAGGCCTTTTGTGTCTCCTGCATTGGCTGGAAAGCGATTTACCAGTTGAGTGACCAGGGAAGCCCATGCAATATTTAGGCTTGTCTTTAGAAGAGAATATTAGGATATACTCGGATGTGAATGATAATGAACAGTCTATTCACAAAAATTACGGGACACAGTTAAAGTTGTACGGAGAAAGAATGGAAAGAGTAACAGACTTTATTTTCTTGGGGTCCAAAATGATTGTGGATGGTGAATGCAGCCATGAGCTTAAAAGATATGTGGCCCTTGGAAGAAAAGCTATGACAACCCTAGACAGCCTATTAAAAAGCAGAGACATTTCTTTGCTGACAAAGTCCATCTTGTCACAGCTATGGTTTTCCCCACAGTCACGTATGGATGTGACAGCTGGACCGTAAAGAAGGTGGAGTGCCGAAGAACTGATGCTTTTGAACTGTGGTGTTGAAGACTCTCGAGAGTCCCTTGGACAGCAAGATTCAACCAGTCAATCCTAAGGGAAATCAACTCTGAATATTCACTGGAAGGACTGATGCTGAATCTGACGATCCAATAGTTTGGCCACCTGATGGGAAAAGCCAACTCATTGGAAACCACCTTGATGCTGGGAACGACTGAGGGCAAGAGAAGAAGTGGGCGGCGATGGATGAGATGTTCGGATGGTATCACCAACTCAATGGACATGAGTTTGAGCAACCTCCAGGAGACAGTGAAGGACAGGAAAGCCTGGTGTGCTGCATGCAGTCCACGGTGTTGCAAAGAGTCCAACATGACTGAGGGACTGAACAACAACAACAAATTAAGGTAAATTTATAGCATTAGATACAAGAGAAATGAGAGTTACAAACAGTTATCTCAAAAAGTTGTAAAGATGAGCAACAGAACAAACTTATAGCGATGTGAAGGAATGAAATTAGTAAAGAATGAAAAATGAATATATTAGAGAAGAAAATAATGTAACAAAACCAAAACTTTATCCTCCCATAGGAGATCTCAACGGTCTACTAGGAGACTTCCAGCAGCACAGGGCATTTAAAAAAGACTCTGTGAAGGGCCAAAAAAGAAATATTTTAGGCTTTGCGAATATGATCATTGGCGATTAAATTTTCAGCCATAGACAACAACGAAAGAAACTGGCAAGTCCCTATTCCAAATTTAAGAACTCCGAAAACTGAATTTCACACAATTTCCACGTCAGAAAATAAAAGTCTTTTCCGTTTTCCTCAGCCATTAAAAGTGTAAAGCTCTAAAATTAAAAAGAAGAAGAAGAAGAAGTAAAGCTCATTCTCAGCTCACAATAGACAGTGCAAAAACAGGGGCAGGCTGCCCTGCCTTGATTGAAATGTAATTCCAAGAGGAGGGGCGCCAAGATGCACTGTAAGGTCAAGTTCCTTAAGCAAAGAACTGGCTTAAGGGAGGTCACCCCTGAGGGCTGTGAGTGCCGGACACCATCACTGGACTCCCCTGGTAGACTCGGAGGCCGTTCTCAGCCCTGAGCCCTGGCGACTGTGCCATCTGTTTTTTCTTTCTTCGCGTTTGGTGAGCTGAGCAATCTTGACCCAATACTCTTGAAATTCAGATTCAGCCTGACCACGCCCACAGGGGGTGCTTTTACAGGGTGGGGGGAGGGGTGGGGTGTCCATCGCGAGCGCATGCGCCCAACTGGGCCTCGCGGCCAATCAGATGGCAGGCGCCGACACCTGGCAGCCAATCATCGGAGGCAGCCCGCAGGCCTGTAGGGGGAGCTGAGGCTGCACCCCAGACCTGAGGAGGCCTCATCCCCTCAGGCTCGCCTCCTCAGGCTTGATCCGGGAACTGCCTAAGGCAGGTGAGCAGCAGGCAGTTCTGTCTCATCCGTCAACGGGGGCTGGTAAGGACTGGAGCGTGGTTCAGCCAACGCGGTGCCTGACGGCTATAGGGAGGGTTTCTCGGGTACCCACTCTCACGAGGCCTTGCTCGGTGGGGCAGCTGGTGAGGGCCTGCGGGCCCTCAGGAGGGAGCGTGCGGCAGGACCCACAGGCCTCAGGCGCCTTTCGCCCTCTCTCCTCTCTAGTCTGGGCGGGCTCAGCTCTCCAGCAGCTTTCCGGCCCGGGGGGTGGGTGGGACAAGCCAGCTCCAGGAAAGGGCCTCTTAGGCCCCTGGCCCCGGGCACCACCCCCAGCTCTCCTGTGGAACCTAATGATTTAAACACACACACACACAAATCTTCACGGCCCAACCTGGTCCTGCACCCAGGCATAGTCAGGCGAGCACAGCAAAAAAAAAAAAACGAAAAAGAAAAAATCGATCTAGTGGCCTCTTCACTGCCCTGGTGCCTTGGTCGTTTTCCTGTTTCCTCGGCCTCTCCTCAGACTCCAGGGCTGCCCCGTCCCTGGGGGCCCCGAGATTCAGGCCTTTGGTTCGGGAAGTTGGCAGATGAGGTATTTGTTTGTTTGTTACTGAGAGAAGGGAGGTGGGAGGAAGAAGCTCAGGGCAAAGGAGTTCAATCACTTGGTCTGGTTGAGTGTGAGACGCCTGGTCAGCATCCATAGAGTAGGACCAGGTAGGGCCTGGGGGGATAGAATGTTCCCAGAACAGGGGACTCACCCTGGCCGTTTCCTCTGCTTGTCCCCAGGATGTGACCATGTGCTGCCTGGGAGGTCTCAAGCGCTCAGGATTTCAGTGGGCCCCTGAGGTAAGGTGACAGACATCTTTACAACAAGGAACAAAGTTGTGGCTTTCTTACTTTGTGTTTTTCTCCTTTCATTCGACGGCTGACACGTTGCTGTTGAGAGAGAGTATTCCTGATTGGGGATTACCTGACCCTGTTTGCGGGTGTTGACTTCAGGGCCATCATGGTTACAGGTTTGCAGCTTTCTGAGTGGCAAGCTTAAAAACAGGCAGGGTGACTTGCTTTCTCCTGCCTTCTTGAAAGAAAAAAAGTAAGAGCACCATGGGTCTTAAGCTGTGTAGAGCTGACTCCTACCACTTGGTGAGGCTAAAGTGGGGCAATGCACATATCCTAAGGTTTTAGCTAGGAAAGCAAAGCAATGCAGGTGTGGGGGTTCCCTGGTGGCCTGGTGATTAGGATTATGGGCTTTCACTGCAGTGGTCTGGATTCAGTCTCTGGTCAGGGAACTGGGACCCCACAAGCCAAACAGCATGGCCAAATGAATGAATGAATCCAGTGGTTCATTCAGAGAAAATATCCTGTGATTTAACATGTTCACGTGAGATTACTTGCTCATTTCTGTACCCTTAAGGGCTTTTCTTCATTAAGTAAGTGAACTCCACTGGATGGGGGTGAGGCACCATCTGAGTTCATTTCATGCGAGTAAACAAGATCATAGGAAGCTCTATGCCCAGCCACTTGTGCCTACAGCTGTGTTGTGTACTTATCTTGCTGGTACAGCTTTGAACTTCACAGCATGTTTTGTTTTGGTCACAACATGTGGCTTCATAGGATGTTAGTTCCCCAGCCAGGGATCGAACACAGGATCCTGGCAGTGAGAGGGCTGAGTCCTAACCAAACCACTGGACTGCCAGGCAACTCCTGTGTTTCGGTGCTTTGGATAGGTGTGTATGTGTGTGTGTGTGTGTGCGTGTGTGTGTGTGTATGTGTGTGCGTTTTGATTTTTGCTATATTTATAGGAGAACTGTTCTGTGTGTAAGTATGATGTGAATGGTATTAGAACTTGAAATGTTTGTGTTGTACATATGATCTCAAAATGGAATAGTTTGAAAGAACTTACCACCTGTTATCTCTTGGCCTAGGATCTCTCCTGAGGTAGTAGTCAAGCTTTTGTCTGGCTTGGCAACTTCTAAAGACTTAGCTTGTTGAATCTAAGCTCTCTCACTTGTCTGTACTCTTGAAGTCTCAGTTCCTCCTTCTGTGGGCCTCTCCAAGGGGCTTCTCTTGTGGAGGCTGCTGTCTTTACTCAGAATGAGTGATTCAGGAAAGTGCTTGCTCCCATGATAAAGTGCAGGGTTTTTTTGAGATGTTACACATCTGCACTTGTGTATTTGCTTAGTCTCACAGGTCTACCCTGTGATAGATTGAGAGAGAACTACACAGGGGTGGGAATATCAGGAGATTGAATTCACTTGAAGGCTGGTTACCATACCCATTAATCCACTATGCCAGCCTTTTTTTTATATGATCTCAGCTCTGTCAATGTGAGCAAATTATTTGGCTTGTGTACCCTTCTTTGGTGCTGCTACTGCTG
Source organism: Ovis canadensis (assembly GCF_042477335.2). Taxonomy (NCBI): domain Eukaryota; kingdom Metazoa; phylum Chordata; class Mammalia; order Artiodactyla; family Bovidae; genus Ovis; species Ovis canadensis. The sequence goes on from NC_091271.1 coordinate 14,942,061, forward strand.
CTAAGCCGCTTCAGTCGTGTCCGACTCTGCAGTCTCATGGACATCCACCCACAAGGCTCCCCCTTTTCTGGGATTCTCCAGGCAAGAACGCTGGAGTGGGTTGCCATTTCCTTCTCCAGTGCATGAGAGTGAAGTCGCCCAGTCGTGTCCAACCCTTCGAAACCCCATGGACTGCGGCCTACCAGGCTCCTCCATCTGTGGGATATTCCAGGCAAGAGTACTGGTGTGGGTTTCCATTGCCTTCTCCAGCTTGTGTGCTCTTGTGGTTTGATGTACTCAATTCTTAATCTGCTCATTTCTAGACCTACTCATTTCTTGATATTCTAGCAAGTCTCCTCTTTGTCCTCCTGGATTAAGGTTTCTGTTTCTCTGGATGGTTCCCATCAGCAAACAGACTGACTATAATGTGACCTGTCGTTAAAAATCCATCTTTTGGTGACACCTCCTGCTTCTGCTGCTTTTATTTCATATTTGCTTGTTATAGAACTCTGCAGAGTTGTTCCTAGACTTTGTTATCTCGAGTTCTCTCATTTTCCCATAAAGCCACTCTTGTCAAGGCCACAGGTGAATTCAAATGTTTAACTCAGTGGTGAATTTTTAATTGTTATTTTTTTTAATTTGTTGGCAGCCTTTATCAGAGTAGTTCATTTCCTCCTCCCTGAAAAAAATGTTTCACTTGGATTACAGAGTGCTTCTCTTTCCTGCTTGTCTTCCACCTACAGTTCTCCCACATACAAAGTGTGACCTTTGTGTCTGGCTTTATTCAGATGTCATATTTTCTTTTTAAATATTTATTTATTTAGCTATGTGGCATGTGGGATCTTAGTTCCCAGCCCAGGGATGGCACCTGTGGAGAGTCTTAAACCCTGGATCTCCAGGAAAGTCCCCTCGTTGGTGTACTTTGAAGATTCATCGTGTTCATGCTTGTATAGCAGTGAATGTTTTTGTTTTATTTTTATGGCTGAATATGGTATATGAATATGGTAAATGGCTTCCATGCAGTCCATTTTGAGCATATACTACAGTTTGTTTATCCATTCGTCAATGAATGGATAATACGTGGATGATGTACTGTTTGTGGCTATTGCGAGTAATGTTGCTGTGAACACTGATTTTGCATGGACTGAACATTTTCAGTGTTGGTGCATATATACAAAAGAGGGAAATTCCTGGATCATATCTCTACTCTACATTTAATTTTTGAGGTACTGTCCAACCACTTTTGCAAGAGTGGTTGTACCATTTTACAGCAATTACCTCAACAATATCATGAAGATTCCTTTTCTCCACATCCTCTGCAGCACTTGTTATTATTCGTCCTTTTCATTGGGTGTGAAGTAGTATGGGTGTGAAGTAGTATCTCAGTGAGACTGATTGACATTTTGCTCGGGTCTTCCCTGGTGGCTCAGAAGAGAAAGTGTCTGCCTGCAAGGTAGGAGACCTGGCATCAATTCCTGGGTGGGGAAGATCGCCTTGAGAAGGAAATGGTAATCCACTCCAGCACTCTTGCCTGGAAAATCCCATGAACGGAGGAGCCTGGTAGGCTACAGTCCATGGGGTTGCAAAGAGTCGGAAATGTCTATTCAAATTATTTTCCTGGTTGTTAAATGCTTTTCTGTTTTTAATTGTTGTAGAAAACATCTAACTTAAATTTTTACCATTTTAACCATTTTTGCATGCTAAGTATTTTGCACACTTTCATCAGCCTTTTGGAGAAAGAAATGGCAACCCACTGCAAATCTGATGGAGAAGGGAACGTGGTGAGCTTTAGTCCCTGGGGATGCAAAGTTGGGCACAACTGAGTGACTAAGACATATACACACACGTAGTCACAGTGTTGATTTGTTGTTGTTGTCATTGTTTTAGCTGTGTTGTGCAGCTTGAGTGACAGTTCCCTGGTTGAGGATCATACCCAGGCCCCTGATAGGACACTGTGGAGTCCTAACCTCTGAACTACCAGGGAATTCCTTATCACATTGTTATGAAGCAGATCTCTACACCTTTACAGCTTGCAAAATCGAAACTCTGTACCCATCACCTGTCCCATTAAACAGCAACTCCTCTTTTCTTGCCCGTTGACCTAGACCATGGACTCCATCGTTCCTTTTTGTTTCCTTTCTATTGCTTGACTGTGTTAGCTATTTCATACAAGTAGAAACTTACAGTATTTGTCTTTTTGTACGACTGGCTTATTGCATTTGGCTTGATGTCTGAAATGATCATGCATGTTGTAGCATGTCACAGAATTTTCTCTATATGGCTAAATAATATTTCATTGTATGTATATATCACATTTGATGGACATTTCGATGCTTCCACGTCTTAGTTGTTGTGCTTCGTGCTGCTGTGAGCACGGCTCTGCAGATATCCCAAGACCCCATGTTAACTTCTTTTGATTTTATATCCTGAAGTGGAATTGCTGAATCATGTATCAGGTCTAGTTTTTTAGTTTTTTGAGGAGCCTTTAAACTGTTTTCTGTAGCAGTTGCACCATTTTAAAATGCATCTATAACACACAAGGATCCAATTTCTGTATGTGCTTGCCAACAGTTGTCCTTTCCTTTCCTTCATATGTAAACACACACATATGCACATACAATTTTTTCATACCCTGTTCCATGATTGTTTATCACAAATTATGAATATAGTTTCTTGTGCTATACAGTACGCTCTTATTTCTCTCTTGTATATATTATAGTTTGCATCTGCTAATCACCAGCTCCCAATCTGTGCCTACCCCAACTTTCCCCTCTTGGGAATCACATAGTGTGCTCTCTATGTCTGTGAGTCTGTTTCTGTTTCATAGATAAGTTCATTTGTGTCATATTTTAGAGTCCATGTAAGTGATGCCATATGATATTTGTCTTTCTCTCCTTTTTATTATTTTTATTTGTACTTTATTTTATTTTACAACACTGTGTTGGTTTTGCCAGACATTGACATGAATCCACCACAGGTGTACATAAGTTCCCAATCATGACCCCCCTCCCACCTCCCACCCCATATCATCTCTCTGGATCATCCCTGTGCACCAGCCCCAAACATCCTGTATCCTGCATCAAACATAGACTGGCGACTACCTTACATGATAGTGTACATGTTTCAGTGCTATTCTCCCAAATTATCCCACCCTTCCCACTCCCTCAGAGTCCAAAAATCTGTTCTATACATCTGTGTCTCTTCTGCTGTCTCTCGTGCAGGGTAATCATTACCATCTTTCTAAATTACATATATATGTGTTAGTATACTGTATTGGTGTTTTTCTTTTTGGCTTACTTCACTGTGTATAATCAGCTCCAGTTTCATCCGTCTCATTAGAAATGATTCCTATAAAGTCTGCAAGCAATAAATGCTGGAGAGGGTGTGGAGAAAAGGGAACCCTCTTACACTGTTGGTGGGAATGCAATCTAGTGCAGCCACTATGGAGAACATTGTGGAGATTCCTTAAAAAATGGCAAATAGAACTGCCATATGACCCAGCAATCCCACCGCTGGGCATACACACTGAGGACACCAGAATTGAAAGAGACACATGTACCCTGGTGTTCATCGCAGCACTGTTTATAATAGCCAGGACATGGAACAACCTAGATGTCCACCAACAGATAAATGGATCAGAAAGCTGTGGTATATATACACAGTGGAGTATTACTCAGCCATTCAAAAGAATATATTGTCTTCCTCTTTCTGACTTCCTAAGTATTCTTTTGAATGCTAGTGTAGATTCAAGTATTTACTCAACAACATTTGTTGCTACAGTGTAAAATGTGGTTGACTTTTAAAATATTTGTCTTCTATTCTGCAAGCTTTATATTAATTCTAATACTTGTGTTTTCTTCAAGATTTTCTATACAAAAGTATGTTATCTCCAATATACTTTGACTTTTTCCTTTCCATTCTGAAGGCTGTTTTTTGTTTTTTCATTGTATTTTTTTTTTTAAACCACAGCAACAATTCTCTTTTGTTACCTGATTGCTCTGGTTGTAAAACTGCCAGTATAATGTTGAGCCAAAGTGTGTAATAGACTTGCTTGTGTTGTTCCCAGTCTTAGAGGGAAAGCTTTCAGTTTTTCATTCTTAAGTATGATGTTAGCTGTGGGTCTTTTTACAGGTGCCCTTTGATTGAGAAAGTTATCTTCTGTTCTTAATTATTAAGTGTTCTTTTAACCCTGGTTATGAAAAGGTGCTAGATTCAAGGAAATGCTTTATCTTCAGGGAGATGTGTTATTTGTTTTATTGTTTTAAAATGGCATAATGTTGATTGACTTTCCTATAATGAACCAACTTTGCATACCTCCCTAAATCCCATGTGATCATGGTATACAGTCTTTTTTATATGCTGTTGAATTTTGTTTGCCAGTATTTTGTTGAGGACTCTTTCATCTGTATTCATAAGGGATATCAGGTGTGTGTGTGTGTGTGTGTGTGTGTGTGTGTGTGTGTGTGTGAGTGATATCTCTGTCTGATATTGGTATGAGAGAAAGACTGGCATCACTTTGCATGCTATGTGGGGAAGAGACATGTGGCATAAAAGATGAAGCATTGTTGGATTGAAGTTTAGCCAGGATTAGAGGGAGAAATTTAGGATATGTCAGTGTGGAATTGGGGTGAGATTATCAAAGAGAGCCCATTCTCCTTTTCCTAGGCCTGTGTTAAGTGCTTGACATTGAATTATGCTGTTTGTTAACTAGGTATAGATAGATTATACTTTGAATTTGCTACCTATTTTCTTTGTTAAAATTTATGAAATTAGAATTTGTGGATCGGTTGTAATGTGCATTTAAGATACATTTTCTTCCATTTTTACTACAAAACAAGATGCCATTGAATAGCTGATGCCTTTTAAAAAAGCTGTTAACCTTAAGTCTAAGAAATAAGCATGTTTGTCTTTAAGATACAGAAACACATTTAAAAGTTACAAATTTGCTCAAGAAGACGCAACTGCTGTGTGGTTAAGTTAGAATTCCAACTTAATGTCCTTTGACTCCAAAGTCCATGCTTCTAAACGCTGTAGAACAGTGCTTTTGTAAAAATACTCTCCTTTACATGTGATTTCACCTAATGATGAGTGTGGCGGTTTTTTTTTTAAATTTTCCTCTTTATTTTTTGAAATAGAAGAGGTTAAAGTGAACATGCGACAAAGCTATGATTCTAGAGCCATGTAGACTTGTAGTCGTAGTTTTTTCAGCTGTCATTGAGTCTGGTTGACACTCAGTGTCTTTGTCTGTAAGATAAGAGTGTGTATAAGTACTCTAGAGTTTTGGAGATAATCAAATAGCCCATTTTTCTGTACTTAACTAATCTGTAGTATGTTTACACTTAGGTGGCAGTTTGTATAAAGGAAGCACTGGGACGTGTGGCCGCACCCTCTAAGAATAAAAAAGTATTAAAAATATGGAACTCCCATGTATGTTACGTGAAGAAGAACGAGAGCCAGAAGTACGGAAAAGGGAGGGAGAGATGAAACAAGTGGATGATGATGATGATGATGATGAAGTGATCTTGGTTGGAGTGGAACATGTAAATGAAGATGCTGACGTGATCTTTGTTGGGATGAGCTCAGCTTCAAAACCAGTCGTTTCAAACATACTGAACAGAGATACCCCAGGTTCTTATTCAAGGAGAAAAAGGTATGGTCACTTCAGGAGAGGTAACGCTCACAGATTACAGCCTGTTAGTCATGTGACTCCTACATCAGAAGCAAAGACTCTCTTGCCAGTGTCTGACTCTGACTCAGGATCAACAGGTAGTCCTATTATTATTGAACCTCCATCTCAAGCTGATTATAAAAATCTTTCACCACAAATAGTGCCTGATGGCTTTTCGAAGGAGTTATGTTCTTCTTTGATTACCTTCACAAGTTCATTGCAGCATCCAGTAGAAACAGCAGTTTCTGCAGGAGATATGAATAAAAGTCCTCATGTATCAAAGCGAGTTTCCCCTTGTGAAACAAATCGCAGAAATCCCAGAAGGCCTAAACTCAGTGATGGCATTGTAGGGGAACAGTCTTTAGGTTTTTCCCCGTCAGGTTTTTTTTCATACAGAGACCACTCAGCAAAGCACACCAGACCGTGTCCATACCTCACTAAGCCATGTTCAGAATGGAGAACCTTGTCCAACACCTTTTCCAAACGACAGTGTTCATTGCAAGCCTGTAAGACCTTTAGGGGAAAGTGGACGGACAAAAACTGATTTTCCAAGTTTGGCAAGTCCAAACAAAATTGGTGATCCCACAGAAGGAAATCTGATTGTGTTACTTCGCGACTTCTACTATGGCGAGCATGGAGGAGTTGGGCAGCCAGAACCGAAGACCCACACGGCGTTTAAATGCCTCAGCTGCTTGAAAGTTCTAAAAAATGTCAAGTTTATGAATCACATGAAGCACCATTTGGAACTTGAGAGGCAGAGAGGTGACAGCTGGAAAACCCACACCACCTGCCAGCACTGCCTCCGCCAGCTTCCTACTCCCTTCCAGCTGCAGTGTCACGTTGAAAGTGTCCACACGGCCCAGGAGCCCTCCGCAGTCTGTCACATCTGTGAGTTGTCCTTTGAGACAGATCAGGTTCTCTTAGAGCACATGAAAGACAATCATAAGCCTGGTGAAATGCCCTATGTATGCCAGGTTTGCAGTTACAGATCATCATTTTTTGCAGATGTGGATGCACATTTCAGAGCATACCATGGTAACACCAAGAATTTACTTTGCCCGTTTTGTCTCAAAATTTTTAAAACTGCAACAACATACAGACGTCATCATCGAGGGCACTGGGAAAAGAGTTTTCACCAGTGTTTCAAATGTCGGCTACAGTTTTTAACTTCCAAAGAGGAAAGGGAGCACAAGACCCAGTGTCATCAAATGTTTAAGAAGCCTAAGCAGCTAGAAGGATTGTCTCCTGAAACAAAAATTGTTATTCATGTATCACTGGGGCCCTTTCAGCCAGGATTGGTGGAAGTAGCATCCATTACTGTGAACACATCTGACTTTGAAACATCACCCCCCAAATCTAAAAGGAGGAGGTCAAAAAAAGAAAAAAAAAATAGTTAATTCTGCCTTCAGTAAGTCTGAAGCAAGTATTTCAGTCAAAGTTAAAAATCCCATTAAAAACAAAAAGATCAACTTACAGCATTATTCAATAATATCAAATATAGGGAAACCGATGGGTAATTTATGTGATTTTTTTTTAAATAGAGGAAGTACAGTTTTGTTTGATCTGCATATTGAGATGTTATTTAAAAATCTATGATCTGTTTTTCATGTAATTGTCTTAACATGTAAAAAGGATGTGTGCATGTGTGTGTGAGAAAGAATGAGAGAAGTGGAGAAAGGAAAAGTAAGAACCTATTTTGGTATTTGATGTTACTTGTAAGTTCGAAAGCTCTCGTATACATATAATCTGTAGAGTGTTTTACCAACGTAATTTTGAACTGTTTTCATGCCTTGAAGATCTCAGTATGAGTTATATAGCCAGATTTGAATGTCACTCTCTGAAGTGCCTCTTGGGCTGATCTAAGATAACCTGGCTCTGAAAGCATGCAGTGGAGGTTGATGGAGAAGCTACGATGTGAGTTTGGACCAGACACGGGATTTAATCAGTGAAGAGCTGTGGTTTCTTATCCCAGCTGAGGAAGAGGCATACATTCACTGCAGGCACAGAGCCAAGGGAGAAGGAACACTGTCTCAGAGTGCTTTCACCTAGCCCAGAGACATCTCAAGGAAGCCAGCCGCTAAAATGCCTGTGTTTGGTGAGAGACCCTGGCAAGCATGAAGCAGGCCCTGTGTAGCACTGACTGCAGTTGGAGAAGCAGAGATAGTTAATAGAATGAGACCTGGTGCCTGTGGACCTCCTGTTGAGTGAGCAAAAGGGGAATTTGATTCATTCTGTCCCCTTTCCCATTTGGCTGGCCTGTAGTCACAGTGAGGTCGGCATATCTGTGTCAGACACAGTAGCAAAGCAAGTTAAAATTCCCAAAGGAAAAAGAGCCTTGACATCCACTTTGATTTGCGCTGGACCCATAGTTGTAGCTGAAAAGGATCCAACACAGGAAATCTGTTCAGCTTTTGAATTGGGCTAAATTGAGTTCTCTTACCCTTAAGCTACAATGGAGTTGTCCAAGAATCGTAAATATAGTGGATAAAAATAGTCCAGGGTGATTACAGCCTTTTTGGAACTCTGCCTTCCATTTTCCAGTTACATGTGTCTTACCTGAGTTGACCATGTGAAGATTTCGGTTCTGTATCTTATCTTGCCTTGGACACGAATGTAGTACAGTTAACTGCGAATTCTTTGCATGTGTCATTTCCCATTGTATCAAACTAATTGAGTTTCCGTCTTTCTTGACACAGTCTGATGTGCAAGAATTGTCTCATGTATTTCAGTAATTATCAGGTCATAGGGTTATCCTTCCTCTAACCTATCCAACCATCTAATCTGTGATTATACTTGTGGAAACCTTCTTTCTTGCGGTCTCCAAGGGCTCTTTCACAGACCTGTGAGGTACCCTCTAAGTATTGTTGCCTGAACATCAGCGCACTTGGCTGCCTCTGTAGGTTCTTGGAGTTGAGTCTCCTCCTGGAGGTGAATGTCACCCCTTCTCCACTTCTGGCACGGATACCTAGCAATCTCTGTGCACCATTCCAGGAAGCTGGGATCCTGTCTGTAGACCTATGCCAGGAGCAATCTCTCCGTTTCCTCTTCCTTTCTCCTCCTCTTTGTCTCTCCCCACTCTCCCCAGTCCTCAATTTCTTTAAGTCCTTTAAGCTTTCACAAAATGCTGGAAAGAGATCATCACCAAGCGGTTAGCATCCTTCTCAGAACTGAAGAGGAAGGACTACAGATGATGAAGCTGTAGTGAATCTGTTGTCTCCATTTTAGGTAATTTCGTGAGTATAACTTCAAATTCAAATAAATAGTGTTTATTTATTCAAACCTTGATTGATTTATTTGCACTTTGGATATTTTACTAGGCCTTTCTGGTTAGTTTACTTGGGCCAAAGCGCTTTGCTAAGTGTCAGCTGAAACCACTTTTAGTTGTATAAAGAGTGTGTGTGTGTTCTGGTCTCAGGTGAAAACTCTCTGTATAAATAAATATGCAGACTATTGCATTTGTATCTGCTTTCTTCGATTTCTATAGTAAAAAATACGAAATGTTTTAGTTACGTGTTTTTACTGTTGCTTAGTATTATCAACACTGTTGCTGTTAGTTGCTGTGAAGTATGCTCCTAAGGAGTACAATTTGTATTTATTGCCAAATTAAAAGGTTCCCACAATACAGTCCCTGACTGCTTCTTCTTTTCCATTCTCTGTCTTCTACTCTACTATTTTCCCCACTAATGTACTCTTTTTGACAACACTGGCCTTGGTTTTCCTCCATCAAATTCCATTTCTTCCCGATCCAGACTGCAAGTGCTGTTCTTCTGGAAATACTCTTCCCGTAGGCCTGCATGGCTCCCTTGTTTGAGCTTCACCAATGCTGTTCAAATAACACAATCAAGTCTCCAACCCCCTCTCTTTCCTCCTCCTCCTTAAAGGCACTTGAAGTCTCTATCCTCTTCTCCCCTCTCCAGCCTAAATTTCCTAAATTTTCACAAGAAAAGAAAAAAAAAAAAAGAAAAAAATGAAAAAAAGAAGAGATAATAACATCAGGGCTTTGCTTCTTAGAATTAACTTGAGTCAGTTTCTGTGCCTGCAAATCAAAGATAGTTAATAGTGAGTTGAGTTCTTTCAGGAGCTTCCTCTGTTTTTCTTTTGATTCCTCTATATTTTGTTCACACAATGACACTTTGTTTTCTTTACAAATTATTGAAGATGTGTCAAGATTATTATTTTGTTACTGCCCTTTGTGAATTTCCTTGTCTGCCTTGCTTTTCTTTCAGGTAAAATTTATTATTTTATTAATGTTGCCAAAACATTTTAAGTAAAATTAGTATTTGTAGAGATAATGTTTTAAAAATTATTTCTGCTGTCTTTTTACAAATAACATGGCATATTTTTATTTTTTTTAAATAATCGTATTGTGTTGGCCAGTTCTAAACAGTGATGTGTAAGTGGGCTTTCTTGTTCTGAGTACCATCAAAAGCAATGAGTATCTGGCTTAATAAATTTCCGTTTCTGCTTTTAGATCTTGAAGAGAATTGTTTTATTGAATAGTTTACAACATTTGTTGAGACATTTACTGTTCCTTCCTTCTCCTCTCCTTTCTTTTTCTTGCTTTCTTCCCTTGTCTCTCTTCCTCTTTCTTTCCTTCCCTTTCTTTCCCCAGGTTGTTGCTTGACTGGACCTTTCCTGAAACAAAAGGAATTCCACTCAGAGTTGAATGTTATCCTCTCAGAATCCCATTTCGTTCCTCATTTCTAGTATTGGAATTAACCTGCCTGTCCCCTTATTAGATTTGCCACAGTTGTATCAATGTTTCTGATTTTCTTTTTCCAAGAAGCAGCTCTTGTAGTCTTATCCCAACAAGCTTTATTTTTGTTTTCTATTTTTGTTTCAATTCATAGATACTTTCTACATTCTTTAGGATTATTTTTTCTTTATAACTTTGTATTTTAGAAGTTTCTTCACAATTTTTTTTTCCTGTAAATATATTAGATTTACAATGTTGAATTTCAGATGTATATCAGAGTGATTTAGTTATGCAGATACGTATCTATTCTTTTGTAGGTTCTTTTCCATGATAGGTTATTACATGATACTGAGGATTTCTTTTCTTTTTTTTTTTCCATAGATGGTTTAGGGGTTGACCTATCTTTATTTAGCAATTTTGTCTGAATCCCAAATATTTTTATGTATCCATGTTTTTTAATTAAAATTTCATTGTCTAAGATTTTTGGCAACTTGATTCCAAAGAGTTCACTATTTTCAGGCTGAATGTTTTCATTTATTGTTTACTGAGAATTAAGTTTTCCTTGGAGCTCTGAGGGTATGTGTGTATATACACTGACATGTCTATATACGCATCCTTTTCAGATTACTACATGTTTTAAGATATGTAAGTGTATTTTCAAAGATATTTTCTGTGTGTATGGTAAAAACCTGAAATGTTTTAATTCTAGAAATTTGTTCCCTCAAATGAATATAGTATAAAAAATAAAGATATAAAACTAGATTCCTTTGAGAGTAATCCTTACTAACAGAACTTGGGAATGTTCAAAAAGTATTCATAACACTTCCGAAAGGTGGCAAGAAAAACTTTATTCAAGGTAAGAGTACTACAGTGGCGTATTATAACATGGGAGAGAGATTGAGCTTATGTGTGACTCCAGGAGGGGTGCAGCTGGGATTTATAGCTGAGGAACAGGGTGGGCCCATGGGATTGCAGACAGAGATGGGAGACTGAAAAGCAATGGACAACAATAACAGAATGGGTGTCAGTGGATGGAAACGTATTAAAATGAGGACTATAAGGGTGAGGGTGGACTCTGGCTCAACTGAAAGGATCATTGCTGAGGCTAGGCAAGGCTGATAAGATATTCAGGTGAGTGAAATGATATTTGATCTGATACTGAGGGTGGTCAGATCAAGGGTGGGCTATGTTTTCTAAACTGAAGTAGCAGATTCTGGATTAGATTGGACTAGATGGACAGGCAGCCCTGAATAAAGACATTGCCCAAAGTTGGCAGTGCATTAATGAACTAGTGCTGCATAAGCAGTTAGCCAAAACTAGCAGCTTAAAACAATATTATTTCATACTGCTGCTGAAAGTTGGGAATCCAGGAGTAATTCAGCTGAGTGTTGTGGCTCAGTGTCTCATGAGATTGCCATCCTCTGAAGCCTTGACATGCGCTGGTGGATTTCCTTCCAAGATGGCTTACTCACATAGCTGTTGAAACCGGTTTGCTTGCTGGCTGTTGGGAGAAAGCCTCGGTTCTTTCACATGGGCCTCTCTAAAGGGCTACCTGAGTGTTCTCGAGATATGACTAAGCTGGCTTCTAGAGTGAGTGATCCAAGAGGATGAGCAAGGAGGCTGCAGTGCCTTTTATGACCTAGTCTCAGACGCTTCATTGTTCGTTTCTACAGTATTCTAACATGAGAAGTGAGCCACTAAGCCCACCACACATGTGAAGGGGCGGAGGAAAGAACCGTGGACATAATTTAAAACCACGTGGTACACACATGGCCAGAAATTGTTCACATGCTTGTATGTCCAAAATGCCTTTTCCTGCCAATGCTTTTAAACAATTTATCTGTTACAGCATTAACTTGAAGTTCAGGACCTTGTCATCTAAGTCAGGTCCAGCTATGGATCAGGGTCCACGTGTACAGTATCTCAAGTGTTCTCTTGCTCAGTTGTGTCGTATTCTTTGCGACCCCATGGACTGCAGCGCTGCAGGCTTCCCTGTCCATCAACTCCAGGAGCTTGCTCAAACTCAAGTGCATTGAGTCGATGATGCTATCCAACAATCCCATCCTCTGCTGTCCCCTTCTCCTACCTTCATCTTTTTCTGCATCACGGTCTTTTCCAATGAGCCGGTTATTCCCATCACATAGCCCAAGTATTGGAGCTTCAGCTTCAGCATCAGTCCTTCGAATGAATATGCAGGAGAGTTACTTTAGGATTGACTGGTTTGATCTCCTTGCAGTCCAAGAGCCTCTCAAGTCTCCAACACATCAGTTCAAATTATAGAAGAGTAGTTCCTCTAGACCTGAAGATGTGTGAACAAAAGAGATGAGTTAATCTGCTCCCTTTCACAGCCAACATACAGTGGTGGTTCAGGCATAGATAACCTTCATAGACACTCCTGTTCCAGAAAGGGGAGGGGAGATGGGAGTCAATAGTAGCAGTTCTGAAATCCCATGGGTTCTTGCAGGCAGTCCTTTGATTAGTATTTAAGGCCTGGACACTTCCTAGGCTTCAGTCTCTGATTTTTTCATTCTACCTGCTGACATGATGCCATTGCATGAAAGGTGGCTAGTATATGGTTACATGAAACAGTCTCCCTAGCCTGCTTCCTGCTTGTAGAAGGTAGAAGTCCAGAGCTCCTCTTTTGTACTATTGCTGGTCCTTTCAGTCCGAGCTGAACTTAAATATGTTATCTTAAAACCTTGGTGTGTCTCCTGATACTCTTACTGGTGTTCAAGGCAAAGCACCCCACTCCAAAGCCACAATCACACATGTCTTCATAATAAGGCTTACTCTGTCTTGGTTTTCTGCTGAGATAGCTGAGGGATAACACCCTGAACCTTGGTAGAAGTCTTATTGTGTGACTGAAAGGATCTCTGAGTGACACCCCTAAACTCTTTGGAGGGTATTGGCCTGACTAAATAATGCCATGAGGCATCCCCTTCCAGCTTTCTGAGGCTTAACAAAGAATTTTACAGTCACACTCATCTTTAGAACACCTTTGTTTATAAAAAATAATATGAAGAAGAACTGGCCTATCGGTGGTGTAAAATGTTATATTTAGACCACCTAATCTCAATGCCCTGGATATGATCTTGCTTGAGAGTCATTAATTTGAACATCTTCCATCATCTTAAAAGACTGGAAAATTCCCAAATCAGCAAGTTTTGTCCCCTGTTTTAATAATCTTTATGTTAAACATTAAAAAAAAAAAATTCCCTTCATGTTTTCCTACAAGCAGCAAGAAGAAACCAGGAAGCACTTTTGGCTGTTTGGTTGGAAATCCTCTTAGATAACTCAATTAATTAAGTACAGTTTGTCCTCCCAGCTCATTAGGTACATTTTCTACTTTTCATAAACTGCAGATGTAGTGGACTTTCGTCTTCACACTCCCCAGGCTGTCTCCTCCTGCCTCTCCTTTCTGCCAAGCATCCTAGGTGCACGACTGTGATTCCGCCTAGAACGTGTTTGCTCAGTGAGCAAACGGGGAGCGATTCCCTGGATTCAGTGCTTCTGCTGGCCAGAGACTCTGTACCGTTCCCTAAGAACTTCATGGTTTCGCTGTCCAACTTCTATCACCTGGCTAGGTCAGTTGCAGTAGCTCATACTCACAAGCGAACTGGCAGGGATTTCTACACGCACATGTGCAGAAACATACATGTGTACACGGTAACATCGCTGAGGGGAAACCTGTCCATATGCAGAAGTACAGCTTTCTTTTCCAGGAACATGAATTTTGGTAAGCACTCAAATTTCTACGCACACATGTGCGCAAATATATTGGTGAATACAGTTACATCGCTGAGAGGAAACCTGTCCATATGCAGAAGTACAAGCTTTCTTTTCCAGGAACATAAATTTTGGTAAGCACTCAAATTTCTGCACGCACATGTGCACAAACATGCATGTGTACTCAGTAACATCCCTGAGAGGAAACTTGTCCATATGCAGAAGTACAAGCTTTCTTTTCCAGGAACATTAATTTTGGTAAGCACTCAAATTTCTATGTGCACATGTGCACAAATATATGCGTGTACACAGTAAGATCGCTGAGGGGAAACCTGTCCATATGCAGAAGTACAAGCTTTCTTTTCCAGGAACTTGAATTTTGGTAAGCACTAAAATTTCTGCACGCGTATGTGCACAAATACGCTCGTGTACACAGTAACATCCCTGAGAGGAAGCTTCTCCATATGAGGAAGTACAAGCTTTCTTTTCAAGGAACATGAATTTTGGTAAGCACTCAAATTTCTACACACACATGTGCACAAATAGATGGGTGAATACAGTTACATCGCTGAGAGGAAACCTTTCCATATGCAGAAGTACAAGCTTTCCTTCCCAGGACCTTGAATTTTGGTAAGCACTAAAATTTCTACGTGAACATGTACACAAATATATGCGTGTACACAGTAACATCGCTGAGAGGAAACTTGTCTATATGCTGAAGTACAAGCTTTCTTTTTCAGGAACATGAATGAGACCTGGTGACTAGGACCTCCTGTTGAGTGATCAAAAGGGGAATTTGATTCATTCCGTCCCCTTTCCCATTTGGTGTCCCTGAACAATGGAGATCAACGTGGCAAACGGTGGGGTTTTTCCCTACTTCCCTAGCATCTGGCCAGAAACAGCCTGTCCTGGTGATGCTGTGCATGGCTGGGACGTTGCAGCCACCAGTGGCCACACCAGGCGAAGATGCCACCCTCTTCAGAGTGGAGGCAGGAGAGGACAGAGAGGCCCAGGTGCGGAGTCGTGGCAGGGATCAGACGGGGTTTCCAGCTGCTTGCAGAGGACATCACTGAGGATGTGGAGGTTGTGTCAGATGAATAACAGAAACAGGGGTCCTCCCTGGAGCTGGAGGAGAAGACATTGGAGGAGCAGTGCCAGGAAAGGCCTGGAGGCCCGAATGAGCTCCCGGCACTAGATGAGATGCTGGCACTGGCGACCTTGTAAGTGGAACTTAGCTCTAAGCCTGAGAAAACCTGCAGGGCCTACGTTTGGTTCATGTGCAAGAGTCATGAGAGGAGGAAGCGTGGCTTGGCTCAGAAGAGTGCCAACATCCAGGGCATCCCTGGCTTCTGGGCCAACGTGGTATCCTTTCTGCTACTCGTTGTGGTCCAGTGCTCAGGAGGAGGGGGAGGAGGCAGGAGCAGGAGGAGGGGTGGAGGCGAGGGGGCAGAATGGTGGACCCTGAAGGAAGTGTGGTACTGGGCAATTGGCAGGCTCCAAAGGCACAGCTGAGTAGAGTCCGGGCAGGGCCACACCTGTAAGTGTCGCAGCCATGACTCTGTGTGTCTCCTTCAGGCCTGCATCTGAGGAGGATTAGCCTCTAAGTCAGAAATGACCAGAGACAGTACATCAGAGCCACCTTAGCTGACAGTTATTGTTGTAAAGGTGAATGATTCCGAAAACAACTGAGATATGGGAGTCACACACACAAGCGCGCGCGCAGACACACACACATACACAAACCCACAGAACATATGTAGGCATACTTTCTGATCCCCGTTATCTCACTGAGTGAGCAAGTTCTGAATGGAATCACAGTGGTACAGCAAGGATGCCTGGCAGAAAGGAAAGGCAGGAATAAAGTGCCTGGGGGTGACCAATGAGAGTGCAGAAGATCTGAGACACAGAACAGGTTGCAATCCCAGACACAGAAGCCACGGTGGGTGACCCCACAGCCCTTTGAACACCCTGATACAAAGGCCTTTCCATCCTTCCCAAGTGCCAGGCATACTTTCCCTGACCTTACCATGAGCATGAGCAACCCTTGCCTATTTTGTGTGGTTTCAGTGATGGACCAGAACTGCAGCATAAGCACCTGCTACCTGCAGTCTTCCAGTCTGAATCATCACTCTTTGTACTCTTTGCAGAACACATATATTGGCTATCAGGACTATAGGATGGATGGCTTATTTTGATCCTCTTGCTGCTCCCAGCCCCACAGGCTTGGGTGACCGGGCAGGCTTGAATGTGTTCTCACATGGAGAACAGAACCGCTTTGAAAGGGCCTCGATAGGGTAAATTGGCAGCCATGCATGTTTCTGGCACCAGTGTGTCATGGAACTTAATGGGGAGCTGTCCTTACCATCTCCCTGGCAGGTATTCAAATAATGTTCAGGGAGTTCTCTCACGCCCCAGGCCATGCCCCATTTCTCCATCTGTGCAAAGTGTGGCCAAGCTACCTGAGGCCTTTGCACTATTCACGTCTCTCCAGCGACGGAGGGAGGGTCACACCGCACCTTCTGCAGTTCAGCAGTGACCGCGCACCGTTGACTTTCAAGTTTGAGAAAGCACTCCCCGAATGTGTGGACTAACAAAGTCTGATCTCCCATGGGTGCAACTCACTAAGGAGGAGCAGGGCTTGCCTTCTCATATAAACTTCTCGTATGAGCACTGGTGTCCAGAGAGTGACAGACAGCAAGAGCACCACTTAGAGAGATGGAGACAAACAGACACCAGCCCTTGGTACACACATGGAAGGATTGGCCAAAACAGTGCTATGCCAGAAGCAGAGATGCAGAGACACAGAGCCAGCTCTGTACCCTAAGGCTCTGGTGTCCCTGAACAGTGGAGATCAACTGTAGCCAACAGTGTGGTTTTTCCCTTCTCCCCTAGCATCCGGACAACAGGTTCTGTGTCCCATGGAGAAAAAGTATCCAGCCACGTGGAGTCCCTGTTTATCCTTTGAATCCTCAGGGAAATTTCTCAGTTATTGAGGGTCCTGAGGGACACAGGAGTAAGCTGTTCAGACTGTGAAGCAGGAACCCGTCGTTGGGATTTCCAGAGTCCGGACAATGACAGCGCCTGGAGTATCAGCAGATGCAAAACCCATTACTCCCTGGAGCAGTATATGCCATGTGGGTGCGCTGTAGTCCAGGAACTGTGGAAGATTCCCTACGTTTGAGGGGCGTGTCCAGAAGGGTGCCACCCACCACTCTCTCGGCCATTGGACTAGATTTGGGCCAGGAGCCTATGCGTGGCTCACAGCCTAGGGATCCGCCTATTCGGCTGATTTCCCCAGGGCCTGTTCACCCTGTCCCATGCTGTCTGCCACCCCTTTCTTCAGCCTCAGGCCACCGGACACACACCAGCCCCCGCTTCCCTACCATCCCCCTCACTCCCCGCCCCCAAAGAGCTAGTGGGTCCCACAGGATTGCTGAAACCTGAGCCGCATTTGCACACCACTTGTGCTATTATGTCCCATCCCTTCGCATCTGCCCCAGCCTGGGGTCTCGACCAGGGCCAAGAGGCGTGTGAAAGGCTGTCAGAGGAATGCAGGAGCATCCTGGGACCCCAGACCTTCCTAGTTGTGAGCTCCGGTTTCAGGGCGCTGGGGTTGGTGGCCTGCCATCCTCAGGCTTTTTGAGGCTGGGACCTTGCAGCCACAAGTTGTCATGCCAGGCAAAGGAGCCACGCTATGCAGGGTGGAGGTGGTGGACGACGGTGAGCCCCTGGTGGACGGAGACGTGGTGGGGATTGGGTGGTTGTTCCAGCTGCTTGCCGAAGACGTCATGGAGGAGGTGGAGGTTGTGGCAGATGAGGAGCAGCAATAGGGCTTCTTCCAGGAGCTGAGAAGACGGTGGAGGAGCAGGGCCAGGAAAGGCCCGGGAGCACTACTGAGCTTCCAGGGCAAGATGCGCTGCAGGCACTGGCTGCCCTGCTGGTGGAACTGAGCTCTGAGCATAAGAAGAACTGCAGGGCCTACCTCCAGTTCATGTGCAAGAACCATCAGAGGAGGAAGCCTGACTTGGCTTGGAGGATAGCCATCACCTGGGGCATCCCTTGCTTCTTGGCCGTAGCTGTATCCTTTCTGCTGCTCTTTGAAGTCTGCTGCTCAGGAAGAGGAGGCGGCGCAGGAACCTTTTCCCTGCTCCCTATCCTGACAGGTGCTGTTGCGGAGCCATCCATCGTCCCACTGCAAGTTGATATTTTCCTTTCAGGACCCCCCTACTTCTTGAACACAGTGACCACTAAGTAGAATTACCTTGACATCACTTGTGAAACGTGGTTCCTGGGGTGATGAGTGTGGGTGTGCAAGGTTGTGGAGTGTCCACCTGTGGGATCCACACCCATCTCCCGTCTCTCTGTAGGGCATAGGGCACATTGTTCCACTCCTGTCCACTGGTTGCGGGACTTTGAATGGGGAGCATCCAGCCGCAGCGTGGACACCAGGAGCCTTAACTTTCTCGGCTGGTTGTCAGGTCACAACTGCTCAGAGTCGAACAGGATTGCTGAGGTGTGGTTGCTTTGGGCCTGAACATAGCAATTCACTTTGGGATTCTTGGCTGCTGGCTCACCTTGCTCGTATTGCCAGCAGATTGTCGGCCAAGATGTGTGGGACGATCGCCTGAAGTAGTACCCTGGGCAGGAAGGTTCTTCCATGAGAGTAACTGACAGAAACATGTGTGGAGATGGGGTCTGAAGGTGGGCCCTGAAGGGACACTCGTGTGATACTACAGGGACACTGTCCTTTCCCAAATGGGGATGCTCAGACTCATGCAAGCTGGCTGTGGAGCCTGAGTTTGGGTCGTGCTTGTAGCAGGTGACCTCCTGAGACTGTTTATTTGGGGACTTGGTGTGTCTGTGAGTGAAGCAAGTCTCCATCAAATCAGCTGATGTGGCAGCACCAGAGTCCAGGTGATACTACTAGAGGCAGTGTGTATTAAGTATTTTGTCAGAATCATCCTTTGTGGGTCCTTTCATCCCCTGGCCTCCTGCTGCTCACTGAGTTTGAGATTGCCTGGTCACTTCACTCCTACCTCTTACCCAGGGAAGGCCTATCATTGAAAAGCTGTCCTCTCCGGGGTCCCAGTGCACCTGTGTGCTGACTTTGGGATCTTCTGTGAATTTCCACATTCACCACTCAGTGTCTCACAACCACCAAACATGCTGCGCTGGACGCGGCTTCAGGCTGCCTTGGGAACATACAGAAGAGTTCGTGGAGAAGGTGAACAGGGAGCCCCAAGGGCAGGACATGGTGCCTACTGTTGCCATCTCCGGCATTGCTGGCCTCGGTCGTCTTCACCTTCTGAAACACCTATGCTCGTTGTTTGCATTTGTGTCCCCGTGCTGAGCATGTGTGTGTATACACACGTGTGCTTATTTATGCTGGCTGTGATTGTGTGTGTGTGTGTGTGTGTATGTGTGTGTATGTGTCCGGCCCAGGGCAGAGGCAGAGATGAAGGTGGCAGGAGAGGAGGTGCTGAGCAACCAGAAGAGGAGTCATGAGGCGACCAGGCTGAAGGTGGTTTGTCGCCTCATCTCTGCATTGACCCTGCCCAGGATGGGAACAAGGAAAGGATGGCCAGTGATAACTCCAGACTGTGGCTCCAGATATCTGCAATTAGACCAGATACAAAACACGCTCATCAGTTCTACCGTGTTGTTGTGTGTCCTTGGATCAGGAAGAGGGTTTCATGGTCTAAGGATTCACACAGAGCAAATCACGTGGGGTGGGGCTTTGAAACCACTGCCTGTGGAGCCCTCCGTGTGTGGGGCCATGGGCTGGCCTCTGGAAATGAGGGACGTGGCTATGGCAAGATCTGGGATGGTGAGGCTAAGGTCCTGCCGAGATGGGCAGAGAGCTGAAGGAGAAAGAGTCATAGATTGCCTGCTGCACTGGAGATTGTTCCACACACATGTGAAAAGGAGAACTGGGAAGGTCCTGGACCAGTGCTGCCCCGGATCAGCCCAGCAGCCAGCACACGCCCTCCCTGAGGGTGGCACACACTGGCACGATATGACACAAAACATGAGATGCGCTAAAGTATGCTGTATCTGCCAAACCACAGGCATCCTAGGAGAGACATGGTCTGTAAGCAAGGCATGCCTCCAGGCACTTCCAGCCTGCCTCCCTGGAAGTGCCCAAAGGCGAGGAATGCGCAAGTGGGTTTCCCTGTGTGACCCTATCTGGGATATGCCTGTGAGGGAGGGAACAGAGAAAAGACAAGGGCGGTGGGTAAACTGCATGTCCTAATGGACCTCAGGGGAGTGGAGACAGAGAAGCCCCTGGGGCAGTTCAGGGCCTGCTGGTTTTCAGAGTCCAGACTCTAGGCAGTAGCAGTCCTGCCAAAGATACCCCATGGTCTGTGCTGAAAGTTCTGATATGAATTCCTCCTTTTCTTTGGGGTCTTGCCCCTGGCTTTGGGGGCCTGAATGTCAAAGGTGCACGTCTGTACCTGAAGGAGGATTCTGGTAGTCTTGCTGGAGCAGAATCTCTGATTGCGTTGTACGCGATCTGCACCCAGGTGACACAGAGGGATGCTGCCTTCCAGGTGACCGTCTTGGATATCCCTGGGCCCAACCACGCACTGGCTTCCTTGGCATGGGTGCTGTGTAGGGAAGCAGGGATGCGTGACTGTAGGGAGTCCTACCTGGGCCTAATGAGAGCAACTGAAAGAGAGCTTTGGCATTTAGCAAATCACTGAGGCATGGGTGGTTCAAGCCCTCTTGGTCCATTTGAGATAGTAACGCTGCTTTCTGTCCAACGGAGGCATTAGCTCTGGGCCCAGAACCTGCAGGTTTCCCAGGGCATCATCTGTTGGGGGAATCCCATGTGCATGGGTAGGGTTAAACAGAAAGGAAGACGTGTAGGGATGCCACCTTACTTTTATGGCCTCCGGTTCCATTCTTGGTATCGGAAGAGACCCTGTATCCATGTCTACCTTCTTCACAACCTTGGCTCAGAACCAGGCCTGTCACAGTCTCTGGGGGCTTTTGGAGGCTCAGGCATTTCTGGCCTTTTCCTGCCACATGGAGAGAGCACATCGGGGCACAGGTAGATGGTGCACACAGAACGCTCCACAGATAGGAAGAACAGGGGGCCTCATTCAGAATGCTGGGGGCTGTAATGGGTGGTAGGCTAGCAAGAGGGGCACAATATTGACACGGAATGACCTAGACAGGTGCACACTGAGAAAGCAGTTCTTCAAGTCAGCTGAGCTCAGAGTTCCTTGTTTTCTGGTCCCCGGAAGGAATGCACAGGCAATGGATCAGGCCAACGTGACTGGTACTGTGAAGCTGTCCAAGGTGATGGGAGAATGCAGAAGGCAGGCACATGTTATACAGCTGTTCATGGCAAGAACTTCCAATGCTGCCTGCTGTTCTGCAGGCCTGTCCCTATCAATAGCAAATGCCAAGGTTTTGGAACCTTGGAGGATAAGGCACAGAGTTAGAAGTGTAACATGACATAATCGATGAGCAAGTGAAAAAACAAGGACAGAAATGTGGATGCTTACCAAAATTCATGTTCCTGGATAAGAAAACTTGTACTTCGGAATAAGCACAAGTTTCCTCTCAGCGATTTTACTGTGTACATGCATATATTTGTGCACATGTGCACATAGAAATTTGAGTGCTTACCAAAATTAATGTTCCTGGAAAAGAAAGCTTGTACTTCTGCATATGGACAAGTTTCCTCTCAGGGATGTTACTGAGTACACGTGCATGTTTGTGCACATGTGCGTGCAGAAATTTGAGTGCTTACCAAAATTCAAGTTCCTGGAAAAGAAAGCTTTACTTCTGCATAAGGACAGGTTTCCCCTCAGCGATGTTACTGTGTACACATGTAGGTTTCTGCACATATGCGTGTAGAAATCCCTGCCAGTTCACTTGTGGGTATGAACTACTGCAACTGACCTAGCCAGGTGATAGAAGTTGGACAGCGAAACCATGAAGTTCTTAGGGAACGGTACAGAGTCTCTGGCCAGCAGAAGCACTGAAGCCAGGGAATCGCTCCCCGTTTGCTCACTGAGCAAACATGTTCTAAGCGGAATCACTGTTGTGCACCTAGGATGCTTGGCAGAAAGGAGAGGCAGGAGGAAAGAGCCTGGGGAGTGTGAAGACCAACGTCCACTACACCTGCAGTTTTATGAAAAGTAGAAAGTGCACCTAATGAGCTGGGAGGACAAACTGTACTTAATTGAGTTATCTAAGAGGATTTCCATCCAAACAGCCAAAAGTGCTTCCTGGTTTCTTCTTGCTGCCTGTAGTAAAACATGAAGGGAATTTTTTTCTTTTTTAATGTTTAAGATAAAGTTTATTAAAACAGGGGACAAAACTTGGTGATTTGGGAAGTTTCCAGTCTTGTAAGATGACATTAATAAAATAATAAATTTTACCTGAAAGAACAAGCAAGGTAGACAAGGGAATTCACAAAGGACAGTAACAAAATAGTAATCTTGACACATTTTCAATATATTTGTAAAGAAAACAAAGTGTCATTGTGTGAACAAAATATAGAGGTATCAAAAGAAAAACAGAGGAAGCTCCTGAAAGAACTCAACTCACTATTAACTATATTTGATTTGCAGGCACAGAAACTGACTCAAGTTAATTTTAAGAAGAAAAGCCCTGATGTTATTATCTCTTCTTTTTTCCTTTTTTCTTTTTCTTTTTTTGTGAAAATTTAGGAAATTTAGGCTGGAGAGGGAAGAAGAGGATAGAGACTTCAAGTGCCTTTAAGGAGGAGGAGGAAAGAGAGGGGGTTGGAGATTTGTGTTATTTGAACAGCATTGGTGAAGCTCAAACAAGGGAGGTAGCAAGCCATGCGGGCCTGCGGGAAGAGCATTTCCAGAAGAACAGCACTTGCAGTCTTGGGATCGGGAGGAAATGGAATTTGATGGGGGAAAACCAAGGCCAGTGTTGTCAAAAAGAGTACATTAGTGGGGAAAATAGTAGAGTAGAAGACAGAGAATGGAAGAGAGGAGCAGTCAGGGACCATATTGTGGGAACCGTTTAATTTGGCAATAAATACAACTTGTACTCCTTAGGAGCATACTTCACAGCAACTAACAGCAACAGTGTTGATAATACTAAGCAACAATAAAAGCACGTAACTAAAACATTTCGTATCTTTTACTATAGAAATCGAAGAAAGGAGATACAAATGCAATAGTCTGCATATTTATTTATACAGAGAGTTTTCACCTGAGACCAGAACACACACACACTCTTTATACAACTAAAAGTGGTTTCAGCTGACACTAAGCAAAGTGCTTTGGCCCAAATAAACTAACGAGAAAGGCCTAGTAAAGAATTCAAAGTGCAAATAAAACAATCATGCTCTGGTAAATAAACACAATTTATTTGAATTTGAATTTACACTCACGAAATTACCTAAAATGGAGACAACAGATTCACTACAGCTTCATCATCTGTAGTCCTTCCTCTTCAGTTCTGAGAAGGATGCTAACCACTTGGTGATGATCTCTTTCCAGCATTTTGTGAAAGCTTAGAGGACTTAAAGAAATTGAGGACTGGGGAGAGTGGGGAGAGACAAAGAGGAGGAGAAAGGAAGAGGAAACGGAGAGATTGCTCCTGGCATAGGTCTACAGACAGGATCCCAGCTTCCTGGAATGGTGCACAGAGATTGATAGGTATCTGTGCCAGAAGTGGAGAAGGGGTGACATTCAACTCCAGGAGGAGACTCAACTCCAAGAACCTACAGAGGCAGCCAAGTGTGCTGATGTTCAGGAACCAGTACTTAGAGGGTACCCCAAAGGTCTGTGAAAGAGCCCTTGGAGACCGCAAGAAAGAAGGTTTCCACAAGTATAATCACAGATTAGATGGTTGGATAGATTAGAGGAAGGATAACCCTATGACCTGATAATTACTGAAATACATGAGACAATTCTTGCACATCAGACTGTGTCAAGAAAGACGGAAACTCAATTAGTTTGATACAATGGGAAATGACACATGCAAAGAATTCGCAGTTAACTGTACTACATTCGTGTCCAAGGCAAGAAGATACAGAACCAAAATCTTCACATGGTCAACTCGGTAAGACACACGTAACTGGAAAATGGAAGGAAGAGTTCCAAAAAGGCTTTAATCACCCTGGACTATTTTTATCCACTATATTTATGATTCTTGGACAACTCCATTGTAGCTTAAGGGTAAGAGAACTCAATTTAGCCCAATTCAAAAGCTGAACAGATTTCCTGTGTTTGATCCTTTTCAGCTACAACTAAGGGTCCAGCGCAAATCAAAGTGGATGTCAAGGCTCTTTTTCCTTTGGGAATTTTAACTTGCTTTGCTACTGTGTCTGACACAGATATGCCGACCTCACTGTGACTACAGGCCAGCCAAATGGGAAAGGGGACAGAATGAATCAAATCCCCCTTTTGATCACTCAACAGGAGGTCCACAGGCACCAGGTCTCATTCTATTAACTATCTCTGCTTCTCCAACTGCAGTCAGTGCTACACAGGGCCTGCTTCATGCTTGCCAGGGTCTCTCACCAAACACAGGCATTTTAATGGCTGGCTTCCTTGAGATGTCTCTGGGCTAGGTAAAAGCACTCTGAGACAGTGTTCCTTCTCCCTTGGCTCTGCGCCTGCAGTGAATGTATGCCTCTTCCTCAGCTGGGACAAGAAGCCACAGCTCTTCACTGATTAAATCCCGTGTCTGGTCCAAACTCACATTGTAGCTTCTCCATCAACCTCCACTGCACGCTTTCAGAGCCAGGTTATCTTAGATCAGCCCAAGAGACACTTCAGAGAGTGACATTCAAATCTGGCTATATAGCTGAAACTGAGATCTGCAAGGCATGAAAACAGTTCAAAATTACGTTGCTAAAACACTCTACAGATTATATGTATAGGAGAGCTTTCGAACTTACAAGTAACATCAAATACCAAAATAGGTTCTTACTTTTCCTTTCTCCACTTCTCTCATTCTCTCTCTCTCACACACACATGCACACATCCTTTTTACATGTTAAGACAATTACACGAAAAACAGATCATAGATTTTTAAATAACATCTCAATATGCAGATCAAACAAAACTGTACTTCCTCTATTTAAAACAAAATCACATAAATTACCCATCGGTTTCCCTATATTTGATATTATTGAATAATGCTGTAAGTTGATCTTTTTGTTTTTAATGGGATTTTTAACTTTGACTGAAATACTTCCTTCAGACATATTGAAGGCAGAATTAACTAATTTTTTACTTTTTTTGACCTCCTCCTTTTAGATTTGGGGGGTGATGATTCAAAATCAGATGTGTTCACAGTAATGGATGCTAATTCCACCAATCCTGGCTGAAGGGGTTCCAGTGAATAACAATTTTTGTTTCAGGAGACAATCCTTCTAGCTGCTTAGGCTTCTTAAACATTTGATGACACTGGGTCTTGTGCTCCCTTTCCTCTCTGGAGATTAAAAACTGTAGCCGACATTTGGAAAACTGGTGAAAACTCTTTTCCCAGTGCCCTCGATGATGACGTCTGTATGCTGTTGCAGTTTTTAAAATTTTGAGACAAAACGGGCAAAGTAAATTCTTGGTGTTACCATGGTATGCTCTGAAATGTGCATCCACATCTGCAAAAAATGATGATCTGTAACTGCAAACCTGGCATACATAGGGCATTTCACCAGGCTTATGATTGTCTTTCATGTGCTCTAAGAGAACCTGATCTGTCTCAAAGGACAACTCACAGATGTGACAGATTGCGGAGGGCTCCTGGGCCGTGTGGACACTTTCAATGTGACACTGCAGCTGGAAGGGAGTAGGAAACTGGCGGAGGCAGTGCTGGCAGGTGGTGTGGGTTTTCCAGCTGTCACCTCTCTGCCTCTCAAGTTCCAAATGGTGCTTCATGTGATTCATAAACTTGACATTTTTTAGAACTTTCAAGCAGCTGAGGCATTTAAACGCCGTGTGGGTCTTCGGTTCTGGCTGCCCAACTCCTCCATGCTCGCCATAGTAGAAGTCGCGAAGTAACACAATCAGATTTCCTTCTGTGGGATCACCAATTTTGTTTGGACTTGCCAAACTTGGAAAATCAGTTTTTGTCCGTCCACTTTCCCCTAAAGGTCTTACAGGCTTGCAATGAACACTGTCGTTTGGAAAAGGTGTTGGACAAGGTTCTCCATTCTGAACATGGCTTAGTGAGGTATGGACACGGTCTGGTGTGCTTTGCTGAGTGGTCTCTGTATGAAAAAAACCTGATGGGGAAAAACCTAAAGACTGTTCCCCTACAATGCCATCACTGAGTTTAGGCCTTCTGGGATTTCTGCGATTTGTTTCACAAGGGGAAACTCGCTTTGATACATGAGGACTTTTATTCATATCTCCTGCAGAAACTGCTGTTTCTACTGAATGCTGCAATGAACTTGTGAAGGTAATCAAAGAAGAACATAACTCCTTCGAAAAGCCATCAGGCACTATTTGTGGTGAAATACTTTTATAATCAGCTTGAGACGGAGGTTCAATAATAATAGGACTACCTGTTGATCTTGAGTCAGAGTCAGACACTGGCAAGACAGTCTTTGCTTCTGATGTAGGAGTCACATGACTAACAGGCTGTAATCTGTGAGCGTTACCTTTCCTGAAGTGACCATACCTTTTTCTCCTTGAATAAGAACCTGGGGTATCTCTGTTCAGTATGTTTGAAACGACTGGTTTTGAAGCTGAGCTCATCCCAACAAAGATCACGTCAGCATCTTCATTTACATGTTCCGCTCCAACCAAGATCACTTCATCATCATCATCATCATCTACTTGTTTCGTCTCTCCCTCCCTTTTCCGTACTTCTGGCTCTTGTTCTTCTTCACATAACATACATGGGAGTTCCATATTTTTAATACTTTTTTATTCTTAGAGCGTGCGGCCACAAGTCCCAGTGCTTCCTTTATACAAACTGCCACCTAAGTGTAAACATACTACAGATTAGTTAAGTACAGAAAAATGGGCTATTTGATTATCTACAAAACTCTAGAGTACTTATACACACCCTTTTCTTACAGACAAAGACACTGAGTGTCAACCAGACTCAGTGACAGCTGAAAAAACTATGACTACAAGTCTACATGGCTCTAGAATCATAGCTTTGTCGCATGTTCACTTTAACCTCTTCTATTTAAAAAAAATAAAGAGGAAAAAATAAACCCACTACTGATCATTAGGTGAAATCACATGTAATGGAGAGTATTTTTACAAAAGCACTGTTCTACAGCGTTTAGAAGCACGGACTTTGGAGTCAAAGGAGATTAACTTGGAATTCTAACAACCACACACCAGTTGCGTCTTCTTGGGCAAATTTGTAACTTTTAAATGTATTTCTGTATCTTAAAGACAAACATGCTTATTTCTTAGACTTAAGTTTAACAGCTTTTTTAAAAGGCATCAGCTATTCAATGGCACCTTGTTTTGTAGTAAAAATGGAAGAAAATGTATCTTAAATGCACATTACAACCGATCCACAAATTCTAATTTCATAAATGTTAACAAACAAAATAGGTAGCAAATTCAAAGCATAATCTGTCTATACCTAGTTAACAAACAGCATAATTCAATGTCAATCACTTAACACAGGCCTAGGAAAAGGAGAATGTGCTCTCTTTGATAATCTCACCCCAATTCCACACTGATATATCCTAAATTTCTCCTCTAATCCTGGCTAAACTTCAATCCAACAATGCTTCACTCTTTATGCCACATGTCTCTTCCCCACATAGCAGGCAAAGTGATGCCAGTCTTTCTCTCATACCAATATCAGACAGAGACATCACTCACACACACACACACACACACACACACAACTGATATCCCTCATGAATACAGGTGAAAGAGCCCTCAATAAAATACTGGCAAACAAAATTCAACAGCATATAAAAAAGACTGTACTCCATGATCACATGCGATTTAGGGAGGTATGCAAAGTTGGTTCATTATAGGAAAGCCAATCAACATTATGCCATTTTAAAACAATAAAAGAAATAACACATCTGCCTGAAGAAAAAGCATTTCCTTGAATCTAGCACCTTTCATAACCAGGATTAAAAGAACACTTAATATTTAAGAACAGAAGAGAACTTTCTCAATCAAAGGGCACCTGTAAAAAGACCCATAGCTAACATCATACTTAAGAATGAAAAACTGAAAGCTTTCCCTCTAAGACTGGGAACAACACAAGGAAGTCTATTACACACTTTGGCTCAACATTATACTGGCAGTTTTACAACCAGAGCAATCAGGAAACAAAAGAGAATTGTTGCTCTAGTTTAAAAATATAAAAACACACAATGAAAAAACAAAAAACAGCCTTCAGAATGGAAAGGAGAAACCAAAGTATATTGGAGATAACATACTTTTGTATATAGAAAATCTTGAAGAAAACACAAGTATTAGAATTAATATAAAGCTTGCAGAATAGAAGAGAAATATTTTAAAATCAACCACATTTTACACTGTAGCAACAAATGTTGTTGAGTGAATACTGGAATCTACACTAGCATTCAAAAGAATACTTAGGAAGTCAGAAAGAGGAAGACAATATATTCTTTTGAATGGCTGAGTAATACTCCATTGTGTATATGTACCACAGCTTTCTGATCCATTTATCTGTTGGTGGACATCTAGGTTGTTCCATGTCCTGGCTATTATAAACAGTGCTGCGGTGAACACCAGGGTACATGTGTCTCTTTCAATTCTGGTGTCCTCAGTGTGTATGCCCAGCGGTGGGATTGCTGGGTCATATGGCAGTTCTATTTGCCATTTTTTAAGGAATCTCCACACTGTTCTCCATAGTGGCTGCACTAGATTGCATTCCCACCAACAGTGTAAGAGGGTTCCCTTTTCTCCACACCCTCTCCAGCATTTATTGCTTGCAGACTTTATAGGAATCAATTCTAATGAGATGGATGAAAATGGAGCCGATTATACACAGTGAAGTAAGCCAGAAAGAAAAACACCAATACAGTATACTAACACATATATACGGAATTTAGAAAGATGGTAATGATAACCCTGAATGAGAGACAGCAGAAGAGACACAGATGTATAGAACAGATTTTTGGACTCTGAGGGAGCGGGAGAGGGTGGGATAATTTGGGAGAATAGCACTGAAACATGTACACTATCATGTAAGGTAGTCGCCAGTCTATGTTCGATGCAGGATACAGGATGCTTGGGGCTGGTGCACAGGGATGATCCAGAGAGATGATATGGGGTGGGAGGTGGGAGGGGGGTCAGGATAGGGAACTTATGTACACCTGTGGCGGATTCATGTCAATGTATGGCAAAACCAGCACAGTGTTGTAAAATAAAAAAAAGTAAAAATAAAAATAATAAAAAGGAGAGAAAGACAAATATCATATGGTATCACTTACATGGACTCTAAAATATGACACAAATGAACTTATCTATGAAACAGAAACAGACTCACAGACATATAGAGCACAGTATGTGATTCCCAAGAGGGGAAAGTTGGGGTAGGCACAGATTGGGAGCTGGTGATTAGCAGATGCAAACTATAATATATACAATAGAGAAATAAGAGTGTACTGTATAGCACAAGGAACTATATTCATACTTTGTGATAAACAATCATGGAACAGGGTATGAAAAAAATTGTATGTGCATATGTGTGTGTTTACATATGAAGGAAAGGAAAGGACAACTGTTGTTAAGCACGTACAGAAACTGGATCCTTGTGTGTTATAGATAGATTTTAAAATGGTGCAACTGCTACAGAAAACAGTTTAAAGGCTCCTCGAAAAACTAAAAAACTAGACCTGATACATGATTCAGCAATTCCACTTCAGGATATAAAATCAAAAGAAGTTAACATGGGGTCTTGGGATATCTGCAGAGCCGTGCTCACAGCAGCACGAAGCACAACAACTAAGAGGTGGAAGCATCGAAATGGCCATCAAATGTGATATATACACACAATGAAATATTATTTAGCCATATAGAGAAAATTCTGTGACATGCTACAACATGCATGATCATTTCAGACATCAAGCCAAATGCAATAAGCCAGTCGTACAAAAAGACAAATACTGTAAGTTTCTACTTGCATGAAATAGCTAACACAGTCAAGCAATAGAAAGGAAACAAACAAACGAAAAAAAACGATGGAGTCCATGGTCTAGGTCAACGGGCAAGAAAAGAGGAGTTGCTGTTTAATGGGACAGGTGATGGGTACAGAGTTTCGATTTTGCAAGCTGTAAAGATGTAGAGATCTGTTTCATAACAATGTGATAAGGAATTCCCTGGTAGTTCAGAGGTTAGGACTCCACAGTGTCCTATCAGGGGCCTGGGTATGATCCTCAACCAGGGAACTGTCACTCAAGCTGCACAACACAGCTAAAACAATGACAACAACAACAAATCAACACTGTGACTATGTGTGTGTATATGTCTTAGTCACTCAGTTGTGCCCAACTTTGCATCCCCATGGACTAAAGCTCACCACGTTCCCTTCTCCATCAGATTTGCAGTGGGTTGTCATTTCTTTCTCCAAAAGGCTGATGAAAGTGTGCAAAATACTTAGCATGCAAAAATGGTTAAAATGGTAAAAATTTAAGTTAGATGTTTTCTACAACAATTAAAAACAGAAAAGCATTTAACAACCAGGAAAATAATTTGAATAGACATTTCCGACTCTTTGCAACCCCATGGACTGTAGCCTACCAGGCTCCTCCGTTCATGGGATTTTCCAGGCAAGAGTGCTGCAGTGGATTACCATTTCCTTCTCAAGGCGATCTTCCCCACCCAGGAATTGATGCCAGGTCTCCTACCTTGCAGGCAGACACTTTCTCTTCTGAGCCACCAGGGAAGCCCCGAGCAAAATGTCAATCAGTCTCACTGAGATACTACTTCACACCCATACTACTTCACACCCAATGAAAAGGACGAATAATAACAAGTGCTGCAGAGGATGTGGAGAAAAGGAATCTTCATGATATTGTTGAGGTAATTGCTGTAAAATGGCACAACCACTCTTGCAAAAGTGGTTGGACAGTACCTCAAAAATTAAATGTAGAGTAGAGATATGATCCAGGAATTTCCCTCTTTTGTATATATGCACCAACACTGAAAATGTTCAGTCCATGCAAAATCAGTGTTCACAGCAACATTACTCGCAATAGCCACAAAGAGTACATCATCCACGTATTATCCATTCATTGACGAATGGATAAACAAACTGTGGTATATGCTCAAAATGGACTGCACGGAAGCCATTTACCATATTCATATACCATATTCAGCCATAAAAATAAAACAAAAACAGTCACTGCTATACAAGCATGAACACGATGAATCTTGAAAGTACACCAACGAGGGGACTTTCCTGGAGATCCAGGGTTTAAGACTCTCCACAGGGGCCATCCCTGGGCTGGGAACGAAGATCCCACATGCCACATAGCTAAATAAATAAATATTTAAAAAGAAAATATGACATCTGAATAAAGCCGGACACAAAGGTCACATATTGTATGTGGGAGAACTGTAGGTGGAAGACAAGCATGAAAGAGAAGCGCTCTGTAATCCAAGTGAAACATTTTTTTTCAGGGAGGAGGAAATGAACCACTCTGGTAAAGGCTGCCAATAAATTAAATAAAATAACAACTAAAAATTGACCCCTGAGTTAAACATTTGAAATTCACTAGTGGCCTTGACAAGAGTGGCTTTATAGGAAAATGAGAGAACTCGAGATAACAAAGTTTAGGAACAACTCTGCAGAGGTCTATAATAAGTAAATATGAAATAAAAGCAGCAGAAGCAGGAGGTGTCACCAAAAGATGGATTTTTAACGACAGGTCACATTATGGTCAGTCTGTTTGCTGATGGGAACCATCCAGAGAAACAGAAACCTTAATCCAGGAGGACAAAGAGGAGACTTGCTAGAATATCAAGAAATGAGTAGGTCTAGAAATGAGCAGATCTAGAATTGAGTACATCAAACCACAAGAGCACACAAGCTGGAGAAGGCAATGGAAACCCACACCAGTACTCTTGCCTGGAATATCCCACAGACGGAGGAGCCCGGTAGGCCGCAGTCAATGGGGTTTCGAAGGGTTGGACACGACTGGGCGACTTCACTCTCATGCACTGGAGAAGGAAATGGCAACCCACTCCAGCGTTCTCGCCTGGAGAATCCAAGAAAAGGGGGAGCCTTGTGGGTGGCTGTCCATGAGACTGCAGAGTCAGACTCGACTGAAGCGGCTTAGCAGCAGTAGCAGCACACAAGAAGGGTACACAAGCCACATAATTGGCTCACATTGACAGAGCTGAGATCATGTGAAAAAAAGGCTGGCATAGTGGATTAATGGGTATGGTAACCAGCCTTCAAGCGAATTCAATCTCCTGCTATTCCCACCCCTGTGTAGTTCTCTCTCAATCTATCACAGGGTAGACCTGTGAGACTAAGCAAATACACAAGTAAGATGTGTAACATCTGAAACAAACTCTGCACTTTATCATGGGTGCAAGCGCTTTCCTGAATCACTCATTCTGAGTAAAGACAGCAGCCTCCACAAGAGAAGCCCCTTGGAGATGCCCACAGAAGGAGGAACTGAGGCTTCAAGAGTACAGACAAGTGAGAGAGCTAAGAT
Source organism: Ovis canadensis (assembly GCF_042477335.2). Lineage (NCBI taxonomy): Eukaryota > Metazoa > Chordata > Mammalia > Artiodactyla > Bovidae > Ovis > Ovis canadensis. Next base: position 14,974,758 of record NC_091271.1, read on the forward strand.
TCAACAAGCTAAGTCTTCAGAGGTTGCCAAGCCAGACAAAAGCTTGACTACTACCTTAGGAGAGATCCTAGGCCAAGAGATAACAAGTGGTAAGTTCTTTCAAACTATTCCATTTTGAGATCATATGTACAACACAAACATTTCAAGTTCTAATACCATTCACATCATACTTACACACAGAACAGTTCTCCTATAAATATAGCAAAAATCAACACACACACACACGCACACACACACACACTCACCAATCCAAAGCACCGAAACACAGGAGTTGCCTGGCAGTCAAGTGGTTTGGTTAGGCCTCAGCCCTCTCACTGCCAGGATCCTGTGTTCGATCCCTGGCTGGGGAACTAATATCCTATGAAGCCACATGTTGTGACCAAAACAAAACATGCTCTGAAGTTCAAAGCTGTACCAGCAAGATAAGTATACAACACAGCTGTAGGCACAAGTGGCTGGGCATAGAGCTTCCTATGATCTTGTTTACTCGCATGAAATGAACTCAGATGGTGCCTCACCCCCATCCAGTGGAGTTCACTTACTTAATGAAGAAAAGCCCTTAAGGGCACAGAAATGAGCAAGTAATCTCACGTGAACATGTTAAATCACAGGATATTTTCTCTGAATGAACCACTGGATTCATTCATTCATTTGGCCATGCTGTTTGGCTTGTGGGGTCCCAGTTCCCTGACCAGAGATTGAATCCAGACCACTGCAGTGAAAGCCCAAAATCCTAATCACCAGGCCACCAGGGAACCCCCACACCTGCATTGCTTTGCTTTCCTAGCTAAAACCTTAGGATATGTGCATTGCCCCATTTTAGCCTCACCAAGTGGTACGAGTCAGCTCTACACAGCTTAAGACCCATGGTGCTCTTACTTTTTTTCTTTCAAGAAGGCAGGGGAAAGCAAGCCACCCTGCCTGTTTGTAAGCTTGCCACTCAGAAAGCTGCAAACCTGAAACCATGATGGCCCTGAAGTCAGCACCTGCAATCAGGGTCAGGTAATCCCCAATCAGGAATACTCTCTCTCAACAGCAACGTGTCAGCCGACGAATGAAAGGAGAAAAACACAAAGTAAGAAAGCCACAACTTTGTCCCTTGTTGTAAAGATGTCTGTCACCTTACCTCAGGGGCCCACTGAAATCCTGAGCGCTTGAGACCTCCCAGGCAGCACACGGTCACATCCTGGGGACAAGCACAGGAAAAGGCCAGGGTGAGTCCCCTGTTCTGGGAACATTCTATCCCCCCAGGCCCTACCTGGTCCTACCCTATGGATGCTGACCAGGCGTCTCACACTCAACCAGACCAAGTGATTGAACTCCTTTGCCCTGAGCTTCTTCCTCCCACCTCCCTTCTCTCAGTAACAAATAAACAAATACCTCATCTGCCAACTTCCCGAACCAAAGGCCTGAATCTCGGGGCCCCCAGGGACGGGGCAGCCCTGGAGTCTGAGGAGAGGCCGAGGAAACAGGAAAACGACTAAAGCACCAGGGCAGTGAAGAGGCTGCTAGATAGATGTTTTTTTGTTTTTTGTTTTTGTTTTTTGTGGGTTTTTTTTTTTTTTTTCTGCTCCTGCCTGACTGTGCCTGGGTACAGAACCGGGTTGGGCCGTGAAGATTTGTGCATCTGTGTTTAAATACATTAGGTTGCACAGGAGAGCTGGGGGTGGTGCCAGGGGCCAAGGGCCTAAGAGGCCCTTTCCGCGAGCTGGCTTATCCCGACCCTGGGCAGGAAAGCTGCTGGAGAGCAGAGCCCGCCCAGACTAGAGAGGGGAGAGGGCGAAAGGAGCCTGAAGCCTGTGGATCCTGCCAGAAACTCTCACCGCCCTCACCAGCCGCCCCTCCGAGCAAGGCCTCCTGCGAGTGGGGACCCGAGAAACCCTCCCTTTAGCCATCAGGCACTGCTTTGGCTGAACCACGCTCCAGTCCTTACCGGTCCCCATTGAGGGAGGGGACAGAACTGCCTGCAACTCACTTGCCCTAGGCAGTTCCAAGATTAACCCTGAGCAGTCGAGCCTGAGGGGATGAGGCCTCCTCAGGTCTGGGGCGCCGCCTCAGCTCCCCCTACAGGCCTGCGGGCTGCCTCCGATGATTGGCTGCCAGGGGTCGGCGCCTGCAATCTGATTGGCCGCGAGGCCGAGTTGGGCGCATGCGCGCGCGATGAGCCCTCCCCCCACCCCCTCACCCCGTAAAAGCACCCACTGTGGGCGTGGTCAGGCTGAATCTGAATCTCAAGGATCTTGGGTCAAGATTGCTCAGCTCACCAAACGCGAAGAAAGAAAAAACCGATGGCACAGTCGCCAGGGCTCAGGGCTGAGAACGGCCTCCGAGTCTACCAGGGGAGTCCAGTGATAGTGTCCGGCACTCACAGCCCTCAGGGGTGACCTCCCTTAAGCCAGTTCTTTGCTTAAGTAACTTGACCTTACAGTGGATCTTGGCGCCCCTCCTCTTGGGATTACATTTCAATCAAGGCAGGGCAGCCTGTCCCTGTTTTTGCACTGTCTATTGTGAGCTGAGAATGAGCTTTACTTTTTCTTCTTCTTCTTCTTCTTTTAAATTTTAGAGCCTTACACTTTTAATGGCTGAGGAAAACGGAAAAGAATTTTATTTTCTGACGTGAAAATTGTGTGTAATTCAGTTTTCGGAGTCCTTAAGGTGGAACAGGGACTTGCCAGCTTCTTTGGTTATCCTCTATGCCTGAAAACTTAATTAATCGCCAATGATCATATTCACAAAGCCTAACATATTTCTTTTTTGGCCCTTTACAGAGTGTTATTTAAATGCCCTGTTCTGCTGGAAGTCTCCTAGTAGTCATATGGGAGATTAAAGTTTTGGTTTTGTTACAATATTTTCTTCTCCATTATATTCACTTTTCATTCTTTACTAATTTCATTCCTTCATATCACTATAAGTTTCCTTTAATGGAAGCAATGAAATAACATCAAAGAAAATACCTCTGTTGGTAGTTTTAACAGGTAACATGTTAGGAGGTATATGCTCAACTAAAAATATGTTGTAGTATACAGTAAATACCACTTTAAGTGGCTTCAGAACTTGTATCTGGTTTCAAGTCACTAGGAAGGTTTGTTGAACATCCAATATTCTAACCTCCAGCTATTCTCAACTTCAAAAAGATACGACTTTTTCAATAATTTGTTATCTCAAGTTTAAACTCCGTTTTAGCCACATATATGAACATGCTTTCTAGGTCACATGATTGGATCTGACCTATTGCCAAAAAGTGAAAATTTTGGAATACCTTTCTCAAAAGAGAGATGTTGTTTTCTTCTTCCAGAAAGACTGGTAGTGCAGCCGATCTTTGAACAGTTTGTCGGTTTTTGTTAACTCCATAAAGATTAAGCTGTCGAATTAAACTCTTCATGCTCTTGGTTTCAAATTTTCTGAAAGGCTCCTTTCTTTCCAAGACTTCTTTCCTGAAGAGTTCTTCATTGATCACTCTACATGTGCCTGTCTCATCCCACCAAATAGATTCAAACTGATCACTTTCCACTATATTCCAAAGTTTTTGTGGAAATGTGAGTGAAAGAAAATCATTCACATCATCTGTTTCAGAGACAGAATATGTGTAGTGTGGCCTTTTGATCACCAGATCCTCAGACAAAGCCTGAAAAGCATATTCTTCAATCTTAGATCTCAAAACTGAGTCCCCAGTTGTATAATCACACCAGTAAGATCTAATGGAGGTTTCTGAACCAGTGGACTCACCTTTAGGAGGTCCATCTTGAATTTCTGAAGAAATATGTGCCATCTCAGGGAAATCTTTCTTCACATAATGTTCTCATTTGTCTGCTTTTACACAATGCAACTTCAAATGATGTTTGGCTGGCCTACAGAGAGAAACTCTCTGGACAATCACAGAGGTCCTCCCAGTCAAACAGCTGTGACATCACAAAATCACTGGTCTCCTAGCAATCGAAGGTTAGTTGTGACATGACCAAGTCACTGGTCTCCTAGCAACTGAAGGGTAATGTTCAACCAAGTGTTTACTTCACCATCAACTTAAAATACAGACTGCTGGCAGAAATACTAACCAAAACCATGAAGCATGCTAAATCTCATTAGGAAAGTTGGCCTTTTTTTTGGGGGGGTGGGGGGGTTCCTGTGTTTGGGATGGTCTTTCTCTTTCTGGCAGTTTGTGGTTCCTCTTTATTGTGGAGGTTCCTCCCTGTGGCTGGGGTTTGACGAGTGGCTTGTCAGGTTTCCTGGTTAGGGAAGCTTGTGTCAGTGTTCCGGTGGGTGGAGCTGCATCTCTTCTCTCTGGAGGGCAATGAAGTGTCCAGTAGTGAAGTTTGAGATGTCTATGGGTTTGGTGTTTGGGCAACCTGTATATTGAAGCTCTGGGCTCTGTTCCTGTGATGCTGGAGACTTTGCATGGTATGTCTTCCTCTGGAACTTGTTGGCTCTTGGTGGTGCTTGGTTTCAATATAGGTATGGAGCTTTTTGGAAGATTTCTTATTTTTTAATAAATTTATTATTTTAATTGTAGGTTAATTACTTTACATTATTGTAATGATTTTGCCATACATTAACATATGTCCGCCACAGGTGTACACATGTTCCCTTTCCTGAACCCTTTCCCTTCTGCCAACCCGTACCATCCCTCTGGGTCGTCCCAGTGCACTAGCCCCAAGCATCCAGTATCATGCATTCAACCTGGCCTGGTGACCCATTTCATATATGATATTATACATGTTTCAATGCCATTCTCCCAAATCATCCCACCCTCTCACTCTCCCACAGAGTGCAAAAGACTGTTCTATACATCTGTGTCTCTTTTGCTGTCTCGCATACAGGGTTATCGAAAACTCACATCAATAAATCCACTTTATTTCTGAAATAAAAGTGATTTATCATCCTTCTATGCACACATTCGTAATATTCAGTACTGTTACCCTAGCAGACTTGGTCTACTTGCTTCTGTGCAAACAACTTTATGAATTGACTGTGGGTTTAGTCGGGGGGGGGGGGGGGGGGGCGGGGCGGGGCGGGAAGTGCTTATTGTCGGACCAAGCAAGGTGTCTTAGCAGCTGGTGCTTCAAAGGCACAAATCCCCAAATACTTTCAGGGGAAATATTTTAATGGCTGAGTGAGGGTGGAACATGGGTTCTGTGATCAATATTGGGACATTCTACTAATGGCCTATTAGTGAGGATACTGGGAGTTCACATCATTGACCGTCTAGTTCCAACTATGCACTTACATTTCAGCCTGGTTTGGGCTTTAGCATCTCTAAAATTGTTCACAGGATATTGCTCAGAATGTCAGCGATGGTCCTTGCTGCTGCTGCTGCTAATTCGCTTCAGTCGTGTCCGACTCTGTGCGACCCCAAAGATGGCAGCCCACCAGGCTCCCCCATCCCTGGGATTCTCCAGGCAAAACACTGGAGTGGGTTGCCATTTCCTTCTCCACACTGGCCCTTGAGGAGGGACTAAAGACCCTTCAGTTTGATTAGTGGCTAAATCATTATTATTGTCTATCACTTGATTGTTTTCCTTAGTTTCTGTATTTTCTAGCTTCTCTAATTAAAATTCCTTTTGAACATGAGGAGGTCTACAATCTCCTACCTCTCTCTCTCGATTTCCATGCTTTTCAATCTTAAGAAGGGACTGCTTAGTACAATAAAGGAAAACAAGTCTTGGACTTAGAGCTTGATCATAAATATGACAGAAAATCTCAGTGCAGGTTCCGTTTCTTTTTCAGGTTTCCCAGCTCTTGGAGTGATTGAGTCAGCAACAACTTTGGCTCTTTCCTGTTGAGATGGAGCATGGAGTTGGAAATAATTCTAAAATCTAGGCTTGCTATCAACAGTTTATGATATGAAAATGTGTCTCTCTTTATATATATATATATATTATATATATGTCTATGTCAGTATTTTGTCATTAAACTGGACAAACATTTGAAAATTGGTCTTTATTTATGAAAAGGAGAGAGGTGAGTGATATAAAAGAGTCCTCATATGTTACATGCAGCCAAGGAAACATATTTTGAAGTATTTCAACTTACATAATATTCAACAATCGAGTAGAATTTGAATCATTCTACATTTGGGTTTTATTTTTTCCCATTTCTGTTACACCTAACATGAATTAAAAGCCATTGCACTTTTTTTCATACACACACTCATGCATAGACAGGTGTATATATGTATATATGTCAAAATATAATTTTAGGCAACTTTATTTAGGTGACCACACTCATTGCTAGCTCCCCAGATCTTAATAAACTGTTTGGGAAGCCCTACATTACTTAATATCTTTCTGGCTGAAACATTCATCTCATTGCTGAAAATCTCTCCTTTCATCTAGCTCATTTTCCACTATTCTTTCTGTAATGAGTTAGGGCTCATACTTATGAGGGCACCTTGAACCCAGAACATTGCAACTCAAGCTTACTTAGTGATATTGTTCCAAACATGCTGTTGTTTTCCTCACGTTGGACCCAATTTGACTTGATTTATTTCTAATATAAATTTGTTTATTTTCATAGTAGTCTAATTGCTTTACAATATTGTATTGGTTTTGCCATACATTAACATGGATCTGCCACGGGTGTACAGGTGTTCCCTATCCTGAAAAGCCCTGCTACCTCCCTCCTCAAACCATTCCTCATGGTTACCCCTGTGCACCAGCCCCGAGGATCCTGTATCACGCGTCGAACTGGTCTGGCGATTCGTTTGACAAATAATATTACACATGTTTCAATGCCATTATCCCAAATCATCCCACCCTCGCCCTCTCTCACAGAGTCCAAAAGACTGTTCTATACATCTGTGTTTATTTTGCTGTCTCACGTACAGGTTTATCATGACCATATTTCTAAATTCCACACATATGCGCTCGTTTACTCTATTGGTATCTTTCTTTCTGGCTAACTTCACTGCGTATAATAGGCTTCAATTTCATCCACCTCACTAGAACGGACTGAAATGTATTCTTGTTAGTGGCTGAGTAATACTCCATCACGTATATGTACCACAGCTTTCTTATCCATTAGTCTACTGATGGACATCTAGGTTGCATCCACGCCTTGGCTATTAGAAACAGTGCTGTGATGAACAATGGGGTACACGTGTCTCTTTCAATTCTGGTGTCCTTGGTGTGTATGGCCAGCGGTGGGATTACTGCATCATATGACAGTCCTATTTACAGTTTGTTTGTTTGTTTGTTTAAGGAATCTTCACAGTGTTCTCCATAGTGGCTTACCAGTTTGCAATTCCACTAACAGTTTCAGAGCATTCCCTTGTCTCCACACCATCCCCAGCATTTATTGCTTGTAGACTTTTGGATAGCAGTCATTCTGACTGGCGTGAAATGGTACCTCATTATCGTTTTGATTAGCATTTTTCTGATAGTGAGTGATGTTGAGAATCTTTTCATGTGTTTGTTAGCCATGCGTATGTCGTCTTTGGAGAAATGTTTGTTTACTCCTTTCGCCTATTTTATCATGGGGTCGTTTATTTTCCTGGAATTGAGGTTCAGGAGTTGTTCGTATATTTTTGAGCTAAATTCTTTGTCAGTTGCTTCAGTTCAGTTCAGTTCAGTTCAGTCGTGTGTGACTTTTTGAACCCCCATAAATTGCAGCACACCAGGACTCCCTGTCCATCACCAGCTCCCTGAGCTCACGCAAACTCACATCCATTGAGTCAGTGATGCCATCCAGCCATCTCATCCTCTGTCGTCCCCTACTCCTGCCTCCAATCCCTCCAAGCTTCAGAGTTTTCCAGTGAGTCACCTCTTCATATGAGGTGACCAAAGTACTGGAGTTTCAGCTTTAGCATCATTTCTTCCAAAGAACACCCAGGAATGATCTTCTTTAGAATGGCCTGGCTGGACCTCCTTGCAGTCCAAGGGACTCTCAAGAGTCTTTTCCAACACTACAGTTCAAAAGCATCAATTCTGTAGTGCTCAGCTTTCTTCATAGTGCAACTCTCATATCCTAACAAGACTACTGGAAAATCCATAGTCTTGACTAGATGGAACTTTGTTGGCAAAATAATGTCTCTGCTTTTGAATATGCTATCTAGGATGGTCATAACTTTCCTGTCATAGGGCAAGCGTCTTTTAATTTCATGGCTGCAGTCACCATCTGCAGGGATTTTGGAGCCCCCCAAAATAAAATCTGACACTGTTTCCCCATCTATTTCCCATGAAGTCATGCGACCAGATGCCATGATCTTAGTTTTCTGGAATTTTGAGCTTTCAGGCAACATTTTCACTCTCCTCATTCAATTCATCAAGAAGCTTTTTAGTTCCTCTTCACTTTCTGCCGTAAGGGTGGTGTCATCTGCATATCTCAGGTGATTGTTATTTCTCCTGGCAGTCTTTATTCCAGCTTGTGCTTCTTCCAGCCCAGTATTTCTCGTGATATACTCTGCATATAAATTAAACAAGCAGAGTGACAATACATAGCCGTGACGGACTTGTTTTCCTATTTATAACCAGTCTGTAGTTCCATGTCCTGTTCGAACTGCTGCTTCCTGACCTGCATATAGGTTTCTCAAGAGGCAGGTCAGGTGGTCTGGTATCCCCGTCGTTTTCGGAATTTTCCACAGTATTTGTGATCCACACAGTCAAAGAATTTGGCATAGTCAATCAGGCAGAAATAGATGTTATTCTGGAACTCTCTTGCTTTGTCAATGATCCAGCTAATGTTGGCATTTTGATCTCTGGTGCCTCAGCCTTTTGTAAAACCAGCTCGAACATCAGGAAGTTCATGGTTCATGTATTACTGAAGCCTGGCTTGGGGAATTTTGAGCAGTACTTTACTAGCGTGTGAGATGGATGCAATTGTGCCGTGATTTGAGCATTCTTTGGCTCTGCCTTTCTTTGGGATTGGAATGAAAACTGACCTTTTCCAGCCCTTTAGCCACTGGTGAGTTTTCCAAATGTGCTGCCATATTGAGTGACGCACTTTCACAACATCACTAAAAGGGGGCAAAATCCCTAAACAGACGTTTCTTTAAAGAAAACATACAGATGGCTAACAAACACATGAAATATGCTTAATATCATTCATCATTAGAGAAACAAAAATTAAAATTGAATGTGTCGTCATATCACACGGTTCAGAGTGGCCATCACCAGAAATTCTACAAGCACGAAATCCTGGGGAGGCTGTGGAGAAAAGCTAACCCTAATCCACTGCTAGTGGTAACACAAACTGGTACAACCTCTATGCAGAACAGTTTGGTGATTCCTTGAGAAACTTGGACTAGAACTGGCATACGACTGAACAACTCCCCTTCTTGGCGTATACCCAGAGGGGATTAAAATCATAAGAGACACATGTGCCCCAAAGTTTTTTACAATTCTCTTTCCGAAAGCTATGACATGCACGTAATCCAGATGCACATCAGCAGATGAAAATATAAGGAAGTTGTGCTATATATTCAAATAGAATATTACTTAGCTACAGAAAAACATATATTTGTGTCACTTTTAGTGGGGCAGTTCAACCTGTAGCCTATTATTCAGAGTAAAAACAAAAAAAGTTAGAAAGAGAAAGGCAAATATTGTTTATTAATGGGTATAAAAGGGATTTAGGCAGACAGTAACAATGATTCTGCATGAAGGCTAGTAAAAAGATCCACATATAAAGAACAGACTCTGAGACTCAATGGGAGAGTTCAAGGATGGGATGATTTGAGAAAATAGCATTGAAACAGGTACATTACCATACATAAAAGAGATGACCAGTGCAAGTTCAGTGCATGAAAGATGCATCCAACTCTTGTGCTGTGGACGAACCCAGAAGCATGCGGTAACAAGAGATGTTTGAGTTGTGTTCAGGATAGGGGGACACATGTATCCATGCGGCTGATTCATGTTGATGTGTATGTCAAAAACCATCACAGTAATACACAGTAATTCTATTCCAATTAAAATAAATCATTTTTTAAAAGAAATATGAAGAAATACAAAAAGAATGCATTCAGAAATAGCAGGGACATGCTCCAGAATACAACCTCAACAGTTGTTTCATATCTATTCAAGAAAGAGGGCTTAGGAGGGGCAGAACATGTGTGCTGGTATAAAAGCTGAAAGTCGAAGAAGATAAGCTTGAGATTGCAACTATGCAGTTGCAGCATGACCTCAGTATCATAGTCTAAATAGTGAAAGACCCATACGGCAGAATGCAAGCTTAGTAGATCGGCATGACTACTGTGGAGCGTAGGTTGAGTTGGAGTTAAATGCATGCGCTTGAGCATCCTTTCAGGAGTGACGGTACGTATGTTTCAGAGTGAAGATAAAGAGATGCAGCAAAAGTGCTCTAAAATGGTGGACAAATACTTGTAAGAAGGAAGGTTCAGAGTGGAAGCTCAGTATTTGCTATAGACTTCGACTTAAGTTGAAGACAGTAGGGAAGACCACTCGATGATTCAGGTTTGACCTAAATCAGATCCCTTATGATGGTACAGTGGACATGAGAAAATATTTAAGGGATTAGGCATAATAGAGTGTTTGAAGAACTACATATGGAGGTTCATGACATTGTAGAGGAGGCAGTGATGAAGACCATCCCCAAGAAAATGAATGCAAAAAGGCAAAATGGTTGTCTGAGGAGGCCTTACAAATAACTGAGAAAGGAATAGAAACAAAAGGCAAAGGAGAAAAGGGAAGATATACCCATATGAATACAGTGTACCAAAGAATAGCAAAGAGCGATAAGAAAGCCTTCCTCGGTGATGAGTGCAAAAAATAGAGGAAAGCAACAGAATGGGAAAGACTAGAGATCTCTTGAAGAAAATTAGAGATACCAAGGGAACATTTCATGCAAAGGTGGACACAATAAAGGACAGAATTGTATGGACTGAACAGAAGCAGAAGATATTAAGAAGAGGTAGCAAAAATCTATACCGCAAAGATTGAAGAACTATGCAGAAAAGATCTCCATGATCCAGATAATCATCATGATCTAATCACTCACCTAGAGCCAAACATCCTGGAATGTGAGGTCAAGCGGGCCGCAAGAAGCATCAATAGAAACAAAGCTAGCGGAGATAGGGAACCCCACTTGAGTGATTTCAAGTCCTAATAGATAGTGCTATGAAAGTGCTGAACTCAATATGCAAGCAAATTTGGAAAACTCAGCAGTGGCTACAAGACTGGAAAAGATCAGTTGTTCCAGTATATGCATTTTAGAGCTTCTTCTCTGTAGTGGTGAAATGTGTTCCACACAGAGTTAGACAGGGCTGAAGCAATCCTGTGCAAATAGTTGCACGATTTTTTTTTTTAAACCTGTAGCAGCTTTTTTCCAATGAGAGTTAACTGTGAAAGTGGAGCAGCTGCTAGGCTTTGAGGGACGCAGGTGGTGTCAAACGGGAAGGGTGTAGGGACACAGACTGACTACACCACAGGAGTTATGGCCCTATTAGAGCCTTCTTTTTTTTTTTTTTTTTTTTTGAGCTCTTGTATCTGGTGATCAGAAGGCCTCTTTCGCCAGTCTTCTCCCTAGCTCCACCTATTCAGCCATTCAGAAGGCTTCCTTGCCTGGGATCTTTCTCTATCGTTCAATGGGTCAGCACATAGAGCGAATTTCCTGGCTGGGGTCCTCCTGTGTAAATCAGTGCATCTGACACTTAAAGGAGCATCCTGAGTGGGATTCTACTCTAGTATGGTGCATCAGGCACTTAAAGGAGGACCCTGGGTGGTGTCCTGCTCTGCATTTCAGTGTGTTCAGCATTTGATGGGTCAGCCTCACTATTGTAGTAACTGCTGATTCTAGCATGTGGGGAGAGAGAGGCTATGGTGATTGCTCCACCCCCGACATGTGACTCAGTGTTATTGCCTTGCTTTCATGGCTGCCTGGCTTTCCTCCACAGGCATACCCTACCACAGTGTCCTCCTTCAAACCCCCTCTCTCCATCTCTCCCCAGGAAACAGCAGCCCTCCCCATGAATTGCCGCATTGTCCCTAAACTGCAGCTGCCAGCCACAGGGCCTTTCAGGGGACGGATGTCCTTGTACGGGGTATGTACGGCTGCAGCAAGGACCCTCTGATTCTCATTGCACCCAGCTTTCCACAGATCAGCTGTTTCACTCTCAGCTTTAAATGTCTATTCTACAATTCAGACAATTGACCCAATGTGGGATTGGACCTCAGCTTCAGTTCCTTCCCCCACTCAGGGCAGATCCAGTCCTGCTAACACTCCTGATTTTTCCCCCAGTTCTTTCCCCCGACTGAGTTTTGCGTGGTTCTATATATTCTTTGCCACTTGTCAGGTACTCCTGTCTACTTTCCGGTAATGCTCTGATAACTCTTCTGTGTCTGAAGGTGTATGCCTGATGTATCCATGGAGAGATGTACTCCACATCCACTTATAGCTCCACCATCTTGTTCTCTCATCTCACGAGAGTTTTAGAGCACAGGGTCCACCGTGGTAGTAGGTGTGCTATAAAATGTGAGCTCAGATATACTCTTGAGGGCAAGCTCAGTGATTTTAGCACAGCTGATCTAAAGTGTGGATTTAGTGTTGGCCAGACATATGCTTCAAATGTTAAGAAAATTATGTATGGTGTGCCAATTCTAGAGCACAAGGTCAGTGTTTGTGTACCATTTCCTGTAGAATGCAAGTTCAGTTGTGGAAAGAGGTATGCTCTGCAATGCAACTGAGCAGTTTTAGACATCTTGTGGTAGAGTACATGCTCAATAGTGGCAGGAACTGTGCTCTAGTGTGCATTCAGCAGTGGCTGGACGCATGTTGCCAGTGCCAATGGGATGGCTTCAGACAGCCTGCTCTAAAGTGCAAGCACACTAGTGGCAGAACGTGTGCTCCGGATTGCGAGCTAAGCTGTTTCAGTACTTCCAGGCTAGAGCAGAGACGCAGTAGTGAGGCATGCAGGCTCCAAAGTGTCACACCCGCTCTAGAGCACAGTCTTAGTAGTGGTGGGGAGAATCCGCAAAAGCACCATCTCAGGAGATGAAGCACGTGTTCTTGAAAGCCAAGATTCAGGATGTGAAGCATGCCTGCTCTAGATCATGGGTCTGTATTAAGAGGGGTATGCCTAAAGTGTGTTTCACTGTTGAGAGGCATGCTGAAGAGCTAAGTTCAGCAGATGCAGCATGCCTGCTCTACATGTGCTTCAGAGTGTTGTCTCAGGAGTTGCAGTGCCCTTGCTCAAGAGTGCAGACTGCAGAGGGACATGTTCTCTTGAAAGCTGGGTTTTTATTTTTGGTTGCATATCCAGAGATCAAATTCAGAAAATGTGATATACCTGCTGTGCCACACAAGCTCAGTAGCGGGAAGACAAGCCCTCAACAGTGCAAGCGCAAGGGTTGTGGCATATGTGTATGGTGACGCACGATCAATTGAGGCAGGACATATGAAGTATACACCAGGTCTGTAGTGGTGGCACGTCATCCACAGATATACAGGTACACTACTCACAGCTTGCACAGTCTAGAGTGCTGGGTGACTAGCAGCAAAATGGCTGGTATAAAATGTCACTGGGGTAATTGTTGCACACACCTCGAGCAATACCTCAAGGAAGGTAATATAACACTTCAGAATTCTAGGTCACTAGTGGTCACACAGTTGATCTAGAATGACGGTTCACTCGTGGAGACGATATGTTTTTTAGAAAGCAGCCTCCTGGAGTAGGTGCTCCAGAGTGCAGGAAGAAGCATGGGGAAAATATGCAACAGAGGGCAAGCCAAGTCATTGGCAATTTTCAGCTGCAGAGTGTAGGCTCACAGGTTTAAGCACCCAGGCCATCGAGCAAGATTAGTAGTAGTGGAACTCATGCTCTGTAATGCAGGCTCAGCACTGATAAAGGAGTGTACCAGGGTGCAAAACCAGTAGCTAAAACATGAATATTTTGGGGCCTGGGCTTACAAGTGGCAAGACACAGGCTTCCGAGTCTGAAATTAGTAATGGCCACACATAGGCTCTAGACCACATGCTCACTAGCTGTGCCATGCATGCTTAGTGTAAGGACTCAGAAGTGACAAGTGTGCTGTAGTGCTAGGATTTATACTGCTGGGATGCATGATTCAGTGTGCAGTTGTGTAGTTCAGGCATTCTTACTCTACAGCACAGTCTCCGTAGTGTCAGAACATTGGCTCTTGAAGGCACACGCAGTCACGATGGAAGATATGCCTCTGAGTAAGCCTCAGAAGTGCAAAACCCATGATGAAATGCGCTCACTCTGTATTCATGAGATCTGTACCCCCAGCTGCACGTTCAGTTACTTTGGCATGTGTGCAACTAGAGCATGTTCTCAGCAGAGCCCGGATGCCTGCACTTGAGCTCTTGCTCAGGAGAGGCGTACCATGTCCTCCAGTGTTTAAACTTACTCTGTCTACAGGAGTGCTGGCTCAGTTGTGTCCTGAAGGAAACTTCAGAGTGCAAGTTCAGTAACTATTTAGGCACACCTGAACTAGAGTGCAGGTCGAGTAGTGGCCTGACTTACCTATAAAGCAACAAGCTAATGATTGTGATGTTCATGCTTCAGAGTGAAAGTTCAGCCGGTGATGAACTCTTGTTCTGGAAGGCAATTTCAGTAGTGCAGGGATGCAGAATCCAGAGGGTAATACACCAAAAGTGTATGTGAGTTTACAACAGGCATGTTTTAGGGACAGGCTCAGTAGTGGCAGCCATATCCTAAAGAACCCGGGTTTAGGAGTGATGGGATGTATGCTCTTCTGTGCAGTCTCAGTGACAGCAATGCACTTGTTCTGAAGCTTGTTAATACTCTCAATGGTGGCAGAAAGGGTGATCCAGATTGGAAACTAAGTAGTTCCTCTGAGCGTTCTCTAGATGGCGGCCTCAGTATTAACAAACGCGTATTCCAGAGGGCAAGCTCAGTGTTTGTAGCATGTGTGGTTTGACATAAGAGAAGGAAATGGCAATCTACCCAAACATTCTTGCCTGGAGAATCCCGTGGACAGAGGGGCGTCGTGGGCTACTGTCCATAGGTTCGCACGGAGTCGGATAAGACTAAAGCGACTTAGCATGCATGCATGCATTGGAGAAGGAAGTGGGAACGCACTCCAGTATTCTTGCCCCAAGAATGCCAGGGACAGGGGAGCCTGGTGGGCTGCTATCTATGCGGTCACACAGAGTCGGACACGACTGAAGTGACTTAGCAGCAGCAGCAGCAGCAGTGGTTTCAAATCAGGGGTCAGTAACTGTGAGAAGCTTCTTGCATTTTCAGTAGTTGCCGCATGCCAGGTCCGGAGTGCAGACGCACTTGGTTGTGATACTTATGCTCTAGAGTTGTAATGCATGTGCCAGAGTGCAAGCTAACTAGTGCACCTGTCCTAATTCAATTCTTAGTAAAAGCAGAATGCAAACTCGTGATTTCAACCTCAGTAGTTGCTGCATGCATCATCAGAAGTAGTGGTGCATACACTCATTTGATCTCTGGTTCCTCTGACTTGTCCAAAACCAGCTCGAACATCTGGAAGTTTATGGTTCGTGTATTGCTGAAGCTTGGCTTGGATATTTTTGTGCACTACTCTACTAGCGTGTGAGATGAGTGCAATTGTGCAGTAGTTTGAGCATTCTTTGGCATTTGTTTGGGATTGGAATGAAAACTGACCTTTCCCAGTCCTGAGCTGCCGCTTAGTTTTTTAAATTTGCTGACATATTGAGTGAAGCACTTCCGCAGCATAATCGTTTAGGATTTCAAATAGCTCAACTGGAATTCTATCACTCCACTCACTTTGTTCATAGTGATGCTTCTTAAGGCCCACTTGACTTCATATTCCAAGGTATCTGGATGTAGGTGAGTGATCACATCGTCATGATTATTTGGGTTGTGAAGATCTTTGATGTACAGTTCTTCTGTGTGTTCTTTGCCACCTCGTCTTCATGTCTATTGCTTCTGTTAGGTCCTTTCCATTTATGTCCTTAATAGTGCCCATCTTTGCATGAAATGCCCCTTTGGTATCTCCGTTTTGCTTGAAGAAATCTTTAGTCTTCCCCATTCTATTGCTTTGCTTTATTGCTTTGCTTTATTTCTTGGCACTGATCACCGAGGAAGGCGTTCTTCTCTCTCCTTGGAACTCTGTGTTCAGATCGGTATATCTTTCCTCCGCTCCTTTGGCTTCGTTTCTCTTCATTTCACAGCTAATTGTAAGGCCTCCTCCGGCAGCCATTTTGCCTTTTTGCGTGTCTTTTTTCTTGGGAATGGTCTTGATCCCTATATCCTGTACAATGTCATGAACCTTCGTCCATAGTTCATCAGGCATTCTATCAGATCTAGTCCCTTACATTTATTTCTCACTTACACTGTGTAATCATAAGGGATTTGAGATAGGTCATTCCTGAATGGTTTAGTGGTTTTTTTCCTCCTTTCTTCAGTTTAAGTCTGAATTTGGCAATACAGATTTCATGATCTGAGCTGCAGTCTGCCTCTGGTCTTGTTTTATGCTGTCTAGGAAGAGTAAGCGTCTTTTCATTTCATGGCTGCAGTCACTATCTTCAGTGATTTTGGAACCTCCCCCCGCCCCCCCCCCAAAAAAAAAAAACAGTCTGCCACCATTTCCACTGTTTTCCCATCTATTTGCCATGCAGTGAAGGGACAGGATGCCATCACAGGTGTGCTAATGTAGAGCTTTAAGCCTACTTCTTCACTTTCCTCTTTCACTTTCATCAAGAGACTCTTCAGTTCCTCTTTAGTTTCTGCCATAAGGGGGGTGTCATCTACATATCTGAAGTTTTTGACATTTCTCCTGGCAGTCTTGATTCCCGTTTGCATTTCTTCCTGCCACACATTTCTCTGCATGGAAGTTAAATAAGCAGGGTGACAATATATACCCTTGAGGTGCTGCTTTTCCTATTTGGAACCAGTCTGTTATTCAATGTCCAGTTCTAACTGTTGCTTCCTGAACTGTATACAGGCTTCTCAAGAGGCAGATCCGGTGGTGTGGTACTACCGTCTCTTTCAGAATTTTCCACAGTTTATTTTGATCTGTACACTCAAAGGCTTTGGCATACTCAGTAAAGCAGAACTAGAGGTTTCTCTGGAACTTGCTTGCTTTTTTGTGAAGATCCAGCAGATGTTCTGAATTTGATTTTTGGTTCCTCTGTATTTTCTAAAACAAGATTGAATATCTGGAAGTTCATGGTTCACATATTGCTGAGCCTGGCTTGGAGAATTTTGAGCATTTCTTTGTTAGCATGTGAGATGAGTAAAATTGCATGGTAGTTTGAGCATTCGTTGGCATTGCCTTTTTCGAGACTGGAATGACAACTGACCATTTCCAACTGAGCCACAGCTGAGATTTTCAAATTTCTTGTCTTATTGAGTACATCACTTCTACAGCATCGTCTTCGAGGATTTGAAATAGCTCATCTGGAATCAAAGCTGTAATAGAGCCCGCTAATTCCCTAATGGACACTGCATGGACTCTCAGAACAAGTGAGATCAACAGCCATCTTCTATAACAACAACAACAAAAAGTTCTCTCAACAAGAAAACTTACACAAGCCACTGGTCCCACCACATTCACTTGGAGGAGACCATCCAATTAATAGCAATGATGGCCCTCCGGTGTGCAGAAAATAGACCTCAAAGACAGTCATCAAAACAACATGAAAAGGCAGAGACATATCCAGCAGATGAAGGAATACAATGAAAATCAACAAACCAGTGAAAGAGGTGGAGGTAGGAAGTCTACAGGAAAAACAGTTCAGCACAATAATAGTCAATGTCTTGGAGACAAATGAATCTACAGATAAATAGACTTCAGGCATGGATTGAGAAAATGAAAGGGATGTTTTAAATGGACCTGGAAGAAATCATGAGTAGTCAATCAATAATGAGCGATGAAATAATTGAGATAGAAATCACTCTGCACAACAGGAACAGTACTGTAACTGAGGCAGAAGAAAGATTAAGTGAGCTGGAAGATCGGATATGGGAAATAAATGAAGCAGAGCAGGAAAAAAAAAAAAAAGAAAGAGAGAAATGAAGACAATCACAGAGACCTATAGGACAATGTCAAATGCCCCCATATTTAAATCATAGGTTTCTCAAAGAAAGAAGACAAAAGGAAAGGGCATGAGAAAATATTTGAGGAGGAAATATTTAGAAACGTCCCTGAAATGGGAAAAAGAACAGACAACTAAAATCAAAAATCCCAGTGTGTCCCATAGGGGGAAAACCAAGAGACAACATGTCAAAACACACATTAATCAAAATGAAAACAAACAAATAAATATACACAATGAACAAATATTCAAGGTAACAAAGGAATCACAACAAATAACATAGAAGGGAATCCCCATAAGGATAACAGCTGATCTTAAAATAGAAACTCTTCAGCTTAGAAGGGAATGACAGGATGCACCTAAAGTGCTGAAAGGCAAAAGCCTAAAGCCAAAATTACTCTATCCAACAAGGATAGTATTCTCATTCAAAAGACAAAACAAGAGCTTTACAGACAAACAAATGCAGTTAGTGTTCAGAACCACCAAACCAACACTTCAGCAAATGCTGAAGGATCTTCTCTAGATAGGAAACAGAAAAGCTTTTAAAAACAAAGCCACAAAATATATAGTAAATGATAAGAAGATCATACTTATCAACAACTACCTTAAACAGAAATGGGCTAAATGCCCCAATGAAAAGGCAAAGACTGGGTGAATGCATGCAACAATATACTGTCTGCAAGAAAACCACCTCATAACTAGGGACACATACAGACTGAAAGTGATGGCCAGGAAAAAGCTATCGATGAAAAAAGAGACAAAGGAGGTAGGAAGGGAGCTCCGTCCCGGGAAGGGAATCCCGTTCTGGGAAGGGAATCTTAAGAAGAGAGGTTTCCAAACACTAAGAAGCATTCTCCATGCCAAGTCTGTGGCGAGCTTTGGAAGCACAGAGTGCAACGTAGCAGGAAGGAAACATAAATATATAATTAAAACCAACAGATTACAAGCGCAACAGTAACTCCCCCAGCAGAAAAGCAGCACAGACGCCTGCATCCGACACTAGCAAGTGGGGGCAGGGCAGGGAGGCGCAGGAGGCGCGTGCTGCAGTGATTTTTAAGAATCAGGCAGGAACGCCCCACACATAACCTCAACGAACGAACCTGCGCTAGCAAACCAGACTGTGGGATAGCTACCACGTGAAAAGCCCAAACATAAGACACCACCAGGACTGCACAAAGAACCAAGGATGGAACAGAAATAGCTGGTTACAGACCATTCCCCGCCCGTGACAGGCAGCCAGAACCGTATGGGCTGGAAGGGGGTGATCGCAGCCTGGGAGAGACTTTACCTACAAAACTGTAAGCAGGCTTCTTTGCTAAGACTTCTGGGGGTTCTGGACAGTCACCATCCACCTCATAAGGGGCACCAGTGGTACATCCAGAAAACTAGCAGCGGAGACGGGAAAGGTGATAAGTCACAGTGACCGCGCTCACCACACACCTGAGCTACTCGGACGTCAGAAGGACACAAAAGGCAGTCCCAACCGAATCTGTGCCTCTGAGGGCTTACCTGAGCACCGAACCTGAGTTCGGCTTAGACCTGGGAGGTGCGTTCAGCCTAGGGCCGGCCTCAGACCCTGGAGCAACGTAGAGCATGAGCGGTGTGCATCGTGAGCAGGGGCAGGCCCAGTGGGCCTGAGACGCTGAAAGCACACGCAGGTGTTATTTGTTTGCAGCATCCCTCCCTCCCCACAGTGCAACTGAACAAGGGAGCCAAAAAAATAAAAATAAAAAGTGTCCACCATGCTCCCCCCCCCCCTTATTAGGACGGAAATCAGACACTGAAGAGACCAGCAAACAGAAGAAATTTAATGGAGGGAACCGCCTTGGAAATAACCCCACACTGCCCACAACACCAGAGAAAGGGTGAGAAATATCTTCACTATTTTTATGACCATTTCTTTTTCTTTTTTTCTTTTTTGCTGATGTTGTTGTGTGGTAGTTTTTTCTTCTTTTCTTTTTCTTCTTCTTCTTTTTTTAACTTTTAGAAATATTTAAGTCCTCTATTTATCCTTTAATTTTTATTCTTATAACCTACTATTACTTAAAAAGAAACCTATTTTTAAAAGCAAACACTGTATATAGTCTTTGTGTGGTTGTTGTTGTTGTTTTAATAGTTCTTGTGGCTTTTTTTTTTTCTTCTTCTTCTTCTTTTCCTTAATATTGCATTTTTTAAAATCCAACCTCTTTCTAGATTTTTAATCTTTGCTTTTTGGTATTTGTTGTCAATTTTGTACATTTAAAAACCCAAACTTCACTACCCAATTTTACCTGAGAGCGAGATTACTGGCTTGACCACTCTCTCCTCCTTTGGACACTCCTTTTTCTCCACCAGGTGGTCTCTGTCTCTTCCCTCCCCCTTCTCTTCTCTACCCAGTTCTGTGAATCTCCGTGTTCCAGACGGTGGAGAACACTTCAGGAACTGGTTACTGGCTGGATCTGTCTCTCCGCTTTTCATTTCCCTCTTTTATCCTCCTGGCCACCTCTGTTTACTTCCTCCCTCTCCTCTTCCCTGTATAACTCCATGAATACCTCTGAGTGGAGCAGACGGTGGAGCACACATAAAGATGTGATTGCTGGCTAGCTTTCTCTCTCCTCTTTTTTTTTTTTCTCTCTCCCCTCTTTTGATCCCACCTCATCTCATTCCAGTCACCTCTAACTACCCCCTCCCTCTTCTCTCCTCCATGTAACTCAGTGAACCTCTCCGGGTGCCCCTCACTGTGGGCAAACCTTTCATCTTTAACCTAGATGTCTTATCATCGGTGCTGTATAGGTGGAGAAGTCTTGATCTACTGTAAAAATAAAACGGAAACCCAGAAGCAGGAGGCTTAAGTCCAAACCCTGAGAACATCAGACAAGTCCTGACTCCAGCGAACATTAATTGATAGCAGCTCATCAAATGCCTTCATACCTACACTTAAACCAAGCACCACCCAAGGGCCAACAAGTTCCAGAGTCAGACATACCATGCAAATTCTCCAGCGACACAGGAACACAGCCCTGAGCTTCAATATACAGGCAGCTCAAAGTTACTCCAAAACCATTGGCGTCTCATAACACATTACTCGTCATTCCATTGCACTCCAGAGAGAAGAAATCCAGCCTCACCCACCAGAACTCCAACACAAGCCTCCCGAACCAAGAAATCTTGACAAGCCACTTATACAACCCCACCCACAGTGGAGAAACTCCATAATGAAGAGAACTCCACAAATTCCCAGAATATAGAAAGGCCACCCCAAACACAGCAATATAACCAAGATGAAGAGACAGAGGGATACTCAGCAGGTAAAGAACAGGAGAAATGCCCACCCAATCAAACAAAAGAGGAAGAGATAGGGAATCTACCTGAGAAAGGATTCCAGATATTGATACTGAAAGTGATCCAAAATCTTGAAATCAAAATGGAATCACAGATAAATAGCCTAGAGACAAGGATTGAGAATATGCAAGATAGGTTTAACAAGGACCTAGAAGAATAAAAACGAGTCAATAGATAATGAATGACTCAATAAATGAGATCAGAAACACACTGGAGGCAACAAATAGTAGAATAAGAGGCAGAAGATAGGATTAGTGAAATAGAATGGTAGAAATAAATGAATCAGAGAGGAAACAAGAAAAATGAGTTAAAAGAAATGAGGACAATCTCAGAGACCTCCAGGACAATATGAAACGCTCCAACATTCGAATTATAGGAGTCCCAGAAGAAGAAGACCAAAAGAAAGACCATGAGAAAATCCTCCAGGAGACAATAGTTGAAAACCTCCCTACAGTGGGCATGGAAAGAATCACCCAGTCCCAAGAAAACCAGAGAGTCCCAAACAGGATAAACCCAAGGCAAAACACCCCAAGACACATATTAATCAAATTAACAAAGAGCAAACACGAGAACAAATATTAAAACCAGCATGGGAAAAACAGGAAATAACACATGAGGGGATTCCCATAACGGTAACAGCTGATCTTTCCAAAGAAACTCTTCAGGCCAGGAAGGAATGGCAAGACATACTTAAAGTGAAGAAAGAGAATAACCTACAGCCCAGATTACTGTACCCAGAAAGGATCTCATTCAAACACGAAGGAGAAATCAAAAGCTTTACAGACAAGCAAAGACTGAGAGAACTCAGCACCACGAAACCAGCTCTCCAACAAACGCTAAAGGATATTCTGCACACAGGAAACACAAAAAGGGTGTTTAAACCCAAACCCAAAACAATAAAGGAAATAGCAACGGGATCATAATTATCAGTAATTACCTTAAACGTGCTTAGTCACAGCTCCAGAAAGCTATTCTCTTTTCCTTCTAAGGACAGGCTTACCTCTGTGGGGCTTGGCATTTTAAGTATTCCCTTTGGTTAGATTCCTTGCCTTCAACCCCAGCTCAGTGCTGACAACCTTCAGGTCTCAAATAACATACTATGCAACTGGTGCATTTTACATTCTTACCAAAGAAAGTAAGTGTCAGTTGTATCTCCACAGTATTAATTTAGCCACAAGGAATCTTCGGTAAAACTAAACAAAACGTTAGAGAGATGACAGCACTTCTACGAAATATGTTGTCAGCTTTACAAACGACCTATAAACTACAAAGTCATCACGAAATAGACATCTACTCAATACACATTTCATTATTAGATTCCTTCTTTGTATATAACCATTTTATACTTTCAGATTTGCAACTGGTACTTTTTCAAATAAAACTGGTGCTTTTTTTTGCTTGTTTTTAAGCCAAGATTTAACTGATGTCTTTAAGATGTTCATTTCAACATTGACGTCATTCATAACTCCAAATACATAAAAGATGATGACAAAAACATCATAAATACAAAAAATAAAAATGTAGTTATATTACTATCGCCTCTGATAAATGTTAGCAAAATTGGAACAGAAACATTTTAAAAACATTTAGTGATATTTCAGCGTTTTTCTAATCTTTTTTGCTTTCATATTTCTCACGTGCTTTAAATGCATTACAACATCAGTAGAGTATTGGGCTTCCGTGGTGGCTCAGAGGGTAAAATGTCTGCTTGAAATGGAGCCCTGGGTTCTAATCCTGGGTTAGGAAGATCCCCTGAAGAAGGAAATGGCAACCCATTCCAGTATTCCTGCCTGAGAATCCTATAGATGGAGGAGCCTGTAAGGCTACAGTCCATGGGGTCGCAAAGGGTCGGTCGGGCACGACTGAACGACTCCACTTTCACTTTAGTCGAGTATTGTCATATGTTTAAAAATCTATAAAAATATGGTAAATAATACTGGTACAAATTTCATCATTAAACATACATATTCAGCTGTTTTAATGCATGATGAGAGAGCTCTGAAACAACTTGCGTTTTCATTGTTACTGGTGACGTTGCCTGACCTGCCTCTTGAGAAATCTATGTGCAGGTCAGGAAGCAACATTTAGAACTGGACATGGAAAAACAGACTGGTTCCAAATAGGAAAAGGAGTACATCAGGCTGTAAAATGTCACCCTGCTTATTTAACTTGTATGCAGAGTACATCATGAGAAATGCTAGACTGGATGAAACACAAGCTGGAATCAAGATTGCTGGGAGAAATTTCAAGAACCTCCGATATGCAGATGACACCACCCTTATGGCAGAAAGTGAAGAGGAACTAAGAAGCCTCTTGATGCAAGTGAAAGAGGAGAGTGAAAAAGTTGGCTTAAAGCTCACCTTTCAGAAAATGAAGATCATGGCTTCCGGTCCCATCACTTCATGGGAAATAGATGGGGAAACAGTGGAAACAGTGTCGGACTTTATTTTTTGGGCTCCAAAATCCCTGCAGATGGTAACTGCAGCCATGAAATTAAAAGACGCTTACTCCTTGAAAGAAAAGTTATGACCAACCTAGATAGCACATTCAAAAGCAGAAACATTACTTTGCCGACTAAGGTCCGTCTAGTCAAGGCTATGGTGTTTCCTGCGGTCATGTATGGATGTGAGTTGGACTGTGAAGAAAGCTGAGAACCAAGAATTGATGCTTTTGAACTATGGTGCTGGAGAAGACTCTTGAGAGTGCCTTGGACTGCGAGGAGATCCAACCAGTGCACGGGGTTGACCCAGAGGGATGGTAAGAGGAGGGCGGAGGGAGGGGGTTTAGGATTGCAAACACATCTACACCCGTGGAGGGTTCATGTTGGTGTCTGAACAAAACCAGTGCACTATTGTAAAGTACAATATAAATAAATAAAGTGACTGTAAACAAAGAAACAGAAAAGAGTTTCTCTTCAGAAATAAAATGTTCAGAATTGATTTTCATACTGAGGGAAGACCTTTTCACCTACTAAGTATTAGTGAACATTCTGGCTAGATATAGTTTTGCTTGAACTTTATGCTAGACAGCCTATTTTTGACCTGGGAAACACATATTGTACATCTGCTTTAACCATGGAGGATAGTCACTGGGTATTCACTTGAATGGGAAAGTAAAAATCTGTTGCAGTTGTCTTTCATCAGTGTACCCTCTGGGGAGGTCAGGATATGAAAATGAGATTGTGCATTTCTGTGCTTTGGAGTTATGTGTTCCTAGTTAGTGAAGATAATTAAGAAGTGTAATGATTCCAGATTCTCGCCTAGGAAAACAGTAACATCACTCTTGTCAGACCTGTATTTTGTGGTTAACAGGATCCTTTTCCCACGAGATATGTTTCATTCATGTACTTTCAACTTTAAAGAATTTTCTCTGTGTCCTGGCTCTGCCCCTACAGCTTCAGAACACTCCTCTTTAAACTGTACGGAAGACCATTTCCCAGGCTATGGTCCTTGAGTTTATTTTTATTTTTCTCCTAATTTTAGTATATATAATTTATTGGGTATTTTTTATCATTATGGCATAATTTTCTTCAAACTTCGTACTGAAAGTTGTCTCCTATTTAATCATGACATATGATCAGTGAGTCCACATACTACGGAATGACAATTGGCACTTTTTAGCAGAAACCAGGGCTTCCCTGGGAGGTAACCTGCCTAAGAATCTGATGCAATGCAGGAGACCCCAGTTTGATTTCTGGTTTGGGAGGATGCTCTGGAGAAGCAACAGGCCACTCCCTCCAGTGTTCTTTAGGCTTCCCTGGTGGTTTAGATAGCAAACAATCCATCTGCTCTGAGAGAGCCACTGGAAGAGTGGCCTAACAACCCACTCCAGTATTCTTGCCTGAAGAACCCCATGGACAGAGGAGCTTGATGGGCTATATTCCAGACACTCACAAAGAACCAGACACGACTGTGAGAATGAGCAGACCAGAAACCAAAATATATTTTTAAGAAATCCTTGAAAACCTTGAAATTTGGAAGTGTTCCTTAGAAAGAGCATGTTAACCCTGAAAAAAAAAAAAAAACCATAAAGCAATGAACTTTACTCCTCTCTTTTCCCTATAAGATCAGAAGAGAAATGGAGTGTCATTTCCCTTTTTAGAAGCTAGTTGTTCTCATAGAAACTATGAAATGATTAAATAAATTATTGAAACCTACTGAAATGCTGCTTTCAAATAAATAAATAAATAAAACCCAATTCAAGACGGATACCAAAGCAAGAACATAATCGAAATCACTTGCTGTTGTGAGACATGGCTTCAAAAGAGAACCAAATTAAT
Source organism: Ovis canadensis (assembly GCF_042477335.2). NCBI lineage: Eukaryota > Metazoa > Chordata > Mammalia > Artiodactyla > Bovidae > Ovis > Ovis canadensis. The sequence continues at coordinate 15,000,319 of NC_091271.1, forward strand.
GTATATAATGACTGGCTAAATTCTCTGGCAATACATTATAACAATTTACAGTCAACATCGAAAGGGACTTTTACACACAATAAAATAAAAATGCCTTTTACTGATGCATACTTTTAATAATCAAAAGCACTGACTACTTTTCAGACATTCCAGGCCAAGGACATTGAAACAAACTATCTACTTTATCTGCCAAAACAACACGGTGGTGGTGGTCATGATTAGCTGCTAAGTCATTTCCGTCTCTTCATCTCCATGGACCATAGACCACCAGGCTCCTCTGCCCGTGGGATTTCCCAGGCAAGAATACTGAGTCTGGTTTTCATTCTCTCTTCCGGAAGATCTATCTTCCCAACTCAGGGATTTCTCAACCCTGGGTCATCTACATTGGGAAGTGGACTCTTTACCAATGAGCCACCAGGAGAATACCCCAAAGAAAAACAGTATCTACTTAAGTACTTCTTGGCTTTCATATGTACGGTATCAACCTTCCAGCCTATATAGTCTGTGTTGAACTACCTTAGTGATCCATCGATTAATAGTCAGCCTCCCAGTGATTCTTGTCTGGGAAGATCCCACATGCTGAAGTGTAACTAAGCTCATGGGCCACAACTCAGGAGCTCATGTGCCGGAACTAGAGCCAGTGTTCTCCAACAAAAGAAACATCACACTGGGAAGGCTATGCAGCATAGTGAAGTGCACCATACCACTTGCCTCAGCTAGAGAAAGCCCTTGAACATCCATGACTACCTGGCCCCGCCAAAATAAATTCAATTTTAAAAATAACAAATATTCATGTCAATGTATGGGAAAACCAATACAGTATTGTAAAGTAAAATAAAGTAAAAATAAAAATTAAAGAAAAAATAAATAAAATGGAAAAATAAATAAATAAATAAGACCTTGAGGGGAAAAAAACAAACAAACAAAAAAAAAAAAACAGAAAACAGTGAGTTTAGCAGAGAAGTTAGTTACATATATTTAGCAACAAGCAAATATAATTTGCATGTTGAAAGTGCAAAAATACTTATTTTTCAAAACGTGATAGAATGATACTGATTAGAAGAAATCTATCACAGAATAAAAATATTCTAGGCAATTATTCAGCAGGATGAGAGGTAAGGGTATCCCAGCCATCAGAGTTCACATTTGTGGTGTGAATGCGAAAAGCCTATGAAACATCATGTTGGTCAAATAATTCGAGTATCCATATATCCACTTAAGCTCTTAGCTATCTCTTCTGCACCTTTATATTTCATTCTGAAGCCATTTGGATTTTCTGAAAGAATGTGTAGATTTGTTTTGTTTTGTTTTAGTTTCTGGGGAGACTTCTCATTCTGCCCACATGCTAGGAAACTTTTACTATATTTTCCATTAATATAATTCAAGTTTCATCTACTCTAACCTTTCATACCATTAATCCCATATTGATTTCTTTTAGCAGGCTCTAGTGATGTTCTTCAAGCTCTTTTAGGCATTCTTTCACTTGGGTATAATGCTCACTGATTTCAATAGCAAATTAACACTTTTCTAATGTGCTTTTAGAGTGTGGTGAACTGCTCTGTTTCAGGCTTTTGGTTGGAAAACCCTGCCTTATTGTCAGGGCTGCAGTATCTTCTGATACCAAAGGAAAGACTACAAATATTCCAAACAAATTTGATTATGGTAATTAACATTTTCTAAAGAATTAAAGAGTTCCTCATCAAAATATTTATTCCCATGGAAAAAAATACCCCCAGCTCCTTAAGTACATCATGATTTTAGTAAGGGAATCTGTGAGAACTGCCATGTCTCTGTGCATCGTGACTTCATCAACACACCTCTCTGAGGTGAAAAAACAAGTTAGAATTCACATACTTCAGGAAAGCCATATTTAAATATGGAAAAACCTTGTTTCAATAAGAGTAAAAATGGCTGCATGAGAAGTGGATTGATATTGTTTCTCTATTTTTCTCTGAGCATCTTCCTGTAAGTTGCGTCTTCACTTCTTACTGAAATGGTTGATTCTGCTGTTGTTCAGTTGCTCAGGCATAGTAACTCTCTGCAACATAATAAGGTATGTTACGCTCCTTATTATGCAGCACACCACGCCTCACTGTCCATCACTAACTCCCAGAGTTTGCTCAAAGTCATGTGCCTCAAATTAGTTGTACCATCCAACCATCTCATCGTCTGCTAGGCCCTTCTCCTTCTGCACTCAAGCTTTCCCAGCATCAGGGTCTTTTCCTATAGTTAGCTGTTTGCATCAGTGGCGAAAGTACCAGAGTTTCAGCTTCAGCAAAAGTACTTCCATTGAATATTCAGGGCTGATTTCCATCAGGATTGACTGCTTTGATCTCCTTGCAGTCCAAGGGACTCGCAAGAGTATTCTCCAACACCACAGTTCAAAATCATCAATGATTCCATGCGCAACTTCCTGTATAGTCCAACTCTCCCATCCATACATGAGTAATGGAAACTCCATAGGTATGACCTGATAGACCATTAATTGCAAAGTAATGCCTCTGCTTTTGCATATGCTCTTTAGGTGGTTGCAGCTTTTCTTCATAGGATCTAGCACCTTTTAATTCCGCGGCTGCCCTCACCATCTGCAGTGATTTTGGAGCCCGAGAAAATAAAGTCTATCACTGTTTCCACTTTTCCCCGTGATTTCCCTATTTGATGTGAAGTCACGGGGCCAGATGCCATGATCTTCATGGTTTCAACATTGAGTTTTAAGCAAGGTTCTTCACTCTCTTTCTTTCCATCAATACGCTCTTTATTTATTCTCCACTTTCTGTCATATATGTGGTGTCAACTGCAAATCTGTGGTTATTGATAGTTCTCCAAGCAATCTTGATTCTAGTTGGGCTTCATCCAGCCTGGCGTTTCACATGACGTGCTGAATATAAGTTAAATAAGCCACATGACAATATACAGCCTTGATGTGCTCCTTTCCCAATTTGAAGCTAGCGCATTGTTCTATGTCCAAGTGTTGCTTCTTGACATGCCTACAGATTTCTCAGCAGGCAGCTAAAGAGGTCTGGTATTTGCATCTTTCCAGGAATTTCCCATAGCTTGTTGTCATCCACACAGTCAAAACCTTTGGCATAGTCCAAATCAGATGTCGATGTTTTTCTTGAACTCCTTTGCTTTTGCTCTGATCCAATGGATGCTGGCAATTTGATCTCTGGTTTCTCTGACTTTTCTAAATCCAGCTTTAACATCTGGAGGTTCTCGGTTCATGTACTGCTGAAGCCTAGCTTGAAGAACTTTGAACATGACTGTGCTTACATGTGAGATGTGTGCAATTGTGTGTTAGTTTAAACAATCTTTGGCCTAGCTTTTCTTGAGGATTGGAGTTTAAACTAACCTTTCCAAGTTCTGCGGCCAGTGCTGAGCTTTTCAAATTTGCTGGCATATTGCGTGCAGGATTGTAATGTCATAATCTGGTAGGACTTGAAATTCCACAACTGGAAACACATTACCTCTAGTAACTTTGTTCATAGTTATGTACTAAGGGCTGCTTGATTTCACATTGCAGGATGTCTGGTTCTGGGTGAGTAAAGACACCTTCACGGTTATGTGGGTCATTAAGATCTTCTTCTTCTTCTTCTTCCTTTTTTTTTTTAAGTTCAGTTCTTCTGTGTATTCTTGCCACCACTTCTTAATATATCTGCTTCTGTTAGGTCCATATATTTTGTCTCCTTTGTTGTGCCCATCTTTGCATGAAATGTTCCCTTGGTATCTGTATCATTCTTGAGGTAATCTCTGTTCTTTGCCATCCTATTGTGTTTCTCTGTTTCTTTGCATTGATCCCTGAGGAAGGCTTTTCTTATCTCTCCTTGCTATTCTTAAGAAAACTATATTCAAATGGATTATCTTTCTTTTTCTCCTATGCCTTTAGCTTCTCTTCTTTTCTAAGTTATTTGTAAGGCCTCCTCAGACAAACCTTTTGCCTTTTTGCATTTCTTTTTCTTGGGTAGGTTTTGTTCATTGTCTCATGCAGAATGTCATGACCCTTGGTCCATAGTTCTCCAAGCAGTCTGTCTATAAGATCTAATCCCTCAAATCTATTTGTCACATCCACTGCGTAAACATAAGAGATTGTTTTTGGCCAACCCAAATGGTCTAGCGGTTTTCCATACTTTCTTCAACTTAAGTCTGAAGTTTTCTTTAAGGCATTCCTGATCTGAGCCATGTCACTGCTCAGTCTTGTTTTTTGTTTTGTTTTGTTTTGTTTTGTTTTTTTTCTGACTGCATAGAGCTTCTCCATCTTCGGCTACAAAGAACAGAATCAATCTGATTTCAGCATTGACCATCTCAAGAGTCATCTCTTGTGTTGTTGGAAGAGGGTGTTTTCTATGAATGGTGAGTTCTCTTAGGGAATTCTGTTAGCCTTTGCCATACTTCTTATGTACTCCAAGGTCCAACTTGCCTGTTATTCCAGGTATTTCTTGACTTCCTACTTTCTCTAGGAGGCAATGAACGTGGGCAGTATAAGCCCTCATTCCTCTGCCTTTTCTAAATCCATCGCATATATTTGGAAGTTCTTGGTTCAAATACTTTGAAGCCTAGCACAAAGGATTTTGAGCCTTATCTTGCTTAGTATGTGAAATGAACACAAGAGTGCAGTACTTTGACAAATTTTCAGCATTACCCTTTGATGTGGGGATCAGTACGTTGTCATGTGTACACTAGAGCTTGCTCAGTAGTGGCATAATGTGTATTCCATAGTGCAGACTCAGAAGTTGGAACATATATGGCATATAATGTTGACTCAGTAGAGGTAGGATGATACTTTCAGAGTGCAAGCTCAGTAGCTGTGCTAAGCCTTCTGTAGAACACTGATTCAGCAATGGTAAGATGTGTGTTCTAGAATTCAGGGTCAATAGTATTGTCACATTTCCTCCAGAGTTTAGCCACTGCAGAAGTGGCATGTGTGCTTAGAATGGGGTCTTAATAGTGGTGAGATGCATGCTCTACATCTCAGTCTCAGTAGAAGAGAGGTATGTTCTCTAGAGTGCAAGCTAGTAGTTACAAGACGCTTGGTGTGATGACCTGTAGTACACAAAGAAGCAGTGGAAGTTGTCACAGCACTGAAACACTGAATGGTGAAAACCTCCTTGGTGTGTTTGACCCACAGTAGACAAAAAAGTATTCCAAGAATGTTTTACCTATGAGTAACAGGATGGTGGTAATTATTGAGTGCGTTCCACCTAATGTAGATGGAGATGCGTTTAAGCCATGTCATAAAACTGAACCAGTGATAGTTACAATCTCTTAGTCTTGCCTGAGCTATTTGGATGCAGAAACACTTAAAAAATTCACAGCACTGAAGCACTGGAATTCGACAAATTATTGGCTGTGTCTTCCAAGAATGGATGATGCAGCACTTGAACTGTATCACTTAGCTGAAAGACTGGATGTTGACGAAGACTGGGTGTATTTGACCTGGGGTAAGAAGGGGACTCATTTAACCATATGACAGCCCTAAAACACAGGATGGAGAAAAATGTATGCGTGTTCATGAACTGGTATGTACAGAAACAATTGAGACATATCACAGAACTCAACAGTTGATGGTGAACAACTTCTAGGTGTATATGAACCAGAGTATATGAAACAAGACTTGAAGAATGTAACAGAACTGAAACAACTGATGGTGATAAACTATTGCATGCATTCAGCATGGCATAGAGGAAGAAGGACTTGAAACATGGCACAGCACTGAAACACCAATGGTCATAAGCTACTGGGTATGTTTCAGCTCAAGTGGATTAGAGAACCATTTGAAGCATGTCGCACAACTGAAACATTGCATGCTTATGAACGACTGCATGTACTTGATATGGAGTGAATGAAGAAAGCACTTGAAGCATGTGACATCACTGAAGCACTGGTTGACAATATGGACTATGTTTGAGCCGGAATGGACACAGAGGCTTCAGAATCATTTCATAGTACTGAACACTAGCACTAGATGGGGGAAAATCTACTGAGTTCGTTTGACACAGGAATGGATGAAGAAGCAGTTGACATTATGTCACAGCAGTGAAACAAGATGGTTATAAATGGTGAGTGTATTGACGTTAGTGGGACCAAGAACATATTTAATCTTATCAAAGTCCTGAAACACTGGAGCATGGTGAACTGCTGGCTGTGTATGCCTCAGTGTGCACAGACAACATTTCAAATCATGTCACAGCACTGAAACGCTTGTATGGAGAGACAGACTGACTGTCTAGATCTAGGGTGGATGAGGGAGCTCTTTAAGCATGTCACTTCATGTATACACTAGATGGCGACAAACTACGGAGTTAGTGTATGGGTGAGCATGAAGAAGCCATTGGGTCGTGCTGCAAAGTAAAACACTGGCCGTTTATAACTACTAGAAATTTTACACCAGGATTAATGTAGAAGCATTTGAAGACTGTCAGTGTACTGAAGCAGCGGATGGTGATAAATGACTATGTTAACCTGGAGTGGGTGAGGAAGTACTCGAATCCAGGGGCAGCCATAGAACACTGTGTATTGATAAACTCCGGGATGTTTTATTTAGTCACTTCGTTAAGGAAGAATTGAACTTGGTCATATGTCACAGCACTGGACACTGGTTGGTACCACTTATTGACTATGACTGACCAGAATGGGAAAAGAGCCTTTGAATTGTGCCACACCCACTGCACTAAAGAAATAGAGGAAACAATAGAATGGGAAAGACTAGGGATCTCCTCAAAAACTTAGAGACACCAAGCAAACATTTCTTGCAAAGATGGGCTGAATAAAGGACAGAAGTCGTATGGGCCTAACAGAAGCAGAAGATATTAAGAAGAGGTAGCAAAAACACACAGAAGAACTGTACATAAAAGATAGTCATGACGCAGATAATCACGATGATGTGATCATTCATCTAGAACCAGACATCCAGGAATGTACACTCAAGTGGGTCTTAGGAAGCATCACTACAAAGAAAGCTAGTGGAGGGGATAGAATTCCAGTTGAGCTAGTTCAAATCCCAAAGGACCATGCTATGAAAGGGTTGCACTTAACATGGCACCAAATGTGGAAAATTCAGCACTGGCCACAGGACTGGAAAGGGGCAGTTTTCACTCCAATCCCAAAGAAAGGCAATGCCAAAGAATTCTCCAACTACTACACAGTTGCACTCATCTCATATGCTACTAAATTAATGGGCAAAATTATCCAAGCCATGCTTCAGCAATACAGCAACCAGGAACTTCCAGCTATTCGAGTTGGTTTTCCAAAAGGCAGAGCAACCAAGATCAAATTGCCAACATCTGCTGCATCATTGAAAAACCAGGAGAGTTCCAAAAGAAGGTCTACTTCTGTTTTATTGAGACTTTGACTATGTGGATCACAATAAACTTTGGGAAATTCTGAAAGAGATGGGACTACCAGACAACCTGACTTGCCTCTTGATAAACTTGTATGCAGGTCAGGAAGCAACAATTAGAACTGGAAATAGAACAACAGACTGGCTCCAAAAAGGAAAAGGAGTACCCCGAGGCTGTATAATTGCCAACTTGCTTTTTTAACTTCTACACAGACTACATAACGAGAAACACTGAGCTGGAGGAATCTCAAGGTGGAAACAAGATTGACAGAGAAATATCAATCATCTGAAATATGCAGATGACACCAGCCTTATGGCAGAAAGTGAAGAACTAAAGAGCCTCTTGATAAAAGTGACACGAGAGAGTGAATAAGTTGGCTTAATGCTCAACATTCAAAAAACAAAGATCATGGCATCGGATGCCGCCACGTTATGGCAAATAGGTGGGGAAACAGTGGAAACAGAAGATGACTTTATACTTCTGGGCTCCAAAATTGCTGCAGATGGTGACTGCAGCCATGAAATTAAAAGACGCTTAGTCCTTAGAAGGAAACTTATGACCAACCTAGATGATTAATTATCATTATTTATTATACCTGATAATTGATTATTATTGATTATTATATTCATATTGAAAAACAGAGGCTTTACTTTGTCAAGAAAGGTCCATTTAGTCAACGCGACGGTTTTTCCAGTAGTCATATGTGGATGTAAGTTTTGGAATATAAAGAAGGCTGAGCACTGAAGAATTGATGCTTTTGAACTGGGTGTTTAAGAAGACTCTTGAGAGTCCCTTGGACTGCTAGGAGATCCAACCAGTCCATCCTAAAGGAAATCAGTCCTTAGTGTTCATTGGCAGGACTGATGTTGAAGCTGAAACTCCAATAATTTGGCCCCCTGGTGTGAAGAGCTGGCTCATTTGAAAGCATCTTGTTGCTGGAAATGATTGAGGGCAGGAGGAGAAGGGGACGTCAGAAGGTGAGATGGATGGATGGTATCACCGACTCAATGGACATGGGTTTGGGTTACCCATGGGAGTTGATGATGGACAGGGAGGCCAGGCTTGCTGCGGTTCATGGGATAACAAAGAGCTGGACATGAATGAGTGACTCAACTGAACTGATCACCCCTTAAAGAGTGATTTTTTTTCTTTCTTTTCCTTTTTCTTTTACATAATCTTGGGCACATTTGACTGAAGCATGCCATGCAATGAAACGTTAAATGGTCAGTAACTACCAGCTGGGCTTGACATTGGATGGACGGAGAAGCACTGCAGGAACTTCAACACTGTATGATGATAGCCTAGTGAATGCCTTTAAATGGGGAGAATGAACACACCATTGAAGTGGATCTTGGCATTGGAACTGGAGGTGATGAATGTTATGGATGTGTTTGACTTGCGATAATGAGGAAGACTTGAGGAATGTCACACACAGTAAAACATTGGATGGTGTTAATGTTTGAGTGTGTTTGGCCTGGTGAGGATGGCAACGTCCTGGAATCTGCCATAAAATGGAAACACTCAATGGTCATAAGCTACTGCATGTGCTTCACCTAGAGAGGATGAAGAAGCACATGAAGCATGCTACAGGACTGAAACAGTGCATGGTGATAATCCACTGGGTATGTTTTGTCTGGGGTTGTGAAGAAGCACTTGAGGCAAGTCCTTGAACTGAGGCATGGGATGCTGATAAACTGTTGGGTACTTCTGAACAGTGGTGTGTGGCAAAATTCTTGAAATACGTTACAGTACTGAAACATTGGATGTTGCTAAACTACTGGTGTGTTTGATCCAGGATAGGCAAGAAGCACTTGATGCATGTCAAAAACCTGAAACAGGTGATAAACAACAGGGTGTGTATGACCCAGAGTGCATGGGGAAGTATCTGAACCTTGTCACCAACATGAAACACTGGATGGTGACAAACTGTTGAGTGTGCTTGATTCAGGGTGGACAGGAAGCACATGATCCATTTCACAGAACTCAAACGTGGACGGGGCAAGAGACTTGGAATGTTTGACCCAGGGAGAAAAAGAAGCTCTGGAAGCATGCTGTAACCCTGAAACACTGGATAGTGAGAAACCACTTGGTGTGATGACCTGAGGGAATGAAGAAACCCAGAAGCATGTTGCAGAACTGAAACATTGGATAACGACACACTACTGGGTGTCTTTGACCCAGTGTACACAAAGGAGCACTTGAAGCATGTCACAGAACTTGAACACTGGATGGTGAAAAACTCCTGGGAGTGTTTGACTGGGTGGATGAAGACGCTCCTCAAGCATGTCTCTGCACTAAGACACTGGATGATGAGTGTGTTTTAGCCTCAGAAAATGAAGCACTTGACCTGTGTAACAGCACTAAAATAGAGTATGGCACTTATACCACTGGGTGATTAGTCCCAGGTGACAAGGAAACACTGGAAAGCGCCGCATGTTAATGCACTGAATACTCCACGGGGATAAAGTACTGAATGTGTTTGATCTGGGGTTGAGAAGAAGCAGGTAAAGCCGGTCCCTGGGGTGACACAAGGGATTCTGATACACTACTGGGAGTGTAGGAATTCAAGTGGAATAAGAAGCACTGGAAGCATGTCACATCCATGAAACAATAAATGTTGCTAAACTACTGAGTGGGAATGAGAGCCTGGGAAAGACTAGAGATCTCTTCAGGAAAATAAGAGGTACCAAGGGTGTATTTCATGCACATATGTGTATAATAAAGGGCCAAAAATGTGTGAACCTAAAAGAAGTGGAAGATATTAAGGAGTGCTGGCATGATTATATAGAAGAACTATCCAAAAAGTTCCCGATGACCTAGATAACCATGATGGGGTGATCACTCGCCTACAGCTAGACACCTTGGAGTGTGAAATCCAGTGGCTCTTAGAAAGCATCACTACCAACAAAGATAGTGGAGGTGATGGAACACCAGCTGAGCTATTTCAAATTGTAAAAGATGATATTGTTGAAGTGCTGCACTCAGTATGCCAGAAAACTTGGGAAACTCAGCAGTGGCTGCAGGACTGGAAAAGGTCAGTTTTTCGTTTGAAATCCAAGGAAGGGCAACACCACATGATGTTCCAAATATCACACAACGGCCATTATTTTACACACTAACTCCTTTGAAGACAATTTATGAACAACTGAGATAGCTGGATGATGTCACTGACTCGATGGACGTGAGTCTGAGCGAACTAAGAGAGTTGGTGATGGACAGGGAGGCTTGGCTTGTGGCGATTCATGGGGTCGCAAAGAGTCGGACAGGCTGAACTGAATTGATCTGAGACAGCATATTGAAAAGCAGAGATGTTAATGTGCCAACAAAGCTCCACCTAGTTAAGATTATGATTTTTCCAGTAGGCGTGTATGGATGTACCAGTGGAACTGTAAAGAAAGCTGAGCACCAAAGAAGTGATGCTTTTGAACTGTGTTGTTGGAGGAGATTCTTGAGAGTCCCTTGAACTGCAAGGAGATCCAACCAGTCCATCCGAAAGGAGATCAATCACGAATATTCATTAGAAGGACTGAGGTTAAAGCTGAAACTCCAATACTTTGGCCAACTGATGTGAAGAGCTGACTCATTTGAAAAGACCCTGATGTTTGGCAAGATTGAAAGCAGGAGGAGAAGGAGACGACAGAGGATGAGACAGTTAGATGGTATCACCGACTCAAAGGACATGAATTTCAGTAAACTGCGGGAGTTGGTGATGGACAGGAAGGCCTGATTTGCTGTAGTCCATGGGCTCACAAACAGTCATACACAACAGAGCAGCTGAAGTGAATCGAACAAAGACATGCTCACAATTCTCCTGGAAAGACTTTAACAGCACATTAACCTAGAAGTTGCAAATGTTCAAACTGGATTTAGAAAAGACAGAAACCAGAGGTCAAATTGGCAACATCCACTGGATCATGGAAAAAGCAAGAATATTATTAAAAAAAACAAACAAACTATGTCTGCTTTATTAAGTATGATAAAAATCCACTGTGTGGATCACAACAAACTGCAGAAAATTCTTAAAGACATGGAAATACCAGACTACCTACATGCCTCCTGAGAGACCTGTATCCAGGTCAAGAAACAACCAGTGAGAACCAGAAAAGGAGAACAGATGGTTTGAAATTGGAAAAAAAAAAAAAAAAACAACTACTACATGTGTCACCCTGTTGATTTAACTTATATGCAGAGCACATCTTGGAAAATGCTGGGCTGGAGGAAACACAAGCTGAAATTAAGAGAAAAATAGAAATATCAATAACTTCAGATATGCAGATGACACCACCGATATAGCATCAAGCAAAGAATAACTAAAGAGCCTCTTGATGCAGGTGAAAGAGGAGAGTGAAAAAGCTGGCTTAAGACGCAACATTCAAAACACTAAGATCCTAGCATCGGGTCCTATTATTTCATGGCAAATAGATGGGAAAACAATGGTAACAGTGAGAGACTTCTGTTTCCTTGGACTCCAAAATCATGGCAGGTCATGACTGCAGCTATGAAATTTATTGATACTTGTTTCTTGGAAGAAAAGCAGTGACAAACCTAGACTGCATGTTAAAGAGCAGAGGCATCCCTTTGCCAAGAAGCGTCCATATAGTCAGAGCTATATTTGTGTTTTTTTAAGCAGTCATGTGACGATGTAAGTTAGACCATAAAGGAGGCTGAACATTAAGGAAGTGATACTTTTGAACCACAGTCTTGGAGAAGACTCTTGTGAGTCCCTTGGGCTGCAAGGAAATCAATCCAGTCAACTGTAAAGGACATCAATCCTGAAAATTCACTGGAGGGGCTGATGCTGAGGCAGAAGCTCCAATATTATGGCTATCTGATGTGAAGAGCCAACTCGTTGGCAAAGACTCTGATGCCGCAAAAGATTGGAGCAGAAGAAGGGGGCGATGGAGGACCAGATACTTGGATGGCATCACCGACCCAGTGGATTTGAGTTTGAACAAGCTCCGGGAGATGGTCAAGGGCAAGAAGGCGTGACATACTGCAGTCCATGGGATTTGAAGAGTTGGAGATGACTGAATGACTGAACAACATATAACAGCCAGCAACAACAAATCTACAGAGTGCCTTTGACCGTGAGTAGTTTCAGGAGCTCTTGAAGCATGTCACAGATCTGAAACCCAAGATAGTGGCAAACCACTGAATGTGTTGGACTTGGAGTTAGTGAAGCAGCCATTAGTATGTGTTACAACATTGAAACAATGAATGTCGATAAGCTATATGGTGTATTTGTTGTGGAGTAAGTGAAGAACCACTTGAAGTGGGTTTCATGACTGAAACACTGTATGTTCACACTTCAGATGATCTGTGTTTGATCTTGTGTATAGAAAGAAGCACAAGGAGCCTGTCACAACACTGAAACTGGATCATGGTAAATCATTGTGTATGATGAGCTGTGGTAGTTGAAAAATCAATGAAAGTATGCACTAGCCCTGAATCAATGGATGGTGATAAACTAAGAGTGTGCTCAACCTTGAGTGGACAAAGGACCTTTTGAAGCATATGCCAGAATTACCACACTGGATTGTGATAAATTATTGGTTATGTATTTTCTGCAGAGAATGACGAAGCAGTTGAGCAGGAAACAGCCTTGAAACACTGGATGATGATAAACTACGGGGTTTGTTTGATACATGTTGAATGAGGAGAAACTGAAAGCATGGCACAGACGAAAACATGGGACCATCATAAACTTCTGAATGTGTTTTATCTAGAATGGCCTAAAGAAGGACTTTAAACTCAGCACAGAACCGAAACAGGAATTGTGATAAGCTACCTACCATATTTTATATGGAGAGAATAAAGAAGTACATGAGGCATGCCACAGTACTGGAACACTGGATAGTGGTAAACGACAGGGAGTGTTTGACAAAATGAGACAAAGGGACCCTTCAAGCCGGTAATAGCGCAGCATCAATGAATGATGAAAATGTACAGGGTGTGTTTTACCTGGAGGGGATGGAGGAGGCTCAAAACATGTCACAATACAGAAAAAATGGATGGTGATAGCTGTCACATTAATTTCTTCTGGAGTGGATTAAAAACCACTTGAAGCATATCTAAACTTACACACTTGATGGGGATATAATATTTTGTGTATTTAATGCCAGTAAGAAATAGAGGGAACAATAGAATAGGAAAGACGAGAAATCTTGCCCAGAAACTGAGAGACTGCAAGGGAATATTTCATGAGACATGGGCACAATCCAGGACAGAAGGGGTATGAACCTAGCAGAAGGAGAAAATATGATGGAGTGCTGGCAAGAGTACACGAGAAGAGCTGTACCAAAGCAAGTTCTTAATCACCTGCTGCCGCTGCTACTGCTGCTGCTATGTTGCTTCTCTCGTGTCCAGCTCTTCGTGACCCCATGGACAGCTCACTACCAGGCTCCTCTGTCCATGGGATTTTCCAGGCAAGAATATTGGAGTGGGGTGCCATCACCTTCTCTGCTTAATCACCCACATAACCATAATGGTGTGATCACTCACGTAGAGCAGACAACCTGGGGTGTGAAGTCAAGTGGATCTTAGGCAGAAATACCACAAACAATGCTAGTCAAGATGATAGACTTGAAGCTCAGGTATTTCAAATTGTAAAAGATAATGCTGTTAAAATGCTGCACTCAATGTGCCAGGACATTTGGGAAAACTCCTCAATGACCACAGGACAGGGAAAGGTCAGATTCACTCTGATCCCAAAAAGGGGCATTGTGAAGGCATGCTCAAACTGCTGCCCAGTCGTTCTCACTTCATATGCTGGCTGGGTAATGCTCCAAATGCCTCCATCTAGGTTTCAACAGTATGTGAACTGAGAACTTTCAAATGTACAAATTGGATTACGAAAGGCAGAGAAACCAGAGATCAAATTGCCAACATTCATTGGATCATAGAAAAAGCAGGGAGTTCCAGAAAATGACCTACTTCTGCTTCATTCACTATGCTAAAGCCTTTGACTGTGGGGGTCACAGAAACTGCGGAAAATTCTTAAAGAGGTGGGTATACTAGACCACTTTACCTGGCTCCTGAGAAACCTGTATGCAGGTCACGAAGTAACAGATTCAGGCAGGAACAATGGAGTTGTTCAGAATTGGTAATGGAGTAGGTCAAGGCTGTCTTGTTGTCACGCCACTTATTTAACTTACATGCACAGTATATCACACAAAATGTCAGACTGGATGAAGCACAAAGTGAATCGAAATTGCTGGGAGAAACATAAATAAACTCAGACATGCCCATGACAGAAAGCAGACGAGGGATTAGAGCTCTTTGCTGAGATGAAAGTGGAGATTTAAAACGTTGACTTAAACCTCGACATGCAATAAATTAAGATCATGTCGTCCAGTCCCACCTCTTGATAGCAAATAAATCAGGACACAATGGAAACTGTGAAAGAGTTTTATTTTCATGTGTTCCAAAACTACTGTATGTATTTGAAAGAGGATAGTTGAGGAAGCACTTGTGCATTAATTAGCACTGAAAGAACGGATGTGTGTATTAACCCAGAGCAGTTAAGGAAGCACTTTAGTGTGTCACAGCACAGATAGAATAAATGGCGAAAAAACAGTTGTTGAGTTTCACCTCTGGGGATCAAACAAGCGCCTACTAAATGCCACAAGTTACGGCCCTGAAACCTTGGCTAATGATAAAATGCTGGGAATGTTCAACTGATGTGGACTAGTAAGCACTTGAAGCATATCACTGTACTGAATATTGGATGATGATACACTAATGAGTATGTTTTTCAGGAGAAGATGAAGCACATGAAGCACATTACAGCACTGAAGCACTGAAGGGTGGTAAACTCCAAGGAGTGACGGGCCAGGATTGACAAAGGAGCATGCGCAGTGATTCACAGTACTGAGATACAGATGTTGGAAAACTATTGAGTATTTGACACCAGGTGGACAAAGAAGCATTCGGAGCATGTCCTCTGTCAAGGCACTGAGCACTGCATGGTGATAAACTACAGAGTGTGTTTTTGCAGAGAGTGGATGAATAGGCACTTGAATCACGTCATAGCACTGAACCACTGACTTTAGTAAAGTACCGGATGTATTTTTCCAGTCTGGATGATACAGCAGTTTGTGTCACAGCTTGGAAGTGCTGGATGGTGATAAACTGCTGGTGTGTTTGATAAAGATGCACTTGAACTTGTGACAGCAGTGAAAAGCAGCAAGGGATAAGCTGGTGAGGCTATTTTACCTGGGGTAGAGAAAGATGTGGCTGAACCTCCTCTCTGAAGTGTGGATAATAAGCGACTTAGTATGTTTGACCTGGGGTGGATGGAGAAACACTGAAAGCATGTCACAGCAGTGCAACACTGGATGGAGATACACAACAGGATGTGTTTGACCCAGTGTGCATGAAGAATAACTCGAGGTGTCACTGCACTGAAGCAGTAGACGATGATAATCTACTGGATACGTTCAGCCAGTAATCAATGAAGAAGCACGTGGAATGGCACTACATTGTGATAAACACCTGCTTGTATTTGACCAGTGTGGACGAAGAAGTTCCTGAAGCATGTCCAATCTTTGCAACCCTGGATGCTGATATGTTCCCATCAAGTAATGTGTCTCTTTCACATGAGGTGTAAAAGCAGGCACTTAGAGCATGTCACAGGGCCTCTCCTGGTGGTCCAGCGGTTAAGCATCCACCTTGTAGTGTAGGGGATGAAGGTTCAATCCCCGATTGGGAAAGTAACATCCCATATGCTACAGAGTAACTAAACCTGCATAGCTGCAAATACTGGAGTTCTCACACTCCCGAGACTTCATGCTATGGTTAGAGTTGGCTTGTCTCAAGGACTATCTTTCATGACACAACTAAGACCCAGCACAGCCAACTACATAAATGAAGAAGAATCACGTCTCAGGTGAAACACTGGTGACAAACTGCTGAGTGTGCTTTACCTGGAGGAAATGAAGAAACGCTTGAATCATCTCTCTGCACTGAAACATGGGATAGTGATAAGCTACTGGGTACGTTTGACATGGGGTGCATGAAGAAGACTTGTGGGATGTTCCGCAGTTAAAACATTGGATGATGATAATCTACTGAGTGTGTTAGACCTGGAGTGGATAGAAGCCCGTCACAAAATGAAACACTAAGGGTGGTAACCTACTGTTGTGTTTAACTAGGGGAGGATGAAGAAACACTGAACCTGTCACAGCACTGAATACTAGATATGTTTGTCCCGGAGTGAGTTGAACAAGCACTCGAAACAGGTTACAGAACTGAGAGAAACACTGGATGGTGGTAAGCAACACAGAGTGATGACCAGAGATGAAGAAGCAATGGGAACATGTCATGACAGTGAAACACTAGCTGATGATGAACAGTATTATCAGTGGCAAGATGCCTGCTTCAGAGTTCAGGTTCAAGACGCAGCATGTTTGCACTAGAATGCGGGCTTAGTAAGTTTGTGATGCCCCCCTTAAAGTGCAAATTCAGCAGTTACCTCAGCCTACCCTGGATCGTGATGTCAGAAGGGGTAAAACGAGAGCTGGAGGCTGCAAGCTCAGAATGTGCACGACGTGCACTAGAATGAGGGCTCCTTGGTGGCTGATGCATGCATTAGATTGCAAGTTCAGAAGTTGTGACATGGGTATCCCATATCACCCATGTTGTAAAACCTCACACTGGTCTTCTATTTTTTACATATGGTACCGTACCCATTTAAATGCACTTTTCTCAAGGCATCCCACCTTCACCTTCTCCCACTGAGTCAAACGTCTGTTCTTGAGATCCTTGTCTCTTCTCCTTGCCTGCGTAGAGCCCATCTTTCTAAATTCCACATCTGTGCATTAATATACATTTTGTCTCTCTCTTTCTTAGTTCCGTCATTCTGTGTAATAGATTTCGTGCTCTTCCCACTCATTAGAACTGACTCAAATGCATGACTTCTTATACCTGAGTAATACTTCATATGTATATGTAGCAAAACTTCCTTAACCATTCATCTGCTGATGGACCTCGTGGTCACTTTCACATCCTTGGTATTGCAAACAGTGCTTCAATAAACATTGGAGTACTGTTTCTTACCATTCTCGTTTCCTTGATGTTCATGCCTAAGAGCGGGATCGCTGGGTCATATGGTATTTCTCTTTCCAACTTTCTAAGGAGTCTCCATAATGGTTGTACCAGTTTGCATTCCCATCCACAGTGTAAAATGTTCCCTTTTCTCCACACCCTCTCCAGCAGTTATATTGTAGATATTTTAATGATGGCCAATCTGACCAGTGTGAAATGATACCTCAATGTGGTTTTGATTTGCATTTCTCTTATAATGAGTGATGCTGAGCAACGTTTCTGAGTCTCTTAGTAATCTGTGTCTCTTCTTTGCAGAGGGCTTTTACCTATGTTTTGATTGGTGGTTTGTTTTACTGAGTAGTATTTGTAGCTGAGTATTGAGATGCGTGAGGAGCTTGCATATTTTGGAGACGAATTTTTTGTTAGCTTTTCAGTTGCTATTCAGTTCAGTTTAGTTCAGTCGCTCAGTCGTGTCCGTCTCTTTGCGACGCCATGAATCGCAGCACGCCAGGCTTCCCTGTCCATCGTCAACTCCCGGAGTTGACTCAGAGTTGCTCTTATTTTCTCCCAATTCTGAAGCTACATAGTCACCTTAATTATAGTTTCCTTCATTGTACAAAAGCTATAGACTTTAATTAGGTTCCTTTTTTTAAAACATTTTTATTTCCTTTAGGCAATGGGCCACAGAGGACCTTGCTGTGACTTATTTTGTGGTGGTTATACCTATATTGTACTCTGAGGGTGGTATATTTTCTGGTCTTACTTTTCCACCTGTAATCCATTTTGAGTTTATTTTTGAACATGATGTTTGATAGCGTTCTAGCTTCTACACAGAGTTGTCCACTTTTCACATAACACTTTTTTGAAGAAAATGTCTTTTTCTGTTGCGCATTTTTGCCTGCATCGTCAAAGATAATGGGGGCAGGAATCTATCATTGGACTTCATATTTTTTTCCCATTGGTCTATATTTCTATATTTGTGCAAGTTTCATACTCTCTTGATATCTTTGTAGTGTAGTCTGAAGCTAGAAAATTTGACTCCTCTCGTTCCATTCTTCTTTCTCAAAACTGCTTTGGCTCTTCGAGGTCTTATGTGTTTCCATGCAAATCGTAAAATAATTTGTTCTAGTTTATGAAAAATACTGTCGGTAGTTTGAGAGGTATTGTATTGAATCTATTGATTGTTTTGGCTGGTATATTGATTTCAACTCTATCAGTTAGTCCAATCCAAGAACATGATATCTGTCTCCATCTATATATGTTTTGATTTCTTTCCTCAGTGCTTTCTTTTATCCTTCTGGGAAAGTGAAAGTTGCTCAGTCACGTCTGACTCTTTGCAATCCCATGGGCTATACAGTGTATGGAATTTGAAATTCTCCACGCCAGAATACTGGAATGGGTAGCTTTCCCTTCTCCAGAGGATCTTCCCAACCCAGTCCTCAAACGCAGGTCTCACACATTGCAGGAGGATTTGTCACCAGCTGGGGCCACAAGGGAAGCCCAAGAACACCATAGTGGCTAGCCTATCCCTTCTTCAGGGGGTCTTTGTGACCCGGGAACCAAACAGGAGTCTCCTGCATTGCAGGTAGCTTCTTTACCAATTGAGCCATAGGGGACGTCCTTTGTCTCTTTATGCAAACTTATTTCTAGTTGTTTTATTCCTTTCATTGCAATGGGGAACAGGATTGTTCCTTAATTTCTCTTTCTGATTTTTCATTGTGAATGTGCAGGACTATAAGGGTTTCTGTGTATTAGTTTTATACCCTGCACGTTTACTGTATTCATTGATAAACTCCAGGAATTTTCTGGTGGCATCTCTTGGGTTTTCTTTGTAAAGGGTAATAGCATGTGCAAATAGACAGTTATACCTCTTCTTTTCAAATGAGGATTCTGTTCATATCTTTTTCTTCTTTGAAAACTGTGGCTAGAATTCCCAGAACGAGTAGTGATGAGTGTGGGCACATTGTCTTCATGCTGACTTTTAAGGAAAATTTTTCAGCTTCTCATTATTGACAATAATGTTTACAATGGTTTTGTCATATTTGGCTTTCATTATGTTGAGGTATGTTCCACCTATGACTACTTTGGCAGAGGTTTGTTTGTTTGTTTGTTTTTTCATAAAAACTCTGGATTTTGTTGAATTCAAATGTGAATTTTGGGGGTTTTAGCCTCCAAATTATTTGTGTTTCCTCTAGTTGTTGTTGTTGTTGTCGTTTTCCTGTGGTTGATATCTGATCAAACAACATTGTGATCAGAAATTATGCTTGCAAATATTACAATATCTTGAAGTTTATTAAGGTTAGATGTGATCTAACCTTGGGTGTTATCTGTCCTAAGATAATGTTCCATTTGCACGTGAGAAAAAGGAGGAAAGAAGGAGAAACAGGTGAAATCTGTTCTTTGGCGGTAGGATGACCTGTAGATATCAATTAGCTCAAACTGGTCTAATGTATCTTCTAAAACCTGAGTTTCCCTTACTTCATTTTCTGTCTGGATGATCTGTTCCTGTTATGAGTGAAGTATTAAAATCACCCAATACTATTGGTTAGTGTCTATTTCTGCTCTACTAGTTGTTGGCATTTGCCTCTTGTATTGAGGTGCTCCTACATTGGGTGCATGTAGCTTCTTCTTGGATTGATACCTTGAATGTTCTGTAATGCAACCTTCTTTGTCTCCTATAGTGGTCTTTAGGTAAAGTCCATTTATCTGATATGAATATCGCTCCTCCCACTTTTGCTCTCCATTTTCACAAGATAGCTTTTTCCTGGCCATCACTTTCAGGCTGTATGTGTCCCTAGGTATGAGGTGGTTTTCTTGCAGACAGTACATTCTTGTATGCATTCACCCAGTCTTTGCCTTTTCGTTGGAGCATTTAGCCCATTTCTGTTTAAGGTAGTTGTTGATAAGTATGATCTTCTTACCATTTACTATATATTTTGTGGCTTTGTTTTTATAAGCTTTTCTGTTTCCTATCTAGAGAAGACCCTTCAGCGTTTGCTGAAGTGCTGGTTTGGTGGTTCTGAACACTAACTGCTTTTGCTTCTCTGTAAAGCTCTTGTTTTGTCTTTTGAATGAGAATACTATTCTTGTCGGATACAGTAAGTTTGGCTTTAGGCTTTTGCCTTTCAGCACTTTAGGTGCATCCTGCCATTCCCTTCTAAGCTGAAGAGTTTCTATTGTAAGATCAGCTGTTATCCTTATGGGGATTCCTTCTATGTTATTTGTTGTGATTCCTTTGTTACCTTGAATATTTGTTCATTGTGTATATTTATTTGTTTGTATGTTTTTATTTTGATTAATGTGTGTTTTGACATGTTGTGTCTTGGTTTACCCCTATGGGACACACTGGGATTTTTCATTTTAGTTGTCTGTTCTTTTTCCCATTTCAGGGACGTTTCTAAATATTTCCTCCTCAAATATTTTCTCATGCCCTTTCCTTTTGTCTTCTTTCTTTGAGAAACCTATGATTTAAATATGGGGGCATTTGACATTGTCCCATAGTTCTCTGTGATTGTCTTCATTTCTCTCTTTCTTTTTTTTTTTTTTCTGCTCTGCTTCATTTATTTCCCATATCCGATCTTCCAGCTCACTTAGTCTTTCTTCTGCCTCAGCTACAGTACTGTTCCTGTTGTCCAGAGTGATTTCTATCTCAGTTATTTCATCGCTCATTATTGATTGACTACTCATGATTTCTTCCAGGTCCATTTAAAACATCCCTTTCATCTTCTCAATCCATTCGTGAAGTCTATTTATCTGTAGATTCATTTGTTTCCAAGACATTGACTATTATTGTGCTGAACTGTTTTTCCTGTAGACTTCCTACCTCCTCCTCTTTCATTGGTTTGTTGATTTTCATTGTATTCCTTCATCTGCTGGATATGTCTCTGCCTTTTCATGTTGTTTCGATGACTGTCTTCGAGGTCTAATTTCTGCACACCAGGGGGCCATCATTGCTATTAATTGGGTGGTCTCCTCCAAGTGAATGTGGTGGGACCAGTGGCTTGTGTAAGTTTTCTTGTTGAGAGAACTTTTTGTTGTTGTTGTTATAGAAGATGGCTGTTGATCTCACTTGTTCTGAGAGTCCATGCAGTGTCCATTAGGGAATTAGCGGGCTCTATTACGGCTTTGATTCCAGATGAGCTATTTCAAATCCTCAAACCCGATGCTGTGAAAGTGATGTACTCAATAAGACAAGAAATTTGAAAATCTCACCTGTGGCTCAGTTGGAAATGGTCAGTTGTCCTTCCAGTCTCGAAAAAGGCAATGCCAACGAATGCTCAAACTACCATGCAATTTTACTCATCTCACATGCTAACAAAGAAATGCTCAAAATTCTCCAAGCCAGGCTTCAGCAATATGTGAACCATGAACTTCCAGATATTCAATCTTGTTTTAGAAAATACAGAGGAACCAAAGATCAAATTCCCAACATCTGCTGGATCTTCACAAAAAAGCAAGCAAGTTCCAGAAAAACCTCTAGTTCTGCTTTACTGAGTATGCCAAAGCCTTTGAGTGTATGGATCAAAATAAACTGTGGAAAATTCTGAAAGAGACGGTAGTACCACACCACCGGATCTGCCTCTTGAGAAGCCTGTATACAGTTCAGGAAGCAACAGTTAGAACTGGACATTGAATAACAGACTGGTTCCAAATAGGAAAAGCAGCACCTCAAGGGTATATATTGTCACCCTGCTTATTTAACTTCCATGCAGAGAAATGTGTGGCTGGAAGAAATGCAAACGGGAATCAAGACTGCCAGGAGAAATGTCAAAAACTTCAGATATGTAGATGACACCCCCCTTATGACAGAAACTAAAGAGGAACTGAAGAGTCTCTTGATGAAAGTGAAAGAGGAAAGTGAAGAAGTAGGCTTAAAGCTCTACATTAGGAAACCTGAGATGGCATCCTGTCCCATCACTGCATGGCAAATAGATGGAAAAACAGTGGAAATGGTGGCAGACTGTTTTTTTTTTTGGGGGGGGGGCTCCAAAATCACTGAAGATAGTGACTGCAGCCATGAAATGAAAAGATGCTAACTCTTCCTAGACAGCATAAAACAAGACCAGAGGCTGACTGCAGCTCAGATCATGAAATCAGTATTGCCAAATTCAGACTTAAATTGTAGAAAGTAGGAAAAAACCAATAAACCATTCAGGAACGACCTATCTCAAATCCCTTATAATTATACAGTGTAAGTGAGAAATAAATGTAAGGGACTAGATCTGATAGAATGCCTGATGAACTATGGACGGAGGTTCATGACACTGTACAGGAGACAGGGATCAAGACCATTCCCAAGAAAAAAGAAATGCAAAGAGGCAAAATGGCTACCTGAGGAGGCCTTAAAATTAGCTGTGAAATGAAGAGAAATGAAGGCAAAGGAGAGAAGGAAAGATATACCTATTTGAACACAGAGTTCCAAGGAGAGAGAAGAAAGCCTTCCTCGGTGATCAGTGCCAAGAAATAAAGCAAAGCAATAAAGCAAAGCAATAGAATGGGGAAGACTAAAGATTTCTTCAAGAAGACCGGAGATACCAAGGGGGCATTTCATGCAAAGATGGGCACTATTAAGGACATAAATGGTATGGACCTAACAGAAGCAATAGACATGAAGACGAGGTGGCAAAGAACACACAGAAGAACTGTACATCAAAGATCTTCACAACCCAAATAATCATGACGATGTGATCACTCACCTACATCCAGATACCTTGGAATGTGAAGTCAAGTGGGCCTTAAGAAGCATCACTATGAACAAAGTGAGTGGAAGTGATAGAATTCCAGTTGAGCTATTTGAAATCCTAAACGATTATGCTGGGGAAGTGCTTCACTCAATATGTCAGCAAATTTAAAAAACTAAGCAGCTGCTCAGGACTGGGAAAGGTCAGTCTTCATTCCAATCCCAAACAAAGGCAATGCCAAAGAATGCTCAAACTACTGCACAATTGCTCATCTCACACGCTAGTAGAGTAATGCACAAAAATATCCAAGCCAAGCTTCAGCAATACACGAACCATAAACTTCCAGATGTTCAAGCTGGTTTTGGACAAGTCAGAGGAACCAGAGATCAAATGAGTGTATGCACCACTACTTCTGATGATGCATGCAGCAACTACTGAGGTTGAAATCACGAGTTTGCATTCTGCTTTTACTAAGAATTGAATTAGGACAGGTGCACCAGTTAGCTTGCACTCTGGCACATACATTACAACTCTGGAGCATAAGTATCACAACCACGTGCGTCTGCACTCCGGACCTGGCATGCGGTAACGACTGAAAATGCAAGAAGCTTTTCACAGTTACTGACCCCTGATTTGAAACCACTGCTGCCGCTGCTGCTGCTAAGTCACTTCAGTCGTGTCCGACTCTGTGTGACCGCATAGATAGCAGCCCACCAGGCTCCCCTGTCCCTGGGATTCTTGGGGCAAGAATACTGGAGTGCGTTGCCACTTCCTTCTCCAATGCATGCATGCATGCTAAGTCGCTTTAGTCTTATCCGACTCCGTGCGAACCTATGGACAGTAGCCCACGACGCCCCTCTGTCCACGGGATTCTCCAGGCAAGAATATTGGGGTGGGTTGCCATTTCCTTCTCTTATGTCAAACCACACATGCTACAAACACTGAGCTTGCCCTCTGGAATACGTGCTTGTCGATACTGAGGCCGCCATCTAAAGGATGCTCGCTGGAACTACTTAGTTTCCAATCTGGATCACCCTTTCTGCCACCATTGAGACTATTAACAAGCTTTAGAACAAGTGCATTGCTGTCACTGAGACTGCACAGTAGAGCATACATCCCATCACTCCTAAACCCGGGTTCTTTAGGATATGGCCTGCCACTACTGAGCCTGTCCCTAAAACATGCCTGTTGTAAGTATACATACACTTTTGGTGTATTACACTCTGGATTCTGCATCCCTGCACTACTGAAATTGCCTTCCAGAACAAGAGTTCATCACCGGCTGAACTTTCACTCTGAAGCATGAACATCACAATCATTAGCTTGCTGCTTTATAGGTAAGTCAGGCCACTACTCGACCTGCACTCTAGTTCAGGTGTGCCTAAATAGTTACTGAACTTGCACTCTGAAGTTTCCTTCTGGACACAACTGAGCCAACACTCCTGTAGACAGAGTGAGTTTAAACACTGGAGGACATGGTACACCTCTCCTGAGCATGAGCTCAAGTGCAGGCATCCGGGCTCTGCTGAGAACATGATCTAGTTGCACACATGCCAAAGTAACTGAACGTGCAGCTGTGGGTACAGATCTCATGAATACAGAGTGAGTGCATTTCATCATGGGTTTTGCACTACTGAGGCTTACTCAGAAGCATATCTTCCATCGTGACTGTGTGTGCCTTCAAGAGCCAGTGTTCTGATACTACGGAGACTGTGCTGTAGAGTAAGAATGCCTGAACTTCACAACTGCACACTGAATCATGCATCCCAGCAGTATAAATCCTAGCACTACAGCACACTTGTCACTTCTGAGTCCTTACACTAAGCAAGCATGGCACAGCTAGTGAGCACGTGGTCTAGAGTCTACGTGTGGCCATTACTAATTTCAGACTCGGAAGCCTGTGTCTTGCCACTTGTAAGCCCAGGCCCCCAAATATTCATGTTTCAGCTACTGGTTTTGCACCCTGGTACACTCCTTTATCACTGCTGAGCCTGCGTTACAGAGCATGAGTTCCACCACTACTAATCTTGCTCGATGGCCTGGGTGCTTAAACCTGTGAGCCTACACTCTGCAGCTGAAAATTGCCAATGACTTGGCTTGCCCTCTGTTGCATATTTTCCCCATGCTTCTTCCTGCACTCTGGAGGACCTACTCCAGGAGGCTGCTTTCTAAAACACATATCATCTCCACGAGTGAACCGTCATTCTAGATCAACTGTGTGACCACTAGTGACCTTAAATTCTGAAGTGTTATATTAACTTCCTTGAGGTATTGCTCGAGAAGGTGTGTGCAACAATTACCCCGGTGACATTTTATACCAGCCATTTTGCTGCTAGTCACCCAGCACTCTAGACTGTGCAAGCTGTGAGTAGTGTACCTGTATATCTGTGGATGACGTGCCACCACTACAGACCTGGTGTATACTTCATATGACCTGCCTCAATTGATCATGCGTCACAATACACATATGCCACAACCCTTGCTCTTGCAATGTTGAGGGCTTGTCTTCCCGCTACTGAGCTTGTGTGGCACAGCAGGTATATCACATTTTCTGAATTTGATCTCTGGATATGCAACCAAAAATAAAAACCCAGCTTTCAAGAGAACATGTCCCTCTGCAGTCTGCACTCTTAAGCAAGGGCACTGCAACTCCTGAGACAACACTCTGAAGCACATGTAGAGCAGGCATGCTGCATCTGCTGAACTTAGCTCTTCAGCATGCCTCTCAACAGTGAAACACACTTTAGGCATACCCCTCTTAATACAGACCCATGATCTAGAGCAGGCATGCTTCACATCCTGAATCTTGGCTTTCGAGAATACGTGCTTCATCTCCTGAGATGGTGCTTTTGCGGATTCTCCCCACCGCTACTAAGACTGTGCTCTAGAGTGGGTGTGACACTTCGGAGCCTGCGTACCTCACTACTGAGTCTCTGCTCTAGCCTGGAAGTACTGAAACAGCTTAGCTCGCAATCCAGAGCACACGTTCTGCCACTAGTGTGCTTGCACTTTAGAGCAGGCTGTCTGAAGCCATCCCATTGGCACTGGCAACATGCGTCCAGCCACTGCTGAATGCACACTAGAGCACAGTTCCTGCCACTATTGAGCATGTACTCTACCACAAGATGTCTAAAACTGCTCAGTTGCATTGCGGAGCATACCTCTTTCCACAACTGAACTTGCATTCTACAGGAAATGGTACACAAACACTGACCTTGTGCTCTAGAATTGGCACACCATACATAATTTTCTTAACATTTGAAGCATATGTCTGGCCAACACTAAATCCACACTTTAGATCAGCTGTGCTAAAATCACTGAGCTTGCCCTCAAGAGTATATCTGAACTCACATTTTATAGCACACCTACTACCACGGTGGATCCTGTGCTCTAAAACTCTCATGAGATGAGTGAACAAGATGGTGGAGCTATAAGTGGATGTGGAGTACATCTCTCCATGGATACATCAGGCATACACCTTCAGACACAGGAGAGTAATCAGAATGTTACCGGAAAGTAGACAGGAGTACCTGACAAGTGGCAAAAATATATAGAACCACGCAAAACTCAGTCGGGGGAAAGAACTGGGGGAAAAATCAGGAGTGTTAGTAGGACTGGATCTGCCCTGAGTGGGGGAAGGAACTGAAGCTGAGGTCCAATCCCACATTGGGTCAATTGTCTGAATTGTAGAATAGACATTTAAAGCTGAGAGTGAAACAGCTGATCTGTGGAAAGCTGGGTGCAATGAGAATCAGAGGGTCCTTGCTGCAGCCGTACATACCCCATACAAGGACATCCGTCCCCTGAAAGGCCCCGTGGCTGGCAGCTGCAGTTTAGGGACTTTGCGGCAATTCATGGGGAGGGCTGCTGTTTCCTGGAGAGAGATGGAGAGAGGGGGTTTGAAGGAGGACACTGTGGTAGGGTATGCCTGTGGAGGAAAGCCAGGCAGCCATGAAAGCGAGGCAATAACACCAAGTCACATGTCGGGGGTGGAGCAATCACCATAGCCTCTCTCTCCCCACATGCTAGCATCAGCAGTTACTACAATAGTGAGGGAGACCCATCAAATGCTGAACACACTGAAATGCAGAGCAGGACACCATGCAGGGTCATCCTTTAAGTGCCTGATGCACCATACTAGAGTAGAATCCCACTCAGGATGCTCCTTCAATTGTCAGATGCACTGGTTTACACCGGAGGACCCCAGCCAGGAAATTCGCTCTATGTGCTGACCCATTGAACGACAGAGAAGGATCCCAGGCAAGGAAGCCTTCTGAGTGGCCGAATAGGTGGAACTAGGGAGAAGACTGGCCAAAGAGGCCTTCTGATCACCGGATACAAGGGCTCAAAAAAGAAAAAAAAAGGCTCTGATAGGGCCATAACTCCTGTGGTGTAGTCAGTCTGTGTCCCTGCACCCTGCCCATTTGACACAACCTGCGTCCCTCAAAGCCAAGCAGCTGCTCCACTTTCACAGTTAACTCTCATTGGAAAAAATCTGCTACAGGTTAAAAAAAAAAATCGTGCAACTATTTGCACAGGATTGCTTCAGTCCTGTCTAACTATGTGTGGAACACATTTCACCACTACAGAGAAGAACCTATAAAATGCATATACTGGAACAACTGATCTTTTCCAGTCTTGTAGCCACTGCTGAGTTTTCCAAATTTGCTTGCATATTGAGTTCAGCAGTTTCATAGCACTCACTATCTATTAGGATTTGAAATCACTCAAGTGGAGTTCTCTATCTCCACTAGCTTTGTTTCTATTGATGCTTCTTGCGGCCCGCTTGACCTCACATTCCAGGATGTTTGGCTCTAGGTGAGTGATTAGATCATGATGATTATCTGGATCATGGAGATCTTTTCTGCATAGTTCTTCAATCTTTGCTGTATACATTTTTGCTACCTCTTCTTAATATCTTCTGCTTCTGTTCAGTCCATACAATCTCTGTCCTTTACTGTATCCACCTTTGCATGAAATGTTCCCTTGGTATCTCTAATTTTCTTGAAGAGATCTCTACTCTTTCCCATTCTGTTGCTTTCCTCTATTTTTTGCACTCATCACCGAGGAAGGCTTTCTTATCGCTCTTTGCTATTCTTTGGTACACTGTATTCATATGGGTATATCTTCCCTTTTCTCCTTTGCCTTTTGTTTCTATTCCTTTCTCAGTTATTTGTAAGGCCTCCTCAGACAACCTTTTTGCCTTTTTGCATTCATTTTCTTGGGGATGGTCTTCATCACTGCCTCCTCTACAATGTCATGAATCTCCATATGTAGTTCATCAAACACTCTATTATACCTAATCCCTTAAACATTTTCTCATGTCCACTGTACCATCATAAGGGATCTGATTTAGGTCAAACCTGAATCATCGAGTGGTCTTCCCTACTGTCTTCAACTTAAGTCGAAGTCTATAGCAAATACTGAGCTTCCACTCTGAACCTTCCTTCTTACAAGTATTTGTCCACCATTTTAGAGCACTTTCGCTGCATATCTTTATCTTCACTCTGAAACATACGTACCGTCACTCCTGAAAGGATGCTCAAGTGCATGCACTTAACTCCTACTGAGCCTACGCTCCACAGTAGTCATGCCGATCTACTAAGCTTGCATTCTGCCACATGCATCTTTCACTATTTAGACTATGATACTGAGGTCATGCTGCAACTGCATAGTTGCAATCTCAAGCTTACCTTCTTCGACTTTCAGCTTTTATACCAGCACACATGTTCTGCCCCTCCTAACCCCACTTTCTTGAAGAGATATGAAAGAACTGTTGAGGTTGTATTCTGGAGCATGTCCCTGCTATTTCTGAATGCATTCTCTTTGTATTTCTTCATATTTCTTTTAAAAAATGATTTATTATAATTGGAATAGAATTACTGTGTATTACTGTGATGGTTTTTGACATACACATCAACATGAATCAGCCGCATGGATACATGTGTCCCCCTATCCTGAACACAACTCAAACCTCCCTTATTAGCCACGCTTCTGGGTTCGTCCACAGCACAAGAGTTGGATGCATCTTTCATGCATTGAACTTGCACTGGTCATCTCTTTTATGTATGGTAATGTACCTGTTTCAATGCTATTTTCTCAAATCATCCCATCCTTGAACTCTCCCATTGAGTCTCAGAGTCTGCTCTTTATATGTGGATCTTTTTTACTAGCCTTCATGCAGAATCATTGTTGCTGTCTTCCTAAATCCCATTTATATGCATTAATAAGCAATATTTGCCTTTCTCTTTCTAACTTTTTTTTTACTCTGAATAATAGTCTGCAGGTTGAACTGCCTTACCAAAAGTGACACTAATATGTGTTTTTCTGTAGCTAAGTAATATTCTATTCGAATATATAGCACAACGTCCTTATATTTTCATCTGCTGATGTGCATCTAGATTACGCGCATGTCATAGCTTTCGGAAAGAGAATTGTAATAAACATTGGGTCACATGTGTCTCTTTTGACTGTAATCCCCTCTGGGTATACGCCAAGAAGGGGGGTTGTTCAGTCATATGACAGTTGTAGCCCAAGTTTCTCAAGGAATCACCAAACTGTTCTGCATAGAGGTTGTACCAGTTTGTGTTACCACTAGCAGTGGATTAGGGTTAGCTTTTCTCCACAGCCTCCCCAGGATTTCATGCTTGTAGAATTTCTGGTGATGGCCACTCTGAACCGTGTGTTATGACGACACATTCAATTTTAAGTTTTGTTTCTCTAATGATGAATGATATTAAGCATATTTCATGTGTTTGTTAGCCATCTGTATGTCTTCTTTAAAGACACGTCTGTTTAGGGATTTTGCCCCCTTTTAGTGATGCTGTGAAAGTGCGTCACTCAATATGGCAGCACATTTGGAAAACTCACCAGTGGCTAAAGGGCTGGAAAAGGTCAGTTTTCATTCCAATCCCAAAGAAAGGCAGAACCAAAGAATGCTCAAATCACGGCACAATTGCATCCATCTCACACGCTAGTAAAGTACTGCTCAAAATTCCCCAAGCCAGGCTTCAGTAATACATGAACCATGAACTTCCAGATGTTCGAGCTGGTTTTACAAAAGGCTGAGGCACCAGAGATCAAAATGCCAACATTAGCTGGATCATTGACAAAGCAAGAGAGTTCCAGAATAACATCTATTTCTGCCTTATTGACTATGCCAAAGTCTTTGACTGTGTGGATCACAATAAACTGTGGAAAATTCCAAAAGCGATGGGGATAGCAGACCACCCGACCTGCCTCTTCAGAAACCTATATGCAGGTCAGGAAGCAGCAGTTCGAACAGGATATGGAACTACAGACTGGTTCCAAATAGGAAAAGGAGTCCATCAAGGCTATGTATTGTCACTCTGCTTGTTTAACTTATATGCAGAGTATATCACGAGAAATACTGGGCTGGAAGAAGCACAAGCTGGAATAAAGACTGCCAGGAGAAATATCAATCACCTGAGATATGCAGATGATACCACCCTTACGGCAGAAAGTGAAGGGGAACTAAAAAGCTTCTTGATGAATTGAAAGAGGAGAGTGAAAATGTTGCCTGAAAGCTCAAAATTCAGAAAACTAGGATCCCAGCATCTGGTCGCATGATTTCATGGGAAATAGATGGGGAAACAGTGTCAGATTTTATTTTGGGGGGCTCCAAAATCCCTGCAGATGGTGACTGCAGCCATGAAATTAAGACGCTTGCCCTATGACAGGAAAGTTATGACCATCCTAGATAGAATATTCAAAAGAAGAGACATTATTTTTGCTAACAAAGTTCCAGCTAGTCAAGACTATGGATTTTCCAGTAGTCTTGTAGGATATGAGAGTTGCACTATGAAGAAAGCTGAGCACTGCAGAATTGATGCTTTTGAACTGTAGTGTTGGAAAAGACTCTTGAGAGTCCCTTGGACTGCAAGGAGGTCCAGCCAGGCCATTCTAAAGAAGATCATTCCTGGGTGTTCTTTGGAAGAAATGATGCTAAAGCTGAAACTCCAGTACTTTGGTCACCTCATATGAAGAGGTGACTCACTGGAAAACTCTGAAGCTTGGAGGGATTGGAGGCAGGAGAAGGGGATGAGAGCAGATGAGATGGCTGGATGGCATCACTGACTCGATGATCGTGAGTTTGCGTGAGCTCAGGGAGCTGTTGATGGACAGGGAGTCCTGGTGTGCTGCAATTTATGGGGGTTCAAAAAGTCACACACGACTGAACTGAACTGAACTGAACTCAACTGAACTGAACTGAACTGAACTGAAGCAACTGACAAAGAATTTAGCTCAAAAATATACGAACAACTCCTGAACCTCAATTCCAGGAAAATAAATGACCCCATGATAAAATAGGCGAAAGGAGTAAACAAACATTTCTCCAAAGATGACATACAGATGACTAACAAACACATGAAAAGATTCTCAACATCACTCACTATCAGAAAAATGCTAATCAAAACGATAATGAGGTACCATTTCACGCCAGTCAGAATGACTGCTATCCAAAACTCTACAATCAATAAATGCTGGGGAGGGTGTGGAGAAAAGGGAACGCTCTGACACTGTTAGTGGAATTCCAAACTGGTACAGCCACTATGGAGAACACTGTGGAGATTCCTTAAACAAACAAACAAACAAACAAACTGTAAATAGGACTGTCATATGACGCAGCAATCCCACCGCTGTCCGTACACACCAAGGAAACCAGAATTGAAAGAGACTCGTGTACCCCATTGTTCATCACAGCACTGTTTCTAATAGCCAAGGCATGGATGCAACCTAGATATCCATCAGTAGACTAATGAATAAGAAAGCTGTGGTACATATACGTGATGGAGTATTACTCAGCCACTAAAAAGAATACATTTCAGTCCGTTCTAGTGAGGTGGATGAAATTGAAGCCTATTATACAGAGTGAAGTTAGCCAGAAAGAAAAATAGCAATAGAGTAAACGAGCGCACATGTGTGGAATTTAGAAAGATGGTCATGATAAACCTGTACGTGAGACAGCAAAATAGACACAGATGTATAGAACAGTCTTTTGGACTCTGCGAGAGAGGGCGAGGGTAGGATGATTTGGGATAATGGCATTGAAGCATGTGTAATATTATTTGTCAAACGAATCGCCAGACCAGTTCGATGCGTGACACAGGATCCTCGGGGCTGGTGCACTGGGGTAACCATGAGGAATGGTTTGAGGAGGGAGGTAGCAGGGGTTTTCAAGATAGGGAACACCTGTACACCCGTGGCAGATCCATGTTAATGTATGGTAAAACCAATACAATATTGTAAAGCAATTAGACTACTATTAAAATAAACAAATTTATATTAGAAATAAATCAAGTCAAATTGTGTCCAACGTGAGGAAAACAACAGCATGTTTGGAACAATATCACTAAGTAAGCTAGAGTTGCAGTTTTCAGAGTTCAAAGTGCCCTCATAAGTATGAGCCCTAACTCTTATTACAGAAAGAATAGTGGAAAATAGGCTAGATGAAAGGAGAGCTTTTCAGCAACGAGATGAATGTTTCAGCCAGAAAGATATTAAGTAATGTAGGGCTTCCCAAACAGTTTACTAAGATCTTGGGAGCTAGCAATGACTGTGGTCACCTAAATAAAGTTGCCTAAAATTATATTTTGACATATATACATATATACACCTGTCTATGCATGAGTGTGTGTATGAGAAAATGTGCGATGGCTTTTAATTCATGTTAGGTGTAATAGAAATGGGAAAACAATAAAATCCAAATGTAGAATGATTCAAATTCTACTCGATTGTTGAATATTATGGAAGTTGAAATACTTCAAAATATGTTTCCTTGGCTGCATGTAACATATGAGGACTCTTTTATATCACTCACCTCTCTCCTTTTCATAAATATAGACCAATTTTCAAATGTTTGTCCAGTTTAATGACAAAATACTAACATAGACATATATATATATATAATATATATGAAATAGAGATATGTTTTCATATCATAAACTGTTGATAGCAAGCCTAGATTTTAGAATTATTTCCAACTCCATGCTCCATCTCAACAGGAAAGAGCCAAAGTTGTTGCTGACTCAATCACTCCAAGAGCTGGGAAACCTGAAAAAGAAACGGAACCTGCACTGAGATTTTCTATCATATTTATGATCGAGCTCTAACACCAAGACTTGTTTTCCTTTATTGTACTAAGCAGTCCCTTCTTAAGATTGAAAAGCATGGAAATCGAGAGAGAGAGGTAGGAGATTGTAGACCTCCTCATGTTCAAAAGGAATTTTAATCAGAGAAGCTAGAAAAGACAGAAACTAAGGAAAACAATCAAGTGATAGACAATAATAATGATTTAGCCACTAATCAAACTCAAGGGTCTCTAGTCCCTCCTCAAGGGCCAGCGTGGAGAAGGAAATGGCAACCCACTCCAGTGTTCTGCCCGGAAAATCCCAGGGATGGGGGAGCCTGGTGGGCTGCCATCTTTGGGGTCGCACAGAGTCGGACACGACTGAAGCGAATTAGCAGCAGCAGCAGCAAGGACCATCGATGACATTCTGAGCAATATCCTGTGAACAATTTTAGAGATGCTAAAGCCCAAACTAGGCTGAAATGTAAGTGCATAGTTGGATCTAGACGGTCAATGATGTGGACTCCCAATATCCTCACTAATAGGCCATTAGTAGAATGTCCCAATTTGATCACAGACCCCATGTTCCACCCTCACTCAGCCATTAAAATATTCCCCTCTGAAAGTATTTGTGGATTTGCATCTTTGAAGCACCAGCTGCTAAGACACCTTACTTCGTCCTACAATAAGCACTTTCCGCACCGCCCCCCCCACTGAAACCCACAGTCAATTCATAAATTTGTTTGCACAGAAGCAAGTAAACCAAGTCTGCTAGGGTAACAGTACTGAATATTAAGGATGTGTGATAGAAGGATGATAAATCACTTTTATTTCAGAAATAAAGTAGATTTATTGATGTGAGTTTTCGATAACCCTGTATGCGAGATAGCAAAAGAGACACAGATGTATAGAACAGTCTTTTGCACTCTGTGGGAGAGTGAGACGGTGGGATGTTTTGGGAGAATGGCATTGAAACATGTATAATATCATATATGAAATGGGTCTCCAGCCCAGGTTCAATGCATGATACTGGATGCTTGGGGCTGGTGCACTGGGATGACCCAGAGGGTTGGTACGGGTTGGCAGAAGGGAAGGGGTTCAGGAAAGGGAACATGTGTACACCTGTGGCGGAGATATGTTAATGTATGGCAAAATCATTACAATAATGAAAAGTAATTACCCTACAATTAAAATAATAAATTTATTTTTAAAAAAAGGAAATCTTCCAAAAAGCTCCATACCTACATAGAAACCAAGCACCACGAAGAGCCAACAAGTTCCACAGGAAGACATACCATGCAAATTCTCCAGCAACAGAGGAACAGAACCTGGAGCTTCAATATACAGGTTGCCCAAACAGCAAACCCATAGACATCTCAAACCTCACTACTGGACACTTCATTGCCCTACAGAGAGAAGAGATGCAGCTCCACCCACCAGAACACTGACACAAGCTTCCCTAACCAGGAAACCTGACAAGCCCCTCGTCCAACCCCAGCCACAGGGAGGAACCTCCACAATAAAGAGGAACCACAAACTGCCAGAAAGAGAAAGACCATCCCAAACACAGAAATCCCCCCCCCACCCAAAAAAAAAAAAAGGCCAACTTTACTAATGAGATTTTTGCATGCTTCATGGTTTTGGTTCGTATTTCTGCCAGCAGTCTGTATTTTAAGTTGATGCTGAAGTAAACACTTGGTTGGACATTACCCTTCAGTTGCTAGGAGACCAGTGACTTTGTCATGTCACAACTAACCTTCGATTGCTAGGAGACCAGTGATTTTGTGATGTCACAGCTGTTTGACTGGGAGGACCTCTGTGATTGTCCAGAGAGTTTCTCTCTGTAGGCCAGCCAAACTCATTTGAAGTTGCATTGTGTAAAAGCAGACAAATGAGAACATTATGTGAAGAAAGACTTCCCTGAGATGGCACATATTTCTTCAGAAATTCAAGATGGACCTCCTAAAGGTGAGTCCACTGGTTCAGAAACCTCCATTAGATCTTACTGGTATGATTATACAACTGGGGACTCAGTTTTGAGATCTGTGATTGAAGAATATGCTTTTCAGCCTTTGGCTGAGGATCTGGTGATCAAAAGGCCACACTACACATATCCTGTCTCTGAAACAGATGATGTGAATGATTTTCTTTCACTCACATTTCCACAAAAACTTTGGAATATAGTGGAAAGTGATCAGTTTGAATCTATTTGGTGGGATGAGACAGGCACATGTAGAGTGATCAATGAAGAACTCTTCAGGAAAGAAGTCTTGGAAAGAAAGGAGCCTTTCAGAAGATTTGAAACCAAGAGCATGAAGAGTTTAATTCGACAGCTTAATCTTTATGGAGTTAATAAAAACCGACAAACTGTTCAAAGATCGGCTGTACTACCAGTCTTTCTGGAAGAAGAAAACAACATCTCTCTTTTGAGAAAGGTATTCCAAAATTTTCACTTTTTGGCAATAGGTCAGATTCAATCATGTGACCTAGAAAGCATGTTCATATATGTGGCTAAAGGGGAGTTTAAACTTGAGATAACAAATTATTGAAAAAGTTGTATCTTTTTGAAGTTGAGAACAGCTGGAGGTTAGAATATTGGATGTTCAACAAACCTTCCTAGTGACTTGAAACCAGATACAAGTTCTGAAGCCACTTAAAGTGGTATTACTGTATATATACAACATATTTTTAGTTGAGCATATACCTTCTAACATGTTACCTGTTAAAACTACCAACAGAGGTATTTTCTTTGATGTTATTTCATTGCTTCCATTAAAGGAAACTTATAGTGATATGAAGGAATGAAATTAGTAAAGAATGAAAAATGAATATAATGGAGAAGTGGAGAAAAGGGAACCCTCCTCCACTGTTGGTGGGAATGCAAACTAGTACAGCCACTATGGAGAACAGTGTGGAGATT
The DNA here is from genome assembly GCF_042477335.2 of Ovis canadensis. Lineage (NCBI taxonomy): Eukaryota > Metazoa > Chordata > Mammalia > Artiodactyla > Bovidae > Ovis > Ovis canadensis. Next base: position 15,036,388 of record NC_091271.1, read on the forward strand.
CCTTAAGAAATTGCAAATAGAACTACCTTATGACCCAGCAATCCCACTGCTGGGCATCCACACTGAGGAAACCAGAATTGAAATAGACACATGTACCCCAATGTTCATCACAGCTCTGTTTATAATAGCCAGGACATGGAAACAACCTAGATGTCCATCAGCAGATGAATGGATAAGAAAGCTGTGCTACATATTCACAATGGAGTATTACTCAGCCGTTAAAAAGAATTCATTTGAATCAGTTCTGATGAGATGGATGAAACTGGAGCCAATTATACAGAGTGAAGTAAGCCAGAAAGAAAGACACCAATACAGTGCACTAACACATATATATGGAATTTAGGAAGATGGCAATGACGACCCTGTACGCAAGACAGGAAAAAAGACACAGATGTGTATAAGGGACTTTTGGACTCAGAGGGAGAGGGAGAGGGTGGGATGATTTGGGAGAATGGGAATTCTAACATGTATACTATCATGTAAGAATTGAATTACCAGTCCATGTCTGACGTAGTGTGCAGCATGCTTGGGGCTGGTGCATGGGGATGACCCAGAGAGATGTTGAGGGGAGGGTGGTGGGAGGGGGGTCATGTTTAGGAACGCATGTAAGAATTAAAGATATTAAAATTAAAAAAAAAAAAACCACTGGGAGGGGGGGAAATAACATGAGTTGAGGAAAATAAAGAAAAGGTATAAAAAAAAAAAAAAGAAAAGAAATATTGTAACAAAACCAAAACTTTATTCTCCCATATGACTACCAGGAGACTTCCAGCAGAACAGGGCATTTAAAAAACACTGTGTAAAGGGCCAAAAAAGAAATATGTTAGGCTTTGTGAATATGACCATTGGCAATTATTAAGTTTTCAGGCATAGAGGATAACCAAAGAAGCGGGCAAGTCCCTCTTCCACCTTTAAGGACTCTGAAAACTGAATTACACACAATTTTCACGTCAGAAAATAAAATTCTTTTCGGTTTTCCCCCGCCATTAAAAGTGTAAAGCTCTAAAATTAAAAAGAAGAAGAAGAAGAAAAAGTAAAGCTCATTCTCATCTCACAGTAGACAGTGCAAAAACAGGGGCAGGCTGCCCTGCCTTGATTGAAATGTAATTGCAAGAGGAGGGGCGCCAAGATCCACTGTACGGTCAAGTTCCTTAAGCAAAGAACTGGCTTAAGGGAGGTCACCCCTGAGGGCTGTGAGTGCCGGACACCATCACTGGACTCCCCTGGTAGACTCGGAGGCCGTTCTCAGCCCTGAGCCCTGGCGACTGTGCCATCTGTTTTTTCTTTCTTCGCGTTTGGTGAGCTGAGCAATCTTGACCCAATATCTTTGACATTCAGAGTCAGCCTGACCACGCCTACAGTGGCTGATTTTATTGGGTGAGGGGGTGGGGGGCGGGCACATCGGGCGCGCATGCGCCCAACTCTGCCTCGCGACCAATCAGATTGCAGGCGCCGACACCTGGCAGCCAATCATCGGAGGCAGCCCGCCCGCCTGTAGGGGGAGCTGAGGCGGCGCCCCAGACCTGAGGAGGCCTAGTCCCTTCAGGCTCGACTCCTCAGTGTTAATCTTGGAACTGCCTAGGGCAGGTGAGCTGCCAGGGTTCTGTCTCCTCTGTCAACGGGTTCCGGTAAGGACTGGAGCGTGGTTCAGCCAAAGCAGTGCCTGACGGCTAAAGGGAGGGTTTCTCGGGTCCCCACTCTCACGAGGCCTTGCTGGGCGGGGCGGCTGGTGAGGGCGGTGAGAGCTTGTGGCAGGATCCACAGGCTTCAGGCTCCTTTCGCCCTCTCCCTCTCTAGTCTGGGCGGGCTCTGCTCTCCAGCAGCTTTCCTGCCCAGGGGCGGGACAAGCCAGCTCGCGGAAAGGGCCTCTTAGGCCCCTGGCCCCTGGCACCACCCCCAGCTCTCCTGTGCAACCTAATGTATTTAAACACAGATGCACAAATCTTCACGGCCCAGCCCCGTTCTGCACCCAGGCACAGTCAGGCAGGAGCAGCAAAAAAACAAAAACAAAAACAAAACATCTATCTAGCAGCCTCTTCACTGCCCTGGTGCTTTAGTCGTTTTCCCGTTTCTTCTGCCTCTCCTCGGACTCCAGGGCTGCCCCGTCCCTGGGGGCCCCGAGATTCAGGCCTTTGGTTCAGAAGTTGGCAGATGAGGTATTTGTTTGTTTGTTACTGAGAGAAGGGAGGTGGGAGGAAGAAGCTCAGGGCAAAGGAATTCAATCACTTGGTCTGGTTGAGTGTGAGACGCCTGGTCAGCATCCGTAGGGTAGGACCAGGTAGGGCCTGGGGGGATAGAATGTTCCCAGAACAGGGGACTCACCCTGGCCGTTTCCTCTGCTTGTCCCCAGGATGTGACCCTGTGCTGCCTGGGAGGTCTCAAGCGCTCAGGATTTCAGTGGGCCCCTGAGGTAAGGTGACAGACATCTTTACAACAGGGACAAAGGTGTGGCTTTCTTACTTTGTGTTTTTCTCCTTTCATTCGTCGGCTGACACGTTGCTGTTGAGAGAGAGTATTCCTGATTGGGGATTACCTGACCCTGATTGCGGGTGCTGAGTTCAGGGCCATCATGGTTTCAGGTTTGCAGCTTTCTGAGTGGCAAGGTTAAAAACAGGCAGGGTGACTTGCTTTCCCCTGCCTTCTTGAAAGAAAAAAAGTAAGAACACCATGGGTCTTAAGCTGTGTACAGCTGACTCCTACCACTTGGTGAGGCTAAAATGGGGCAATGCACATATCCTAAGGTTTTAGCTGGCAAAGCAAAGCAATGCAGGTGTGGGGTTCCCTGGTGGCCTGGTGATTAGGATTCTGGGCTTTCACTACAGTGGTCTGGATTCAATCTCTGGTCAGGGAACTGGGACCCCACAAGCCAAACAGCATGGCCAAATGAATGAATGAATCCAGTGGTTCATTCAGAGAAAGTATCCTGTGATTTAACATGTTCACGTGAGATTGCTTGCTCATTTCTGTACCCTTAAGGGCTTTTCTTCATTAAGTAAGTGAACTCCACTGGATGGGGGTGAGGCACCATCTGAGTTCATTTCATGCGAGTAAACAAGATCATAGGAAGCCCTATGCCCAGCAACTTGTGCCTACAGCTGTGTTGTATACTTATTTTGCTGGTACAGCTTTGACTTCACAGCATGTTTCGTTTTGGTCACAACATGTGGCTTCATAGGACATTAGTTCCCCAGCCAGGGATCGAACACAGGATCCTGGCAGTGAGAGGGCTGAGTCCTAACCAAACCACTGGACTGCTAGGCAACTCCTGTGTTTCGGTGCTTTGGATTGGGTGAGTGTGTGTGTGTGTGTGTGTGTGTGTGTGTGTGTTGATTTTTGCTATATTTATAGGAGAACTGTTCTGTGTGTAAGTATGATGTGAATGGTATTAGAACTTGAAATGTTTGTGTTGTACATATGATCTCAAAATGGAATATTTTGAAAGAACTTACCACTTGTTATCTCTTGGCCTAGGATCTTTCCTGAGGTAGTAGTCAAGCTTTTGTCTGGCTTGGCAACCTCTGAAGACTTAGCTTGTTGAATCTAAGCTCTCTCACTTGTCTGTACTCTTGAAGCCTCAGTTCCTCCTTCTGTGGGCCTCTCCAAGGGGCTTCTCTTGTGGAGGCTGCTGTCTTTTCTCAGAATGAGTGATTCAGGAAAGCGCTTGCACCCATGATAAAGTACAGAGTCTTTTTTCAAATGTTACAGATCTTCACTTGTGTATTTGCTTAGTCTCACAGGTCTACCCTGTGATAGATTGAGAGAGAACTACACAGGGGTGAGAATATTAGGAGATTGAATTTACTTGAAGGCTTTTTACCATACCCATTAATCCACTATGCCAGCCTTTTTTTTTATATGATCTCGGCTCTGTCAATGTAAGCAAATTATTTGGCTTGTGTACCCTTCTTGTGTGCTGCTACTGCTGCTAAGCCACTTCAGTCGTGTCCGACTCTGCAGTCTCATGGACAGCCACACACAAGGCTCTCCCTTATCTGGGATTCTCCAGGCAAGAACGCTGGAGTGGGTTGCCATTTCCTTCTCCAGTGCATGAGAGTGAGGTTGCTCAGTCGTGTCCGACCCTTCGAAACCACATGGACTGCGGCCTACCAGGCTCCTCCGTCTGTGGGGTATTCCAGGCAAGAGTACTGGTTTGGGTTTCCATTGCCTTCTCCAGCTTGTGTGCTCTCTGGCCTGATGTACTCAATTTTGATCTACTCAGTTCTAGACCTACTCATTTCTTGAAGTTCTAGCAAGTCTCCTCTTTGCCCTGGATTAAGGTTTCTGTTTCTCTGGATGGTTCCCATCAGCAAACAGACTGACTATAATGTGACCTGTCGTTAAAAATCCATCTTTGGTGACACATCCTGCTTCTGCTGCTTTTATTTCATATTTGCTTGTTACAGACCTCTGCAGAGTTGTTCCTAGACTTTGTTATCTCGAGTTCTCTCATTTTCCTATAAAGCCACTCTTGTCAAGGCCAGAGGTGAATTTCAAATATTCAAATGTCTGCCTGCAAGGTAGGAGACCTGGGATCAATTCCTGGGTGGGCAAGATCGCCTTGAGAAGGAAATGGTAATCCACTGCAGCACTCTTGCCTGGAAAATCCCATGAACGGAGGAGCCTGGTAGGCTACAGTCCATGGGGTTGCAAAGAGTCGGAAATGTCTATTCAAATTATTTCCCTGGTTGTTAAATGCTTTTCTGTTTTTAATTTTTGTAGAAAAAATCTAACTTAAATTTTTACCATTTTAACCATTTTTGCATGCTGAGTATTTTGCACACTTTCATCAGGCTTTTGGAGAAAGAAATGGCAACCCACTGCAAATCTGATGGAGAAGGGAACGTGGTGAACTTTAGTCCCGGGGGATGCAAAGTTGGGCACAACTGAGTGACTAAGACATATACACACACATAGTCACAGTGTTGATTTGTTGTTGTTGTCATTGTTTTAGCTGTGTTGTGCAGCTTGAATGACAGTTCCCTGGTTGCGGATCATACCCAGGCCCCTGATAGGAAACTGTGGAGTCCTAACCTCTGAACTACGAGGGAATTCCTTATCACATTGTTATGAAGCAGATCTCTACACCTTTACAGCTTGCAAAATCGAAAGTCTGTACCCATCACTTGTCCCATTAAACAAACAGCAACTCCTCTTTTCTTGCCCGTTGACCTAGACCATGGACTCCATCGTTCTTTTTTGTTTCCTTTCTATTGCTTGACTGTGTTAGCTATTTCATGCAAGTAGAAACTTACAGTATTTGTCTTTTTGTACGACTGGCTTATTGCATTTGGCTTGATGTCTGAAATGATCATGCATGTTGTAGCATGTGACAGAATTTTCTCTATATGGCTAAATAATATTTCATTGTGTGTATATATCACATTTGATGGACATTTCGATGCTTCCACCTCTTAGTTGTTGTGCTTCGTGCTGCTGTGAGCACGGCTCTGCAGATATCCCAAGACCCCATGTTAACTTCTTTTGACTTTATATCCTGAAGTGGAATTGCTGAATCATGTGTCAGCTCTAGTTCTTTAATTTTTCGAGGAGCATTTAAACTGTTTTCTGTAGCAGTTGCACCATTTTAAAATGTATCCGTAACAAACAAGGATCCAGTTTCTGTACGTGCTTGCCAACAGTTGCCCTTTCCTTTCCTTCATATGTAAACACACACATATGCACACACAATTTCTTTCATACCCTGTTCCATGATTGTTTATCTCAAATTATGAATATAGTTCCTTGTGCTATACAGTACGCTCTTGTTTGTCTATTGTATATATTATGCTTTGCATCTGCTAATCACCAGCTCCCAATCTGTGCCTGCCGTACCTTTCCCTCTTGGGAATCACATAGTCTGCTCTCTATGTCTGTGAGTCTGTTTCTCTTTCATAGATCAGTTTATTTGTGGCATGTTTTAGAGTCCATGTAAGTGATACCATACGATATTTGTCTTTCTCTCTCTTTTTTTTAATTTTTATTTTTACTGTATTTTATTTTACAACACTGTGTTGGTTTTGTCATACATTGACAGGAATCCGCCACAGGTGTACATGAGTTCCCAATCCTCACCCCCCTCCCACCGCCCACCCCATATCATCTCTCTGGATCATCCCTGTGCACCAGCGCCAAGCATCCTGTATCCTGCATCGAACATAGACTGGCGACTATCTTACATGATAGTGAATTTCAGTGCCATTCTCCCGTATTATCCCACCCTCTCCCGCTCCCTCAGAGTCCAAAAATCTGTTCTATACATCTGTGTCTCTTCTGCTGTCTCTCATACAGGGTTATCATTACCATTTTCTAAATTCCATATATATGTGTTAGTATACTGTGTTGGTGTTTTTTTTCTGGCTCACTTCACTGTGTATAATCGGCTCCAGTTTCATCCATCTCATTAGAATTGATTCCTATAAAGTCTGCAAGCAATAAATGCTGGAGAGGGTGTGGAGAAAAGGGAACCCTCTTACACTGTTGGTGGGAATGCAGTCTAGTACAGCCACTATGGAGAACACTGTTTATAATAGCCAGGACATGGAACAACCTAGATGTCCATCAACAGATAAATGGATCAGAAAGCTGTGGTACATATACACAGTGGAGTATTACTCAGCCATTCAAAAGAATATATTGTCTTTCTCTTTCTGACTTCCTAAGTATTCTTTTGAATGCTAGTGTAGATTCAAGTATTTACTTAACAACATTTGTTGCTACTGTATAAAATGTGGTTGACATTTAAAATATTTGTCTTCTATTCTGCAAGCTTTATATTAATTCTAATACTTGTGTTTCTTCAACATTTTCTACACTGACTTATCTTATCTCCAATATACTTTGACTTCTTGCTTTCCATTCTGAAGTCTGTTTATTGTTTTTTGTTTTTTCGTTTTTTTTTTTTTTTTTTTTTTTTTGAAACTACAGCAACAATTCTCTTCTGTTACCTGATTGCTCTGGTTATAGAACTGCCAGTATAATGTTGAGCCAAAGTGTGTAATAGACTTCCTTGTGTTGTTCCCAGTCTTAGAGGGGAAGCTTTCAGTTTTTCATTCTTAAGTATGATGTTAGCTGTGGGTCATTTTACAGGTGCCCTTTGATTGAGAAAGTTCTCTTCTGTTCTTAATTATTAAGTGTTCTTTTAACCCCGGTTATGAAAAGGTGCTAGATTCAGGGAAATGCCTTTTCTTCAGGCAGATGTGTTATTTGTTTTATTGTTTTAAAATGGCATAATGTTCAAGAAGTAGGGGGGTCCTGAAAGGAAAATATCAACTTGCAGTGGGACGATGGATGGCTCCGCAACAGCACCTGTCAGGATAGGGAGCAGGGAAAAGGTTCCTGCGCCGCCTCCTCTTCCTGAGCAGCAGACTTCAAAGAGCAGCAGAAAGGATACAGCTATGGCCCAGAAGCAAGGGATGCCCCAGGTGATGGCGATCCTCCAAGCCAAGTCAGGCTTCCTCCTCTGATGGTTCTTGCACATGAACTGGAAGTAGGCCCTGCAGTTCTTCTTATGCTCAGAGCTCAGTTCCACCAGCAGGGCAGCCAGTGCCTGCAGCGCATCTTGCCCTGGAAGCTCAGTAGTGCTCCCGGGCCTTCCCTGGCCCTGCTCCTCCACCGTCTTCTCAGCTCCTGGAAGATGCCCTATTGCTGCCCCTCATCTGCCACAACCTCCACCTCCTCCATGACGTCTTCGGCAAGCAGCTGGAACAACCACCCAATCCCCACCACGTCTCCATCCACCAGGGGCTCACTGTCGTCCACCGCCTCCACCCTGCATAGCGTGGCTCCTTTGCCTGGCATGACAACTTGTGGCTGCAAGGTCCCAGCCTCAAAAAGCCTGAGGATGGCAGGCCACCAACCACAGCGCCCTGAAACCGGACCTCACAACTAGGAAGGTCTGGGGTCCCAGGATGCTCCTGCATTCCTCTGACGGCCTTTCACACGCCTCTTGGCCCTGGTGGTGACCCCAGGCTGGGGCAGATGCCAAGGGATGGGACATAATAGCACAACGAGTGGTGTGCAAATGCGGCTCAGGTTTCAGTAATCCTGTGGGATCTACTAGCTCCTTGGGGGCGGGGATTGAGGGGGATGGTAGGGAAGCGGGGGCTGGTGTGTGTCCGGTGGCCTGAGGCTGAAGAAAGGGGTGGCAGACAGCATGGAACAGGGTGAACAGGCCCTGGGGAAATCAGCCGAATAGGCGGATCCCTAGGCTGTGAGCCACGCATAGGCTGCTGGCCCAAATCTAGTCCAATGGCCGAGAGAGTGGTGGGTGGCACCCTTCTGGACATGCCCCTCAAACGTAGGGAATCTTCCACAGTTCCTGGGCTACAGCACACCCACATGGCATATACCGCTCCAGGGAGTAATGGGTTTTGCATCTGCTGATACTCCAGGCGCTGTCATTGTCCGGACTCTGGAAATCCCAACGACGGGTTCCTGCTTCACAGTCTGAACAGCTTACTCCTGTGTCCCTCAGGACCCTCAATAACTGAGAAATTTCCCTGAGGATTCAAAGGATAAACAGGGACTCCACGTGGCTGGATACTTTTTCTCCATGGGACACAGAACCTGTTGTCCGGATGCTAGGGGAGAAGGGAAAAACCACACTGTTGGCTACAGTTGATCTCCACTGTTCAGGGACACCAGAGCCTTAGGGTACAGAGCTGGCTCTGTGTCTCTTCATCTCTGCTTCTGGCATAGCACTGTTTTGGGCAATCCTTCCATGTGTGTACCAAGGGCTGGTGTCTGTTTGTCTCCATCTCTCTCAGTGGTGCTCTTGCTGTCTGTCACTCTCTGGACACCAGTGCTCATACAAGAAGTTTATATGAGAAGGCAAGCCCTGCTCCTCCTTAGTGAGTTGCACCCATGGGAGATCAGACTTTGTTAGTCCACACATTCGGAGAGTGCTTTCTCAAACTTGAAAGTCAACGGTGTGCGGTCACTGCTGAACTGCAGAAGGTGCGGTGTGACCCTCCCTCCGTCGCTGGACAGACGTGAATATTGCAAAGGCCTCAGGTAGCTTGGCCACACTTTGCACAGATGGAGAAATGGGCCATGGCCTGGGGCCTGAGGGAACTCCCTGAACATTATTTGAATACCTGCCAGGGAGATGGTAAGGGCAGCTCCCCATTAAATTCCATGACACACTGGTGCCAGAGACATGCATGGCTGCCAATTTACCCTATCGAGGCCCTTTCAAAGCCTTTCTGTTCTCCATGTGAGAACACATTCAAGCCTGCCCGGTCACCCAAGCCTGTGTGGCTGGGAGCAGCAAGAGGATCAAGATAAGCCATCCAGCCTATAGTCCTGATAGCCAATATATGTGTTCTGCAAAGAGTACAAAGAGTGATGATTCAGACTGGAAGACTGCAGGTAGCAGGTGCTTATGCTGCAGTTCTGGTCCATCACTGAAACCACACAAAATAGGCAAGGGTTGCTCATGCTCATGGTAAGGTCAGAGAAAGTATGCCTGGCACTTGGGAAGGATGAAAAGGCCCTTGTATCAGGGTGTTCAAAGGGCTGTGGGTTCACCCACCGTGGCTTCTGTGTCTGGGATTGCAACCTGTTCTGTGTCTCAGATCTTCTGCACTCTCACTGGTCACCCCCAGGCACTTTATTCCTACCTCTCCTTTCTGCCAGGCATCCTTGCTGTACCACTGTGATTCCACTCAGAACTTGCTCACTCAGTGAGATAACGGGGATCAGTAAGTATGTCTACATATGTTCTGTGGGTTTGTGTATGTGTGTGTGTGCGCGTGCGCGCACGCGTGTGTGTGACTCACACATCTCAGTTATTTTCGGAATCATTCACCTTTACAACAATAACTGTCAGCTAAGGTGGCTCTGATGTACTGTCTCTGGTCATTTCTGACTTAGAGGCTAATCCTCCTCAGATGCAGGCCTGAAGGAGACACACAGAGTCATGGCTGCGACACTTACAGGTGTGGCCCTGCCCGGACTCTACTCAGCTGTGCCTTTGGAGCCTGCCAATTGCCCAGTACCACACTTCCTTCAGGGTCCACCATTCTGCCCCCTCGCCTCCACCCCTCCTCCTGCTCCTGCCTCTGCACCTCCCCCTCCTCCTGAGCACTGGACCACAACGAGTAGCAGAAAGGATACCACGTTGGCCCAGAGGCCAGGGATGCCCTGGATGTTGGCACTCTTCTGAGCCAGGCCATGCTTCCTCCACTCCTGACTCTTGCACATGAACCAAACGTAGGCCCTGCAGGTTTTCTCAGGCTTAGAGCTAAGTTCCACTTACAAGGTCGCCAGTGCCAGCATCTCATCTAGTGCCGGGAGCTCATTCGGGCCTCCAGGCCTTCCCGGCACTGCTCCTCCAATGTCTTCTCCTCCAGCTCCAGGGAGGACCCTGTTTCTGTTATTCATCTGGCACAACCTCCACATCCTCAGTGATGTCCTCTGCAAGCAGCTGGAATCCCCGTCTGATCCCTGCCACGACTCCGCACTTGGGCCTCGCTGTCCTCTCCTGCCTCCACTCTGAAGAGGGTGGCATCTTTGCCTGGTGTGGCCACTGGTGGCTGCAACGTCCCAGCCATGCACAGCATCACCAGGACAGGCTGTTGCTGGCCAGAGGCTGGGGAGTAGGGAAAAACCCCACCGTTAGCCACGTTGATCTCCATTGTTCAGGGACACCAAATGGGAAAGGGGACGGAATGAATCAAATTCCCCTTTTGATCACTCAAAAGGAGGTCCTAGTCACCAGGTCTCATTCATGTTCCTGAAAAAGAAAGCTTGTACTTCAGTATACAGACAAGTTTCCTCTCAGCGATGTTACTGTGTACACGCATATATTTGTGTACATGTGCACGTAGAAATTTTAGTGCTTACCAAAATTCAAGGTCCTGGGAAAGAAAGCTTGTACTTCTGCATATGGACAGGTTTCCTCTCAGCAATGTAACTGTATTCACCCATCTATTTGTGCACATGTGTGTGTAGAAACTTGAGTGCTTACCAAAATTCATGTTCCTGGAAATAAAGCTTGTACTTCCGCATATGGAGAAGCTTCCTCTCAGGGATGTTACTGTGTACACGAGCGTGTTTGTGCACATATGCGTGCAGAAATTTTAGTGCTTTCCAAAATTCAAGTTCCTGGAAAAGAAAGCTTGTACTTCTGCATATGGACAGGTTTCCCCTCTGCGATCTTACTGTGTACATGCATATATTTGTGCACATGTGCACATAGAAATTTGAGTGCTTACCAAAATTAATGTTCCTGGAAAAGAAACCTTGTACTTCTGAATATGGACAAGTTTCCTCTCAGGGAATTTACTGAGTACACGTGCATGTTTGTGCACATGTGCGTGCAGAAATTTGAGTGCCTACCAAAATTTATGTTGCTGGAAAAGAAAGCTTGTACTTCTGCATATGGACAGGTTTCCCCTCAGCGATGTTACCGTGTACACATGTATGTTTCTGCACATGTGCGTGTAGAAATCCCTGCCAGTTCGCTTGTGAGTATGAGCTACTGCAACTGACCTAGCCAGGTGATAGAAGTTGGACAGCGAAACCATGAAGTTCTTAGGGAACGGTACAGAGTCTCTGGCCAGCAGAAGCACTGAAGCCAGGGAATCGCTCCCCGTTTGCTCACTGAGTAAACACATTCTAAGTGGAATCACAGTCGTGCACCTAGGATGCTTGGCAGAAAGGAGAGGCAGGAGGAGACAGCCTGGGGAGTGTGAAGACGAAAGTCCACTACATGTGCAGTTTATGAAAAGTAGAAAATGCACCTAATGAGCTGGGAGGACAAACTGTACTTAATTAATTATCTAAGAGGATTTCCATCCAAACAGCCAAAAGTGCTTCCTGGTTTCTTCCTGCTGCCTGAAGTAAAACATGAAGGGATTTTTTTTTAATGTTTAACATAAAGATTATTAAAACAGGGGATTTATTAAAACTTGCTGATTTGAGAATTTTCCAGTCTTTTAAGATGATGGAAGTTGTTAAAATTAATGACTCTCAAGCAAGAGCATATCCAGGACATTGAGGTTAGGTGGTCTAAGTATAACATTTTACACCACCGATAGGCCAGTTCTTCTTCATATTATTTTTTATAAACAAAGGTGTTCAAAAGACGAGTGTGACTGTAAAATTCTTTGTTAAGCCTCAGAAAGCTGGAAGGGGATGCCTCATGGCATTATTTAGTCAGGCCAATACCCTCCAAAGAGTTTAGGGGTGTCACTCAGAGATCCTTTCAGTCACACAATAAGACTTCTACCAAGGTTCAGGGTGTTATCCCTCAGCTATCTCAGCAGAAAACCAAGACAGAGTAAGCCTTATTATGAAGACATGTGTGATTGTGGCTTTGGAGTGTGGTGCTTTGCCTGGAACACCAGTAAGAGTATCAGGAGGCACACCAAGGTTTTCAGATAACATATTTAAGTTCAGCTCGGACTGAAAGGACCAGCAATAGTACAAAATAGGAGCTCTGGACTTCTACCTTCTACAAGCAGGAAGCAGGCTAGGGAGACTGTTTCATGTAACCATATTCTAGACACCTTTCATGCAATGGCATCATGTCAGGAGGTAGAATGAAAAAATAAGAGACTGAAGCCTAGGAAGTGTCCAGGCCTTAAATACTAATCAAAGGACTGCCCGCAAGAACCCATGGGATTTCAGAACTGCTACTATTGACTCCCATCTCCCCTCCCCTTTCTAGAAAAGGAGTTTCTATGAAGGTAATCTATGCCTGAACCACCACCGTATGTTGGCTGTGAAAGGGAGCAGATTAACTCATCTCTTTTGTTCACACATCCTCATGTCTAGAGGAACTACACTTCTATAATTTGAACTGATGTGTTGCAGACTTGAGAGGCTCTTGGACTGCAAGGAGATCAAACCAGTCAATCCTAAAGTAAATCTCTCCTGCATATTCATTCGAAGGACTGATGCTGAAGCTGAAGCTCCAATACTTGGGCTATGTGATGGGAATAACTGTCTCATTGGAAAAGACCGTGATGCGGAAAAAGATGAAGGTAGGAGAAGGGGACAGCAGAGGGTGGGATTGTTGGATAGCATCATCGACTCAACGGACTTGAGTTTGAGCAAGCTCCTGGAGTTGATGGACAGGGAAGCCTGCAGCGCTGCAGTCCATGGGGTCGCAAAGAATACGACACAACTGAGCAACAGAACACTTGAGATACTGTACACGTGGACCCTGATCCATAGCTGGACCTGACTTAGATGACAAGGTCCTGAACTTCAAGTTAATGCTGTAACAGATAAATTGTTTAAAAGCATTGGCAGGAAAAGGCATTTTGGACATACAAGCATGTGAACAATTTCTGGCCATGTGTGTACCACGTGGTTTTAAATTATGTCCACGGTTCCTTCCTCCGCCCCTTCACATGTGTGGTGGGCTTAGTGGCTCACTTCTCATGTTAGAATACTGTAGAAACGAACAATGAAGCGTCTGAGACTAGGTCATAAAAGGCACTGCAGCCACCTTGCTCATCCTCTTGGATCACTCACTCTAGAAGCCAGCTTAGTCATATCTCGAGAACACTCAGGTAGCCCTTTAGAGAGGCCCATGTGAAAGAACCGAGGCTTTCTCACAACAGCCAGCAAGCAAACCGGTTTCAACAGCTATGTGAGTAAGCCATCTTGGAAGGAAATCCACCAGCACATGTCAAGGCTTCAGAGGATGGCAATCTCATGAGACACTGAGCCACAACACTCAGCTGAATTACTCCTGGATTCCCAACTTTCAGCAGCAGTATGGAATAACATTGTTTTAAGCTGCTAGTTTTGGCTAACTGCTTATGCAGCACTAGTTCATTAATGCACTGCCTGGGCAATGTCTTTATTCAGGGCTGCCTGTCCATCTAGTCCAATCTAATCCAGAATCTGCTACTTCAGTTTAGAAAACATAGCCCACCCTTGATCTGACCACCCTCAGTATCAGATCAAATATCATTTCACTCACCTGAATATCTTATCAGCCTTGCCTAGCCTCAGCAATGATCCTTTCAGTTGAACCAGAGTCCACCCTCACCCTTATAGTCCTCATTTTAATACGTTTCCATCCACTGACACCCATTCTGTTATTGTTGTCCATTGCTTTTCAGTCTCCCATCTCTGTCTGCAATCCCATGGGCCCACCCTGTTCCTCAGCTATAAATCCCAGCTGCACCCCTCCTGGAGTCACACATAAGCTCAATCTCTCTCCCATGTTACAATACGCCACTGTAGTACTCTTACCTTGAATAAAGTTTTTCTTGCCACCTTTCGGAAGTGTTATGAATACTTTTTGAACATTCCCAAGTTCTGTTAGTAAGGATTACTCTCAAAGGAATCTAGTTTTATATCTTTATTCTTTATACTATATTCATTTGAGGGAACAAATTTCTAGAATTAAAACATTTCATGTTTTTACCATACACACAGAAAATATCTTTGAAAATACACTTACATATCTTAAAACATGTAGTAATCTGAAAAGGATGCGTATATAGACATGTCAGTGTATATACACACATACCCTCAGAGCTCCAAGGAAAACTTAATCCTCAGTAAACAATAAATGAAAACATTCAGCCTGAAAATAGTGAACTCTTTGGAATCAACTTGCCAAAAATCTTAGACAATGAAATTTTAATTAAAAAACATGGATACATAAAAATATTTGGGATTCAGACAAAATTGCTAAATAAAAATAGGTCAACCCCTAAACCATCTATGGAAAAAAAAAAGAGAGAGAAAAGAAATCCTCAGTATCATGTAATAACCTATCATGGAAAAGAACCTACAAAAGAATAGATACGTATCTGCATAACTAAATCACTCTGATATACATCTGAAATTCAACATTGTAAATCTAATATATTTACAGGAAAAAAAAATTGTGAAGAAACTTCTAAAATACAAAGTTATAAAGAAAAAATAATCCTAAAGAATGTGGAAAGTATCTATGAATTGAAACAAAAATAGAAAACAAAAATAAAGCTTGTTGGGATAAGACTACAAGAGCTGCTTCTTGGAAAAAGAAAATCAGAAACATTGATACAACTGTGGCAAATCTAATAAGGGGACAGGCAGGTTAATTCCAATACTAGAAATGAGGAATGAAATGGGATTCTGAGAGGATAACATTCAACTCTGAGTGGAATTCCTTTTGTTTCAGGAAAGGTCCAGTCAAGCAACAACCTGGGGAAAGAAAGGAAGGAAAGAGAGAGGAAGAGAGACAAGGGAAGAAAGCAAGAAAAAGAAAGGAGAGGAGAAGGAAGGGACAGTAAATGTCTCAACAAATGTTGTAAACTATCCAATAAAACAATTCTCTTCAAGATCGAAAAGCAGAAACGGAAATTTATTAAGCCAGATACTCATTGCTTTTGATGGTACTCAGAACAAGAAAGCCCATTTACACATCACTGTTTAGAAGTTTAGAACTGGCCAACACAATACGATTATTTAAAAAAATAAAAATATGCCATGTTATTTGTAAAAAGACAGCAGAAATAATTTTTAAAACATTATTTCTACAAATACTAATTTTACTTACAATGTTTTGGCAACATTAATAAAATAATAAATTTTACCTGAAAGAACAAGCAAGGTAGACATGGAAATTCACAAAGGGCAGTAACAAAATAATAATCTTGACACATCTTCAATAATTTGTAAAGAAAACAAAGTGTCATTGTGTGAACAAAATATAGAGGTATCAAAAGAAAAACGGAGGAAGCTCCTGAAAGAACTCAACTCACTATTAACTATCTTTGATTTGCAGGCACGGAAACTGACTCAAGTTAATTCTAAGAAGCAAAGCCCTGATGTTATTATCTTTCATTTTTCTTTTTCTTTTTATTTACTTGTTTTGTGTGTGTGAAAATTTAGGAAATTTAGGCTGGAGAGGGAAGAAGAGGATAGAGACTTCAAGTGCCTTTAAGGAGGAGGAGGAAAGAGAGGGGGTTGGAGGTTTGATTGTGTTATTTGAACAGCATTGGTGAAGCTCAAACAAGGGAGGTAGCAAGCCATGCAGGCCTGCGGGAAGAGCATTTCCAGAAGAACAGCACTTGCAGTCTTGGGATCGGGAAGAAATGGAATTTGATGGGGGAAAACCAAGGCCAGTGTTGTCAAAAAGAGTACATTAGTGGGGAAAACAATAGAGTAGAAGACAGAGAATGGAAGAGGGGAGCAGTCAGGGACCATATTGGGGGAACCGTTTAATTTGGCAATAAATACTACTTGTACTCCTTAGGAGCATACTTCACAGCAACTAACAGCAACCGTGTTGATAATACTAAGCAACAATAAAAGCACGTAACTAAAGCATTTCGTATTTTTTACTATAGAAATCGAAGAAAGCAGATACAAATGCAATAGTCTGCATATTTATTTATACAGAGAGTTTTCACCTGAGACCAGAACACACACACACTCTTTATACAACTAAAAGTGGTTTCAGCTGACACTTAGCTAAGCGCTTTGGCCCAAATAAACTAACCAGAAAGGCCTAGTAAAGTATTCGAAGTGCAAATAAATCAATCAAGCTTTGAGTAAATGAACACAATTTATTTGAATTTACACTCTCGAAATTACCTAAAATGGAGACAACAGGTTCACTACAGCTTCATCATCTGTAGTCCTTCCTCTTCAGTTCTGAGAAGGATGCTAACCGCTTGGTGATGATCTCTTTCCAGCATTTTGTGAAAGCTTAGAGGACTTAAAGAAACTGAGGCCTGGGGAGAGTGGCAAGAGACAAACAGGAGGAGAAAGGAAGAGGAAACGGAGAGATTGCTCCTGGCATAGGTCTACAGACAGGATCCCAGCTGCCTGGAATGGTGCACAGAGATTGCTAGGTATCCGTGCCAGAAGTGGAGAAGGGGTGACATTCAACTCCAGGAGGAGACTCAACTCCAAGAACCTACAGAGGCAGCCAAGTGTGCTGATGTTCAGGAACCAATACTTAGAGGGTGCCCCACGGGTCTGTGAAAGAGCCCTTGGAGACCGCAAGAAAGAAGGTTTCCACAAGTATAAACACAGATTAGATGGTTGGATAGATTAGAGGAAGGATAACTCTATGACCTGATAATTACTGAAATACATGAGACAATTCTTGCACATCAGACTGTGTCAAGAAAGACGGAAACTCAATTAGTTTGATACAATGGGAAATTACACACGCAAAGAATTAGCTGTTAACTGTACTACATTTGTGTGCAAGGCAAGATAAGATACAGAACCGAAATCTTCACATGGTCAACTCGGGTAAGACACATGTAACTGGAAAATGGAAGCAAGAGTTCCAAAAAGGCTTTAATCACCCTGGACTATTTTTATCCACTATATTTATGATTCTTGGACAACTCCATTGTAGCTTAAGGGTAAGAGAACTCAATTTAGCCCAATTCAAAAGCTGAACAGATTTCCTGTGTTTGATCCTTTTCAGCTACAACTATGGGTCCAGAGCAAATCAAAGTGGACGTCAAAGCTCTTTTTCCTTTGGGAATTTTAACTTGCTTTGCTACTGTGTCTGACACAGATATGCCGACCTCACTTTGACTACAGGCCAGCCAAATGGGAAAGGGGACAGAATGAATCAAATCCCCCTTTTGATCACTCAACAGGAGGTCCACAGGCACCAGGTCTCATTAACTATCTCTGCTTCTCCAACTGCAGTCAGTGCTACACAGGGCCTGCTTCATGCTTGCCTTGGTCTCTAACCAAACACAGGCATTTTAGCGGCTGGCATCCTTGAGATGTCCCTGGGCTAGGTGAAAGCACTCTGAGACAGTGTTCCTTCTCCCTTGGCTCTGTGCCTGCAGTGAATGTATGCCTCTTCCTCAGCTGGGACAAGAAGCCACAGCTCTTCACTGATTAAATCCCGTGTCTGGTCCAAACTCACATCGAAGCTTCTCCATCAACCTCCACTGCATGCTTTCAGAGCCAGGTTATCTTAGATCAGCCCAAGAGGCACTTCAGAGAGTGACATTCAAGTCTGGCTACATAGCTGAAACTGAGATCTTCAAGGCATGAAAACACTTCAAAATTACGTTGCTAAAACACTCTACAGATTATATGTATAGTAGAGCTTTCGAACTTACAAGTAACATCAAATACCAAAATAGGTTCTTACTTTTCCTTTCTCCACTTCTCTCATTTTCTCTCTCTCACAGACACATGCACACATCCTTTTTACATGTTAAGACAATTACACGAAAAACAGATCATAGATTTTTAAATAACATCTCAATATGCAGATCAAACAAAACTGTACTTCCTCTATTTAAAACAAAATCACATAAATTACCCATCGGTTTCCCTATATTTGATATTATTGAATAATGGTATAAGTTGATCTTTTTGTTTTTAATGGGGTTTTTAACTTTGACTGAAATACTGGCTTCAGACTTACTGAAGGCAGAATTAACTATTTTTTTTCTTTTTTTGACCTCCTCCTTTTAGATTTGGGGGGTGATGATTCAAAATCAGATGTGTTCACAGTAATGGATGCAACTTCCACCAATCCTGGCTGAAGGGGTTCCAGTGATACCTGAATAACAATTTTTGTTTCAGGAGACAATCCTTCTAGCTGCTTAGGCTTCTTAAACATTTGATGACACTGGGTCTTGTGATCCCTCTCCTCTTTGGAAGTTAAAAACTGTAGCCGACATTTGGAACACTGGTGAAAACTCTTTTCCCAGTGCCCTCGATGATGACGTCTGTATGCTGTTGCAGTTTTAAAAATTTTGAGACAAAACGGGCAAAGTAAATTCTTGGTGTTACCATGGTATGCTCTGAAATGTGCATCCACATCTGCAAAAAATGATGATCTGTAACTGCAAACCTGGCATACATAGGGCATTTCACCAGGCTTATGATTGTCTTTCATGTGCTCTAAGAGAACCTGATCTGTCTCAAAGGACAACTCACAGATGTGACAGACTGCGGAGGGCTCCTGGGGCGTGTGGACACTTTCAATGTGACACTGCAGCTGGAAGGGAGTAGGAAACTGGCGGAGGCAGTGCTGGCAGGTGGTGTGGGTTTTCCAGCTGTCACCTCTCTGCCTCTCAAGTTCCAAATGGTGCTTCATGTGATTCATAAACTTGACATTTTTTAGAACTTTCAAGCAGCTGAGGCATTTAAACGCCGTGTGGGTCTTCGGTTCTTGCTGCCCAACTCCTCCATGCTCGCCATAGTAGAAGTCGCGAAGTAACACAATCAGATTTCCTTCTGTGGGATCACCAATTTTGTTAGAACTTGCCAAACCTGGAAAATCAGTTTTTGTCCGTCCACTTTCCCCTAAAGGTCTTACAGGCTTGCAATGAACACTGTCGTTTGGAAAAGGTGTTGGACAAGGTTCTCCATTCTGAACATGGCTTAGTGAGGTATGGACACGGTCTGGTGTGCTTTGCTGAGTGGTCTCTGTATGAAAAAAACCTGGCGGGGAGAAACCTAAAGAATGTTCCCCTACAATGCCATCGCTGAGTTTAGGCCTTCTGGGATTTCTGCGATTTGTTTCACAAGGGGAAACTCGCTTTGATACATGAGGACTTTTATTCATATCTCCTGCAGAAACTGCTGTTTCTACTGGATGCTGCAATGAACTTGTGAACGTAATCAAAGAAGAACATAACTCCTTCGAAAAGCAATCAGGCACTATTTGTGGTGAAAGATTTTTATAATCAGCTTGAGATGGAGGTTCAATAATAATAGGACTACCTGTTGATCTTGAGTCAGAGTCAGACACTGGAAAGACAGTCTTTGATTCTGATGTAGGAGTCACATGACTAACAGGCTGTAATCTGTGAGCGTTACCTCTCCTGAAGTGACCATACCTTTTCCTCCTTGAATAAGAACCTGGGGTATCTCTGTTCAGTATGTTTGAAACGACTGGTTTTGAAGCTGAGCTCATCCCAACAAAGATCACGTCAGCATCTTCATTTACATGTTCCACTCCAACCAAGATCACTTCATCATCATCAGCATCATCATCTACTTGTTTGGTCTCTCCCTCCCTTTTCTGGACTTCTGGCTCTTGTTCTTCTTCACGTAAGATACATGGGAGTTCCATATTTTTAATACTTTTTTATTCTTAGAGGGTGCGGCCACAAGTCCCAGTGCTTCCTTTATACAAACTGCCACCTAAGTATAAACATACTACAGATTAGTTAAGTACAGAAAAATGGGCTATTTGATTATCTCCAAATCTCTAGAGTACTTATACACACCCTTATCTTACAGACAAAGACACTGAGTGTCAACCAGACTCAATGACAGCTAAAAAAACTACGACTGCAAGTCTACATGGCTCTACAATCATAGCTTTGTCGCATGTTCACTTTAACCTCTTCTACTTAAAAAAATAAAGAGGGGGAAAAAAACCAAAACGCCACACTGATCATTACGTGAAATCACATGTAAAGGATGAGTATTTTTACAAAAGCATTGTTCTACAGCGTTTTGAAGCATGGACTTTGGAGTCATAGGAGATTAAGTTGGAATTCTAACTTAACCACACACCAGTTGCGTCTTCTTGGGCAAATTTGTAACTTTTAAATGTGTTTCTGTATCTTAAAGACAAACATGCTTATTTCTTAGACTTAAGGTTAACAGCTTTTTTTAAAAGGCATCAGCTATTCAATGGCACCTTGTTTTGTAGTAAAAATGGAAGAAAATGTATCTTAAATGCACATTACAACTGATCCATAAATTCTAATTTCATAAATGTTAACAAACAAAATAGGTAGCAAATTCAAAGTATAACCTATCTATACCTAGTTAACAAACAGCATAATTCAATGTCAAGCACTTAATTCAGGCCTAGGAAACTGAGAATGAGCTCTCTGATAATCTCACCCCAATTCCACACAGATATATCCTAAATTTCTCCCTCTAATCCTGGCTAAACTTCAATCCAACAATGCTTCATCTTTATGCCACACGTCTCTTCCCCACATAGCAGGCAAAATGATGCCAGTCTTTCTCTCATACCAATATCAGACAGAGACATCACACACACACACACACACACACACACACACACACACACACAGACACACACTCCTGATATCCTTTATGGACAGGTGAAAGAGTCCTCAACAAAATACTGGCAAACAAAATCCAACAGCATATAAAAAAGACTGTACACTATGATCACATGCGATTTAGGGAGGTATGCAAAGTTGGTTCATTATAGGAAAGTCAATCAACATTATGCCATTTTAAAACAATAAAACAAATAACACATCTGCCTGAAGAAAAGGCATTTCCCTGAATCTAGCACCTTTTCATAACTGGGGTTAAAAGAACACTTAATAATTAAGAACAGAAGAGAACTTTCTCAATCAAAGGGCACATGTAAAAAGACCCACAGCTAACATCATACTTAAGAATGAAAAACTGAAAGCTTTCCCTCTAAGACTGGGAACAACACAAGGAAGTCTATTACACACTTTGGCTCAACATTATACTGGCAGTTCTATAACCATAGCCATCAGGTAACAAAAGAGAATTGTTGCTGTAGTTTCAAAAAAAAAAAAAAAGAAAAAAGAAAAAAAAAACAACAACGAAACAACAACAACAACAACAAAAAAAAACAAAAAACAGCCTTCAGAATGGAAAGGAAGAAGTCAAAGTATATTGGAGATAAGATAATTTAGTATAGAAAATGTTGAAGAAACACAAGTATTAGAATTAATATACAGCTTGCAGAATAGAAGACAAATATTTTAAAAGTCAACCACATTTTATACAGTAGCAACAAATGTTGTTAAGTAAATACTTGAATCTACACTAGCATTCAAAAGAATACTTAGGAAATCAGAAAGAGAAAGACAATATATTCTTTTGAATGGCTGAGTAATACTCCACTGTGTATATGTACCACAGCTTTCTGATCCATTTATCTGTTGATGGACATCTAGGTTGTTCCATGTCCTGGCTATTATAAACAGTGTTCTCCATAGTGGCTGTACTAGACTGCATTCCCACCAACAGTGTAAGAGGGTTCCCTTTTCTCCACACCCTCTCCAGCATTTATTGCTTGCAGACTTTATAGGAATCAATTCTAATGAGATGGATGAAACTGGAGCCGATTATACACAGTGAAGTGAGCCAGAAAAAAAACACCAACACAGTATACTAACACATATATATGGAATTTAGAAAGATGGTAATGATAACCCTGTATGAGAGACAGCAGAAGAGACACAGATGTATAGAACAGATTTTTGGACTCTGAGGGAGCGGGAGAGGGTGGGATAATACGGGTAATGGCACTGAAATATGTACACTATCATGTAAGATAGTCGCCAGTCTATGTTCGATGCAGGATACAGGATGCTTGGCGCTGGTGCACAGGGATGATCCAGAGAGATGATATGGGGTGGGCGGTGGGAGGGGGGTGAGGATTGGGAACTCATGTACACCTGTGGCGGATTCATGTCAATGTATGGCAAAACCAACACAGTGTCGTAAAATAAACTATAGTAAAAATAAAAATTAAAAAAAAGAGAGAGAAAGACAAATATCGTATGGTATCACTTACATGGACTCTAAAATATGACACAAATAAACTGATCTATGAAAGAGAAACAGACTCACAGACATAGAGAGCAGACTATGTGATTCCCAAGAGGGAAAGGTACGGCAGGCACAGATTGGGAGCTGGTGATTAGCAGATGCAAAGCATAATATATACAATAGACAAACAAGAGCGTACTGTATAGCACAAGGAACTATATTCATAATTTGAGATAAACAATAATGGAAAAGGGTATGAAAGATATTGTGTGTCCATATGTGTGTGTTTACATACGAAGGAAAGGAAAGGGCAACTGTTGGCAAGCACGTACAGAAACTGGATCCTTGTGTGTTACGGATACATTTTAAAATGGTGCAACTGCTACAGAAAACAGTTTAAAGGCTCCTCGAAAAATTAAAGAACTAGAGCTGGCACATGATTCAGCAATTCCACTTCAGGATATAAATTCAAAAGAAGTTAACATGGGGTCTTGGGATATCTGCAGAGCCGTGCTCACAGCAGCACGAAGCACAACAACTAAGAGGTGGAAGCATCGAAATGTCCATCAAATGTGATATATACACACAATGAAATATTATTTAGCCATATAGAGAAAATTCTGTCACATGCTACAACATGCATGATCATTTCAGACATCAAGCCAAATGCAATAAGCCAGTCGTACAAAAAGACAAATACTGTAAGTTTCTACTTGCATGAAATAGCTAACACAGTCAAGCAATAGAAAGGAAACAAAAAAGAATGATGGAGTCCATGGTCTAGGTCAACGGGCAAGAAAAGAGGAGTTGCTGTTTAATGGGACAAGTGATGGGTACAGAGTTTCGATTTTTCAAGCTGTAAAGGTGTAGAGATCTGCTTCATAACAATGTAATAAGGAATTCCCTTGTAGTTCAGAGGTTAGGACTCCACAGTGTCCTATCAGGGACCTGGGTATGATCCTCAACCAGGGAACTGTCATTCAAGCTGCACAACACAGCTAAAACAATGACAACAACAACAAATCAACACTGTGACTATGTGTGTGTCTATGTCTTAGTCACTCAGTTGTGCCCAACTTTGCATCCCCCGGGACTAAAGTTCACCACGTTCCCTTCTCCATCAGATTTGCAGTGGGTTGCCATTTCTTTCTCCAAAAGGCTGATGAAAGTGTGCAAAATACTTAGCATGCAAAAATGGTTAAAATGGTAAAAATTTAACTTAGATGTTTTCTACAACAATTAAAAACGGAAAAGCATTTAACAACCAGGAAAATAATTTGAATAGACATTTTCGACTCTTTGCAACCCCATGGACTGTAGCCTACCAGGCTCCTCCGTTCATGGGATTTTCCAGGCAACAGTGCTGCAGTGGATTACCATTTCCTTCTCAAGGCGATCTTCCCCACCCAGGAATTGATCCCAGGTCTCCTACCTTGCAGGCAGACATTTGAATATTTGAAATTCACCTGTGGCTTTGACAAGAGTGGCTTTATAGGAAAATGAGAGAACTCGAGATAACAAAGTCTAGGAACAACTCTGCAGAGGTCTGTAACAAGCAAATATGAAATAAAAGCAGCAGAAGCAGGATGTGTCACCAAAAGATGGATTTTTAACGACAGGTCACATTATAGTCAGTCTGTTTGCTGATGGGAACCATCCAGAGAAACAGAAACCTTAATCCAGGGCAAAGAGGAGACTTGCTAGAACTTCAAGAAATGAGTAGGTCTAGAACTGAGTAGATCAAAATTGAGTACATCAGGCCAGAGAGCACACAAGCTGGAGAAGGCAATGGAAACCCAAACCAGTACTCTTGCCTGGAATACCCCACAGACGGAGGAGCCTGGTAGGCCGCAGTCCATGTGGTTTCGAAGGGTCGGACACGACTGAGCAACCTCACTCTCATGCACTGGAGAAGGAAATGGCAACCCACTCCAGCGTTCTTGCCTGGAGAATCCCAGATAAGGGAGAGCCTTGTGTGTGGCTGTCCATGAGACTGCAGAGTCGGACACGACTGAAGTGGCTTAGCAGCAGTAGCAGCACACAAGAAGGGTACACAAGCCAAATAATTTGCTTACATTGACAGAGCTGAGATCATATAAAAAAAGGCTGGCATAGTGGATTAATGGGTATGGTAACCAGCCTTCAAGTGAATTCAATCTCCTAATATTCCCACCCCTGTGTAGTTCTCTCTCAATCTATCAGAGGGTAGACCTGTGAGACTAAGCAAATACACAAGTGAAGATGTGTAACATCTGAAAAAAGACTTTGCACTTTATCATGGGTGCAAGCGCTTTCCTGAATCACTCATTCTGAGAAAAGACAGCAGCCTCCACAAGAGAAGCCCCTTGGAGAGGCCCACAGAATGAGGAACTGAGGCTTCATGAGTACAGACAAGTGAGAGAGCTTAGATTCAACAAGCTATGTCTTCAGAGGTTGCCAAGCCAGACAAAAGCTTGACTACTAACTACCTCAGGAGAGATCCTAGGCCAAGAGATAACAAGTGGTAAGTTCTTTCAAACTATTCCATTTTGAGATCATATGTACAACACAAACATTTCAAGTTTTAATACCATTCACATCATACGTACACACAGAACAGTTCTCCTATAAATATAGCTAAAATCAAAACACACAGACCCACACACAGACACTCACCCAATCCAAAGCACCGAAACACAGGAGTTGCCTAGCAGTCCAGGGGTTTAGATAGGACTCAGCTCTCTCACTGCCAGGATCCTGTGTTCGATCCCTGGATGGGGAACTAATGTCCTATGAAGCCACATGTGGTAACCAAAACAAAACATGCTGTGAAGTTAAAGCTGTACCAGCAAAATAAGTATACAACACAGCTGTAGGCACAAGTTGCTGGGCATAGGGCTTCCTATGATCTTGTTTACTCGCATGAAATGAACTCAGATGGTGCCTCACCCCCATCCAGTGGAGTTCACTTACTTAATGAAGAAAAGCCCTTAAGGGTACAGAAATGAGCAAGCAATCTCACGTGAACATGTTAAATCACAGGATATTTTCTCTGAATGAACCACTGGATTCATTCATTCATTTGGCCATGCTGTTTGGCTTGTGGGGTCCCAGTTCCCTGACCAGAGATTGAATCCAGACCACTGTAGTGAAAGCCCAGAATCCTAATCACCAGGCCATCAGGGAACCCCCACACCTGCATTGCTTTGCTTTGCCAGCTAAAACCTTAGGATATGTGCATTGCCCCATTTTAGCCTCACCAAGTGGTAGGAGTCAGCTCTACACAGCTTAAGATCCATGGTGTTCTTACTTTTTTTCTTTCAAGAAGGCAGGGGAAAGCAAGCCACCCTGCCTGTTTTTAAGCTTGCCACTCAGAAAGCTGCAAACCTGAAACCATGATGGCCCTGAAGTCAGCACCCGCAATCAGGGTCAGGTAATCCCCAATCAGGAATACTCTCTCTCAACAGCAACGTGTCAGCCGACGAATGAAAGGAGAAAAATGCAAAGTAAGAAAGCCACACCTTTGTCCCTTGTTGTAAAGATGTCTGTCACCTTACCTCAGGGGCCCACTGAAATCCTGAGCGCTTGAGACCTCCCAGGCAGCACACGGTCACATCCTGGGGACAAGCAGAGGAAACGGCCAGGGTGAGTCCCCTGTTCTGGGAACATTCTATCCCCCCAGGCCCTACCTGGTCCTACCCTATGGATGCTGACCAGGCGTCTCACACTCAACCAGACCAAGTGATTGAACTCCTTTGCCCTGAGCTTCTTCCTCCCACCTCCCTTCTCTCAGTAACAAACAAACAAATACCTCATCTGCCAACTTCCCGAACCAAAGGCCTGAATCTCGGGGCCCCCAGGGACGGCGCAGCCCTGGAGTCCGAGGAGAGGCAGAGGAAACAGGAAAACGACTAAAGCACCAGGGCAGTGAAGAGGCTGCTAGATAGATGTTTTTTTGTTTTTTGTTTTTGTTTTTTTTTGCTGCTCCTGCCTGACTGTGCCTGGGTGCAGAACCGGGTTGGGCCGTGAAGATTTGTGCATCTGTGTTTAAATACATTAGGTTCCACAGGAGAGCTGGGGGTGGTGCCAGGGGCCAGGGGCCTAAGAGGCCCTTTCCGCGAGCTGGCTTGTCCCGCCCCTGGGCAGGAAAGCTGCTGGAGAGCAGAGCCCGCCCAGACTAGAGAGGGGAGAGGGCGAAAGGAGCCTGAAGCCTGTGGATCCTGCCGCAAGCTCTCACTGCCCTCACCAGCCGCCCCGCCAAGCAAGGCCTCGTGCGAGTGGGGACCCAAGAAACCCTCCCTTTAGCCTTCAGGCACTGCTTTGGCGGAACCACGCTCCAGTCCTTACCGGTCCCCATTGAGGGAGGAGACAGAACTGCTGGCAGCTCACCTGCCCTAGGCAGTTCCAAGATTAACCCCGAGGAGTCGAGCCTGCGGGGACGAGGCCTCCTCAGGTCTGGGGCGCGGCCTCAGCTCCCCCTACAGGCGGGCGGGCTGCCTCCGATGATTGGCTGCCAGGGGTCGGCGCCTGCAATCTGATTGGTCGCGAGGCAGAGTTGGGCGCATGCGCGCCCGATGTGCCCGCCCCCCACCCCCTCACCCAATAAAATCAGCCACTGTAGGCGTGGTCAGGCTGACTCTGAATGTCAAAGATATTGGGTCAAGATTGCTCAGCTCACCAAACGCGAAGAAAGAAAAAACAGATGGCACAGTCGCCAGGGCTCAGGGCTGAGAACGGCCTCCGAGTCTACCAGGGGAGTCCAGTGATGGTGTCCGGCACTCACAGCCCTCAGGGGTGACCTCCCTTAAGCCAGTTCTTTGCTTAAGGAACTTGACCGTACAGTGGATCTTGGCGCCCCTCCTCTTGGAATTACGTTTCAATCAAGGCAGGGCAGCCTGCCCCTGTTTTTGCACTGTCTATTGTGAGCTGAGAATGAGCTTTACTTTTTCTTCTTCTTCTTCTTTTTAATTTTAGAGCTTTACACTTTTAATGGCTGAGGAAAACCGAAAAGAATTTTATTTTCTGACGTGAAAATTGTGTGTAATTCAGTTTTCGGAGTCCTTAAAGGTGGAAGAGGGACTTGCCCGCTTCTTTGGTTATCCTCTATGCCTGAAAACTTAATTAATTGCCAATGGTCATATTCACAAAGCCTAACATATTTCTTTTTTGGCCGTTTACAGAGTGTTTTTTAAATGCCCTGTTCTGCTGGAAGTCTCCTGGTAGTCATATGGGAGGATAAAGTTTTGGTTTTGTTACAATATTTCTTTTTTTTTTTTTATACCTTTTCTTTATTTTCCTCAACTCATGTTATTCCCCCCCCCCCCAGTGTTTTTTTTTTTTTTAATGTTAATATCTTTAATTCTTACATGCGTTCCCAAACATGACCCCCCCTCCCACCTCCTTCCCCTCAACATCTCTCTGGGTCATCCCCATGCACCAGCCCCAAGCATACTGCACCCTATGTCAGACATGGACTGGTGATTCAATTCTTACATGATAGTATACATGTTAGAATTCCCATTCTCCCAAATCATCCCACCCTCTCCCTCTCCCTCTGAGTCCAAAAGTCCCTTATACACATCTGTATCTTTTTTCCTGTCTTGCATACAGGGTCGTCATTGCCATCTTCCTAAATTCCATATATATGTTAGTATACTGTATTGGTGTCTTTCTTTCTGGCTTACTTCACTCTGTATAATTGGCTCCAGTTTCATCCATCTCATCAGAACTGATTCAAATGAATTCTTTTTTACAGCTGAGTAATACTCCATTGTGTATATGTACCACAGCTTTCTTATCCATTCATCTGCTGATGGACATCTAGGTTGTTTCCATGTCCTGGCTATTATAAACAGAGCTGCGATGAACATTGGGGTACATGTGTCTCTTTCAATTCTGGTTTCCTCAGTGTGGATGCCTAGCAGAGGGATTGCTGGGTCATAAGGTAGTTCTATTTGCAATTTCTTAAGGAATCTCCACACTGTTCTCCATAGTGGCTGTACTAGTTTGCATTCCCACCAACAGTGGAGGAGGGTTCCCTTTTCTCCACTTCTCCATTATATTCATTTTTCATTCTTTACTAATTTCATTCCTTCATATCACTATAAGTTTCCTTTAATGGAAGCAATGAAATAACATCAAAGAAAATACCTCTGTTGGTAGTTTTAACAGGTAACATGTTAGAAGGTATATGCTCAACTAAAAATATGTCGTATATATACAGTAAATACCACTTTAAGTGGCTTCAGAGCTTGTATCTGGTTTCAAGTCACTAGGAAGGTTTGTTGAACATCCAATATTGTAACCTCCAGCTGTTCTCAACTTCAAAAAGATACAACTTTTTCAATAATTTGTTATCTCAAGTTTAAACTCCCTTTTAGCCACATATATGAACATGCTTTCTAGGTCACATGATTGAATCTGACCTATTGCCAAAAAGTGAAAATTTTGGAATACCTTTCTCAAAAGAGAGATGTTGTTTTCTTCTTCCAGAAAGACTGGTAGTGCAGCCAATCTTTGAACAGTTTGTCGGTTTTTGTTAACTCCATAAAGATTAAGCTGTCGAATTAAACTTTTCATGCTCTTGGTTTCAAATTTTCTGAAAGGCTCCTTTCTTTCCAAGACTTCTTTCCTGAAGAGTTCTTCATTGATCACTCTACATGTGCCTGTCTCATCCCACCAAATAGATTCAAACTGATCACTTTCCACTATATTCCAAAGTTTTTGTGGAAATGTGAGTGAAAGAAAATCATTCACATCATCTGTTTCAGAGACAGAATATGTGTAGTGTGGCCTTTTGATCACCAGATCCTCAGACAAAGCCTGAAAAGCATATTCTTCAATCATAGATCTCAAAACTGAGTCCCCAGTTGTATAATCATACCAATAAGATCTAATGGAGGTTTCTGAACCAGTGGACTCACCTTTAGGAGGTCCATCTTGATTTTCTGAAGAAATATGTGCCATCTCAAGGAAATCTTTCTTCAGATAATGTTCTCATTTGTCTGCTTTTACACAATGCAACTTCAAATGATATTTTGCTGGCCTACAGGGAGAAACTCTCTGGACGATCACAGAGGTCCTCGCAGTCAAACAGCTGTGACATCACAAAATCACTGGTCTCCTAGCAATCGAAGGTTAGTTGTGACATGACAAAGTCACTGGTCTCCTAGCAACTGAAGGGTAATGTTCAACCAAGTGTTTACTTCAGCATCAACTTAAAATACAGACTGCTGGCAGAAATACTAACCAAAACCATGAAGCATGCTAAATCTCATTAGGAAAGTTGGCCTTTTTTTTGGGGGGGTGGGGGGGTTTCCTGTGTTTGGGATGGTCTTTCTCTTTCTGGCAGTTTGTGGTTCCTCTTTATTGTGGAGGTTCCTCCCTGTGGCTGGGGTTGGACAAATGGCTTGTCAGGTTTCCTGGTTAGGGAAGCTTGTGTCAGTGTTCCGGTGGGTGGAGCTGCATCTCTTCTCTCTGGAGGGCAATGAAGTGTCCAGTAGTGAGGTTTGAGATGTCTATGGGTTTGCTGTTTGGGCAACCTGTATATTGAAGCTCCGGGCTCTGTTCCTGTGTTGCTGGAGAATTTGCATGGTATGTCTTCCTCTTGAACTTGTTGGCTCTTGGTGGTGCTTGGTTTCAATGTAGGTATGGAGCTTTTTGGAAGATTTCCTTTTTTTAAAATAAATTTATTATTTTAATTGTAGGTTAATTACTCTACATTATTGTAATGATTTTGCCATACATTAACATATGTCCACCACAGGTGTACACATGTTCCCTTTCCTGAACCCCTTCCCTTCTACCAACCCGTACCATCCCTCTGGGTTGTCCTAGTGCACCAGCCCCAAGCATCCAGTATCATGCATTCAACCTGGGCTGGAGACCCATTTCATATATGATATTATACATGTTTCAATGCCATTCTCCCAAAACATCGCACCCTCTCACTCTCCCACAGAGTGCAAAAGACTGTTCTATACATCTGTGTCTCATTTGCTATCTCGCATACAGTGTTATCGAAAACTCACATCAATAAATCCACTTTCTTTCTGAAATAAAAGTGATTTATCATCCTTCTATGCACACATTCTTAATATTCAGTACTGTTACCCTAGCAGACTTGGTCTGCTTGCTTCTGTGCAAACAAATTTATGAATTGACTGTGGGTTTCAGTGTGGGAGGCAGGGCGGGAAGTGCTTATTGTTGGACCAAGCAAGGTGTTTAGCAGCTGGTGCTTCAAAGACGCAAGTCCCCAAATACTTTCAGGGGAAATATTTTAATGGCTGAGTGAGGGTGGAACATGGGGTCTGTGGTCAATATTGGGACATTCTACTAATGGCCTATTACGGAGGATATTGGGAGTCCACATCATTGACCGTCTAGATCCAACTATGCACTTACATTTCAGCCTGGTTTGGGCTTTAGCATCTCTAAAAATGTTCACAGGATATTGCTCCGAATGTCATCGATGGTCCTTGCTGCTGCTGCTGCTAATTCGCTTCAGTCATGCCCGACTCTGTGCGACCCCAAAGGTGGCAGCCCACCAGGCTCCCCCATCCCTGGGATTCTCCAGGCAGAACACTGGAGTGGGTTGCCATTTCCTTCTCCACGCTGGCCCTTGAGGAGGGACTAAAGACCCTTGAGTTTGATTAGTGGCTAAATCATTATTATTGTCTATCACTTGATTGTTTTCCTTAGTTTCTGTCTTTTCTAGCTTCTCTGATTAAAATTCCTTTTGAACATGAGGAGGTCTACAATCTCCTACCTCTCTCTCTCGATTTCCATGCTTTTCAATCTTAAGAAGGAACTGCTTAGTACAATAAAGGAAAACAAGTCTTGGACTTAGAGCTCGATCATAAATATGACAGAAAATCTCAGTGCAGGTTCCGTTTCTTTTTCAGGTTTCCCAGCTCTTGGAGTGATTGAGTCAGCAACAACTTTGGCTCTTTCCTGTTGAGATGGAGCATGGAGTTGGAAATAATTCTAAAATCTAGGCTTGCTATCAACAGTTTATGATATGAAAACATATCTCTATTTTATATATATTATATATATATATATGTCTATGTCAGTATTTTGTCATTAAACTGGACAAACATTTGAAAATTGATCTATATTTATGAAAAGGAGAGAGGTGAGTGATATAAAAGAGTCCTCATATGTTACATGCAGCCAAGGAAACATATTTTGAAGTATTTCAACTTACATAATATTCGACAATCGAGTAGAATTTGAATCATTCTACATTTGGGTTTTATTGTTTTCCCATTTCTGTTACACCTAACATGAATTAAAAGCCATTGCACTTTTTTTTTATACACACACTCATGCATAGACAGGTGTATATATGTCAAAATATAATTTTAGGCAACTTTATTTAGGTGACCACACTCATTGCTAGCTCCCCAGATCTTAATAAACTGTTTGGGAAGCCCTACATTACTTAATATCTTTCTGGCTGAAACATTCATCTCGTTGCTGAAAAGCTCTCCTTTCATCTAGCCTATTTTCCACTATTCTTTCTGTAATAAGAGTTAGGGCTCATACTTATGAGGGCACCTTGAACCCAGAACATTGCAACTCAAGCTTACTTAGTGATATTATTCCAAACATGCTGTTGTTTTCCTCACGTTGGATGCAATTTGACTTGATTTATTTCTAATATAAATTTGTTTATTTTCATAGTAGTCTAATTGCTTTACAATATTGTATTGGTTTTGCCATATATTAATATGGATCTGCCACGGGTGTACACGTGTTCCCTATCCTGAAAACCCCTGCTACCTCCCTCCTCAAACCATTCCTCATCGTTACCCCAGTGCACCAACCCCGAGGATCCTGTATCACGCATCGAACTGGTCTGGCGATTCGTTTGACAAATAATATTACACATGCTTCAATGCCATTATCCCAAATCATCCCACCCTCGCCCTCTCTCACAGAGTCCAAAAGACTGTTCTATACATCTGTGTCTATTTTGCTGTCTCACGTACAGGTTTATCATGACCATCTTTCTAAATTCCACACATATGTGCTCATTTACTCTATTGGTATTTTTCTTTCTGGCTAACTTCACTCAGTATAATAGGCTTCAATTTCATCCATCTCACTAGAACGGACTGAAATGTATTCTTTTTAGTGGCTGAGTAATACTCCATCACGTATATGTACCACTGCTTTCTTATCCATTAGTCTACTGATGGACATCTAGGTTGCATCCGTGCCTTGGCTATTAGAAACAGTGCTGTGATGAACAATGGGGTACACGTGTCTCTTTCAATTCTGGTTTCCTTGGTGGGTATGGCCAGGGGTGGGATTACTGCATCATATGACAGCCCTATTTACAGTTTGTTTGTTTGTTTGTTTGTTTAAGGAATCTCCACAGTGTTCTCCATAGCGGCTGTACCAGTTTGCAATTCCACTAACAGTGTCAGAGCATTCCCTTGTCTCCACACCCTCCCCAGCATTTATTTCTTGTAGACTTTTGGATAGCAGTCATTCTGACTGGCGTGAAATGGTACCTCATTATCCTTTTCATTAGCATTTTTCTGATAGTGAGTGATGTTGAGAATCTTTTCATGTGTTTGTTACCCATGTGTATGTCGTCTTCGGAGAAATGTTTGTTTACTCCCTTCGCCTATTTTATCATGGGGTCGTTTATTTTCCTAGAATTGAGGTTCAGGAGTTGTTCGTATATTTTTGAGCTAAATTCTTTGTCAGTTGCTTCAGTTCAGTTCAGTTCAGTTCAGTTCAGTCGTGTGTGACTTTTTGAACCCCCATAAATTGCAGCACACCAGGACTCCCTGTCCATCACCAGCTCCCTGAGCTCACGCAAACTCACGTCCATCGAGTCACTGATGCCATCCAGCCATCTCATCCTCTGTCGTCCCCTTCTCCTGCCTCCAATCCCTCCAAGCTTCAGAGTTTTCCAGTGAGTCACCTCTTCATATGAGGTGACCAAAGTACTGGAGTTTCAGCTTTAGCATCATTTCTTCCAAAGAACACCCAGGAATGATCTTCTTTAGAATGGCCTGGCTGGACCTCCTTGCAGTCCAAGGGACTCTCAAGAGTCTTTTCCAACACTACAGTTCAAAAGCATCCATTCTGCAGTGCTCAGCTTTCTTCATAGTGCAACTCTCATATCCTAACAAGACTACTGGAAAAACCATAGTCTTGACTAGATGAAACTTTGTTGGCAAAATAATGTCTCTGCTTTTGAATATGCTATCTAGGATGGTCATAACTTTCCTGTCATAGGGCAAGCGTCTTTTAATTTCATGGCTGCAGTCACCATCTGCAGGGATTTTGGAGCCCCCCCCCAAATAAAATCTGACACTGTTTCCCCATCTATTTCCCATGAAGTCATGCGACCAGATGCCATGATCTTACTTTTCTGGTATTTTGAGCTTTCAGGCAACATTTTCACTCTCCTCTTTCAATTCATCAAGAAGCTTTTTAGTTCCTCTTAGTTCCTCTTTAGTTCCTCACTTTCTGCCATAAGGGTGGTGTCATCTGCATATCTCAGGTGATTGATATTTCTCCTGGCAGCCTTTGTTCCAGCTTGTGCTTCTTCCAGCCCAGTATTTCCAGTATTTCTCGTGATATACTCTGCATATATATTAAACAAGCAGAGTGACAATACATAGCCTTGATGGACTCCTTTTCCTATTTGGAACCAGTCTGTAGTTCCATGTCCTGTTCGAACTGCTGCTTCCTGACCTGCATATAGGTTTCTCAAGAGGCAGGTCAGGTGGTCTGCTATCCCCATCGCTTTCGGAATTTTCCACAGTTTATTGGGATCCACAGAGTCAAAGACTTTGGCATAGTCAATAAGGCAGAAATAGATGTTATTCTGGAACTCTCTTGCTTTGTCAATGATCCAGCTAATGTTGGCATTTTGATCTCTGGTGTCTCAGCCTTTTGTAAAACCAGCTCGAACATCTGGCAGTTCATGGTTCATGTATTACTGAAGCCTGGCTTGGGGAATTTTGAGCAGTACTTTACTAGCGTGTGAGATGGATGCAATTGTGCCGTGATTTGAGCATTCTTTAGCTCTGCCTTTCTTTGGGATTGGAATGAAAACTGACCTTTTCCAGCCCTTTAGCCGCTGGTGAGTTTTCCAAATGTGCTGCCATATTGAGTGATGCACTTTCACAGCATCACTAAAAGGGGGCAAAATCCCTAAACAGACGTGTCTTTAAAGAAGACATACAGATGGCTAACAAACACATGAAATATGCTTAAAATCATTCATCATTAGAGAAACAAAAATTAAAATTGAATGTGTAGTCATACCACATGGTTCAGAGTGGCCATCACCAGAAATTCTACAAGCACGAAATCCTGGGGAGGCTGTGGACAAAAGCTAACCCTAATAAACTGCTAGTGGTAACACAAACTGGTACAACCTGTATGCAGAACAGTTTGGTGATTCCTTGAGAAAGTTGGACTACAACTGTCATATGACTGAACAACCCCCCTTCTTGGCATATACCCAGAGGGGATTACTATCAAAAGAGACACAGGTGCCCCAATGTTTATTACAATTCTGTTTCCGAAAGCTATGACATGCACGTAATCTAGATGCACATCAGCAGATGAAAATATAAGGAAGTTGTGCGATATATTCAAATAGAATATTACTTAGCTACAGAAAAACATATATTTGTGTCTCTTTAGTGGGGCAGTTCAACCTGCAGCCTATTATTCAGAGCAAAAAAAAAAGTTAGAAAGAGAAAGGCAAATGTTGTTTATTAATGCGTATAAACGGGATTTAGGAAGACAGTAACAATGATTCTGCATGAAGGCTAGTAAAAAAGATCCACATATAAAGAACAGACTCTGAGACTCAATGGGAGATTTCAAGGATGGGATGATTTGAGAAAACAGTATTGAAACAGGTACATTACCATACATAAAAGAGATGATCAGTGCAAGTTCAATGCATGAAAGATGCATCCAACTCTTGTGCTGTGGACGAACCCAGAAGCATGCGGTAACAAGAGATGTTTGAGTTGTGCTGAGGATGGGGGACACATGTATCCATGCGGCTGATTCATGTTGATGTATACGTCAAAAACCATCACAGTAATACACAGTAATTCTATTCCAATTAAAATAAATCATTTTTTAAAAGAAATATGAAGAAATACAAAAAGAATGCATTCAGAAATAGCAGGGACATGCTCCAGAATACAACCTCAACAGTTCTTTGATATCTCTTCAAGAAAGCGGGCTTAGAAGGGGCAGAACATGTGTGCTGGTATAAAAGCTGAAAGTCGAAGAAGGTAAGCTTGAGATTGCAACTATGCAGTTGCAGCATGACCTCAGTATCATAGTCTAAATAGTGAAAGACGCATGCGGCAGAATGCAAGCTTAGTAGATCGGCATGACTACTGTGGAGCGTAGGCTGAGTTGGAGTTAAATGCATGCGCTTGAGCATCCTTTCAGGAGTGACGGTACGTATGTTTCAGAGTGAAGATAAAGAGATGCAGCAAAAGTGCTCTAAAATGGTGGACAAATTCTTGTAAGAAGGAAGGTTCAGAGTGGAAGCTCAGTATTTGCTATAGACTTCGACTTAAGTTGAAGACAGTAGGGAAGACCACTCGATGATTCAGGTTTGACCTAAATCAGATCCCTTATGATTGTACAGTGGACATGAGAAAATATTTAAGGGATTAGGTATAATAGAGTGTTTGAAGAACTACATATGGAGGTTCATGACATTGTAGAGGAGGCAGTGATGAAGACCATCCCCAAGAAAATGAATGCAAAAAGGCAAAATGGTTGTCTGAGGAGGCCTTACAAATAACTGATAAAGGAATAGAAGCAAAAGGCAAAGGAGAAAAGGGAAGATATACCCATATGAATTCAGTGTACCAAAGAATAGCAAAGAGCGATAAGAAAGCCTTCCTCGGTGATGAGTGCAAAAATTAGAGGAAAGCAACAGAATGGGAAAGAGTAGAGATCTCTTGAAGAAAATTAGAGATACCAAGGGAACATTTCATGCAAAGGTGGACACAATAAAGGACAGAGATTGTATGGACTGAACAGAAGCAAAAGATGTTAAGAAGAGGTAGCAAAAATCTATACCGCAAAGATTGAAGAACTATGCAGAAAAGATCTCCATGATCCAGATAAT
Source organism: Ovis canadensis (assembly GCF_042477335.2). Classification (NCBI taxonomy): domain Eukaryota; kingdom Metazoa; phylum Chordata; class Mammalia; order Artiodactyla; family Bovidae; genus Ovis; species Ovis canadensis. The sequence continues at coordinate 15,072,989 of NC_091271.1, forward strand.
CATCATGATCTAATCACTCACCTAGAGCCAAACATCCTGGAATGTGAGGTCAAACGGGCTGAAAGAATGATCAATAGAAACAAAGCTAGTGGAGATAGAGAACTCCACTTGAGTGATTTCAAATCCTAATAGATAGTGCTATGAAAGTGCTGATCTCAAGATGCAAGCAAATTTGGAAAACTCAGCAGTGGCTACAAGACTGGAAAAGATCAGTTGTTCCAGTATATGCATTTTAGAGCTTCCTCTCTCTAGTGGTGAAATGTGTTCCACACAGAGTTAGACAGGACTGAAGCAATCCTGTGCAAATAGTTGCACGATTTTTTTTTTTAAACCTGCAGCAGCTTTTATCCAATGAGAGTTAACTGTGAAAGTGGAGCAGCTGCTTGGCTTTGAGGGGCGCAGGTGGTGTCAAACGGGAAGGGTGCAGGGACACAGACTGACTACACCACAGGAGTTATGGCCCTATCAGAGCCTTTTTTTTTTTTTTTTTTGAGCCCTTGTACCCGGTGATAAGAAGGCGTCTTTGGCCAGTCTTCTCCCTAGTTCCACCTATTCGGCCACTCAGAAGGCTTCCTTGCCTGGGATCCTTCTCTGTCGTTCAATGGGTCAGCACATAGAGCGAATTTCCTGGCTGGGGTCCTCCTGTGTAAATCAGTGCATCCGACACTTAAAGGAGCATCCTGAGTGGGATTCTACTCTAGTATGGTGCATCAGGCACTTAAAGGAGGACCCTGGGTGGTGTCCTGCTCTGCATTTCAGTGTGTTCAGCATTTGATGGGTCAGCCTCACTATTGTAGTAACTGCTGATGCTAGCATGTGGGGAGAGAGAGGCTATGGTGATTGCTCCACCCCCGACATGTGACTCAGTGTTATTGCCTTGCTTTCATGGCTGCCTGGCTTTTCTCCACAGGCATACCCTACCACAGTGTCCTCCTTCAAACCCCCTCTCTCCGATTCTCCCCAGGAAACAGCAGCCCTCCCCATGAATTGCCGCAAAGTCCCTAAACTGCAGCTGCCAGCCACGGGGCCTTTCAGGGGACGGATGTCCTTGTACGGGGTATATACGGCTGCAGCAAGGACCCTCTGCTTCTCATTGCACCCAGCTTTCCACAGATCAGCTGTTTCACTCTCAGCTTTAAATGTCTAGTCTACAATTCAGACGATTGACCCAATGTGGGATTGGACCTCAGCTTCAGTTCCTTCCCCCACTCAGGGCAGATCCAGTCCTACTAACACTCCTGATTTTTCCCCCAGTTCTTTCCCCCGACTGAGTTTTGCGTGGTTCTATATATTATTTTCCACTTGTCAGGTACTCCTGTCTACTTTCCGGTAATGTTCTGATTACTCTTCTGTGTCTGAAGGTGTATGCCTGATGTATCCATGGAGAGATGTACTCCACATCCACTTATAGCTCCACCATCTTGTTCTCTCATCTCACGAGAGTTTTAGAGCACAGGATCCACCGTGGTAGTAGGTGTGCTATAAAATGTGAGTTCAGATGTACTCTTGAGGGCGAGCTCAGTGGTTTTAGCACAGCTGATCTAAAGCGTGGATTTAGTGTTGGCCAGACATATGCTTCAAATGTTAAGAAAATTATGTATGGTGTGCCAATACTAGAGCACAAGGTCAGTGTTGGTGTACCATTTGCTCTAGAATGCAAGTTCAGTTGTGGAAAGAGGTATGCTCCGCAATGCAACTGAACAGTTTTAGACATCTTGTGGTAGAGTACATGCTCAATAGTGGCAGGAACTGTGCTCTAGTATGCATTCAGCAGTGGCTGGACGCATGTTGCCAGTGCCAATGGGATGGCTTCAGACAGCCTGCTCTAAAGTGCAAGCACACTAGTGGCAGAACGTGTGCTCCGGATTGCGAGCTAAGCTGTTTCAGTACTTCCAGGCTAGAGCAGAGACGCAGTAGTGAGGCATGCAGGCTCCAAAGTGTCACACCCGCTCTAGAGCACAGTCTTAGTAGCGGTGGGGAGAATCCGCAAAAGCACCATCTCAGGAGATGAAGCTCGTGTTCTCGAAAGCCAAGATTCAGGATGTGAAGCATGCCTGCTCTAGATCATGGGTCTGTATTAAGAAGGGTATGCCTAAAGTGTGTTTCACTGTTGAGAGGCATGCTGAAGAGCTAAGTTCAGCAGATGCAGCATGCTTGCTCTACATGTGCTTCAGAGTGTTCTCTCAGGAGTTGCAGTGCCCTTGCTCAAGAGTGCAGACTGCAGAGGGACATTTCTCTTGAAAGCTGGGTTTTTATTTTTGGTTGCATACCCAGAGATCAAATTCAGAAAATGTGATATACCTGCTGTGCCACACAAGCTCAGTAGCGGGAAGACAAGCCCTCAACAGTGCAAGTGCAAGGGTTGTGGCATATGTGTATGGTGACGCACGATCAACTGAGGCAGGACATATGAAGTATACACCAGGTCTGTAGTGGTGGCACGTCATCCACAGATATACAGGTACACTGCTCACAGCTTGCACAGTCTAGAGTGCTGGGTGACTAGCAGCAAAATGGCTGGTATAAAATGTCACGGGGGTAATTGTTGCACACACCTTCTCGAGCAATACCTCAAGGAAGGTAATATAACACTTCAGAATTCAAGGTCACTAGTGGTCACACAGTTGATCTAGAATGACGGTTCACTCGTGGAGACGATATGTGTTTTAGAAAGCAGCCTCCTGGAGTAGGTGCTCCAGAGTGCAGGAAGAAGCGTGGGGAAAATATGCAACAGAGGGCAAGCCACGTCATTGGCAATTTTCAGCTGCAGAGTGTAGGCTCACAGGTTTAAGCACCCAGGCCATCGAGCAAGATTAGTAGTAGTGGAACTCATGCTCTGTAACGCAGGCTCAGCAGTGATAAAGGAGTGTACCAGGGTGCAATATCAGTAGCTGAAACATGAATGTTTGGGGGCCTGGGCTTACAAGTGGCAAGACACAGGCTTCCGAGTCTGAAATTAGTAATGGCCACACATATGCTCTAGACCACGTGCTCACTAGCTGTGCCATGCCTGCTTAGTATAAGGACTTAGAAGTGACAAGTGTGCTGTAGTGCTAGGATTTATACTGCTGGGATGCATGATTCAGTGTGCAGTTGTGTAGTTCAGGCATTCTTACTCTACAGCACAGTCTCCGTAGTGTCAGAACATTGGCTCTTGAAGGCACACGCAGTCACGATGGAAGATATGCTTCTGAGTAAACCTCAGAAGTGCAAAACCCATGATGAAATGTGCTCACTCAGTAGTCATGAGATCTGTACCCCCAGCTGCACGTTCAGTTACTTTGGCATGTGTGCAACTAGAGAATGTTCTCAGCAGAGCCCGGATGCCTGCACTTGAGCTCATGCTCAGGAGAGGCGTACCATGTCCTCCAGTGTTTAAACTCACTCGGTCTACAGGAGTGGTGGCCCAGTTGTGTCCAGAAGGAGACTTCAGAGTGCAAGTCAGTAACTATTTAGGCACACCTGAACTACAGTGCAGGTTGAGTAGTGGCCTGACTTACCTATAAAGCAACAAGCTGATGATTGTGATGTTCATGCTTCAGAGTGAAAGTTCAGCTGGTGATGAACTCTTGTTCTGGAAGGCAATTTCAGTAGTGCAGGGATGCAGAATCCAGAGCGTAATACACCAAAAGTGTATGTGAGTTTACAACAGGCATGTTTTAGGGACAGGCTCAGTAGTGGCAGGCCATATCCTAAAGAACCCGGGTTTAGGAGTGATGGGATGTATGCTCTTCTGTGCAGTCTCAGTGACAGCAATGCACTTGTTCTGAAGCTTGTTAATAGTCTCAATAGTGGCAGAAAGGGTGATCCAGATTGGAAACTAAGTAGTTCCAGCGAGCGTTCTGTAGATGGCGGCCTCAGTATCCACAAGCGCGTATTTCAGAGGGCAAGCTCAGTGTTTGTAGCATGTGTGGTTTGACATAAGAGAAGGAAATGGCAATCCACCCAAACATTCTTGCCTGGAGAATCCCGTGGACAGAGGGGCGTCCTGGGCTACTGTCCATAGGTTCGCACGGAGTCGGATAAGACTAAAGCAACGTAGCATGCATGCATGAATTGGAGAAGGAAGTGGCAACGCACTCCAGTATTCTTGCCTCAAGAATCCCAGGGACAGGGGAGCCTGGTGGGCTGCTATCTATGCGGTCACACAGAGTCGGACACGACTGAAGTGACTTAGCAGCAGCAGCAGCAGCAGCAGTGGTTTCAAATCAGGGGTCAGTAACTGTGAAAAGCTTCTTGCATTTTCAGTCGTTACCGCATGCCAGGTCCGGAGTGCAGACGCACTTGGTTGTGATACTTATGCTCCAGAGTTGTAATGTATGTGCCAGAGTGCAAGCTAACTCGTACACCTGTCCTAATTCAATTCTTAGTAAAAGCAGAATGCAAACTCGTGATTTCAACCTCAGTAGTTGCTGCATGCATCATCAGAAGTAGTGGTGCATACACTCATTTGATCTCTGGTTCCTCTGACTTGTCCAAAACCAGCTTGAACATCTGGAAGTTTATGGTTCAAGTATTGCTGAAGCTTGGCTTGGATATTTTTGTGCATTACTCTACTAGCGTGTGAGATGAGTGCAATTGTGCAGTAGTTTGAGCATTCTTTGGCATTGCCTTTGTTTGGGATTGGCATGAAGACTGACCTTTCCCAGTCCTGAGCCGCTGCTTAGTTTTTTAAATTTGCTGACATATTGAGTGAAGCACTTCGGCAGCATAATCATTTAGGATTTCAAATAGCTCAACTGGAATTCCATCACTTCCACTCACTTTGTTCATAGTGATGCTTCTTAAGGCCCACTTGACTTCACATTCCAAGGTATCTGGATGTAGGTGAGTGATCACATCGTCATGATTATTTGGGTTGTGAAGATCTTTGATGTACAGTTCTTCTGTGTGTTCTTTGCCACCTCGTCTTCATGTCTATTGCTTCTGTTAGGTCCATACCATTTATGTCCTTAATAGTGCCCATCTTTGCATGAAATGCCCCCTTGGTATCTCCGGTTTTCTTGAAGAAATCTTTAGTCTTCCCCATTCTATTGCTTTGCTTTATTGCTTTGCTTTATTTCTTGGCACTGATCACCGAGGAAGGCATTCTTCTCTCTCCTTGGAACTCTGTGTTCAGATCGGTATATCTTTCCTCCTCTCCTTTCGCTTTGTTTCTCTTCATTTCACAGCTAATTGTAAGGCCTGCTCCAGCAGCCATTTTGCCTTTTTGCGTGTCTTTTTTTCTTGGGAATGGTCTTGATCCCTGTCTCCTGTACAATGTCATGAACCTCCGTCCATAGTTCATCAGGCATTCTATCAGATCTAGTCCCTTACATTTATTTCTCACTTACACTGTGTAATCATAAGGGATTTGAGATAGGTCATTCCTGAATGGTTTAGTGGTTTTTTCCTCCTTTTTTCAATTTAAGTCTCAATTTGGCAATAGAGATTTCATGATCTGAGCTGCAGTAGGCCTCTGGTCTTGTTTTATGCTGTCTAGGAAGAGTAAGCGTCTTTTCATTTCATGGCTGCAGTCACTATCTTCAGTGATTTTGGAGCCGCCCCCCACCCAAGAAAAAAAAAAAAACAGTCTGCCACCATTTCCACTGTTTTCCCATCTATTTGTCATGAAGTGATGGGACAGGATGCCATCTCAGGTTTCCTAATGTAGAGCTTTAAGCCTACTTCTTCACTTTCCTCTTTCACTTTCATCAAGACACTCTTCAGTTCCTCTTTAGTTTCTGTCATAAGGGGGGTGTCATCTACATATCTGAAGTTTTTGACATTTCTCCTGGCAGTCTTGATTCCCGTTTGCATTTCTTCCAGCCAAACATTTCTCTGCATAGAAGTTAAATAAGCAGGGTGACAATATGTACCCTTGAGGTGCTGCTTTTCGTATTTGGAACCAGTCTGTTATTCAATGTCCAGTTCTGTTGCTTCCTGAACTGCATACAGGCTTCTCAAGAGGCAGATCCGGTGGTGTGGTACTACCGTCTCTTTCAGAATTTTCCACAGTTTATTTTGATCCGTACACTCAAAGGCTTTGGCATACTCAGTAAAGCAGAACTAGAGGTTTTTCTGGAACTTGCTTGCTTTTTTGTGAAGATCCAGCAGATGTTGGGAATTTGATCTTTGGTTCCTCTGTATTTTCTAAAACAAGATTGAATATCTGGAAGTTCATGGTTCACATATTGCTGAAGCCTGGCTTGGAGAATTTTGAGCATTTCTTTGTTTGCATGTGAGATGAGTAAAATTGCATGGTAGTTTGAGCATTCGTTGGCATTGCCTTTTTCGAGACAGGAATGACAACTGACCATTTCCAACTGAGCCACAGGTGAGATTTTCAAATTTCTTGTCTTATTGAGTACATCACTTTCACAGCATCGTCTTCGAGGATTTGAAATAGCTCATCTGGAATCGAAGCCATAATAGAGCCGCTAATTCCCTAATGGACACTGCATGGACTCTCAGAACAAGTGAGATCAACAGCCATCTTCTTTAACAACAACAACAAAAAGTTCTCTCAACAAGAAAATTTACACAAGCCACTGGTCCCACCACATTCACTTGGAGGAGACCACCCAATTAATAGCAATGATGGCCCTCCAGTGTGCAGAAAATAGACCTTGAAGACAGTCATCGAAACAACATGAAAAGGCGGAGACATATCCAGCAGATGAAGGAATACAATGAAAATCAACAAACCAGTGAAAGAGGAGGAGGTAGGAAGTCTACAGGAAAAACAGTTCAGCACAATAATAGTCAATGTCTTGGAAACAAATGGATCTACAGATAAATAGATTTCAGGCATGGATTGAGAAGATGAAAGGGGTGTTTTAAATGGACCTGGAAGAAATCATGAGTAGTCAATCAATAATGAGCGATGAAATAACTGAGATAGAAATCACTCTGGACAACAGGAACAGTACTGCAACTGAGGCAGAAGAAAGACTAAGTGAGCTGGAAGATCAGATATGGGAAATAAATGAAGCAGAGCAGGAAAAAAAAAAGAAAGAGAGAAATGAAGACAATCACAGAGACCTATGGGACAATGTTAAATGCCCCCATATTTAAATCATAGGTTCATGAGAGAAAGAAGACAAAAGGAAAGGGCATGAGAAAATATTTGAGGAGGAAATAGTTAATAACATCCCTGAAATGGGGAAAAAAAAAAAACAAAAAACAAAACAGACACTTAAGATGAAAAATCCCAGTGTGTCCCATAGGGGGAAAACCAAGACACAACATGTCAAAACACACATTAATCAAAATGAAAACAAACAAAGAAATAAATATACACAATGAACAAATATTCAAGGTAACAAAGGAATCACAACAAATAACATAGAAGGGAATCCCCATAAGGATAACAGCTGATCTTAAAATAGAAACTCTTCAGCTTAGAAGGGAATGACAGGATGCACCTAAAGTGCTGAAAGGCAAAAGCCTAAAGCCAAAATTACTCTATCCAACAAGGATAGTATTCTCATTCAAAAGACAAAACAAGAGCTTTACAGACAAACAAAAGCAGTTAGTGTTCAGAACCACCAAACCAGCACTTCAGCAAACGCTGAAGGGTCTTCTCTAGATAGGAAACAGAAAAGCTTATAAAAACAAAGCCACAAAATATATAGTAAATGGTAAGAAGATCATACTTATCAACAACTACCTTAAACAGAAATGGGCTAAATGCTCCACCGAAAAGGCAAAGACTGGGTGAACGCATACAAGAATGTACTGTCTGCAAGAAAACCACCTCATACCTAGGGACACATACAGCCTGAAAGTGATGGCCAGGAAAAAGCTATCTTGTGAAAATGGAGAGCAAAAGTGGGAGGAGCGATATTCATATCAGATAAATGGACTTTACCTAAAGACCACTATAGGAGACAAAGAAGGTTGCATTACAGAACATTCAAGGTATCAATCCAAGAAGAAGCTACATGCACCCAATATAGGAGCACCTCAATACAAGAGGCAAATGCCAACAACTAGTAGAGCAGAAATAGACACTAACCAATAGTATTGGGTGATTTTAATACTTCACTCATAACATGAACAGATCATCCAGACAGAACATGAAGTAAGGGAAACTCAGGTTTTAGAAGATACATTAGACCAGTTTGAGCTAATTGATATCTACATGTCATCCCACCGCCAAAGAACAGATTTCACCTGTTTCTCCTTCTTTCCTCCTTTTTCTCACGTGCAAATGGAACATTATCTTAGGACAGATCACACCCAAGGTTAGATCACATCTAACCTTAATAAACTTCAAGATATTGTAATATGTGCAAGCATAATTTCTGATCACAATGTTGTTTGATCAGATATCAACCACAGGAAAACAAAATCAAAACATATATAGATGGAGACAGATATCATGTTCTTGGATTGGACTAACTGATAGAGTTAAAATCAATATACCAGCCAAAACAATCAATAGATTCAATACAATACCTCTCAAACTACCGACAGTATTTTTCATAAACTAGAACAAATTATTTTACGATTTGCATGGAAACACATAAGACCTCGAAGAGCCAAAGCAGTTTTGAGAAAGAAGAATGGAACGAGAGGAGTCAAATTTTCTAGCTTCAGACTACACTACAAAGATATCAAGAGAGTATGAAACTTGCACAAACAAGAAATATAGACCAATGGGAAAAAAAATATGAAGTCCAATGATAGATTCCTGCCCCTATTATCTTTGATGATGCAGGCAAAAATGCACAACAGAAAAAGACATTTTCTTCAAAAAAGTGTTATGGGAAAACTGGACAGCTCTGTGTGGAAGCTAGAACACTATCTAACATCATGTTCAAAAATGAACTCAAAATGGATTATATGTGGAAAAGTAAGACCAGAAAATATACCACCCTCAGAGTACAATATAGGTATAACCACCACAAAATAAGTCACAGCAAGATCCTCTGTGGCCCAATGCCTAAAGGAAATAAAAATTAGTTTTAAAAAGGAACCCAATTAAACTCTATAGCTTTTGTACAATGAAGGAAACTATAATAAAGGTGAATATGTAGCTTCAGAATTGGGAGAAAATAATAGCAACTCTTAGTGAACTCTGGGAGTTGGCGATGGACAGGGAGGCCTGGCGTCCTGCGATTCATGGCGTCGCAAAGAGACGGATACGACTGAGCGACTGAACTGAACTGAACTGAATAGCAACTGAAAAGCTAACAAAAAATTCGTCTCCAAAATGTGCAAGCTGCTCACGCATCTCAATACTCAGCTACAAATACTACTCAGTAAAACAAACCACCAATCAAAACATAGGTAAAAGCCCTCTGCAAAGAAGATATACAGATTACTAAGAGACACAGAAACGTTGCTCAGCATCACTCATTATAAGAGAAATGCAAATCAAAACCACATTGAGGTATCATTTCACACTGGTCAGATTGGCCATCATTAAAATGTCTACAATATAACTGCTGGAGAGGGTGTGGAGAAAAGGAAACCTTTTTACACTGTGGATGGGAATGCAAACTGATACAACCATTATGGAGACTCCTTAGAAAGTTGGAAAGAGAAATACCATATGACCCAGCAATCCCGCTCTTAGGCATGAACTTCAAGGAAAGGAGAATGGTAAGAAACAGTACTCCAATGTTTATTGAAGCACTGTTTGCAATACCACGGATGTGAAAGTGACCACGAGGTCCATCAGCAGATGTATGGTTAAGGAAGTTTTGCTACATATACATATGAAGTATTACTCAGGTATAAGAAGTCATGCATTTGAGTCAGTTCTAATGAGTGGGAAGAGCATAAAACCTATTACACAGAATGAAGGAACTAAGAAAGAGAGAGACAAAACTGTATATTAATGCACAGATGTGGAATTTAGAAAGATGGGCTCTACGCAGGCAAGGAGAAGAGACAAGGATCTCAAGAACAGACGTTTGACTCAGTGGGAGAAGGTGAAGGTGGGATGCCTTGAGAAAAGCGCATTTAAATGGGTACGGTACCATATGCAAAAAATAGAAGACCAGTGTGAGGTTTTACAACATGGGTGATATGGGATACCCGTGTCACAACTTCTGAACTTGCAATCTAATGCATGCATCAGCCACCAAGGAGCCCTCATTCTAGTGCACGTCGTGCACATTCTGAGCTTGCCGCCTCCAGCTCTCCTTTTACCCCTTCTGACATCACGATCCAGGGTAGGCTGTGGTAACTGCTGAATTTGCACTTTAGGGGAGGCATCACAAACTTACTAAGCCCGCATTCTAGTGCAAACATGCTGCGTCTTGAACCGGAACTCTGGAGCAGGCATCTTGCCACTGATAATACTGTTCATCATCAGCTAGTGTTTCACTGTCATGACATGTTCCCATTGCTTCTTCATCTCTGGTCATCACTCTGTGTCGCTTACCACCATCCAGTGTTTCTCTCAGTTCTGTAACCTGTTTCGAGTGCTTGTTCAACTCACTCCGGGACAAACATATCTAGTATTCAGTGCTGTGACAGGTTCAGTGTTTCTTCATCCTCCCCTAGTTAAACACAACAGTAGTTTACCACCCTTAGTGTTTCATTTTGTGACGGGCTTCTATCCACTCCAGGTCTAACACACTCAGTAGATTATCATCATCCAATGTTTTAACTGCGGAACATCCCACAAGTCTTTTTCATGCACCCCATGTCAAACGTACCCAGTAGCTTATCACTATCCCATGTTTCAGTGCAGAGAGATGATTCAAGCATTTCTTCATTTCCTCCAGTTAAAGCACACTCAGCAGTTTGTCACCAGTGTTTCACCTGAGACGTGATTCTTCTTCATTTATGTAGTTGGCTGTGCTGGGTCTTAGTTGTGTCACGTAAGATAGTCCCTGAGACAAGCCAACTCTATCCATGGCATGAAGTCTCAGGAGTGTGAGTTCTACAGTATTTGCAGCTATGCAGTTTTAGTTACTCTGTAGCATATGGAATGTTACTTTCCCAATCGGGGATTGAACCTTCATCCCCTACACTACAAGGTGGATGCTTAACCGCTGGACCACCAGGAGAGGCCCTGTGACATGCTCTAAGTGCCTGCTTTTACACCTCATATGAAAGAGACACATTGCTTGATGGGAACATATCAGCATCCAGGGTTGCAAAGATTGGACATGCTTCAGGAACGTCTTCATCCACACTGGTCAAATATAAGCAGGTGTTTATCACAATGTAGTGCCATTCCATGTGCTTCTTCATTGATTACTGGCTGAACATATCCAATAGATTATCATCGTCTACTGCTTCAGTGCAGTGACACCTCGAGTTATTCTTCATGCACACTGGGTCAAACACATCCTGTTGTGTATCTCTATCCAGTGTTGCACTGCTGTGACATGCTTTCAGTGTTTCTCCATCCACCCAGGTCAAACATACTAAGTCGCTTATTATCCACACTTCAGAGAGGAGGTTCAGCCACATCTTTCTCTACCCCAGGTAAAATAGCCTCACCAGCTTATCCCTTGCTGCTTTTCACTGCTGTCACAAGTTCAAGTGCATCTTTATCAAACACACCAGCAGTTTATCACCATCCAGCACTTCCAAGCTGTGACACAAACTGCTGTATCATCCAGACTGGAAAAATACATCCGGTACTTTACTAAAGTCAGTGGTTCAGTGCTATGACGTGATTCAAGTGCCTATTCATCCACTCTCTGCAAAAACACACTCTGTAGTTTATCACCATGCAGTGCTCAGTGCCTTGACAGAGGACATGCTCCGAATGCTTCTTTGTCCACCTGGTGTCAAATACTCAATAGTTTTCCAACATCTGTATCTCAGTACTGTGAATCACTGCGCATGCTCCTTTGTCAATCCTGGCCCGTCACTCCTTGGAGTTTACCACCCTTCAGTGCTTCAGTGCTGTAATGTGCTTCATGTGCTTCATCTTCTCCTGAAAAACATACTCATTAGTGTATCATCATCCAATATTCAGTACAGTGATATGCTTCAAGTGCTTACTAGTCCACATCAGTTGAACATTCCCAGCATTTTATCATTAGCCAAGGTTTCAGGGCCGTAACTTGTGGCATTTAGTAGGCGCTTGTTTGATCCCCAGAGGTGAAACTCAACAACTGTTTTTTCGCCATTTATTCTATCAGTGCTGTGACACACTACAGTGCTTCCTTAACTGCTCTGGGTTAAAACACACATCCGTTCTTTCAGTGCTGATTAATGCACAAGTGCTTCCTCAACTATCCTCTTTCAAATACATACAGTAGTTTTGGAACTCATGAAAATAAAACTCTTTCACAGTTTCCATTGTGTCCTGATTTATTTGCTATCAAGAGGTGGGACTGGACGACATGATCTTAATTTATTGCATGTCGAGTTTTAAGTCAACCTTTTAAATCTCCACTTTCATCTCAGCAAAGAGCTCTAATCCCTCATCTGCTTTCTGTCATGGGCATGTCTGAGTTTATTTATGTTTCTCCCAGCAATTTCGATTCCACTTAGTGCTTCATCCAGTCTGAAATTATGCGTGATATACTGTGCATGTAAGTTAAATAAGTGGCGTGACAACAAGACAGCCTTGACCTACTCCGTTACCAATTCTGAACAACTCCATTGTTCCTGTCTGATTCTGTTACTTCGTGACCTGCATACAGGTTTCTCAGGAGCCAGGTAAAGTGGTCTAGTATACCCACCTCTTTAAGAATTTTCTGCAGTTTCTGTGACCCCCACAGTCAAAGGCCTTAGCATAGTGAATGAAGCAGAAGTAGGTCATTTTCTGGAACTCCCTGCTTTTTCTATGATCCAATGAATGTTGGCAATTTGATCTCTGGTTTCTCTGCCTTTCGTAATCCAATTTGTACATTTGAAAGTTCTCAGTTCACATACTGTTGAAACCTAGATGGAGGCATTTGGAGCATTACCCAGCCAGCATATGAAGTGAGAACGACTGTGCAGCAGTTTGAGCATGCCTTCACAATGCCCCGTTTTGGGATCAGAGTGAATCTGACCTTTCCCTGTCCTGTGGTCATTGAGGAGTTTTCCAAATGTCCTGGCACCTTGAGTGCAGCATTTTAACAGCATTATCTTTTACAATTTGAAATAGCTGAGCTTCAAGTCTATCATCTTGACTAGCATTGTTTGTGGTATTTCTGCCTAAGATCCACTTGACTTCACACCCCAGGTTGTCTGCTCTACGTGAGTGATCACACCATTATGGTTATGTGGGTGATTAAGCAGAGAAGGTGATGGCACCCCACTCCAATATTCTTGCCTGGAAAATCCCATGGACAGAGGAGCCTGGTAGTGAGCTGTCCATGGGGTCACGAAGAGCTGGACACGAGAGAAGCAACATAGCAGCAGCAGCAGCAGGGGCAGCAGGTGATTAAGAACTTGCTTTGGTACAGCTCTTCTCGTGTACTCTTGCCAGCACTCCATCATATTTTCTCCTTCTGCTAGGTTCATACCCCTTCTGTCCTGGATTGTGCCCATGTCTCATGAAATATTCCCTTGCAGTCTCTCAGTTTCTGGGCAAGATTTCTCGTCTTTCCTATTCTATTGTTCCTTCTATTTCTTACTGGCATTAAATACACACAATATTATATCCCCATCCAGTGTGTAAGCTTAGATATGCTTCAAGTGGTTTTTAATCCACTCCAGAAGAAATTAATGTGACAGCTATCACCATCCATTTTTTCTGTATTGTGACATGTTTTGAGCCTCCTCCATCCCCTCCAGGTAAAACACACCCTGTACATTTTCATCATTCATTGATGCTGCGCTATTACTGGCTTGAAGGGTCCCTTTGTCTCATTTAGTCAAACACTCCCTGTCGTTTACCACTATCCAGTGTTCCAGTACTGTGGCATGGCTCATGTACTTCTTTATCCTCTCCATATAAAATATGGTAGGTAGCTTATCACAATTCCTGTTTCGGTTCTGTGCTGAGTTTAAAGTCCTTCTTTAGGCCATTCTAGATAAAACGCATTCAGAAGTTTATGATGGTCCCATGTTTTCGTCTGTGCCATGCTTTCAGTTTCTCCTCATTCAACATGTATCAAACAAACCCCGAAGTTTATCATCATCCAGTGTTTCAAGGCTGTTTCCTGCTCAACTGCTTCATCATTCTCTGCAGAAAATACATAACCAATAATTTATCACAATCCAGTGTGTTAATTCTGGCATATGCTTCAAAAGGTCCTTTGTCCACTCAAGGTTGAGCACACTCTTAGTTGATCACCATCCATTGATTCAGGGCTAGTACATACTTTCATTGATTTTTCAACTACCACAGCTCATCATACACAATGATTTACCATGATCCAGTTTCAGTGTTGTGACAGGCTCCTTGTGCTTCTTTCTATATACAAGATCAAACACAGGCCATCTGAAGTGTGAACATACAGTGTTTCAGTCATGAAACCCACTTCAAGTGGTTCTTCACTTACTCCACAACAAATACACCATATAGGTTATCGACATTCATTGTTTCAATGTTGTAGCACATACTAATGGCTGCTTCACTAACTCCAAGTCAAACACATCCAGTGGTTTGCCACTATCTTGGGTTTCAGATCTGTGACATGCTTCAAGAGCTCCTGAAACTACTCACGGTCAAAGGCACTCTGTAGATTTGTTGTTGCTGGCTGTTATATGTTGTTCAGCCATTCAGTCATCTCCAACTCTTCGAATCCCATGGACTGCAGTATGTCACGCCTTCTTGCCCTTGACCATCTCCCGGAGCTTGTTCAAACTCAAATCCACTGGGTCGGTGATGCCATTCAAGTATCTGGTCCTCCATCGTCCCCTTCTTCTGCTCCAATCTTTTGCGGCATCAGAGTCTTTGCCAACGAGTTGGCTCTTCACATCAGATAGCCATAATATTGGAGCTTCTGCCTCAGCATCAGCCCCTCCAGTGAATTTTCAGGATTGATGTCCTTTACAGTTGACTGGATTGATTTCCTTGCAGCCCAAGCGACTCACAAGAGTCTTCTCCAAGACTGTGGTTCAAAAGTATCACTTCCTTAATGTTCAGCCTCCTTTATGGTCTAACTTACATCGTCACATGACTGCTTAAAAAAACACAAATATAGCTCTGACTATATGGACGCTTCTTGGCAAAGGGATGCCTCTGCTCTTTAACATGCAGTCTAGGTTTGTCACTGTTTTTCTTCCAAGAAACAAGTGTCATTTAATTTCATAGCTGCAGTCATCACCTGCTATGATTTTGGAGTCCAAGGAAACAGAAGTCTCTCACTGTTACCATTGTTTTCCCATCTATTTGCCATGAAATAATAGGACCAGATGCTAGGATCTTAGTGTTTTGAATGTTGCGTCTTAAGCCAGCTTTTTCACTCTCCTCTTTCACCTGCATCAAGAGGCTCTTTAGTTATTCTTTGCTTGATGCTATATCGGTGGTGTCATCTGCATATCTGAAGTTATTGATATTTCTATTTTTCTCTTAATTTCAGCTTGTGTTTCCTCCAGCCCAGCATTTTCCAAGATGTGCTCTGCATATAAGTTAAATCAACAGGGTGACACATGTAGTAGTTGTTTTTTTTTTTTTTTTTTCCAATTTCAAACCATCTGTTCTTTATCTGGTTCTCACTGGTTGTTTCTTGACCTGGATACAGGTCTCTCAGGAGGCATGTAGGTAGTCTGGTATTTCCATGTCTTTAAGAATTTTCTGCAGTTTGTTGTGATCCACACAGTGGATTTTTATCATACTCAATAAAGCAGACATAGTTTGTTTGTTTGGTTTTTTTTTAATAATATTCTTGCTTTTTCCATGATCCAATGGATGTTGCCAATTTGACCTCTGGTTTCTGTCTTTTCTAAATCCAGTTTGAACATTTGCAACTTCTAGGTGAATGTGCTGTTAAAGTCTTTCCAGGAGAATTGTGAGCATATCTTTGTTTGATTCACTTCAGCTGCTCAGTTGTGTATTACTGTTTGTGAGCCCATGGACTACAGCAAATCAGGCCTTCCTGTCCATCACCAACTCCCGCAGTTTACTGAAATTCATGTCCTTTGAGTTGGTGATACCATCTAACTGTCTCATCCTCTGTCGTCTCCTTCTCCTCCTGCTTTCAATCTTGCCAAATATCAGGGTCTTTTCAAATGAGTGAGCTCTTCACATCAGTTGGCCAAAGTATTGGAGTTTCAGCTTTAACCTCAGTCCTTCTAATGAATATTCGTGATTGATCTCCTTTCGGATGGACTGGTTGGATCTCCTTGCAGTTCAAGGGACTCTCAAGAATCTCCTCCAACAACACAGTTCAAAAGCATCACTTCTTTGGTGCTCAGCTTTCTTTACAGTTCCACTGGTACATCCATACACGCCTACTGGAAAAATCATAATCTTAACTAGGTGGAGCTTTGTTGGCACATTAACATCTCTGCTTTTTAATATTTTGTCTCAGATCAATTCAGTTCAGCCTGTCCGACTCTTTGCGACCCCATGAATCGCCACAAGCCAAGCCTCCCTGTCCGTCACCAACTCTCTTAGTTCGCTCAGACTCACGTCCATCGAGTCAGTGACGTCATCCAGCTATCTCAGTTGTTCATAAATTGTCTTCAAAGGAGTTAGTGTGTAAAATAATGGCCGTTGTGTGATATTTGGAACATCATGTGGTGTTGCCCTTCCTTGGATTTCAAACGAAAAACTGACCTTTTCCAGTCCTGCAGCCACGGCTGAGTTTCCCAAGTTTTCTGGCATACTGAGTGCAGCACTTCAACAATATCATCTTTTAAAATTTGAAATAGCTCAGCTGGTGTTCCATCACCTCCACTATCTTTGTTGGTAGTGATGCTTTCTAAGAGCCACTGGATTTCACACTCCAAGATGTCTAGCTGTAGGCGAGTGATCACCCCATCATGGTTATCTAGGTCATCGGGAACTTTTTGGATAGTTCTTCTATGTAATCATGCCAGCACTCCTTAATATCTTCCGCTTCTTTTAGATTCACACATTTTCGGCCCTTTATTATACACATATGTGCATGAAATACTCCCTTGATACCTCTTATTTTCCTGAAGAGATCTCTAGTCTTTCCCAGGCTCTCATTCCCACTCAGTAGTTTAGCAACATTTATTGTTTCATGGATGTGACATGCTTCCAGTGCTTCTTATTCCACTTGAATTCCTACACTCCCAGTGGTGTATCAGAATCCCTTGTGTCACCCCAGGGACCTGCTTTACCTGCTTCTTCTCAACCCCAGATCAAACACATTCAGTACTTTATCCCCGTGGAGTATTCAGTGCATTAACATGTGGCACTTTCCAGTGTTTCCTTGTCACCTGGGACTAATCACCCAGTGGTATAAGTGCCATACTCTATTTTAGTGCTGTTACACAGGTCAAGTGCTTCATTTTCTGAGGCTAAAACACACTCATCATCCAGTGTCTTAGTGCAGAGACATGCTTGAGGAGCGTCTTCATCCACCCAGTCAAACACTCCCAGGAGTTTTTCACCATCCAGTGTTCAAGTTCTGTGACATGCTTCAAGTGCTCCTTTGTGTACACTGGGTCAAAGACACCCAGTAGTGTGTCGTTATCCAATGTTTCAGTTCTGCAACATGCTTCTGGGTTTCTTCATTCCCTCAGGTCATCACACCAAGTGGTTTCTCACTATCCAGTGTTTCAGGGTTACAGCATGCTTCCAGAGCTTCTTTTTCTCCCTGGGTCAAACATTCCAAGTCTCTTGCCCCGTCCACATTTGAGTTCTGTGAAATGGATCATGTGCTTCCTGTCCACCCTGAATCAAGCACACTCAACAGTTTGTCACCATCCAGTGTTTCATGTTGGTGACAAGGTTCAGATACTTCCCCATGCACTCTGGGTCATACACACCCTGTTGTTTATCACCTGTTTCAGGTTTTTGACATGCATCAAGTGCTTCTTGCCTATCCTGGATCAAACACACCAGTAGTTTAGCAACATCCAATGTTTCAGTACTGTAACATATTTCAAGAATTTTGCCACACACCACTGTTCAGAAGTACCCAGCAGTTTATCAGCATCCCATGCCTCGGTTCGAGGACTTGCCTCAAGTGCTTCTTCACAACCCCAGACAAAACATACCCAGTGGATTATCACCATGCACTGTTTCAGTCCTGTAGCATGCTTCATGTGCTTCTTCATCCTCTCTAGGTGAAGCACATGCAGTAGCTTATGACCATTGAGTGTTTCCATTTTATGGCTGATTCCAGGGCGTTTCCATCCTCACCAGGCCAAACACACTCAAACATTAACACCATCCAATGTTTTACTGTGTGTGAGATTCCTCAAGTCTTCCTCATTATCGCAAGTCAAACACATCCATAACATTCACCACCTCCAGTTCCAATGCCAAGATCCACTTCAATGGTGTGTTCATTCTCCCCGTTTAAAGGCATTCACTAGGCTATCACCATACAGTGTTGAAGCTCAGTGACATGCCTGCAGTGCTTCTCCGTCCATCCAATGTCAAGCCCAGCTGGTAGTTACTGACCATTTAACGTTTCATTGCATGGCATGCTTCAGTCAAATGTGCCCAAGATTATGTAAAAGAAAAAGGAAAAGAAAGAAAAAAAATCACTCTTAAAGGGGTGAACAGTTCAGTTGAGTCACTCATTCATGTCCAGCTCTTTGTTATCCCATGAACCGCAGCAAGCCAGGCTTCCCTGTCCATCTTCAACTCCCATGGGTAACCCAAACCCATGTCCATTGAGTCGGTGATACCATCCATCCATCTCACCTTCTGACGTCCCCTTCTCCTCCTGCCCTCAATCATTTCCAGCAACAAGATGCTTTCAAATGAGCCAGCTCTTCACATCAGGGGGCCAAATTATTGGAGTTTCAGCTTCAACATCAGTCCTGCCAATGAACACTAAGGACTGATTTCCTTTAGGATGGACTGGTTGGATCTCCTAGCAGTCGAAGGGACTCTCAAGAGTCTTCTTAACACCCAGTTCAAAAGCATCAATTCTTCAGTGCTCAGCCTTCTTTATATTCCAAAACTTACATCCACATATGACTACTGGAAAAACCGTCGCGTTGACTAAATGGACCTTTCTTGACAAAGTAAAGCCTCTGTTTTTCAATATGAATATAATAATCAATAATAATCAATTATCAGCAATAATAAATAATGATAATTAATCATCTAGGTTGGTCATAGGTTTGCTTCTAAGGACGAAGCGTCTCTTAATTTCATGGCTGCAGTCAACATCTGCAGCGATTTTGGAGCCCAGAAGTATAAAGTCATCTTCTGTTTCCACTGTTTCCCCACCTATTTGCCATAACGTGGCGGCATCCGATGCCATGATCTTTGTTTTTTGAATGTTGAGCATTAAGCCAACTTATTCACTCTCTCGTGTCACTTTTATCAAGAGGCTCTTTAGTTCTTCACTTTCTGCCATAAGGCTGGTGTCATCTGCATATTTCAGATGATTGATATTTCTCTGTCAATCTTGTTTCCACCTTGAGATTCCTCCAGCCCAATGTTTCTCGTTATGTAGTCTGTGTAGAAGTTAAATAAGCAAGGTGGCAATTATACAGCCTCGGGGTACTCCTTTTCCTTTTTGGAGCCAGTCTGTTGTTCTATTTCCAGTTCTAATTGTTGCTTCCTGACCTGCATACAAGTTTACCAAGAGGCAAGTCAGGTTGTCTGGTAGTCCCATCTCTTTCAGAATTTCCCAAAGTTTATTGTGATCCACATAGTCAAAGTGTCAATAAAACAGAAGTAGATCTTCTTTTGGAACTCTCCTGGTTTTTCAATGATGCAGCAGATGTTGGCAATTTGATCTTGGTTGCTCTGCCTTTTGGAAAACCAACTCGAATAGCTGGAAGTTCCTGGTTGCTGTATTGCTGAAGCATGGCTTGGATAATTTTGCCCATTAATTTAGTAGCATATGAGATGAGTGCAACTGTGTAGTAGTTGGAGAATTCTTTGGCATTGCCTTTCTTTGGGATTGGAGTGAAAACTGCCCCTTTCCAGTCCTGTGGCCAGTGCTGAATTTTCCACGTTTGGTGCCATGTTAAGTGCAACCCTTTCATAGCATGGTCCTTTGGGATTTGAACTAGCTCAACTGGATTTCTATCCCCTCCACTAGCTTTCTTTGTAGTGATGCTTCCTAAGACCCACTTGAGTTTACATTCCTGGATGTCTGGTTCTAGGTGAATGATCACATCATCGTGATTATCTGTGTCATGACTATCTTTTATGTACAGTTCTTCTGTGTATTTTTGCTACCTCTTCTTAATATCTTCTGCTTCTGTTAGGCCCATACGACTTCTGTCCTTTATTCAGCCCATCTTTGCAAGAAATGTTTGCTTGGTGTCTCTAAGTTTTTGAGGAGATCCCTAGTCTTTCCCATTCTATTGTTTCCTCTATTTCTTTAGTGCAGTGGGTGTGGCACAATTCAAAGGCTCTTTTCCCATTCTGGTCAGTCATAGTCAATAAGTGGTACCAACCAGTGTCCAGTGCTGTGACATATGACCAAGTTCAATTCTTCCTTAACGAAGTGACTAAATAAAACATCCCGGAGTTTATCAATACACAGTGTTCCATGGCTGCCCCTGGATTCGAGTACTTCCTCACCCACTCCAGGTTAACATAGTCATTTATCACCATCCACTGCTTCAGTACACTGACAGTCTTCAAATGCTTCTACATTAATCCTGGTGTAAAATTTCTAGTAGTTATAAACGGCCAGTGTTTTACTTTGCAGCACGACCCAATGGCTTCTTCATTTTCACCCATACACCAACTCCGTAGTTTGTCTCCATCTAGTGTATACATGAAGTGACATGCTTAAAGAGCTTCCTCATCCACCCTAGATCTAGACAGTCAGTCTGTTGTCTCCATACAAGCGTTTCAGTGCTGTGACATGATTTGAAATGTTGTCTGTGCACACTGAGGCATACACAGCCAGCAGTTCACCATGCTCC
Source organism: Ovis canadensis (assembly GCF_042477335.2). Classification (NCBI taxonomy): domain Eukaryota; kingdom Metazoa; phylum Chordata; class Mammalia; order Artiodactyla; family Bovidae; genus Ovis; species Ovis canadensis. Next base: position 15,093,869 of record NC_091271.1, read on the forward strand.
AGTGTTTCAGGACTTTGATAAGATTAAATATGTTCTTGGTCCCACTAACGTCAATACACTCACCATTTATAACCATCTTGTTTCACTGCTGTGACATAATGTCAACTGCTTCTTCATCCATTCCTGTGTCAAAGGAACTCAGTGGTTTTTTTCCCCATCTAGTGCTAGTGTTCAGTACTATGAAATGATTCTGAAGCCTCTGTGTCCATTCCGGCTCAAACATAGTCCATATTCTCAACCAGTGCTTCAGTGATGTCACATGCTTCAAGTGCTTTCTTTATTCACTCCATATCAAGTACATGCAGTCGTTCATAAGCATGAAATGTTTCAGTTGTGCGACATGCTTCAAATGGTTCTCTAATCCACTTGAGCTGAAACATACCCAGTAGCTTATGACCATTGGTGTTTCAGTGCTGTGACATGATTCAAGTCCTTCTTCTACGCCATGCTGAACACATGCTGTTTATGTTTAAACATGTTTATGTTTAAACATGATGGTTTATCACCATCCTGTGTTTTAGGGCTGCCGTATGGTTAAATGAGTCCCCTTCTTACCCCAGGTCAAATACACCCAGTATTCGTCAACATCCAGTCTTTCAGCTAGGTGATACAGTTCAAGTGCTGCATCATCCATTCTTGGAAGACACAGCCAATAATTTGTCGAATTCCAGTGCTTCAGTGCTGTGAATTTTTTAAGTGTTTCTGCATCCAAATAGCTCAGGCAAGACTAAGAGATTGTAACTATCACTGGTTCAGTTTTATAACATGGCTTAAGCGCATCTCCATCTACATTAGGTGGAAAGCACTCAATAATTACCACCATCCTGTAACTCATAGGTAAAACATTCTTGAACACTTTTTTGTCTACTGTGGGTCAAACACACCAAGGAGTTTTTCACCATTCAGTGTTTCAGTGCTGTGACAACTTCCACTGCTTCTTTGTGTACTACAGGTCATCACACCAAGCGTCTTGTAACTACTAGCTTGCACTCTAGAGAACATACCTCTCTTCTACTGAGACTGAGATGTAGAGCATGCATCTCACCACTATTAAGACCCCATTCTAAGCACACATGCCACTTCTGCAGTGGCTAAACTCTGGAGGAAATGTGACAATACTATTGACCCTGAATTCTAGAACACGCATCTTAGCATTGCTGAATCAGTGTTCTACAGAAGGCTTAGCACAACTACTGAGCTTGCACTCTGAAAGTATCATCCTACCTCTACTGAGTCAACAATATATGGCATACATGTTCCAACTTCTGAGTTTGCACTATGGAATACAACTTATGCCACTACTGAGCAAGCTCTAGTGTACACATGACAACGTACTGACCCCCACATCAAAGGGTAATGCTGAAAATGTGTCAAAGTACTGCACCCTTGTGCTCATTTCACATACTAAGCAAGATAAGGCTCAAAATCCTTTGTGCTAGGTTTCAAAGTATTTGAACCAAGAACTTCCAAATATATGCGATGGATTTAGAAAAGGCAGAGGAATGAGGGCTTATACTGCCCACGTTCATTGCCTCCTAGAGAAAGTAGAAAGTCAAGAGATACCTGGAATATCAGGCAAGTTGGACCTTGGAGTACATAAGAAGTATGGCAAAGGCTAACAGAATTCCCTAAGAGAACTCACCATTCATAGAAAACACCCTCTTCCAACAACACAAGAGATGACTCTTGAGATGGTCAATGCTGAAATCAGATTGATTCTGTTCTTTGTAGCCGAAGATGGAGAAGCTCTATGCAGTCAGAAAAAAAAAAAAAAAAAACAAGACTGAGCAGTGACATGGCTCAGATCAGGAATGCCTTAAAGAAAACCTCAGACTTAAGTTGAAGAAAGTATGGAAAACCGCTAGACCATTTGGGTTGGCCAAAAACAATCTCTTATGATTACGCAGTGGATGCGACAAATAGATTTGAGGGATTAGATCTTATAGACAGACTGCTTGGAGAACTATGGACCAAGGGTCATGACATTCTGCATGAGACAATGAACAAAACCTACCCAAGAAAAAGAAATGCAAAAAGGCAAAAGGTTTGTCTGAGGAGGCCTTACAAATAACTTAGAAAAGAAGAGAAGCTAAAGGCATAGGAGAAAAAGAAAGATAATCCATTTGAATATAGTTTTCTTAAGAATAGCAAGGAGAGATAAGAAAAGCCTTCCTCAGGGATCAATGCAAAGAAACAGAGAAACACAATAGGATGGCAAAGAACAGAGATTACCTGAAGAATGATACAGATACCAAGGGAACATTTCATGCAAAGATGGGCACAATAAAGGAGACAAAATATATGGACCTAACAGAAGCAGATATATTAAGAAGTGGTGGCAAGAATACACAGAAGAACTGAACTTAAAAAAAAAAAAAAGGGAAGAAGAAGAAGAAGATCTTAATGACCCACATAACCGTGAAGGTGTCTTTACTCACCCAGAACCAGACATCCTGCAATGTGAAATCAAGCAGCCCTTAGTACATAACTATGAACAAAGTTACTAGAGGTAATGTGTTTCCAGTTGTGGAATTTCAAGTCCTACCAGATTATGACATTACAATCCTGCACGCAATATGCCAGCAAATTTGAAAAGCTCGGCACTGGCCGCAGAACTTGGACAGGTTAGTTTAAACTCCAATCCTCAAGAAAAGCTAGGCCAAAGATTGTTTAAACTAACACACAATTGCACACATCTCACATGTAAGCACAGTCATGTTCAAAGTTCTTCAAGCTAGGCTTCAGCAGTACATGAACCGAGAACTTCCAGATGTTAAAGCTGGATTTAGAAAAGTCAGAGAAACCAGAGATCAAATTGCCAGCATCCTTTGGATCAGAGCAAAAGCAAAGGAGTTCAAGAAAAACATCGACATCTGATTTGGACTATGCCAAAGGTTTTGACTGTGTGGATGACAACAAGCTATGGGAAATTCCTGGAAAGATGCAAATACCAGACCTCTTTAGCTGCCTGCTGAGAAATCTGTAGGCATGTCAAGAAGCAACACTTGGACATAGAACAATGTGCTAGCTTCAAATTGGGAAAGGAGCACATCAAGGCTGTATATTGTCATGTGGCTTATTTAACTTATATTCAGCACGTCATGTGAAACGCCAGGCTGGATGAAGCCCAACTAGAATCAAGATTGCTTGGAGAACTATCAATAACCACAGATTTGCAGTTGACACCACATATATGACAGAAAGTGGAGAATAAATAAAGAGCGTATTGATGGAAAGAAAGAAGTGAGTGAAGAACCTTGCTTAAAACTCAATGTTGAAACCATGAAGATCATGGCATCTGGCCCTGTGACTTCACATCAAATAGGGAAATCACGGGGAAAAGTGGAAACAGTGATAGACTTTATTTTCTCGGGCTCCAAAATCACTGCAGATGGTGAGGGCAGCCGCGGAAATAAAAGGTGCTAGATCCTATGAAGAAAAGCTGCAACCACCTAAAGAGCATATCAAAAGCAGAGGCATTACTTTGCAATTAATGGTCTATCAGGTCATACCTATGGAGTTTCCATTACTCATGTATGGATGGGAGAGTTGGACTATACAGGAAGTTGCGCATGGAATCATTGATGATTTTGAACTGTGGTGTTGGAGAATACTCTTGCGAGTCCCTTGGACTGCAAGGAGATCAAAGCAGTCAATCCTGATGGAAATCAGCCCTGAATATTCATTGGAAGTACTTTTGCTGAAGCTGAAACTCTGGTACTTTCGCCACCCGATGCAAAGAGCTAACTATAGGAAAAGACCCTGATGCTGGGAAAGCTTGAGTGCAGAAGGAGAAGGGCCTAGCAGACGATGAGATGGTTGGATGGTACAACTAATTTGAGGCACATGACTTTGAGCAAACTCTGGGAGTTAGTGATGGACAGTGAGGCGTGGTGTGCTGCATAATAAGGAGCGTAACATACCTTATTATGTTGTAGAGAGTTACTATGCCTGAGCAACTGAACAACAGCAGAATCAACCATTTCAGTAAGAAGTGAAGACGCAACTTACAGGAAGATGCTCAGAGAAAAATAGAGAAACAATATCAATCCACTTCTCATGCAGCCATTTTTACTCTTATTGAAACAAGGTTTTTCCATATTTAAATATGGCTTTCCTGAAGTATGTGAATTCTAACTTGTTTTTTCACCTCAGAGAGGTGTGTTGATGAAGTCACGATGCACAGAGACATGGCAGTTCTCACAGATTCCCTTACTAAAATCATGATGTACTTAAGTAGCTGGAGGTATTTTTTCTCATGGGAATAAATATTTTGGTGAGGAACTCTTTAATTCTTTAGAAAATGTTAATTACCATAATCAAATTTGTTTGGAATATTTGTATTCTTTCCTTTGGTATCAGAAGATACTGCAGCCCTGACAATAAGGCAGGGTTTTCCAACCAAAAGCCTGAAACAGAGCAGCTCACCACACTCTAAAAGCACATTAGAAAAGTGTTAATTTGCTATTCAAATCAGTGAGCATTATACCCAAGTGAAAGAATGGCTAAAAGAGCTTGAAGAACATCACTAGAGCCTGCTAAAAGAAATCAATATGGGATTAATGGTATGAAAGGTTAGAGTAGATGAAACTTGGATTATATTAATGGAAAATATAGTAAATGTTTCCTAGCATGTGGGCAGAATGAGAAGTCTCCTCAGAAACTAAAACAAAACAAAACAAATCTACACATTCTTTCAGAAAATCCAAATGGCCTCAGAATGAAATATAAAGGTGCAGGAGAGATAGCTAAGAGCTTAAGTGGATATATGGATACTCGAATTATTTGACCAACATGATGTTTCATAGGCTTTTCGGCATTCACACCACAAATGTGAACTCTGATGGCTGGGATACCCTTACCTCTCATCCTGCTGAATTATTGCCTAGAATATTTTTATTCTGTGATAGATTTCTTCTAATCAGTATCATTCTATCACGTTTTGAAAAATAAGTATTTTTGCACTTTCAACATGCAAATTATATTTGCTTGTTGCTAAATATATGTAACTAACTTCTCTGCTAAACTCACTGTTTTTTGTGTTTTTTTTTTGTTTGTTTGTTTTTTCCCTTAAGGTCTTATTTATCTATTTATTTTTCCATTTTATTTATTTTTTTCTTTAATTTTTATTTTTACTTTATTTTACTTTACAATACTGTATTGGTTTTCCCATACATTGACATGAATATTTGTTATTTTTAAAATTGCATTTATTTTGGCGGGGCCAGGTAGTCATGGATGTTCAAGGGCTTTCTCTTGCTGAGGCAAGTGGTATGGTGCACTTCACTATGCTGCATCGCCTTCCCACTGTGATGTTTCTTTTGTTGGAGAACACTGGCTCTAGTTCCGGCACATGAGCTCCTGAGTTGTGGCCCATGAGCTTAGTTACACTTCAGCATGTGGGATCTTCCCAGACAAGAATCACTGGGAGGCTGACTATTAATCGATGGATCACTAAGGTAGTTCAACACAGACTATATAGGCTGGAAGGTTGATACCGTACATATGAAAGCCAAGAAGTACTTAAGTAGATATTGTTTTTCTTTGGGGTATTCTCCTGGTGGCTCATTGGTAAAGAGTCCACTTCCCAATGTAGATGACCCAGGGTTGAGAAATCCCTGAGTTGGGAAGATAGATCTTCCAGAAGAGAGAATGAAAACCAGACTCAGTATTCTTGCCTGGGAAATCCCACGGGCAGAGGAGCCTGGTGGTCTATGGTCCATGGAGATGAAGAGACGGAAATGACTTAGCAGCTAATCATGACCACCACCACCGTGTTGTTTTGGCAGATAAAGTAGATAGTTTGTTTCAATGTCCTTGGCCTGGAATGTCTGAAAAGTAGTCAGTGCTTTTGATTATTAAAAGTATGCATCAGTAAAAGGCATTTTTATTTTATTGTGTGTAAAAGTCCCTTTCGATGTTGACTGTAAATTGTTATAATGTATTGCCAGAGAATTTAGCCAGTCATTATATACATTAAATTGGTTCTCTTTTGAAGCCATGTCTCACAACAGCAAGTGATTTCGATTATGTTCTTGCTTTGGTGTCTGTCTTGAATTGGGTTTTATTTATTTATTTATTTGAAAGCAGCATTTCAGTAGGTTTCAATAATTTTTTTAATCATTTCATAGTTTCTACGAGAACAACTAGCTTCAAAAAAGGGAAATGACACTCCATTTCTCTTCTGATCTTATAGGGAAAAGAGAGGAGTAAAGTTCATTGCTTTATGGTTTTTTTTGTTTTTTTTCAGGGTTAACATGCTCTTTCTAAGGAACACTTCCAAATTTCAAGGATTTCTTAAAAATATATTTTGGTTTCTGGTCTGCTCATTCTCACAGTCATGTCTGGTTCTTTGTGAGTGTCTGGAATATAGCCCATCAAGCTCCTCTGTCCATGGGGTTCTTCAGGCAAGAATACTGGAGTGGGTTGTTAGGCCACTCTTCCAGTGGCTCTCTCATAGCAGATGGATTGTTTGCTATCTAAACCACCAGGGAAGCCTAAAGAACACTGGAGGGAGTGGCCTGTTGCTTCTCCAGAGCATCCTCCCAAACCAGAAATCAAACTGGGGTCTCCTGCATTGTATCAGATTCTTAGGCAGGTTACCTCCCAGGGAAGCCCTGGTTTCTGCTAAAAAGTGCCAATTGTCATTCCTTAGTATGTGGACTCACTGATCATATGTCATGATTAAATAGGAGACAACTTTCAGTACGAAGTTTGAATAAAATTATGCCATAATGATAAAAATACCCAATAAATTATATATACTAAAATTAGGAGAAAAATAAAAATAAACTCAAGGACCATAGCCTGGGAAATGGTCTTCCATACAGTTTAAAGAGGAGTGTTCTGAAGCTGTAGGGGCAGAACCAGGACACAGAGAACATTCTTTAAAGTTGAAAGTACATGAATGAAACATATCTCGAGGGAAAAGGATCCTGTTAACCACAAAATACAGGTCTGACAAGAGTGATGTTAGTGTTTTCCTAGGCGAGAATCTGGAATCATTACACTTCTTAATTATCTTCACTAACTAGGAACACATAACTCCAAAGCACAGAAATGCACAATCTCATTTTCATATCCTCACCTCCCCAGAGGGTACACTGATGAAAGACAACTGCAACAGATTTTTACTTTCCCATTCAAGTGAATACCCAGTGACTATCCTCCGTGGTTAAAGCAGATGTACAATATGTGTTTCCCAGGTCAAAAATAGGCTGTCTAGCATAAAGTTCAAGCAAAACTATATCTAGCTAGAATGTTCACTAATACTTAGTAGGTGAAAAGGTCTTCCCTCAGTATGAAAATCAATTCTGAACATTTTATTTCTGAAGAGAAACTCTTTTCTGTTTCTTTGTTTACAGTCACTTTATTTATTTATATTGTACTTTACAATAGTGCACTGGTTTTGTTCAGACACCAACATGAACCCTCCACGGGTGTAGATGTGTTTGCAATCCTAAACCCCCTCCCTCCGCCCTCCCCTTACCATCCCTCTGGGTTAACCCCGTGCACTGGTTGGATCTCCTCGCAGTCCAAGGCACTCTCAAGAGTCTTCTCCAGCACCATAGTTCAAAAGCATCAATTCTTGGTGCTCAGCTTTCTTCACAGTAACTCACATCCATACATGAACGCAGGAAACACCATAGCTTTGACTAGACGGACCTTAGTCGGCAAAGTAATGTTTCTGCTTTTGAACGTGCTATCTAGGTTGGTCATAACTTTTCTTTCAAGGAGAAAGCGTCTTTTAATTTCATGGCTGCAGTTACCATCTGCAGGGATATTGGAGCCCAAAAAATAAAGTCTGACACTGTTTCCACTGTTTCCCCATCTATTTCCCATGAAGTGATGGGACCGGAAGCCATGATCTTCATTTTCTGAAAGGTGAGCTTTAAGCCAACTTTTTCACTCTCCTCTTTCACTTGCATCAAGAGGCTTCTTAGTTCCTCTTCACTTTCTGCCATAAGGGTGATGTCATCTGCATATCGGAGGTTCTTGAAATTTCTCCCAGCAATCTTGATTCCAGCTTGTGTTTCATCCAGTCTAGCATTTCTCATGATGTACTCTGCATACAAGTTAAATAAGCAGGGTGACATTTTACAGCCTGATGTACTCCTTTTCCTATTTGGAACCAGTCTGTTTTTCCATGTCCAGTTCTAAATGTTGCTTCCTGACCTGCACATAGATTTCTCAAGAGGCAGGTCAGGCATGGTCACCAATAACAATGAAAACGCAAGTTGTTTCAGAGTTCTCTCATCATGCATTAAAACAGCTGAATATGTATGTTTAATGATGAAATTTGTACCAGTATTATTTACCATATTTTTATAGATTTTTAAACATATGACAATACTCGACTAAAGTGAAAGTGGAGTCGTTCAGTCGTGCCCGACCGACCCTTTGCGACCCCATGGACTGTAGCCTTACAGGCTCCTCCATCTATAGGATTCTCAGGCAGGAATACTGGAATGGGTTGCCATTTCCTTCTTCAGGGGATCTTCCTAACCCAGGATTAGAACCCAGGGCTCCATTTCAAGCAGACTTTTTACCCTCTGAGCCACCACGGAAGCCCAATACTCTACTGATGTTGTAATGCATTCTAAAGCACATGAGAAATATGAAATCAAAAAAGATTAGAAAAATGCTGAAATATCACTAAATGTTTTTAAAATGTTTCTGTTCCAGTTTTGCTATCATTTATCAGAGGCGATAGTAATATAACTACATTTTTATTTTTTGTATTTATGATGTTTTTTGTCATCATCTTTTATGTATTTGGAGTTATGAATGATGTCAATGTTAAAATGAACATCTTAAAGACATCAGTTAAATCTTGGCTTAAAAACAAGCAAAAAAAAAGCACCAGTTTTATTTGAAAAAGTACCAGTTGCAAATCTGAAAGTATAAAATGGTTATATACAAAGAAAGAATCTAATAATGAAATGTGTATTGAGTAGATGTCTATTTCGTGATGACTTTGTAGTTTATAGGTCGTTTGTAATGCTGATAACATATTTCGTAGAAGTGCTGTCATTTCTCTAACGTTTTGTTTAGTTTTACCGAAGATTCCTTGTGGCTAAATTAATACTGTGGAGATACAACTGACACTTACTTTCTTTGGTAAGAATGTAAAATGCACCAGTTGCATAGTATGCTATTTGAGACCTGAAGGTTGTCAGCGCTGAGCTGGGGTTGAAGGCAAGGAATCTAACCAAAGGGAATACTTAAATACCAAGCCCCACAGAGGTAAGCCTGTCCTTAGAAGGAAAAGAGAATAGCTTTCTGGAGCTGTGACTAAGCACGTTTAAGGTAATTACTGATAATTATGATCCCGTTGCCATTTCCTTTATTGTTTTGGGTTTGGGGTTAAACACCCTTTTTGTGTTTCCTGTGTGCAGAATATCCTTTAGCATTTGTTGGAGAGCTGGTTTCCTGGTGCTGAGTTCTCTCAGCTTTTGCTTGTCTGTAAAGCTTTTGATTTCTCCTTCGTGTTTGAATGAGATCCTTGCTGGGTACAGTAATCTGGGCTGTAGGTTATTCTCTTTCTTCACTTTAAGTATGTCTTGCCATTCCTTCCTGGCCTGAAGAGTTTCTTTGGAAAGATCAGCTGTTACCGTTATGGGAATCCCCTCATGTGTTATTTCTTGTTTTTCCCATGCTGCTTTTAATATTTGTTCTCGTGTTTGCTCTTTGTTAATTTGATTAATATGTGTCTTGGGGTGTTTTGCCTTGGGTTTATCCTGTTTGGGACTCTCTGGTTTTCTTGGGACTGGGTGATTCTTTCCATGCCCACTGTAGGGAGGTTTTCAACTATTGTCTCCTGGAGGATTTTCTCATGGTCTTTCTTTTGGTCTTCTTCTTCTGGGACTCCTATAATTCGAATGTTGGAGCGTTTCATATTGTCCTGGAGGTCTCTGAGATTGTCCTCATTTCTTTTAACTCATTTTTCTTGTTTCCTCTCTGATTCATTTATTTCTACCATTCTATTTCACTAATCCTATCTTCTGCCTCTGTTATTCTCCTATTTGTTGCCTCCAGAGTGTTTCTGATCTCATTTATTGAGTCATTCATTATCTATTGACTCGTTTTTATTCTTCTAGGTCCTTGTTAAACCTATCTTGCATATTCTCAATCCTTGTCTCTAGGCTATTTATCTGTGATTCCATTTTGATTTCAAGATTTTGGATGACTTTCAGTATCAATATCTGGAATCCTTTCTCAGGTAGATTCCCTATCTCTTCCTCTTTTGTTTGATTTGGTGGGCATTTCTCCTGTTCTTTACCTGCTGAGTATCCCTCTGTCTCTTCATCTTGGTTGTATTGCTGTGTTTGGGGTGGCCTTTCTATATTCTGGGAATTTGTGGAGTTCTCTTCATTATGGAGTTTCTCCACTGTGGGTGGGGTTGTATAAGTGGCTTGTCAAGATTTCTTGGTTCGGGAGGCTTGTGTTGGAGTTCTGGTGGGTGAGGCTGGATTTCTTCTCTCTGGAGTGCAGTGGAATGACCAGTAATGTGTTATGAGACGCCAATGGTTTTGGAGTAACTTTGAGCTGCCTGTATATTGAAGCTCAGGGCTGTGTTCCTGTGTCGCTGGAGAATTTGCATGGTATGTCTGACTCTGGAACTTGTTGGCCCTTGGGTGGTGCTTGGTTTAAGTGTAGGTATGAAGGCATTTGATGAGCTGCTATCAATTAATGTTCCCTGGAGTCAGGACTTGTCTGATGTTCTCAGGGTTTGGACTTAAGCCTCCTGCTTCTGGGTTTCCGTTTTATTTTTACAGTAGCCTCAAGACTTCTCCACCTATACAGCACTGATGATAAGACATCTAGGTTAAAGATGAAAGGTTTACCCACAGTGAGGGGCACCCGGAGAGGTTCACTGAGTTACATGGAGGAGAGAAGAGGGAGGGGGTAGTTAGAGGTGACTGGAATGAGATGAGGTGGGATCAAAAGAGGGGAGAGAGAAAAAAAAAGAGGAGAGAGAAAGCTAGCCAGCAATCACATCTTTATGTGTGCTCCACCGTCTCACCACTCAGAGGTATTCATGGAGTTATACAGGGAAGAGGAGAGGGAGGAAGTAGACAGAGGTGGCCAGGAGGATAAAAGAGGGAAATGAAAAGCAGAGAGACAGATCCAGCCAGTAACCAGTTCCTGAAGTGTTCTCCACCGTCTGGAACACGGAGATTCACAGAATTGGGTAGAGAAGAGAAGGGGGAGGGAAGAGACAGAGGCCACCTGGTGGAGAAAAAGGAGTGTCCAAAGGAGGAGAGAGTGGTCAAGCCAGTAATCTCGCTCTCAGGTAAAATTGGGTAGTGAAGTTTGGGTTTTTAAATGTACAAAATTGACAACAAATACCAAAAAGCAAAGATTAAAAATCTAGAATAGAGGTTGGATTTTAAAAAAATGCAATATTAAGGAAAAGAAGAAGAAGAAGAAGAAGAAGAAAAAAAGCCACAAAAACTATTAAAACAACAACAACCACACAAAGACTATATACAGTGTTTGCTTTTAAAAATAGGTTTCTTTTTAAGTAATAGTAGGTTATAAGAATAAAAATTAAAGGATAAATAGAGGACTTAAATATTTCTAAAAGTTAAAAAAAGAAGAAGAAGAAAAAGAAAAGAAGAAAAAACTACCACACAACAACATCAGCAAAAAAGAAAAAAAGAAAAAGAAATGGTCATAAAAATAGTGAAGATATTCCTGGCCCTTTCTCTGGTGTTGTGGGCAGTGTGGGGTTATTTCCAAGGCGGTTCCCTCCATTAAATTTCTTCTGTTTGCTGATCTCTTCAGTGTCTGATTTCCATCCTAATAAGGGTGGGGGGGGCATGGTGGACACTTTTTATTTTTATTTTTTTGGCTCCCTTGTTCAGTTGCACTGTGGGAAGGGAGGGATGCTGCAAACAAATAACACCTGTGTGTGCTTTCATCGTCTCAGGCCCACTGGGCCTGCCCCTGCTCACGATGCACACCGCTCATGCTCTACGTTGCTCCAGGGTCTGAGGCCGGCCCTAGGCTGAACGCACCTCCCAGGTCTAAGCCGAACTCAGGTTCGGTGCTCAGGTAAGCCCTCAGAGGCACAGATTCGGTTGGGACTGCCTTTTGTGTCCTTCTGACGTCCGAGTAGCTCAGGTGTGTGGTGAGCACGGTCACTGTGACTTATCGCCTTTACCGTCTCCACTGCTAGTTTTCTGGATGTACCACTGGTGCCCCTTGTGAGGTGGATGGTGACTGTCCAGAACCCCCAGAAGTCTTAGCAAAGAAGCCTGCTTGCAGTTTTGTAGGTAACGTCTCTCCCGGGCTGCGATCACCCCCTTCCAGCCCATACGGTTCTGGCTGCCTGTCACGGGCGGGGAATGGTCTGTAACCGGCTATTTCTGTTCCATCCTTGGTTCTTTGTGCGGTCCTGGTGGTGTCTTATGTTTGGGCTTTTCACGTGGTAGCTATCCCACAGTCTGGTTTGCTAGTGCAGGTTCATTCGTTGAGGTTATGTGTGGGGCGTTCCTGCCTGATTCTTAAAAAGCACTGCAGCCCCCGCCTCCTGCGCCTCCCTGCCCTGCCCCCACTTGCTAGTGTCGGATGCAGGCGTCTGTGCTGCTTTTCTGCTGGGGGAGTTACTGTTGCGCTTGTAATCTGTAGGTTTTAATTATATATTTATGTTTCCTTCCTGCTACGTTGCACTCTGTGCTTCCAAAGCTCGCCACAGGCTTGGCACGGAGAATGTTTCTTGGTGTTTGGAAACCTCTCTTCTTAAGATTCCCTTCCCGGAACAGGATTCCCTTCCCAGGACGGAGCTCCCTTCCTACCTCCTTTGTCTCTATTTTCATCGATAGCTTTTTCCTGGCCATCACTTTCAGGCTGTATGTGTCCCTAGGTATGAGGTGGTTTTCTTGCAGACAGTACATTCTTGTATGCATTCACCCAGTCTTTGCCTTTTCGTTGGAGCATTTAGCCCATTTCTGTTTAAGGTAGTTGTTGATAAGTATGATCTTCTTACCATTTACTATATATTTTGTGGCTTTGTTTTTATAAGCTTTTCTGTTTCCTATCTAGAGAAGACCCTTCAGCGTTTGCTGAAGTGCTGGTTTGGTGGTTCTGAACACTAACTGCTTTTGTTTGTCTGTAAAGCTCTTGTTTTGTCTTTTGAATGAGAATACTATCCTTGTTGGATAGAGTAATTTTGGCTTTAGGCTTTTGCCTTTCAGCACTTTAGGTGCATCCTGTCATTCCCTTCTAAGCTGAAGAGTTTCTATTTTAAGATCAGCTGTTATCCTTATGGGGATTCCCTTCTATGTTATTTGTTGTGATTCCTTTGTTACCTTGAATATTTGTTCATTGCGTATATTTATTTGTTTGTTTTCATTTTGATTAATGTGTGTTTTGACATGTTGTGTCTTGGTTTTCCCCCTATGGGACACACTGGGATTTTTGATTTTAGTTGTCTGTTCTTTTTCCCATTTCAGGGACGTTTCTAAATATTTCCTCCTCAAATATTTTCTCATGCCCTTTCCTTTTGTCTTCTTTCTTTGAGAAACCTATGATTTAAATATGGGGGCATTTGACATTGTCCCATAGGCCTCTGTGATTGTCTTCATTTCTCTCTTTCTTTTTTTTTCGTGCTCTGCTTCATTTATTTCCCATATCCGATCTTCCAGCTCACTTAATTTTCTTCTGCCTCAGTTACAGTACTGTTCCTGTTGTCCAGAGTGATTTCTATCTCAGTTATTTCATCGCTCATTATTGATTGACTACTCATGATTTCTTCCAGGTCCATTTAAAACATCCCTTTCATTTTCTCAATCCATGCCTGAAGTCTATTTATCTGTAGATTCATTTGTCTCCAAGACATTGACTATTATTGTGCTGAACTGTTTTTCCTGTAGACTTCCTACCTCCACCTCTTTCACTGGTTTGTTGATTTTCATTGTATTCCTTCATCTGCTGGATATGTCTCTGCCTTTTCATGTTGTTTCGATGACTGTCTTCGAGGTATATTTTCTGCACACCGCAGGGCCATCATTGCTATTAATTGGGTGGTCTCCTCCAAGTGAATGTGGTGGGACCAGTGGCTTGTGTAAGTTTTCTTGTTGAGAGAACTTTTTGTTGTTGTTGTTATAGAAGATGGCTGTTGATCTCACTTGTTCTGAGAGTCCATGCAGTGTCCATTAGGGAATTAGCGGGCTCTATTACGGCTTTGATTCCAGATGAGCTATTTCAAATCCTCAAACCCGATGCTGTGAAAGTGATGTACTCAATAAGACAAGAAATTTGAAAATCTCACCTGTGGCTCAGTTGGAAATGGTCAGTTGTCCTTCCAGTCTCGAAAAAGGCAATGCCAACGAATGCTCAAACTACCATGCAATTTTACTCATCTCACATGCTAACAAAGAAATGCTCAAAATTCTCCAAGCCAGGCTTCAGCAATATGTGAACCATGAACTTCCAGATATTCAATCTTGTTTTAGAAAATACAGAGGAACCAAAGATCAAATTCCCAACATCTGCTGGATCTTCACAAAAAAGCAAGCAAGTTCCAGAAAAACCTCTAGTTCTGCTTTACTGAGTATGCCAAAGCCTTTGAGTGTATGGATCAAAATAAACTGTGGAAAATTCTGAAAGAGACGGTAGTACCACACCACCGGATCTGCCTCTTGAGAAGCCTGTATACAGTTCAGGAAGCAACAGTTAGAACTGGACATTGAATAACAGACTGGTTCCAAATAGGAAAAGCAGCACCTCAAGGGTATACATTGTCACCCTGCTTATTTAACTTCCATGCAGAGAAATGTGTGGCTGGAAGAAATGCAAACGGGAATCAAGACTGCCAGGAGAAATGTCAAAAACTTCAGATATGTAGATGACACCCCCCTTATGACAGAAACTAAAGAGGAACTGAAGAGTCTCTTGATGAAAGTGAAAGAGGAAAGTGAAGAAGTAGGCTTAAAGCTCTACATTAGGAAACCTGAGACGGCATCCTGTCCCATCACTGCATGGCAAATAGATGGAAACAGTGGAAATGATGGCAGACTGTTTTTTTTTGGGGGGGGGCGGGGGAAGGTTCCAAAATCACTGAAGATAGTGACTGCAGTGATGAAATGAAAAGACGCTTACTCTTCCTAGACAGCATAAAACAAGATCAGAGGCCTACTGCAGCTCAGATCATGAAATCTCTATTGCCAAATTGAGACTTAAATTGAAGAAAGGAGGAAAAAACCACTAAACCATTCAGGAATGACCTATTTCAAATCCCTTATGATTACACAGTGTAAGTGAGAAATAAATGTAAGGGACTAGATCTGATAGAATGCCTGATGAACTATGGACGAAGGTTCATGACATTGTACAGGATATAGGGATCAAGACCATTCCCAAGAAAAAAGACACGCAAAAAGGCAAAATGGCTGCCGGAGGAGGCCTTACAATTAGCTGTGAAATGAAGAGAAACGAAGCCAAAGGAGCGGAGGAAAGATATACCGATCTGAACACAGAGTTCCAAGGAGAGAGAAGAACGCCTTCCTCGGTGATCAGTGCCAAGAAATAAAGCAAAGCAATAAAGCAAAGCAATAGAATGGGGAAGACTAAAGATTTCTTCAAGAAAACCGGAGATACCAAAGGGGTATTTCATGCAACGATGGGCACTATTAAGGACATAAATGGTAAGGACCTAACAGAAGCAATAGACATGAAGACGAGGTGGCAAAGAACACACAGAAGAACTGTACATCAAAGATCTTCACAACCCAAATAATCATGACGATGTGATCACTCACCTACATCCAGATACCTTGGAATGTGAAGTCAAGTGGGCCTTAAGAAGCATCACTATGAACAAAGTGAGTGGAAGTGATAGAATTCCAGTTGAGCTATTTGAAATCCTAAACGATTATGCTGCGGAAGTGCTTCACTCAATATGTCAGCAAATTTAAAAAACTAAGCAGCAGCTCAGGACTGGGAAAGGTCAGTTTTCATTCCAATCCCAAACAAAGGCAATGCCAAAGAATGCTCAAACTACTGCACAATTGCACTCATCTCATACGCTAGTAGAGTAGTGCACAAAAATATCCAAGCCAAGCTTCAGCAATACACGAACCATAAACTTCCAGATGTTCAAGCTGGTTTTGGACAAGTCAGAGGAACCAGAGATCAAATGAGTGTATGCACCACTACTTCTGATGATGCATGCAGCAACTACTGAGGTTGAAATCACGAGTTTGCATTCTGCTTTTACTAAGAATTGAATTAGGACAGGTGCACTAGTTAGCTTCCACTCTGGCACATGCATTACAACTCTAGAGCATAAGTATCACAACCAAGTGCGTCTGCACTCCGGACCTGGCATGCGGTAACGACTGAAAATGCAAGAAGCTTTTCACAGTTACTGACCCCTGATTTGAAACCACTGCTGCTGCTGCTAACTCACTTCAGTCGTGTCCGACTCTGTGTGACCACATAGATAGCAGCCCAGCAGGCTCCCCTGTCCTTGGGATTCTTGGGGCAAGAATACTGGAGTGCGTTGCCACTTCCTTCTCCAATTCATGCATGCATGCTAAGTCGCTTTAGTCTTATCCGACTCCGTCTGAACCTATGGACGGTAGCCCACGACGCCCCTCTGTCCACGGAATTCTCCAGGCAAGAATGTTTGGGTGGATTGCCATTTCCTTCTCTTATGTCAAACCACACATGCTACAAACACTGAGCTTGCCCTCTGGAATACGCGTTTGTTGATACTGAGGCCGCCATCTAGAGAACGCTCAGAGGAACTACTTAGTTTCCAATCTGGATCACCCTTTCTGCCACCATTGAGAGTATTAACAAGCTTCAGAACAAGTGCATTGCTGTCACTGAGACTGCACAGTAGAGCATACATCCCATCACTCCTAAACCCGGGTTCTTTAGGATATGGTCTGCCACTACTGAGCCTGTCCCTAGAACATGCCTGTTGTAAACTCACATACACTTTTTGTGTATTACGCTCTGGATTCTGCATCCCTGCACTACTGAAATTGCCTTCCAGAACAAGAGTTTATCACCGGCTGAACTTTCACTCTGAAGCATGAACATCACAATCATTAGCTTGTTGCTTTATAGGTAAGTCAGGCCACTACTCGACCTGCACTCTAGTTCAGGTGTGCCTAAATAGTTACTGAACTTGCACTCTGAAGTTTCCTTCTGGACACAACTGAGCCAGCACTCCTGTAGACAGAGTGAGTTTAAACACTGGAGGACATGGTACTTCTCTCCTGAGCATGAGCTCAAGTGCAGGCATCCAGGCTCTGCTGCGAACATGCTCTAGTTGCACACATGCCAAAGTAACTGAACGTGCAGCTGGGGGTACAGATCTCATGACTACAGAGTGAGCGCATTTCATCATGGGTTTTGCACTTCTGAGGCTTACTCAGAAGCATATCTTCCATCATGACTGCGTGTGCCTTCAAGAGCCAATGTTCTGACACTACGGAGACTGTGCTGTAGAGTAAGAATGCCTGAACTACACAACTGCACACTGAATCATGCATCCCAGCAGTATAAATCCTAGCACTACAGCACACTTGTCACTTCTGAGTCCTTACACTAAGCAGGCATGGCACAGCTAGTGAGCACGTGGTCTAGAGTCTATGTGTGGCCATTACTAATTTCAGACTCGGAAGCCTGTGTCTTGCCACTTGTAAGCCCAGGCCCCCAAATATTCATGCTTCAGCTACTGATATTGCACCCTGGTACACTCCTTTATCACTGCTGAGCCTGCGTTACAGAGCATGAGTTCCACTACTACTAATCTTGCTCGATGTCCTGGGTGCTTAAACCTGTGAGCCTACACTCTGCAGCTGAAAATTGCCAATGACGTGCCTTGCCCTCTGTTGCATATTTTCTCCACGCTTCATCCTGCACTCTGGAGCACCTACTCCAGGAGGCTGCTTTCTAAAACACATATGGTCTCCACGAGTGAACCGTCATTCTAGATCAACTGTGTGACCACTAGTGACCTTGAATTCTGAAGTGTTATATTAACTTCCTTGAGGTATTGCTCGAGAAGGTGTGTGCAACAATTACCCCCGTGACATTTTATACCAGCCATTTTGCTGCTAGTCACCCAGCACTCTAGACTGTGCAAGCTGTGAGTAGTGTACCTGTATATCTGTGGATGACGTGCCACCACTACAGACCTGGTGTATACTTCATATGTCCTGCCTCAATTGATCGTGCGTCACCATACACATATGCCACAACCCTTGCACTTGCACTGTTGAGGGCTTGTCTTCCCGCTACTGAGCTTGTGTGGCACAGCAGGTATATCACATTTTCTGAATTTGATCTCTGGATATGCAACCAAAAATAAAAACCCAGCTTTCAAGAGAACATGTCCCTCTGCAGTCTGCACTCTTGAGCAAGGGCACTGCAACTCCTGAGACAACACTCTGAAGCACATGTAGATCAGGCATGCTGCATCTGCTGAACTTAGCTCTTCAGCATGCCTCTCAACAGTGAAACACACTTTAGGCATACCCCTCTTAATACAGACCCATGATCTAGAGCAGGCATGCTTCACATCCTGAATCTTGGCTTTTGAGAACACGTGCTTCATGTCCTGAGATGGTGCTTTTGCCGATTCTCCCCCCCACTACTAAATCTGTGCACTAGAGCGGGTGTGACACTTTGGAGCCTGTATGCCTCACTACTGCGTCTCTGCTCTAGCCTGGAAGTACTGAAACAGCTTAGCTCGCAATCCGGAGCACACGTTCTGCCACTAGTGTGCTTGCACTTTAGAGCAGGCTGTCTGAAGCCATCACATTGGCACTGGCAACATGCGTCCAGCCACTGTGGAATGCACACTAGAGCACAGTTCCTGCCACTATTGAGCATGTACTCTACCACAAGATGTCTAAACTGCTCAGTTGCATTGCGGAGCATACCTCTTTCCACAACTGAACTTGCATTCTACAGGAAATGGTACACAAACACTGACCTTGTGCTCTAGAATTGGCACACCATACATAATTTTCTCAACATTTGAAGCATATGTCTGGCCAACACTAAATCCACGCTTTAGATCAGCTGTGCTAAAATCACTGAGCTTGCCCTCAAGAGTATATCTGAACTCACATTTTATAGCACACCTACTACCATGGTGGACCCTGTGCTCTAAAACTCTCGTGAGATGAGAGAACAAGATGGTGGAGCTATAAGTGGATGTGGAGTACATCTCTCCATGGATACATCAGGCATACTCCTTCAGACACAGAAGAGAAATCAGAACATTACCGGAAAATAGACAGGAGTACCTGACAAGTGGGAAAGAATAAATAGAACCACGCAAAACTCAGTCGGGGGAAAGAACTGGGGGAAAAATCAGGAGTGTTAGCAGGACTGGATCTGCCCTGAGTGGGGGAAGGAAATGAAGCTGAGGTCCAA
Organism: Ovis canadensis; assembly: GCF_042477335.2. Lineage (NCBI taxonomy): Eukaryota > Metazoa > Chordata > Mammalia > Artiodactyla > Bovidae > Ovis > Ovis canadensis. The sequence goes on from NC_091271.1 coordinate 15,113,276, forward strand.
TCCCACATTGGGTCAATCGTCTGAATTGTAGAATAGACATTTAAAGCTGAGAGTGAAACAGCTGATCTGTGGAAAGCTGGGTGCAATGAGAAGCAGAGGGTCCTTGCTGCAGCCGTACATACCCCGTACAAGGACATCCGTCCCCTGAAAGGCCCCGTGGCTGGCAGCTGCAGTTTAGGGACTTTGCGGCAATTCATGGGGAGGGCTGCTGTTTCCTGGGGAGAGATGGAGAGAGGGGGTTTGAAGGAGGACACTGTGGTAGGGTATGCCTGTGGAGGAAAGCCAGGCAGCCATGAAAGCAAGGCAATAACACCGAGTCACATGTCGGGGGTGGAGCAATCACCATAGCCTCTCTCTCCCCACATGCTAGCATCAGCCGTTACTACAATAGTGAGGCTGACCCATCAAATGCTGAACACACTGAAATGCAGAGCAGGACACCACGCAGGGTCCTCCTTTAAGTGCCTGATGCACCATACTAGAGTAGAATCCCACTCAGGATGCTCCTTTAAGTGTCAGATGCACTGATTTACACAGGAGGACCCCAGCCAGGAAATTCGCTCTATGTGCTGACCCATTGAACGACAGAGAAGGATCCCAAGCAAGGAAGGCTTCTGAGTGGCTGAATAGGTGGAGCTAGGGAGAAGACTGGCCAAAGAGGCCTTCTGATCACCAGATACAAGAGCTAAAAAAAAAAAAAAAAAAAAAGAAGGCTCTGATAGGGCCATAACTCCTGTGGTGTAGTCAGTCTGTGTCCCTACACCCTTCCCGTTTGACACCACCTGCGTCCCTCAAAACCAAGCAGCTGCTCCACTTTCACAGTTAACTCTCATTGGAAAAAAGATGCTACAGGTTAAAAAAAAATCGTGCAACTATTTGCACAGGATTGCTTCAGCCCTGTCTAACTCTGTGTGGAACACATTTCACCACTACAGAGAAGAAGCTCTAAAATGCATATACTGGAACAACTGATCTTTTCCAGTCTTGTAGCCACTGCTGAGTTTTCCAAATTTGCTTGCATATTGAGTTCAGCACTTTCATAGCACTATCTATTAGGACTTGAAATCACTCAAGTGGAGTTCCCTATCTCCGCTAGCTTTGTTTCTATTGATGATTCTTGCAGCCCGTTTGTCCTCACATTCCAGGATGTTTGGCTCTAGGTGAGTGATTAGATCATGATGATTATCTGGATCATGGAGATCTTTTCTGCATAGTTCTTCAATCTTTGTGGTATAGATTTTTGCTACCTCTTCTTAATATCTTCTGCTTCTGTTCAGTCCATACAATCTCTGTCCTTTATTGTGTCCACCTTTGCATGAAATGTTCCCTTGGTATCTCTAATTTTCTTCAAGAGATCTCTACTCTTTCCCATTCTGTTGCTTTCCTCTATTTTTTGCACTCATCACCGAGGAAGGCTTTCTTATCGCTCTTTGCTATTCTTTGGTACACTGAATTCATATGGGTATATCTTCCCTTTTCTCCTTTGCCTTTTGTTTCTATTCCTTTCTCAGTTATTTGTAAGGCCTCCTCAGACAACCATTTTGCCTTTTTGCATTCATTTTCTTGGGGATGGTCTTCATCACTGCCTCCTCTACAATGTCATGAACCTCCATATGTAGTTCTTCAAACACTCTATTATACCTAATCCCTTAAATATTTTCTCATGTCCACTGTACCATCATAAGGGATCTGATTTAGGTCAAACCTGAATCATCGAGTGGTCTTCCCTACTGTCTTCAACTTAAGTCTAAGTCTATAGCAAATACTGAGCTTCCACTCTGAACCTTCCTTCTTACAAGTATTTGTCCACCATTTTATTTTTTTATTTTTTTTTAATTTTTAGTTTTTTATTTTTTAAATTTTAAAATCTTTAATTCTTACATGCATTCCCAAACATGAACCCCCCTCCCACCTCCCTCCCCAGAACATCTTTCTGGGTCATCCCCATGCACCAGCCCCAAGCATGCTGCATCCTGCGTCAGACATAGACTGGCGATTCAATTCACATGATAGTATACATGTTAGAATGTCATTCTCCCAAATCATCTCACCCTCTCCCTCTCCCTCTGAGTCCAAAAGTCCGTTATACACATCTGTGTCTCTTTCCCTGTCTTGCATACAGGGTCGTCATTGCCATCTTCCTAAATTCCATATATATGTGTTAGTATACTGTATTGGTGTTTTTCTTTCTGGCTTACTTCACTCTGTATAATCAGCTCCAGTTTCATCCATCTCATCAGAACTGATTCAAATGAATTCTTTTTAACTGCTGAGTAATACTCCATTGTGTATATGTACCACAGCATTCTTATCCATTCATCTGCTGATGGACATCTAGGTTGTTTCCATGTCCTGGCTATTATAAACAGTGCTGCGATGAACATTGGGGTACATGTGTCTCTTTCAATTCTGGTTTCCTCGGTGTGTATGCCCAGAAGTGGGATTGCTGGGTCCACCATTTTAGAACACTTTTGCTGCATCTCTTTATCTTCACTCTGAAACATACGTACCGCCACTCCTGAAAGGATGCTCAAGTGCATGCATTTAACTCCAAATCAACCTACGCTCCACAGTAGTCATACCGATCTACTAAGCTTGCATTCTGCCGTATGCGACTTTCACTATTTAGACTATGATACTGAGGTCATGCTGCAACTGCATAGTTGCAATCTCAAGCTTATCTTCTTCAACTTTCAGCTTTTATACCAGCACACATGTTCTGCCCCTTCTAAGCCCTCTTTCTTGAATAGATATGAAACAACTGTTGAGGTTGTATTCTGGAGCATGTCCCTGCTATTTCTGAATGCATTCTTTTTGTATTTCTTCATATTTCTTTTAAAAAATGATTTATTTTAATTGGAATAGAATTACTGTGTATTACTGTGATGGTTTTTGACATACACATCAACATGAATCAGCCGCATGGATACATGTGTCCCCCTATCTTCAGCACAACTCAAACCTCCCTTGTTACCCCATGCTTCTGGGTTCGTCCACAGCACAAGAGTTGGATGCATCTTTCATGCATTGAACTTGCACTGGTCATCTCTTTTATGTATGGTAATGTACCTGTTTCAATACTGTTTTCTCAAATCATCCCATCCTTGAACTCTCCCATTGAGTCTCAGAGTCTGTTCTTTATATGTGGATCTTTTTACTAGCCTTCATGCAGAATCATTGTTACTGTCTGCCTAAATCCCTTTTATACCCATTAATAAACAATATTTGCCTTTCTCTTTCTAACTTTTTTTGTTTTTACTCTGAATAATAGGCTACAGGTTGAACTGCCCCACTAAAAGTGACACAAATATATGTTTTTCTGTAGCTAAGTAATATTCTATTTGAATATATAGCACAACTTCCTTATATTTTCATCTGCTGATGTGCATCTGGATTATGTGCATGTCATAGCTTTTGGAAAGAGAATTGTAAAAAACTTTGGGGCACATGTGTCTCTTATGATTTTAATCCCCTCTAGGTATACGCCAAGAAGGGGGGTTGTTCAGTCGTATGCCAGTTCTAGTCCAAGTTTCTCAAGGAATCACCAAACTGTTCTGCATACAGGTTGTACCAGTTTGTGTTACCACTAGCAGTGTATTAGGGTTAGCTTTTCTCCACAGCCTCCCCAGGATTTCGTGCTTGTAGAATTTCTGGTGATGGCCACTCTGAACCGTGTGAAATGACGACACATTCAATTTTAATTTTTGTTTCTCTAATGATGAATGATTTTAAGCATATTTCATGTGTTTGTTAGCCATCTGTATGTCTTCTTTAAAGACACGTCTGTTTAGGGATTTTGCCCCCTTTTAGTGATGCTGTGAAAGTGCGTCTCTCAATATGGCAGCACATTTGGAAAACTCCCCAGTGGCTAAAGGGCTGGAAAAGGTCAGTTTTCATTCCAATCCCAAAGAAAGGCAGAGCCAAAGAATGCTCAAATCACGGCACAATTGCATCCATCTCACACGCTAGTAAAGTACTGCTCAAAATTCCCCAAGCCAGGCTTCAGTAATACATGAACCATGAACTGCCAGATGTTCGAGCTGGTTTTACAAAAGGCTGAGGCACCGGAGATCAAAATGCCAACATTAGCTGGATCATTGACAAAGCAAGAGAGTTCCAGAATAACATCTATTTCTGCCTTATTGACTATGCCAAAGTTTTTGACTGTGTGGATCACAATAAACTGTGGAAAATTTCGAAAACGACGGGGATACCAGACCACCTGACCTGCCTCTTGAGAAACCTATATGCAGGTCAGGAAGCAGCAGTTCGAACAGGACATGGAACTACAGACTGGTGCCAAATAGGAAAACAGGTCCGTCACGGCTATGTATTGTCACTCTGCTTTTTAATTTATATGCAGAGTATATCACGAGAAATACTGGGCTGGAAGAAGCACAAGCTGGAACAAAGACTGCCAGGAGAAATAACAATCACCTGAGATATGCAGATGACACCACCCTTACGGCAGAAAGTGAAGAGGAACTAAAAAGCTTCTTGATGAATTGAATGAGGAGAGTGAAAATGTTGCCTGAACTCAAAATACCAGGAAACTAAGATCATGGCATCTGGTCGCATGACTTCATGGGAAATAGATGGGGAAACAGTGTCAGATTTTATTTTGGGGGGCTCCAAAATCCCTGCAGATGGTGACTGCAGCCATGAAATTAAAAGACGCTTGCCCTATGACAGGAAAGTTATGACCATCCTAGATAGCATATTCAAAAGCAGAGACATTATTTTGCCAACAAAGTTCCATCTAGTCAAGACTATGGTTTTTCCAGTAGTCTTGTTAGGATATGAGAGTTGCACTATGAAGAAAGCTGAGCACTGCAGAATGGATGCTTTTGAACTGTAGTGTTGGAAAAGACTCTTGAGAGTCCCTTGGACTGCAAGGAGGTCCAGCCAGGCCATTCTAAAGAAGATCATTCCTGGGTGTTCTTTGGAAGAAATGATGCTAAAGCTGAAACTCCAGTACTTTGGTCACCTCATATGAAGAGGTGACTCACTGGAAAACTCTGAAGCTTGGAGGGATTGGAGGCAGGAGTAGGGGATGACAGAGGATGAGATGGCTGGATGGCATCACTGACTCGATGGACGTGAGTTTGCGTGAGCTCAGGGAGCTGGTGATTGACAGGGAGTCCTGGTGTGCTGCAATTTATGGGGGTTCAAAAAGTCACACACGACTGAACTGAACTGAACTGAACTGAAGCAACTGACAAAGAATTTAGCTCAAAAATATACGAACAACTCCTGAACCTCAATTCCAGGAAAATAAACGACCCCATGATAAAATAGGCGAAAGGAGTAAACAAACATTTCTCCAAAGACGACATACACATGGCTAACAAACACATGAAAAGATTCTCAACATCACTCACTATCAGAAAAATGCTAATGAAAACGATAATGAGGTACCATTTCACGCCAGTCAGAATGACTGCTATCCAAAAGTCTACAAGCAATAAATGCTGGGGATGGTGTGGAGACAAGGGAACGCTCTGACACTGTTAGTGGAATTGCAAACTGGTACAGCCACTATGGAGAACACTGTGGAGATTCCTTAAACAAACAAACAAACAAACAAACAAACTGTAAACAGGACTGTCATATGATGCAGTAATCCCACCGCTGGCCATACACACCAAGGAAACCAGAACTGAAAGAGTCAGGTGTACCCCATTGTTCATCACAGCACTGTTTCTAATAGCCAAGGCATGGATGCAACCTAGATGTCCATCAGTAGACTAATGGATAAGAAAGCTGTGGTACATATACGTGATGGAGTATTACTCAGCTACTAAAAAGAATACATTTCAGTCCGTTCTAGTGAGGTGGATGAAATTGAAGCCTATTATACATAGTGAAGTTAGCCAGAAAGAAAAATACCAATAGAGTAAACGAGCGCATATGTGTGGAATTTAGAAAGATGGTCATGATAAACCAGTACGTGAGACAGCAAAATAAACACAGATGTATAGAACAGTCTTTTGGACTCTGTGAGAGAGGGCGAGGGTGGAATGATTTGGGACAATGGCATTGAAACATGTGTAATATTATTTGTCAAACGAATCGCCAGACCAGTTCGATGCGTGATACAGGATCCTCGGGGCTGGTGCACAGGGGTAACCATGAGGAATGGTTTGAGGAGGGAGGTAGCAGGGCTTTTCAGGATAGGGAACACGTGTACACCTGTGGCAGATCCATGCTAATGTATGGCAAAACCAATACAATATTGTAAAGCAATTAGACTACTATGAAAATAAACAAATTTATATTAGAAATAAATCAAGTCAAATTGCGTCCAACGTGAGGAAAACAACAGCATGTTTGGAACAATATCACTAAGTAAGCTTGAGTTGCAATGTTCTGGGTTCAAGGTGCCCCATAAGTATGAGCCCTAACTCATATTACAGAAAGAATAGTGGAAAATGAGCTAGATGAAAGGAGAGATTTTCAGCAATGAGATGAATGTTTCAGCCAGAAGGTATTAAGTAATGTAGGGCTTCCCAAACAGTTTATTAAGATCTGGGGAGCTAGCAATGAGTGTGGTCACCTAAATAAAGTTGCCAAAAATTATATTTTGACATATATACATATATACACCTGTCTATGCATGAGTGTGTGTATGAAAAAAGTGCAATGGCTTTTAATTCATGTTAGGTGTAACAGAAATGGGAAAACAATAAAACCCAAATGTAGAATGATTCAAATTCTACTCGATTGTTGAATATTATGTAAGTTGAAATACTTCAAAATATGTTTCCTTGGCTGCATGTAACATATGAGGACTCTTTTATATCACTCACCTCTCTCCTTTTCATAAATATAGACCAATTTTCAAATGTTTGTCCAGCTTAATGACAAAATACTGATATAGACATATATATATATATAATATATATATATATAAAGAGAGATATGTTTTCATATCATAAACTATTGATAGCAAGCCTAGATTTTAGAATTATTTCCAACTCCATGCTCCATCTCAACAGGAAAGAGCCAAAGTTGTTGCTGACTCAATCACTCCAAGAGCTGGGAAACCTGAAAAAGAAAAGGAACCTGCACTGAGATTTTCTGTCATATTTATGATCAAGCTCTAAGTCCAAGACTTGTTTTCCTTTATTGCACTAAGCAGTCCCTTCTTAAGACTGAAAAGCATGGAAATCGAGAGAGAGAGGTAGGAGATTGTAGACCTCCTCATGTTCAAAAGGAATTTTAATCAGAGAAGCTAGAAAAGACAGAAACTAAGGAAAACAATCAAGTGATAGACAATAATAATGATTTAGCCACTAATCAAACTCAAGGGTCTTTAGTCCCTCCTCAAGGGCCAGTGTGGAGAAGGAAATGGGAATCCACTCCAGTGTTCTGCCTGGAGAATCCCAGGGATGGGGGAGCCTGGTGGGCTGCCATCTTTGGGGTCGCACAGAGTCGGACACGACTGAAGGGAATTAGCAGCAGTAGCAGCAAGGACCATCGATGACATTCTGAGCAATATCCTGTGAACAATTTTAGAGATGCTAAAGCCCAAACCAGGCTGAAATGTAAGTGCATAGTTGGAACTAGACGGTCAATGATGTGGACTCCCAATATCCTCATTAATAGGCCATTAGTAGAATGTCCCAATATTGATCACAGACCCCATGTTCCACCCTCACTCAGCCATTAAAATATTTCCCCTGAAAGTATTTGGGGATTTGCGTCTTTGAAGCACCAGCTGCTAAGACACCTTGCTTGGTCTGACAATAAGCACTTCCCGCCCGCCCCCCCCCCCCCCCCCGGCTAAACCCACAGTCTTTCATAAATTTGTTTGCACAGAAGCAAGTAGACCAAGTCTCCTAGGGTAACAGTACTGAATATTAAGAATGTGTGCATAGAAGGATGATAAATCACTTTTATTTCAGAAAGAAAGTGGATTTATTGATGTGAGTTTTCGATAACCCTGTATGCGAGACAGCAAAAGAGACACAGATGTATAGAACAGTCTTTTGCACTCTGTGGGAGAGTGAGAGGGTGGGATGTTTTGGAAGAATGGCATTGAAACATGTATAATATCATATATGAAATGGGTCACCAGGCCAGGTTGAATGCATGATACTGGATGCTTGGGGCTGGTGCACTGGGACGACCCAGAGGGATGGTACGGGTTGGCAGAAGGGAAAGGGTTCAGGAAAGGGAACGTGTGTACACCTGTGGCGGACATATGTTAATGTATGGCAAAATCATTACAATAATGTAAAGTAATTAACCTACAATTAAAATAATAAATTTATTAAAAAATAAGAAATCTTCCAAAAAGCTCCATACCTACATTGAAACCAAGCACCACCAAGAGCCAACAAGTTCCAGAGGAAGACATACCATGCAAATTCTCCAGCATCACAGGAACAGAGCCCAGAGCTTCAATATACAGGTTGCCCAAACACCAAACCCATAGACATCTCAAACTTCACTACTGGACACTTCATTGCCCTCCAGAGAGAAGAGATGCAGCTCCACCCACTGGAACACTGACACAAGCTCTCCTAACCAGGAAACCTGACAAGCCACTCGTCAAACCCCAGCCACAGGGAGGAACCTCCACAATAAAGAGGAACCACAAACTGCCAGAAAGAGAAAGACCATACCAAACACAGGAACCCCTCCACCCACCCAAAAAAAAAAAAAAAAAAGGCCAACTTTCCTAATGAGATTTAGCATGCTTCATGGTTTTGGTTAGTATTTCTGCCAGCAGTCTGTATTTTAAGTTGATGCTGAAGTAAACACTTGGTTGAACATTACCCTTCAGTTGCTAGGAGACCAGTGACTTGGTCATGTCACAACTTACCTTCGATTGCTAGGAGACCAGTGATTTTGTGATGTCACAGCTGTTTGACTGGGAGGACCTCTGTGATTGTCCAGAGAGTTTCTCTCTGTAGGCCAGCCAAACATCATTTGAAGTTGCATTGTGTAAAAGCAGACAAATGAGAACATTATGTGAAGAAAGATTTCCCTGAGATGGCACATATTTCTTCAGAAATTCAAGATGGACCTCCTAAAGGTGAGTCCACTGGTTCAGAAACCTCCATTAGATCTTACTGGTGTGATTATACAACTGGGGACTCAGTTTTGAGACCTATGATTGAAGAATATGCTTTTCAGCCTTTGGCTGAGGATCTGGTGATCAAAAGGCCACACTACACATATTCTGTCTCTGAAACAGATGATGTGAATGATTTTCTTTCACTCACATTTCCACAAAAACTTTGGAATATAGTGGAAAGTGATCAGTTTGAATCTATTTGGTGGGATGAGACAGGCACATGTAGAGTGATCAATGAAGAACTCTTCAGGAAAGAAGTCTTGGAAAGAAAGGAGCCTTTCAGAAGATTTGAAACCAAGAGCATGAAGAGTTTAATTCGACAGCTTAATCTTTATGGAGTTAACAAAAACCGACAAACTGTTCAAAGATCGGCTGCACTACCAGTCTTTCTGGAAGAAGAAAACAACATCTCTCTTTTGAGAAAGGTATTCCAAAATTTTCACTTTTTGGCAATAGGTCAGATTCAATCATGTGACCTAGAAAGCATGTTCATATATGTGGCTAAAGGGGAGTTTAAACTTGAGATAACAAATTATTGAAAAAGTCGTATCTTTTTGAAGTTGAGAATAGCTGGAGGTTAGAATATTGGATGTTCAACATACCTTCCTAGTGACTTGAAACCAGATACAAGTTCTGAAGCCACTTAAAGTGGTATTTACTGTATAATACAACATATTTTTAGTTGAGCATATACCTCCTAACATGTTACCTGTTAAAACTACCAACAGAGGTATTTTCTTTGATGTTATTTCATTGCTTCCATTAAAGGAAACTTATAGTGATATGAAGGAATGAAATTAGTAAAGAAGGAAAAGTGAATATAATGGAGAAGAAAATATTGTAACAAAACCAAAACTTTAATCTCCCATATGACTACTAGGAGACTTCCAGCAGAACAGGGCATTTAAATAACACTCTGTAAAGGGCCAAAAAAGAAATATGTTAGGCTTTGCCAATATGATCATTGGCGACTAATTAAGTTTTCAGGCATAGAGGATAACCAAAGGAGCTGGCAAGTCCCTGTTCCACCTTAAGGACACCGAAAACTGAATTACACACAATTTTCACGTCAGAAAATAAAATTCTTTTCCGTTTTCCTCAGCCATTAAAAGTGCAAGGCTCTAAAATTTAAAAGAAGAAGAAGAAGAAAAAGTAAAGCTCATTCTCAGCTCACAATAGACAGTGCAAAAACAGGGACAGGATGCCCTGCCTTGATTGAAATGTAATCCGAAGAGGAGGGGCGCCAAGATCCACTGTAAGATCAAGTTACTTAAGCAAAGAACTGGCTTAAGGGAGGTCACCCCTGAGGGCTGTGAGTGCCGGACACCATCACTGGACTCCCCTGGTAGACTCGGAGGCCGTTCTCAGCCCTGAGCCCTGGCGACTGTGCCATCGGTTTTTTCTTTCTTCGCGTTTGGTGAGCTGAGCAATCTTGACCCAAGATCCTTGAGATTCAGATTCAGCCTGACCACGCCTACAGTGGGTGTTTTTCGGGGTGAGGGGGTGGGGGGAGGGCTCATCGCGCGCGCATGCGCCCAACTCGGCCTCGCGGCCAATCAGATTGCAGTCGCCGACCCCTGGCAGCCAATCATCGGGGGCAGCCCGCAGGCCTGTAGGGGGAGCTGAGGCGGAGTCCCAGACCTGAGGAGGCCTCATCCCCTCAGGCTCCACTGCTCAGGGTTAATCTTGGAACTGCCTAGGGCAGGTGAGTTGCCCGCAGTTCTGTCCCCTCCCTCAATGGAGACCGGTAAGGACTGGAGCGTGGTTCAGCCAAAGCAGTGCCTGACGGCTAAAGGGAGGGTTTCTCGGGTCCCCACTCGCAGGAGGCCTTGCTCGGAGGGGCGGCTGGTGAGGGCGGTGAGAGCTTCTGGCAGGATCCACAGGCTTCAGGCTCCTTTCGCCCTCTCCCCTCTCTAGTCTGGGCGGGCTCTGCTCTCCAGCAGCTTTCCTGCCCAGGGTCGGGACAAGCCAGCTCGGGGAAAGGGCCACTTAGGCCCTTGGCCCCTGGCACCACCCCCAGCTCTCCTGTGGAACCTAATGTATTTAAACACAGATGCACAAATCTTCACGGCCCAACCCAGTTCTGTACCCAGGCACAGTCAGGCAGGAGCAGGAAAAAAAAAAAAAAAAAAAAAAACCTCAAGAAACAAAAACAAAAAACAAAAAAACATCTATCTAGGAGCCTCTTCACTGCCCTGGTGCTTTAGTCGTTTTCCTGTTTCCTCTGCCTCTCCTCGGCCTCCAGGGCTGCCCCATCCCTGGGGGCCCCGAGATTCAGGCCTTTGGTTCGGGAAGTTGGCAGATGAGGTATTTGTTTGTTTGTTACTGAGAGAAGGGAGGTGGGAGGAAGAAGCTCAGGGCAAAGGAGTTCAATCACTTGGTCTGGTTGAGTGTGAGACGCCTGGTCAGCATCCGTAGGGTAGGACCAGGTAGGGCCTGGGGGGATAGAATGTTCCCAGAACAGGAGACTCACCCTGGCCGTTTCCTCTGCTTGTCCCCAGGATGTGACCGTGTGCTGCCTGGGAGGTCTCAAGCGCTCAGGATTTCAGTGGGCCCCTGAGGTAAGGTGACAGACATCTTTACAACAAGGGACAAAGTTGTGGCTTTCTTACTTTGTGTTTTTCTCCTTTCATTCATCGGCTGACACGTTGCTGTTGAGAGAGAGTATTCCTGATTGGGGATTACCTGATCCTGATTGCGGGTGCTGACTTCAGGGCCATCATGGTTTCAGGTTTGCAGCTTTCTGAGTGGCAAGCTTAAAAACAGGCAGGGTGGCTTGCTTTCCCCTGCCTTCTTGAAAGAAAAAAAGTAAGAGCACCATGGGTCTTAAGCTGTGTAGAGCTGACTCCTACCACTTGGTTAGGCTAAAATGGGGCAATGCACATATCCTAAGGTTTTAGCTAGGAAAGCAAAGCAATGCAGGTGTGGGGGTTCCCTGATGGCCTGGTGACTAGGATTTTGGGCTTTCACTGCAGTGGTCTGGATTCAATCTCTGGTCAGGGAACTGGGACCCCACAAGCCAAACAGCATGGCCAAATGAATGAATGAATCCAGTGGTTCATTCAGAGAAAATATCCTGTGATTAAACATGTTCACGTGAGATTACTTGCTCATTTCTGTACCCTTAAGGGCTTTTCTTCGTTAAGTAAGTGAACTCCACTGGATGGGGGTGAGGCACCATCTGAGTTCATTTCATGGGAGTAAACAAGATCATAGGAAGCTCTATGCCCAGCAACTTGTGCCTACAGCTGTGTTGTATACTTATCTTGCTGGTACAGCTTTGAACTTCAGAGCATGTTTTGTTTTGGTCACAACATGTGGCTTCATAGGATATTAGTTCCCCAGCCAGGGATCGAACACAGGATCCTGACAGTGAGAGGGCTGAGTCCTAACCAAACCACTTGACTGCCAGGCAACTCCTGTGTTTCGGTGCTTTGGATTGGTGAGTGTGTGTGTGTGTGTGTGTGTGTGTGTTGATTTTTGCTATATTTATAGGAGAACTGTTCTGTGTGTAAGTATGATGTGAATGGTATTAGAACTTGAAATGTTTTTGTTGTACATATGATCTCAAAATGGAATAGTTGAAAAATCTGTTCTATACATCTGTGTCTCTTCTGCTGTCTCTCATGCAGGGTTATCATTACCATCTTTCTAAATTCCGTATATATGTGTTAGTATACTGTATTGGTGTTTTTCTTTCTGGCTTACTTCACTGTGTATAGTCGGCTCCATTTTCATCCGTCTCATTAGAATTGATTCCTATAAAGTCTGGAAGCAATAAATGCTGGAGAGGGTGTGGAGAAAAGGGAACCCTCTTACACTGTTGGTGGGAATGCAATCTAGTGCAGCCACTATGGAGAACAGTGTGGAGATTCCTTAAAAAATGGCAAATAGAACTGCCATATGACCCAGCAATCCCACCGCTGGGCATACACACTGAGGACACCAGAATTGAAAGAGGCACATGTACCCCGGTGTTCACCGCAGCACTGTTTATAATAGCCAGGACATGGAACAACCTAGATGTCCACCAACAGATAAATGGATCAGAAAGCTGTGGTACATATACACAATGGAGTATTACTCAGCCATTCAAAAGAATATATTGTCTTCCTCTTTCTGACTTCCTAAGTATTCTTTTGAATGCTAGTGTAGATTCCAGTATTTACTCAACAACATTTGTTGCTACAGTGTAAAATGTGGTTGACTTTTAAAATATTTGTCTTCTATTCTGCAAGCTTTATATTAATTCTAATACTTGTGTTTTCTTCAAGATTTTCTATATACAAAAGTATGTTATTTCCAGTATACTTTGGTTTCTCCTTTCCATTCTGAAGGCTGTTTTTTGTTTTTTCATTGTGTGTTTTTATATTTTTAAACTAGAGCAACAATTCTCTTTTGTTACCTGATTGCTCTGGTTGTAAAACTGCCAGTATGATGTTGAGCCAAAGTGTGTAATAGACTTCCTTGTGTTGTTCCCAGTCTTAGAGGGAAAGCTTTCAGTTTTTCATTCTTAAGTATGATGTTAGCTGTGGGTCATTTTACAGGTGCCCTTTGATTGAGAAAGTTCTCTTCTGTTCTTAATTATTAAGTGTTCTTTTAACCCCGGTTATGAAAAGGTGCTAGATTCAGGGAAATGCCTTTTCTTCAGGCAGATGTGTTATTTGTTTTATTGTTTTAAAATGGCATAATGTTGATTGACTTTCCTATAATGAACCAACTTTGCATACCTCCCTAAATCGCATGTGATCATGGTGTACAGTCTTTTTTATATGCTGTTGGATTTTGTTTGCCAGTATTTTGTTGAGGGCTCTTTCACCTGTATTCATGAGGGATATCAGTTGTGTGTGTGTTTGTGTCTGTGTGTGTGTGTGTCTGTGTGTGTGTGTGTGTGTGTGTGAGTGATGTCTCTGTCTGATATTGGTATGAGAGAAAGAATGGCATCTCTTTGCCTGCTATGTGGGGAAGAGACATGTGGCATAAAGAGTGAAGCATTGTTGGATTGAAGTTTAGCCAGGATTAGAGGGAGACATTTAGGATATATCAGTGTGGAATTGGGGTGAGATTATCAAAGAGAGCACATTCTCCTTTTCCTAGGCCTGTGGTAAGTGCTTGACATTGAATTATGCTGTTTGTTAACTAGGTATAGATAGATTATGCTTTGAATTTGCTACCTATTTTGTTTGTTAACATTTATGAAATTAGAATTTGTGGATCGGTTGTAATGTGCATTTAAGATACATTTTCTTCCATTTTTACTACAAAACAAGATGCCATTGAATAGCTGATGCCTTTTAAAAAAGCTGTTAACCTTAAGTCTAAGAAATAAGCGTGTTTGTCTTTAAGATACAGAAATACATTTAAAAGTTACAAATTTGCCCAAGAAGACGCAACTGGTGTGTGGTTAAGTTAGAATTCCAAGTTAATGTCCTTTGACTCCAAAGTCCATGCTTCTAAATGCTGTAGAACAGTGCTTTTGTAAAAATACTCTCCTTTACATGTGATTTCACCTAATGATCAGTAGTGAGTTTATTTTTTCCTCTTTATTTTTTTTAAATAGAAGAGGTTAAAGTGAACATGCGACAAAGCTATGATTCTAGAGCCATGTAGACTTGTAGTCGTAGTTTTTTCAGCTGTCATTGAGTCTGGATGACACTCAGTGTCTTTGTCTGTAAGAAAAGGGTGTGTATAAGTACTCTAGAGTTTTGGAGATAATCAAATAGCCCATTTTTCTGTACTTAACTAATCTGTAGTATGTTTACACTTAGGTGGCAGTTTGTATAAAGGAAGCACTGGGACTTGTGGCCGCACCCTCTAAGAATAAAAAAGTATTAAAAATATGGAACTCCCATGTATGTTACATGAAGAAGAACAAGAGCCAGAAGTACAGAAAAGGGAGGGAGAGACGAAACAAGTAGATGATGATGATGATGATGATGAAGTGATCTTGGTTGGAGTGGAACATGTAAATGAAGATGCTGACGTGATCTTTGTTGGGATGAGCTCAGCTTCAAAACCAGTCGTTTCAAACATACTGAACAGAGATACCCCAGGTTCTTATTCAAGGAGAAAAAGGTATGGTCACTTCAGGAGAGGTAACGCTCACAGATTACAGCCTGTTAGTCATGTGACTCCTACATCAGAAGCAAAGACTGTCTTGCCAGTGTCTGACTCTGACTCAGGATCAACAGGTAGTCCTATTATTGAACCTCCGTCTCAAGCTGATTATAAAAATCTTTCACCACAAATAGTGCCTGATTGCTTTTCGAAGGAGTTATGTTCTTCTTTGATTACCTTCACAAGTTCATTGCAGCATCCAGTAGAAACAGCAGTTTCTGCAGGAGATATGAATAAAAGTCCTCATGTATCAAAGCGAGTTTCCCCTTGTGAAACAAATCGCAGAAATCCCAGAAGGCCTAAACTCAGTGATGGCATTGTAGGGGAACATTCTTTAGGTTTTTCCCCGTCAGGTTTTTTTCATACAGAGACCACTCAGCAAAGCACACCAGACCGTGTCCATACCTCACTAAGCCATGTTCAGAATGGAGAACCTTGTCCAACACCTTTTCCAAAGGACAGTGTTCATTGCAAGCCTGTAAGACCTTTAGGGGAAAGTGGACGGACAAAAACTGATTTTCCAAGTTTGGCAAGTCCAAAGAAAATTGGTGATCCCACAGAAGGAAATCTGATTGTGTTACTTCGTGACTTCTACTATGGCGAGCATAGAGGAGTTGGGCAGCCAGAACCGAAGACCCACACGGCGTTTAAATGCCTCAGCTGCTTGAAAGTTCTAAAAAATGTCAAGTTTATGAATCACATGAAGCACCATTTGGAACTTGAGAGGCAGAGAGGTGACAATTGAAAACCCACACCACCTTCCAGCACTGCCTCCGCCAGTTTCCTACTCCCTTCCAACTGCAGTGTCACATTGAAAGTGTCCACACGCCCCAGGAGCCCTCCGCAGTCTGTCACATCTGTGAGTTGTCCTTTGAGACAGATCAGGTTCTCTTAGAGCACATGAAAGACAATCATAAGCCTGGTGAAATGCCCTGTGTATGTCAGGTTTGCAGTTACAGATCATCATTTTTGCAGATGTGGATGCACATTTCAGAGCATACCATGGTAACACCAAGAATTTACTTTGCCCGTTTTGTCTCAAAATTTTTAAAACTGCAACAGCATACAGACGTCATCATCGAGGGCACTGGGAAAAGAGTTTTCACCAGTGTTCCAAATGTCGGCTACAGTTTTTAATTTCCAAAGAGGAAAGGGAGCACAAGACCCAGTGTCATCAAATGTTTAAGAAGCCTAAGCAGCTAGAAGGATTGTCTCCTGAAACAAAAATTGTTATTCATGTATCACTGGAACCCCTTCAGCCAGGATTGGTGGAAGTAGCATCCATTACTGTGAACACATCTGATTTTGAATCATCACTGCCCAAATCTAAAAGGAGGAGGTCAAAAAAAGAAATAATTAGTTAATTCTGCCTTCAATATGTCTGAAGCAAGTATTTCAGTCAAAGTTAAAAATCCCATTAAAAACAAAAAGATCAACTTACAGCATTATTCAATAATATCAAATATAGGGAAACCGATGGGTAATTTATGTGATTTTGTTTTAAATAGAGGAAGTACAGTTTTGTTTGATCTGCATATTGAGATGTTATTTAAAAATCTATGATCTGTTTTTCGTGTAATTGTCTTAACATGTAAAAAGGATGTGTGCATGTGTGTGTGAGAGAGAGAGAATGAGAGAAGTGGAGAAAGGAAAAGTAAGAACCTATTTTGGTATTTGATGTTACTTGTAAGTTCGAAAGCTCTCCTATACATATAATCTGTAGAGTGTTTTAGCAACGTAATTTTGAACTGTTTTCATGCCTTGAAGATCTCAGTATCAGCTATATAGCCAGATTTGAATGTCACTCTCTGACGTGCCTCTTGGGCTGATCTAAGATAACCTGGCTCTGAAAGCGTGCAGTGGAGGTTGATGGAGAAGCTACGATGTGAGTTTGGACCAGACACGGGATTTAATCAGTGAAGAGCTGTGGCTTCTTGTCCCAGCTGAGGAAGAGGCATACATTCACTGCAGGCGCAGAGCCAAGGGAGAAGGAACACTGTCTCAGAGTGCTTTTACCTAGCCCAGGGACATCTCAAGGAAGCCAGCCGTTAAAATGCCTGTGTTTGGTGAGAGACCCTGGCAAGCATGAAGCAGGCCCTGTGTAGCACTGACTGCAGTTGGAGAAGCAGAGATAGTTAATAGAATGAGACCTGGTGCCTGTGGACCTCCTGTTGAGTGAGCAAAAGGGGAATTTGATTCATTCTGTCCCCTTTCCCATTTGGCTGGCCTGTAGTCACAGTGAGGTCGGCATATCTGTGTCAGACACAGTAGCAAAGCAAGTTAAAATTCCCAGAGGAAAAAGAGCCTTGACGTCCACTTTGATTTGCGCTGGACCCATAGTTGTAGCTGAAAAGGATCAAACACAGGAAATCTGTTCAGCTTTTGAATTGGGCTAAATTGAGTTCTCTTACCCTTAAGCTACAGTGGAGTTGTCCAAGAATGGTAAATATAGTGGATAAAAATAGTCCGGGGTGATTAAAGCCTTTTTGGAACTCTTCCTTCCATTTTCCAGTTACATGTGTCTTACCGAGTTGACCATGTGACGATTTCGGTTCTGTCGTATCTTGCCTTGGACACGAATGTATTACAGTTAACTGTGAATTCTTTGCATGTGTCATTTCCCATTGTATCAAACTAATTGAGTTTCCGTCTTTCTTGACACAGTCTGATGTGCAAGAATTGTCTCATGTATTTCAGTAATTATCAGGTCATAGAGTTATCCTTCCTCTAATCTATCCAACCATCTAATCTGTGATTATACTTGTGGAAACCTTCTTTCTTGCGGTCTCCAAGGGCTCTTTCACAGACCTTGGGGTACCCTCTAAGTATTGGTTCCTGAACATCAGCACACTTGGCTGCCTCTGTAGGTTCTTGGAGTTGAGTCTCCTCCTGGAGGTGAATGTCACCCCTTCTCCACTTCTGGCACGGATACCTAGCAATCTCTGTGCACCATTCCAGGCAGCTGGGATCCTGTCTGTAGACCTATGCCAGGAGCAATCTCTCCGTTTCCTCTTCCTTTCTCCTCCTCTTTGTCTCTTGCCACTCTCCCCAGTCCTCAATTTCTTTAAGTCCTCTAAGCTTTCACAAAATGCTGGAAAGAGATCATCACCAAGCGGTTAGCATCCTTCTCAGAACTGAAGAGGAAGGACTACAGATGATGAAGCTGTAGTGAATATGTTGTCTCCATTTTAGGTAATTCGTGAGTGTAAATTCAAATTCAAATAAATTGTGTTTATTTACTCAGAGCATGATTGTTTTCTTTGCACTTTGAATTCTTTACTAGGCCTTTCTTGTTAGTTTATTTGGGCCAAAGCACTTTGCTAAGTGTCAGCTGAAACCACTTTTCGTTGTATAAAGAGTGTGTGTGTGTTCTGGTCTCAGGTGAAAACTCTCTGTATAAATAAATATGCAGACTATTGCATTTGTATCTGCTTTCTTCGATTTCTATAGTAAAAGATACGAAATGTTTTAGTTACGTGCTTTTATTGTTGCTTAGTATTATCAACACTGTTGCTGTTAGTTGCTGTGAAGTATGCTCCTAAGGACTACAAGTTGTATTTATTGCCAAATTAAACGGTTCCCACAATATGTTCCCTGACTGCTTCTCTCTTCCATTCTCTGTCTTCTACTCTACTATTTTCCCCACTAATGTACTCTTTTTGACAACACTGGCCTTGGTTTTCCCCCATCAAATTCCATTTCTTCCCGATCCCAAGACTGCAAGTGCTGTTCTTCTGGAAATGCTCTTCCCGCAGGCCCGCATGGCTTGCTACCTCCCTTGTTTGAGCTTCACCAATGCTGTTCAAATAACACAATCAAATCTCCAACCCCCTGTCTTTCCTCCTCCTCCTTAAAGGCACTTGAAGTCTCTATCCTCTTCTTCCCTCTCCAACCTAAATTTCCTAAATTTTCACAAAAAAAGAAAAAGAAAAAAGGAAAAAAGAAGAGATAATAACATCAGGGCTTTGCTTCTTAGAATTAACTTGAGTTAGTTTCCATGCCTGCAAATCAAAGATAGTTAATAGTGAGTTGAGTTCTTTCAGGAGCTTCCTCTGTTTTTCTTTTGATACCTCTATATTTTGTTCACACAATGACACTTTGTTTTCTTTACAAATATATTGAAAATGTGTCAAGATTACTATTTTGTTCTGTCCTTTGTGAATTCCCTTGTCTACCTTGCTTGTTCTTTCAGGTAAAATTTATTATTTTATTAATGTCATCTTACAAGACTGGAAACTTCCCAAATCAGCAAGTTTTGCCCCTGTTTTAATAAAATTTATCTTAAACATTTAAAAAAAAAATTCCCTTCATGTTTTACTACAGGCAGCAAGAAGAAACCAGGAAGCACTTTTGGCTGTTTGGATGGAAATCCTCTTAGATAACTCAATTAAGTACAGTTTGTCCTCCCAGCTCATTAGGTGCACTTTCTACTTTTCATAAAACTGCAGGTGTAGTGGACTTCGTCTTCACACTCCCCAGGCTCTTTCCCCCTGCCTCTCCTTTCTGCCAAGCATCCTAGGTGCACAACAGTGATTCCGCTTAGAACATGTTTGCTCAGTGAGCAAATGGGGAGTGATTCCCTGGCTTCAGTGCTTCTGCTGGCCAGAGACTCTCTACTGTTCCCTAAGAACTTCATGATTTCGCTGTCCAACTTCTATTACCTGGCTAGGTCAGTTGCAGTAGTTCATACCCACAAGTGAACTGGCAGGGATTTCTACACGCATATGTGCAGAAACCTACATGTGTACACAGTAACATCGCTGAGGGGAAACCTGTCCTTATGCAGAAGTAAAGCTTTCTTTTCCAGGAACTTGAATTTTGGTAAGCACTCAAATTTCTGCCCGCACATGTGCACAAACATGCACGTGTACTCAGTAACATCCCTGAGAGGAAACTTGTCCATATGCAGAAGTACAAGCTTTCTTTTCCAGGAACATTAATTTTGGTAAGCACTCAAATTTCTATGTGCACATGTGCACAAATATATGCATGTACACAGTAAAATCGCTGAGAGGAAACTTGTGCTTATTCCGAAGTACAAGTTTTCTTATCCAGGAACATGAATTTTGGTAAGCATCCACATTTCTGTCCTTGTTTTTTCACTTGCTCATCGATTATGTCATGTTACACTTCTAACTCTGTGCCTTATCCTCAAAGGTTCCAAAACCGTGGAATTTGCTATTGATAGGGACTGGCCTGCAGAGCAGCAGGCAGCATTGGAAGTTCTTGCCATGAACAGCTGTATAACATGTGCCTGCCTTCTGCATTCTCCCATCACCTTGGACAGCTTCACAGTACCAGTCACGTTGGCCTGATCCATTGCCTGTGCATTCCTTCCGGGGACCAGAAAACAAGGAACTCTGAGCTCAGCTGACTTGAAGAACTGCTGCACCTGTCTAGGTCATTCCGTGTCAATATTGTGCCCCTCTTGCTAGCCTACCACCCGTTACAGCCCCCAGCATTCTGAATGAGATCCCCTGTTCTTCCTATCTGTGGAGCGTTCTCTGTGCACCATCTACCTGTGCCCCGATGTGCTATCTCCATGTGGCAGGAAAAGGCCAGAAACGCCTGAGCCTCCAAAAGCCCCCGGAGACTGTGACAGGCCTGGTTCTGATCCAAGGTTGTGAAGAAGGTAGACATGGATAAAGGGTCTCTTCCGATACCAAGAATGGAACCGGAGGCCATAAAAGTAAGGTGGCATCCCTACACGTCTTCCTTTCTGTTTAACCCTACCCATGCACATGGGAGTCCCCCAACAGATGATACCCTGGGAAACCTGCAGGTTCTGGGCCCAGAGCTAATGCCTCCATTGGACAGAAAGCAGCGTTACTATCTCAAATGGACCAAGAGGGCTTGAACCACCCATGCCTCAGTGATTTGCTAAATGCCAAGGCTCTCTTTCAGTTGCTCTCATTAGGCCCAGGTAGGACTCCCTACAGTCAGGCATCCCTGATTCCCTACACAGCACCTGTGCCAAGGAAGCCAGTGCGTGGTTGGGCCCAGGGATATCCAAGACGGTCACCTGGAAGGCAGCATCCCTCTGTGTCACCTGGGTGCAGATCCCCTACAATGCAATCAGAGATTCTGCTCCAGCAAGACTACCAGAATCCTCCTTCAGGTACAGACGTGCACCTTTGACATTCAGGCCCCCAAAGCCAGGGGCAAGACCCCAAAGAAAAGGAGGAATTCATATCAGAACTTTCAGCACAGACCATGGGGTATCTTTGGCAGGACTGCTACTGCCTAGAGTCTGGACACTGAAGACCAGCAGGCCCTGAACTGCCCCAGGGGCTTCTCTGTCTCCACTCCCCTGAGGTCCCTTAGGACATGCAGTTTACCCACCGCCCTTGTCTTTTCTCTGTTCCCTCCCTCACAGGCATATCCCAGATAGGGTCACACAGGGAAACCCACTTGCGCATTCCTCGCCTTTGGGCCCTTCCTGGGAGGCAGGCTGGAAGTGCCCGGAGGCATGCCTTGCTTACAGACCATGTCTCTCCTAGGATGCCTGTGGTTTGACAGCATACTTTAGCGCATCTCATGTTTTGTGTCATATCGTGCCAGTGTGTGCCACCCTCAGGGAGGGCATGTGCTGGCTGCTGGGCTGATCCGGGGCAGCACTGGTCCAGGACCTTCCCAGTTCTCCTTTTCACATGTGTGTGGAACAATCTCCAGTGCAGCAGGCAATCTATGACTCTTTCTCCTTCAGCTCTCTGCCCATCTCGGCAGGACCTTAGCCTCACCATCCCAGATCTTGCCATAGCCACGTCCCTCATTTCCAGAGGCCAGCCCGTGGCCCCACACACGGAGGGCTCCACAGGCAGTGGTTGCAAAGCGCCACCCCACGTGATTTGCTCTGTGTGAATCCTTAGACCATGAAACCCTCTTCCTGATCCAAGCACACACAACAACACGGTAGAACTGATGAGCGTGTTTTGTATCTGGTCTAATTGCAGATATCTGGAGCCACAGTCTGGAGTTATCACTGGCCATCCTTTCCTTGTTCCCATCCTGGGCAGGGTCAATGCAGAGATAAGGCGACAAATCACCTTCAGCCTGGTCGCCTCATGACTCCTCTTCTGTTTGCTCAGCACCTCCTCTCCTGCCACCTTCATCTCTGCCTCTGCTCTGGGCCAGACACACACACACAATCACAGCCAGCATAAATAAGCACACGTGTGTATACACACACATGCTCAGCACGGGGACACAAATGCAAACAACGAGCATAGGTGTTTCAGGAGGTGAAGACGACCGAGGCCAGCAATGTCGGGGGTGGCGACAGTAGGCACCATGTCCTGCCCTTGGGGCTCCCTGTTCACCTTCTCCACGAACTCTTCCGTATGTTCCCAAGGCAGCCTGAAGCCGCTTCCAGCGCAGCATGTTTGGTAGTTGTGAGACAGTGAGTGCTGAATGTGGAAATTCACAGAAGATCCCAAAGTCAGCACACAGGTGCACTGGGACCCCGGAGAGGACAGCTTTTCAATGATAGGCCTTCCCTGGGTAAGGGGTGGGAGTGAAGTGACCAGGCAATCTCAAACTCAGTGAGCAGCAGGAGGCCAGGGGATGAAAGAACCCACAAAGAATGATTCTGACAAAGATACTTAATACACACTGCCTCTAGTATCACCTGGACTCTGGTGCTGCCACCTCAGCTGATTTGATGGAGACTTGCTTCACTCACGGACACACCAAGTCCCCAAATAAACAGTCTCAGGAGGTCACCTGCTACAAGCACGATCCAAACTCAGGCTCCACAGCCAGCTTGCATGAGTCTGAGCATCCCCATTTGGGAAAGGACAGTGTCCCTGTAGTATCACACGAGTGTCCCTTCAGGGCCCACCTTCAGACCCCATCTCCACACATGTTTCTGTCAGTTACTCTCATGGAAGAACCTTCCTGCCCAGGGTACTACTTCAGATGATCGTCCCAGACATCTTGGCCGACAATCCGCTGGCAATACGAGCAAGGTGAGCCAGCAGCCAAGAATCCCAAAGTGAATTGCTGTGTTCAGGCCCAAAGCAACCACACCTCAGCAATCCTGTTCGACTCTGAGCAGTTGTGACCTGACAACCAGCCGAGAAAGTTAAGGCTCCTGGTGTCCATGCTGCGGCTGGATGCTCCCCGTTCAAAGTCCCAGAACCAGTGGACAGGAGTGGAACAATGTGCCCTATGCCCTACAGAGAGACGGGAGATGGGTGTGGATCCCACAGGTGGACACTCCACAACCTTGCACACCCACACTCATCACCCCAGGAACCACGTTTCACAAGTGATGTCAAGGTAATTCTACTTAGTGGTCACTGTGTTCAAGAAGTAGGGGGGTCCTGAAAGGAAAATATCAACTTGCAGTGGGACGATGGATGGCTCCGCAACAGCACCTGTCAGGATAGGGAGCAGGGAAAAGGTTCCTGCGCCGCCTCCTCTTCCTGAGCAGCAGACTTCAAAGAGCAGCAGAAAGGATACAGCTACGGCCCAGAAGCAAGGGATGCCCCAGGTGATGGCGATCCTCCAAGCCAAGTCAGGCTTCCTCCTCTGATGGTTCTTGCACATGAACTGGAAGTAGGCCCTGCAGTTCTTCTTATGCTCAGAGCTCAGTTCCACCAGCAGGGCAGCCAGTGCCTGCAGCGCATCTTGCCCTGGAAGCTCAGTAGTGCTCCCGGGCCTTTCCTGGCCCTGCTCCTCCACCGTCTTCTCAGCTCCTGGAAGAAGCCCTATTGCCTCTCCTCATCTGCCACAACCTCCATCTCCTCCATGACGTCTTCCGCAAGCAGCTGGAACAACCACCCAATCCCCACCACGTCTCCGTCCACCAGGGGCTCACCGTCGTCCACCGCCTCCACCCTGCATAGCGTGGCTCCTTTGCCTGGCATGACAACTTGTGGCTGCAAGGTCCCAGCCTCAAAAAGCCTGAGGATGGCAGGCCACCAACCCCAGCGCCCTGAAACCGGAGCTCACAACTAGGAAGGTCTGGGGTCCCAGGATGTTCCTGCATTCCTCTGACGGCCTTTCACACGCCTCTTGGCCCTGGTCGAGACCCCTGGCTGGGGCAGATGCGAAGGGATGGGACATAATAGCACAAGTGGTGTGCAAATGCGGCTCAGGTTTCAGTAATCCTGTGGGACCCACTAGCTCTTTGGGGGCGGGGAGTGAGGGGGATGGTAGGGAAGCGGGGGCTGGTATGTGTCCGGTGGCCTGAGGCTGAAGAAAGGGGTGGCAGACAGCATGGGACAGGATGAACAGGCCCTGGGGAAATCAGCCGAATAGGCGGATCCCTAGGCTGTGAGCCACGCGTAGGCTGCTGGCCCAAATCTAGTCCAATGGCCGAGAGAGTGGTGGGTGGCACCCTTCTGGACACGCCCCTCAAACGTAGGGAATCTTCCACAGTTCCTGGGCTACAGCGCACCCACATGGCATATACCGCTCCAGGGAGTAATGGGTTTTGCATCTGCTGATACTCCAGGCGCTGTCATTGTCCAGACTCTGGAAATCCCAACGACGGGTTCCTGCTTCACAGTCTGAACAGCTTACTCCTGTGTCCCTCAGGACCCTCAATAACTGAGAAATTTCCCTGAGGATTCAAAGAATAAACAGGGACTCCACGTGGCTGGATACTTTTTCTCCATGGGACACAGAACCTGTTGTCCGGATGCTAGGGGAGAAGGGAAAAACCACACTGTTGGCTACAGTTGATCTCCACTGTTCAGGGACACCAGAGCCTTAGGGTACAGAGCTGGCTCTGTGTCTCTTCATCTCTGCTTCTGGCATAGCACTGTTTTGGCCAATCCTTCCATGTGTGTACCAAGGGCTGGTGTCTGTTTGTCTCCATCTCTCTAAGTGGTGCTCTTGCTGTCTGTCACTCTCTGCACACCAGTGATCATAGGAGAAGTTTATATGAGAAGGCAAGCCCTGCTCCTCCTTAGTGAGTTGCACCCATGGGAGATCAGACTTTGTTAGTCCACACATTCGGAGAGTGCTTTCTCAAACTTGAAAGTCCACAGTGTGCGGTCACTGCTGAACTGCAGAAGGTGCGGTGTGACCCTCCCTCCGTCGCTGGACAGACGTGAATAGTGCAAAGGCCTCAGGTAGCTTGGCCACACTTTGCACAGATGGAGAAATGGGGCATGGCCTGGGGCCTGAGGGAACTCCCTGAACATTATTTGAATACCTGCCAGGGAGATGGTAAGGACAGCTCCCCATTAAGTTCCATGACACACTGGTGCCAGAAACATGCATGGCTGCCAATTTATCCTTTCAAAGTGGTTCTGTTCTCCATGTGAGAACACATTCAAGCCTGCCCGGTCACCCAAGCCTGTGGGGCTGGGAGCAGCAAGAGGATCAAAATAAGCCATCCATCCTATAGTCCGGATAGCCAATATATGTGTTCTGCAAAGAGTACAAAGAGTGATGATTCAGACTGGAAGACTGCAGGTAGCTGGTGCTTATGCTGCAGTTCTGGTCCATCACTGAAACCACACAAAATAGGCAAGGGTTGCTCATGCTCATGGTAAGGTCAGGGAAAGTATGCCTGGCACTTGGGAAGGATGGAAAGGCCTTTGTATCAGGGTGTTCAAAGGGCTGTGGGGTCACCCACAGTGGCTTCTGTGTCTGGAATTGCAACCTGTTCTGTGTCTCAGATCTTCTGCACTCTCACTGGTCACCCCCAGGCACTTTATTCCTGCCTCTCCTTTCTGCCAGGCATCCTTGCTGTACCACTGTGATTCCACTCAGAACTTGTCACTCAGTGAGATAACGGGGATCAGAAAGTATGCCTACATATGTTCTCTGGGTTTGTGTATGTGTGTGTGTCTGCGCGCGCGCTTGTGAGTGTGACTCCCATATCTCAGTTGTTTTCGGAATCATTCACCTTTACAACAATAACTGTCAGCTAAGGTGGCTCTGATGTACTGTCTCTGGTCATTTCTGACTTAGAGGCTAATCCTCCTCAGATGCAGGCCTGAAGGAGACACACAGAGTCATGGCTGTGACACTTACAGGTGTGGCCCTGCCCGGACTCTACTCAGTTGTGCCTTTGGAGCCTGCCAATTGCCCAGTACCACACTTCCTTCAGGGTCCACCATTCTGCCCCCTCGCCTCCACCCCTCCTCCTGCTCCTGCCTCCTCCCCCTCCTCCTGAGCACTGGACCACAACGAGTAGCAGAAAGGATACCACGTTGGCCCAGAAGCCAGGGATGCCCTGGATGTTGGCACTCTTCTGAGCCAAGTCACGCTTCCTCCTCTCATGACTCTTGCACATGAACCAAACGTAGGCCCTGCAGGTTTTCTCAGGCTTAGAGCTAAGTTCCACTTACAAGGTCGCCAGTGCCTGCATCACATCTAGTGCCGGGAGCTCACTCGGGCCTCCAGGCCTTTCCTGGCACTGCTCCTCCAATGTCTTCTCCTCCAGCTCCAGGGAGGACCCCTGTTTCTGTTATTCATCTGGCACAACCTCCACATCCTCAGTGATGTCCTCTGCAGGCAGCTGGAAACCCCGTCTGATCCCTGCCACGACTCCGCACCTGGGCCTCTCTGTCCTCTCCTGCCTCCACTCTGAAGAGGGTGGCATCTTCGCCTGGTGTGGCCACTGGTGGCTGCAACGTCCCAGCCATGCACAGCATCACCAGG
Organism: Ovis canadensis; assembly: GCF_042477335.2. NCBI lineage: Eukaryota > Metazoa > Chordata > Mammalia > Artiodactyla > Bovidae > Ovis > Ovis canadensis. The sequence goes on from NC_091271.1 coordinate 15,140,100, forward strand.
ACAGGCTGTTGCTGGCCAGATGCTAGGGAAGTAGGGAAAATCCCCACCATTTCCCACGTTGATCTCCATTGTTCAGGGACACCAAATGGGAAAGGGGACGGAATGAATCAAATTCCCCTTTAGATCACTCAACAGGAGGTCCTAGTCACCAGGTCTCATTCATGTTCCTGAAAAAGAAAGCTTGTACTTCAGCATATAGACAAGTTTCCTCTCAGCGATGTTACTGTGTACACGCATATATTTGTGTACATGTGCAGGTAGAAATTTTAGTGCTTACCAAAATTCAAGGTCCTGGGAAGGAAAGCTTGTACTTCTGCATATGGACAGGTTTCCTCTCAGCGATGTAACTGTATTCACCCATCTATTTGTGCACATGTGTGTGTAGAAATTTGAGTGCTTACCAAAATTCATGTTCCTTGAAAAGAAAGCTTGTACTTCCTCATATGGAGAAGCTTCCTCTCAGGGATGTTACTGTGTACAAGAGCGTGTTTGTGCACATATGCGTGCAGAAATTTTAGTGCTTACCAAAATTCAAGTTCCTGGAAACGAAAGCTTGTACTTCTGCATATGGACAGGTTTCCTCTCAGCGATCTTACTGTGTACACGCATATATTTGGGCACATGTGCACATAGAAATTTGAGTGCTTACCAAAATTAATGTTCCTGGAAAAGAAAGCTTGTACTTCTGCATATGGACAAGTTTCCTCTCAGGGATGTTACTGAGTACACGTGCATGTTTGTGCACATGTGCGTGCAGAAATTTGAGTGCTTACCAAAATTTATGTTCCTGGAAAAGAAAGCTTGTACTTCTGCATATGGACAGGTTTCCTCTCAGCGATGTAACTGTATTCACCAATATATTTGCGCACACGTGTGCGTAGAAATTTGAGTGCTTACCAAAATTCATGTTCCTGGAAAAGAAAGACGTACTTCTGCATATGGACAGGTTTCCCCTCAGCGATGTTACCGTGTACACATGTATGTTTCTGCACATGTGCGCATAGAAATCCCTGCCAGTTCGCTTGTGAGTATGAGCTACTGCAACTGACCTAGCCAGGTGATAGAAGTTGGACAGCGAAATCATGAAGTTCTTAGGGAACGGTACAGAGTCTCTGGCCAGCAGAAGCACTGATGCCAGGGAATGGCTCCCCGTTTGCTCACTGAGCAAACACGTTCTAGGCGGAATCACAGTCGTGCACCTAGGATGCTTGGCAGAAAGGAGAGGCAGGAGGAGAGAGCCTGGGGAGTGTGAAGATGAAAGTCCACTACATCTGCAGTTTATGAAAAGTAGAAAATGTACCTAATGAGCTGGGAGGACAAACTGTACTTATTTAATTGAGTTATCTAAGAGGATTTCCAACCAAACAGCCAAAAGTGCTTCCTGGTTTCTTCTTGCTGCTTGTAGTAAAACATGAAGGGAATTTTTTTTTTTTAATGTTTAACATAAAGATTATTAAAACAGGGGACAAAACTTGCTGATTTGGGAATTTTCCAGTCTTTTAAGATGATGGAAGATGTTCAAATTAATGACTCTCAAGCAAGATCATATCCAGGGCATTGAGATTAGGTGGTCTAAATATAACATTTTACACCACCGATAGGCCAGTTCTTCTTCATATTATTTTTTATAAACAAAGGTGTTCTAAAGATGAGTGTGACTGTAAAATTCTTTGTTAAGCCTCAGAAAGCTGGAAGGGGATGCCTCATGGCATTATTTAGTCAGGCCAATACCCTCCAAAGAGTTTAGGGGTGTCACTCAGAGATCCTTTCAGTCACACAATAAGACTTCTACCAAGGTTCAGGGTGTTATCCCTCAGCTATCTCAGCAGAAAACCAAGACAGAGTAAGCCTTATTATGAAGACATGTGTGATTGTGGCTTTGGAGTGGGGTGCTTTGCCTTGAACACCAGTAAGAGTATCAGGAGACACACCAAGGTTTTAAGATAACATATTTTAGTTCAGCTCGGACTGAAAGGACCAGCAATAGTACAAAATAGGAGCTCTGGACTTCTACCTTCTACAAGCAGGAAGCAGGCTAGGGAGACTGTTTCATGTAACCATATACTAGCCACCTTTCATGCAATGGCATCATGTCAGGCGGTAGAATGAAAAAATCAGAGACTGAAGCCTAGGAAGTGTCCAGGCCTTAAATACTAATCAAAGGACTGCCCGCAAGAACCCATGGGATTTCACAACTGCTACTATTGACTCCCATCTCCCCTCCCCTTTCTGGAACAGGAGTGTCTATGAAGGTTATCTATGCCTGAACCACCACTGTATGTTGGCTGTGAAAGGGAGCAGATTAACTCATCTCTTTTGTTCACACATCCTCAGGTCTAGAGGAACTACACTTCTATAATTTGAACTGATGTGTTGCAGACTTGAGAGGCTCTTGGACTGCAAGGAGATCAAACCAGTCAATCCTAAAGTAAATCTCTCCTGCATATTCATTCGAAGGACTGATGCTGAAGCTGAAGCTCCAATACTTGGGCTATGTGATGCGAATAACCGGCTCATTGGAAAAGACAGTGATGCGGAAAAAGATGAAGGTAGGAGAAGGGGACAGCAGAGGATGGGATTGTTGGATAACATCATCGACTCAATGGACTTGAGTTTGAGCAAGCTCCTGGAGTTGATGGACAGGGATGCCTGCAGCGCTGCAGTCCATGGGGTCGCAAAGAATACGACACAACTGAGCAACAGAACACTTGAGATACTGTACACGTGGACCCTGATCCATAGCTGGACCTGACTTAGATGACAAGGTCCTGAACTTCAAGTTAATGCTGTAACAGATAAATTGTTTAAAAGCATTGGCAGGAAAAGGCATTTTGGACATACACGCATGTGAACAATTTCTGGCCATGTGTGTACCACGTGGTTTTAAATTATGTCCACGGTTCCTTCCTCCGCCCCTTCACATGTGTGGTGGGCTTAGTGGCTCACTTCTCATGTTAGAATACTGTAGAAACGAACAATGAAGCGTCTGAGACTAGGTCATAAAAGGCATTGCAGCCTCCTTGCTCATCCTCTTGGATCACTCACTCTAGAAGCCAGCTTAGTCATATCTCGAGAACACTCAGGTAGCCCTTTAGAGAGGCCCATGTGAAAGAACCGAGGCTTTCTCCCAACAGCCAGCAAGCAAACCGGTTTCAACAGCTATGTGAGTAAGCCATCTTGGAAGGAAATCCACCAGCGCATGTCAAGGCTTCAGAGGATGGCAATCTCATGAGACACTGAGCCACAACACTCAGCTGAATTACTCCTGGATTCCCAACTTTCAGCAGCAGTATGAAATAATATTGTTTTAAGCTGCTAGTTTTGGCTAACTGCTTATGCAGCACTAGTTCATTAATGCACTGCCAACTTTGGGCAATGTCTTTATTCAGGGCTGCCTGTCCATCTAGTCCAATCTAATCTAGAATCTGCTACTTCAGTTTAGAAAACATAGCCCACCCTTGATCTGACCACCCTCAGTATCAGATCAAATATCATTTCACTCACCTGAATATCTTATCAGCCTTGCCTAGCCTCAGCAATGATCCTTTCAGTTGAGCCAGAGTCCACCCTCACGCTTATAGTCCTCATTTTAATAAGTTTCCATCCACTGACACCCATTCTGTTATTGTTGTCCATTGCTTTTCAGTCTCCCATCTCTGTCTGCAATCCCATGGGCCCACCCTGTTCCTCAGCTATAAATCCCAGCTGCACCCCTCCTGGAGTCACACATAAGCTCAATCTCTCTCCCATGTTATAATACGCCACTGTAGTACTCTTACCTTGAATAAAGTTTTTCTTGCCACCTTTCGGAATTGTTATGAATACTTTTTGAACATTCCCAAGTTCTGTTAGTAAGGATTATGCTCAAAGGAATCTAGTTTTATATCTTTATTCTTTATACTATATTCATTTGAGGGAACAAATTTCTAGAATTAAAACATTTCATGTTTTTACCATACACACAGAAAATATCTTTGAAAATACACTTACATATCTTAAAACATGTAGTAATCTGAAAAGGATGCGTATATAGACATGTCAGTGTATATACACACATACCCTCAGAGCTCCAAGGAAAACTTAATTCTCAATAAACAATAAATGAAAACATTCAGCCTGAAAATAGTGAACTCTTTGGAATCAACTTGCCAAAAAACTTAGACAATGAAATTTTAATTAAAAAACATGGATACATAAAAATATTTGGGATTCAGACAAAATTGCTAAATAAAGATAGGTCAACCCCTAAACCATCTATGGAAAAAAAAAAAGAGAAAAGAAATCCTCAGTATCATGTAATAACCTATCATGGAAAAGAACCTACAAAAGAATAGATACGTATCTGCATAACTAAATCACTCTGATATACATCTGAAATTCAACATTGTAAATCTAATATATTTACAGGAAAAAAAATTGTGAAGAAACTTCTAAAATACAAAGTTATAAAGAAAAAATAATCCTAAAGAATGTAGAAAGTATCTATGAATTGAAACAAAAATAGAAAACAAAAATAAAGCTTGTTGGGATAAGACTACAAGAGCTGCTTCTTGGAAAAAGAAAATCAGAAACATTGATACAACTGTGGCATATCTGATAAGGGGACAGGCAGGTTAATTCCAATACTAGAAATGAGGAATGAAATGGGATTCTGAGAGGATAACATTCAACTCTGAGTGGAATTCCTTTTGTTTCAGGAAAGGTCCAGTCAAGCAACAACCTGGGGAAAGAAAGGGAAGGAAAGAAAGAGGAAGAGAGACAAGGGAAGAAAGCAAGAAAAAGAAAGGAGAGGAGAAGGAAGGAACAGTAAATGTCTCAACAAATGTTGTAAACTATCCAATAAAACAATTCTCTTCAAGATCTAAAAGCAGAAACGGAAATTTATTAAGCCAGATACTCATTGCTTCTGATGGTACTCAGAAAAGAAAGCCCACTTACACATCACTGTTTAGAACTGGCCAACACAATACGATTATTTAAAAAAAATAAAAATATGCCATGTTATTTGTAAAAAGACAGCAGAAATAATTTTTAAAACATTATTTCTACAAATAGTAATTTTACTTACAATGTTTTGGCAACATTAATAAAATAATAAATTTTACCTGAAACAACAAGCAAGGCAGACAAGGGAATTCACAAAGGGCAGTAACAAAATAATAATCTTGACACATCTTCAATAATTTGTAAAGAAAACAAAGTGTCATTGTGTGAACAAAATATAGAGGTATCAAAAGAAAAACAGAGGAAGCTCCTGAAAGAATTCAACTCACTATTAACTATCTTTGATTTGCAGGCACAGAAACTGACTCAAGTTAATTCTAAGAAGCAAAGCCCTGATGTTATTATCTCTTCTTTTTTCCTTTTTTTCCTTTTTTTTTTTCTTTTCTTGTGAAAATTTAGGAAATTTAGGCTGGAGAGGGGAGAAGAGGATAGAGACTTCAAGTGCCTTTAAGGAGGAGGAGGAAAGAGAGGGGGTTGGAGACTTGATTGTTTTATTTGAACAGCATTGGTGAAGCTCAAACAAGGGAGCCATGCAGGCCTACGGGAAGAGTATTTCCAGAAGAACAGCACTTGCAGTCTGGATCGGGAAGAAATGGAATTTGATGGAGGAAAACCAAGGCCAGTGTTGTCAAAAAGAGTACATTAGTGGGGAAAATAGTAGAGTAGAAGACAGAGAATGGAAGAGAAGAAGCAGTCAGGGACCGTATTGTGGGAACCTTTTAATTTGGCAATAAATACAACTTGTACTCCTTAGGAGCATACTTCACAGCAACTAACAGCAACAGTGTTGATAATACTAAGCAACAGTAAAAACACGTAACTAAAACATTTCCTATTTTTTACTACAGAAATCGAAGAAAGCAGATACAAATGCAATAGTCTGTATATTTATTTATACAGAGAGTTTTCACCTGAGACCAGAACACACACACACTCTTTATACAACTAAAAGTGGTTTCAGCTGACACTTAGCAAAGCGCTTTGGCCCAAGTAAACTAACCAGAAAGGCCTAGTAAAATATCCAAAGTGCAAATAAATCAATCAAGCTTTGAATAAATAAACACAATTTATTTGAATTTGAATTTATACTCACGAAATTACCTAAAATGGAGACAACAGGTTCACTACAGCTTCATCATCTGTAGTCCTTCCTCTTCAGTTCTGAGAAGGATGCTAACCGCTTGGTGATGATCTCTTTCCAGCATTTTGTGAAAGCTTAGAGGACTTAAAGAAATTGAGGACTGGGGAGAGTGGGGAGAGACAAAGAGGAGGAGAAAGGAAGAGGAAACGGAGAGACTGCTCCTGGCATAGGTCTACAGACAGGATCCCAGCTTCCTGGAATGGTGCACAGAGATTGCTAGGTATCCATGCCAGAAGGGGAGAAGGGGTGACATTCAACTCCAGGAGGAGACTCAACTCCAACAACCTACAGAGGCAGCCAAGTGCGCTGATGTTCAGGCAACAATACTTAGAGGGTACCTCACAGGTCTGTGAAAGAGCCCTTGGAGACCACAAGAAAGAAGGTTTCCACAAGTATAATCACAGATTAGATGGTTGGATAGATTAGAGGAAGGATAACTCTATGACCTGATAATTACTGAAATACATGAGACAATTCTTGCACTTCAGACTGTGTCAAGAAAGACGGAAACTCAATTAGTTTCATACAATGGGAAATTACACACGCAAAGAATTAGCAGTTAACTGTACTACATTTGTGTCCAAGGCAAGATAAGATACAGAACTGAAATCTTCACATGGTCAACTCGGGTAAGACACATGTAACTAGAAAATGGAAGCAAGAGTTCCAAAAAGGCTGTAATCACCCTGGACTATTTTTATCCACTATATTTACGATTCTTGGACAACTCCATTGTAGCTTAAGGGTAAGAGAACTTAATTTAGCCCAATTCAAAAGCTGAAAAGATTTCCTGTGTTTGATCCTTTTCAGCTACAACTATGGGTCCAGCGCAAATCAAAGTGGATGTCAAGGCTCTTTTTCCTTTGGGAATTTTAACTTGCTTTGCTACTGTGTCTGACACAGATATGCCGACCTCACTGTGACTACAGGCCAGCCAAATGGGAAAGGGGACAGAATGAATCAAATTCCCCTTTTGCTCACTCAACAGGAGGTCCACAGGCACCAGGTCTCATTCTAATAACTATTTCTGCTTCTCCAACTGCAGTCAGTGCTACACAGGGCCTGCTTCATGCTGCCAGGGTCTCTCACCAAACACAGGCATTTTAACGGCTGGCTTCCTTGAGATGTCCCTGGGATAGGTGAAAGCACTCTGAGACAGTGTTCCTTCTCCCTTGGCTCTGTGCCTGCAGTGAATGTATGCCTCTTCCTCAGCTGGGATAAGAAGCCACTGCTCTTCACTGATTAAATCCCGTGTCTGGTCCAAACTCACATCGTAGCTTCTCCATCAACCTCCACTGCATGCTTTCAGAGCCAGGTTATCTTAGATCAGCCCAAGAGGCACTTCAGAGAGTGACATTCAAATCTGGCTATATAACTCATACTGAGATCTTCAAGGCATGAAAACAGTTCAAAATTACGTTGCTAAAACACTCTACAGATTATATGTATAGGAGAGCTTTCGAACTTACAAGTAACATCAAATACCAAAATAGGTTCTTACTTTTCCTTTCTCCACTTCTCTCATTCTCTCTCTCTCACACACACATGCACACATCCTTTTTACATGTTAAGACAATTACACGAAAAACAGATCATAGATTTTTAAATAACATCTCAATATGCAGATCAAACAAAACTGTACTTCCTCTAATTAAAACAAAATCACATAAATTACCCATCGGTTTCCCTATATTTGATATTATTGAATAATGCTATAAGTTGATCTTTTTGTTTTTAATGGGATTTTTAACTTTGACTGAAATACTGGCTTCAGACTTACTGAAGGCAGACTTAACTATTTTTTTTCTTTTTTTGACCTCCTCCTTTTAGATTTGGGGGGTGATGTTTCAAAGTCAGATGTGTTCACAGTAATGGATGCTACTTCCACCAATCCTGGCTGAAGGGGTCCCAGTGATACCTGAATAACAATTTTTGTTTCAGGAGACAATCCTTCTAGCTGCTTAGGCTTCTTAAACATTTGATGCCACTGGGTCTTGTGCTCCCTTTCCTCTTTGGAAGTTAAAAACTGTAGCCGACATTTGGAACACTGGTGAAAACTCTTTTCCCAGTGCCCTCGATGATGACGTCTGTATGCTGTTGCAGTTTTAAAAATTTTGAGACAAAACGGGCAAAGTAAATTCTTGGTGTTACCATGGTATGCTCTGAAATGTGCATCCACATCTGCAAAAAATGATGATCTGTAACTGCAAACCTGGCATACATAGGGCATTTCACCAGGTTTATGATTGCCTTTCATGTGCTCTAAGAGAACCTGATCTGTCTCAAAGGACAACTCACAGATGTGATAGACTGCGGAGGGCTCCTGGGGCGTGTGGACACTTTCAATGTGACACTGCAGCTGGAAGGGAGTAGGAAGCTGGCGGAGGCAGTGCTGGCAGGTGGTGTGGGTTTTCCAGCTGTCACCTCTCTAACCTCTCAAGTTCCAAATGGTGCTTCATGTGATTCATAAACTTGACATTTTTTAGAACTTTCAAGCAGCTGAGGCATTTAAACGCCGTGTGGGTCTTCGGTTCTGGCTGCCCAACTCCTCTATGCTCGCCATAGTAGAAGTCACGAAGTAACACAATCAGATTTCCTTCTGTGGGATCATCAATTTTCTTTGGACTTGCCAAACTTGGAAAATCAGTTTTTGTCCGTCCACTTTCCCCTAAAGGTCTTACAGGCTTGCAATGAACACTGTCCTTTGGAAAAGGTGTTGGACAAGGTTCTCCATTCTGAACATGGCTTAGTGAGGTATGGACACGGTCTGGAGTGCTTTGCTGAGTGGTCTCTGTATGAAAAAAACCTGACGGGCAAAAACCTAAAGAATGTTCCCCTACAATGCCATCACTGAGTTTAGGCCTTCTGGGATTTCTGCGATTTGTTTCACAAGGGGAAACTCGCTTTGATACATGAGGACTTTTATTCATATCTCCTGCAGAAACTGCTGTTTCTACTGAATGCTGCAATGAACTTGTGAAGGTAATCAAAGAAGAACATAACTCCTTCGAAAAGCAATCAGGCACTATTTGTGGTGAAATACTTTTATAATCAGCTTGAGACGGAGGTTCAATAATAATAGGACTACCTGTTGATCCTGAGTCAGAGTCAGACACTGGCAAGACAGTCTTTGCTTCTGATGTAGGAGTCACATGACTAACAGGCTGTAATCTGTGAGCGTTACCTTTCCTGAAGTGACCATACCTTTTTCTCCTTGAATAAGAACCTGGGGTATCTCTGTTCAGTATGTTTGAAACGACTGGTTTTGAAGCTGAGCTCATCCCAACAAAGATCACGTCAGCATCTTCATTTACATGTTCCACTCCAACCAAGATCACTTCATCATCATCATCATCATCATCCACTTGTTTCGTCTCTCCCTCCCTTTTCCGTACTTCTGGCTCTTGTTCTTCTTCACGTAACATACATGGGAGTTCCATATTTTTAATACTTTTTTATTCTTAGAGGGTGCGGCCACAAGTCCCAGTGCTTCCTTTATACAAACTGTCACCTAAGTGTAAACATACTACAGATTAGTTAAGTACAGAAAAATGGGCTATTTGATTATCTCCAAAACTCTAGAGTACTTATACACTCTCTTATCTTACAGAGAAAGACACTGAGTGTCAACCAGACTCAATGACAGCTAAAAAAACTACGACTACAAGTCTACATGGCTCTAGAATCATAGCTTTGTCGCATGTTCACTTTAACCTCTTCTATTTCAAAAAATAAAGAGGAAAAATAAAAAAAAAAAAACCGCCATACTCATCATTAGGTGAAGTCACATGTAAAGGAGAGTATTTTTACAAAAGCACTGTTCTACAGCGTTTAGAAGCGTTTCTGACTTTGGAGTCAAAGGACATTAAGTTGGAATTCTAACTTAACCACACACCAGTTGCATCTTCTTGAGCAAATTTGTAACTTTTAAATGTGTTTCTGTATCTTAAAGACAAACATGCTTATTTCTTAGACTTAAGGTTAACAGCTTTTTTAAAAGGCATCAGCTATTCAACGGCATCTTGTTTTGTAGTAAAAATGGAAGAAAATGTACCTTAAATGCACATTACAACCGATCCACAAATTCTAATTTCATAAATGTTAACAAACAAAATAGGTAGCAAATTCAAAGCATAATCTATCTATACCTAGTTAACAAACAGCATAATTCAATGTCAAGCACTTAACTCAGGCCTAGGAAAAGGAGAATGTGCTCTCTTTGATAATCTCACCCCAATTCCACACTGATATATCCTAAATTTCTCCCTCTAATCCTGGCTAAACTTCAATCCAACAATGCTTCATCCTTTATGCCACATGTCTCTTCCCCACATAGCAGGCAAAGTGATGCCAGATTTTCTCTCATACCAATATCAGACAGAGCTATCACTCACACACACACACACACACACACACACACACCTGATATCCCTCATGAATACAGGTGAAAGAGTCCTCAACAAAATACTGGCAAACAAAATTCAACAGCATATAAAAAAGACTGTATACCATGATCACGTGGGATTTAGGGAGGTATGCAAAGTTGGTTCATTATAGGAAAGTCAATCAACATTATGCCATTTTAAAACAATAAAACCAATAACACATCTGCCTGAAGAAAAAGCATTTCCTTGAATCTAGCACCTTTTCATAACCAGGGTTAAAAGAACACTTAATAATTAAGAACAGAAGAGAACTTTCTCAATCAAAGGGCACCTGTAAAAAGACCCACAGCTAACATCATACTTAAGAATGAAAAACTGAAAGCTTTCCCTCTAAGACTGGGAACAACACAAGGAAGTCTATTACACACTTTGGCTCAACATTATACTGGCAGTTTTACAACCAGAGCAATCAGGAAACAAAAGAGAATTGTTGCTCTAGTTTAAAAAAAAAAAAAACACAATGAAAAAACAAAAAACCGCTTTCAGAATGGAAAGGAAAAATCAAAATATTGGAGATAACATATCTTTGTATATAGAAAATCTTGAAGAAAACACAAGTATTAGAATTAATATAAAGCTTGCAGAATAGAAGACAAATATTTTAAAAGTCAACCACATTTTACACCTTAGCAACAAATGTTGTTGAGTAAATACTTGAATCTACACTAGCATTCAAAAGAATACTTAGGAAGTCAGAAAGAGGAAGACAATATATTCTTTTGAATGGCTGAGTAATACTCCATTGTGTATATGTACCACAGCTTTCTGATCCATTTATCTATTGGTGGACATCTAGGTTGTTCCATGTCCTGGCTATTATAAACAGTGCTGCGATGAACACCGGGGTACATGTGTCTCTTTCAATTCTGGTGTCCTCAGTGTGTATGCCCAGCGGTGGGATTGCTGGGTCATATGGCAGTTCTATTTGCCATTTTTTAAGGAATCTCCACAATGTTCTACATAGTGGCTGCACTAGATTGCATTCCCACAAACAGTGTAAGAGGGTTCCCTTTTCTCCACACCCTCTCCAGCATTTATTGCTTGCACACTTTATAGGAATCAATTCTAATGAGACGGATGAAACTGGAGCCGATTATACACAGTGAAGTAAGCCAGAAAGAAAAACACCAATACAGTATACTAACACATATATATGGAATTTAGAAAGATGGTAATGATAACCCTGCATGACAGTCAGCAGAAGAGACACAGATGTATAGAACAGATTTTTGGACTCTGAGGGAGCGGGAGAGGGTGGGATAATTTGGGAGAATAGCACTGAAACATGTACACTATCATGTAAGGTAGTCGCCAGTCTATGTTTGATGCAGGATACAGGATGTTTGGGGCTGGTGCACAGGGATGATCCAGAGAGATGATATGGGGTGGGAGGTGGGAGGGGGGTCAGGATTGGGAACTTATGTACACCTGTGGTGGATTCATGTCAATGTATGGCAAAACCAACACAGTGTTGTAAAATAAAATAAAGTAAAAATAAAAATAATAAAAAGGAGAGAAAGACAAATATCATATGGCATCACTTCCATGGACTCTAAAATATGACACAAATGAACTTATCTATGAAACAGAAACAGACTCACAGACATAGAGAGCACACTATGTGATTCCCAAGAGGGGAAAGTTGGGGTAGGCACAGATTGGGAGCTGGTGATTAGCAGATGCAAACTATAATATATACAAGAGAGAAATAAGAGCGTACTGTATAGCACAAGGAACTATATTCATAATTTGTGATAAACAATCATGGAACAGGGTATGAAAAAATTGTATGTGCATATGTGTGTGTTTACATATGAAGGAAAGGAAAGGACAACTGTTGGCAAGCACATACAGAAATTGGATCCTTGTGTGTTATAGATGCATTTTAAAATGGTGCAACTGCTACAGAAAACAGTTTAAAGGCTCCTCGAAAAATTAAAGAACTAGAGCTGACACATGATTCAGCAATTCCACTTCACAATATAAAATCAAAAGAAGTTAACATGGGGTCTTGGGATATCTGCAGAGCCGTGCTCACAGCAGCACGAAGCACAACAACTAAGAGGTGGAAGCATCGAAATGGCCATCAAATGTGATCTATACACATAATGAAATATTATTTAGCCATATAGAGAAAATTCTGTCACATGCTACAACATGCATGATCATTTCAGACATCAAGCCAAATGCAATAAACCAGTCCTACAAAAAGACAAATACTGTAAGTTTCTACTTGCATGAAATAGCTAACACAGTCAAGCAATAGAAAGGAAACAAAAAAGAACGATGGAGTCCATGGTCTAGGTCAACGGGCAAGAAAAGAAGAGTTGCTGTTTAATGGGACAGGTGATGGGTACAGAGTTTCGATTTTGCAAGCTGTAAAGGTGTAGAGATCTGTTTCATAACAATGTGATAAGGAATTCCCTCGTAGTTCAGAGGTTAGGACTCCACAGTGTCCTATCAGGGGCCTGGGTATGATCCTCAACCAGGGAACTGTCATACAAACTGCACAACACAGCTAAACAATGCAACAAAAACAAATCAACACTGTGACTACCTGTGTGTATATGTCTTAGTCACTCAGTTGTGCCCAACTTTGCATCCCCATGGACTAAAGCTCACCACGTTCCCTTCTCCATCAGATTTGGAGTGGGTTGCCATTTCTTTCTCCAAAAGGCTGATGAAAGTGTGCAAAATACTTAGCATGCAAAAATGGTTAAAATGGTAAAAGTTTAAGTTAGATGTTTTCTACAACAATTAAAAACAGAAAAGCATTTAACAACCAGGAAAAGAATTTGAATAGACATTTCCGACTCTTTGCAACCCCATGGACTGTAGCCTACCAGGCTCCTCCGTTCATGGGATTTTCCAGGCAAGAGTGCTGCAGTGGATTACCATTTCCTTCTCAAGGCGATCTTCCCCACCCAGGAATTGATGCCAGGTCTCCTACCTTGCAGGCAGACACTTTCTCTTCTGAGCCACCAGGGAAGACCCGAGCAAAATGTCAATCAGTTTCACTGAGATACTACTTCACACCCATACTACTTCACACCCAATCAAAAGGACGAATAATAACAAGTGCTGCAGAGGATGTGGAGAAAAGGAATCTTCATGATATTGTTGAGGTAATTGCTGTAAAATGGTACAACCACTCTTGCAAAAGTGGTTGGTCAGTACCTCAAAAATTAAATGTAGAGTAGAGATATGATCCAGGAATTTCCCTCTTTTGTATATATGCACCAACACTGAAAATGTTCAGTCCATGCAAAATCAGTGTTCACAGCAACATTACTCGCAATAGCCACAAAGAGTACACCATCACGTATTATCCATTCATTGACGAATGGATAAACAAACTGTGGTATATGCTCAAAATGGACTGCATGGAAGCCATTTACCATATTCATATACCATATTCAGCCGTAAAAATAAAACAAAAACAGTCACTGCTATACAAGCATGAAAAAGATGAATCTTGAAAGTACACAAACGAGGGGACTTTCCTGGAGATCCAGGGTTTAAGACTCTCCACAGGGGCCATCCCTGGGCTGGGAACTAAGATCCCACATGCCACATAGCTAAATAAATAAATATTTAAAAAGAAAATACGACATCTGAATAAAGCCAGACACAAAGGTCACATATTGTATGTGGGAGAACTGTAGGTGGAAGACAAGCATGAAAGAGAAGCGCTCTGTAATCCAAGTGAAACATTTTTTTTCAGGGAGGAGGAAATGAACCACTCTGGTAAAGGCTGCCAATAAATTAAATAAAATAACAACTAAAAATTGACCCCTGAGTTATTCATTTGAAATTCACTAGTGGCCTTGCCAAGAGTGGCTTTATAGGAAAATGAGAGAACTCGAGATAACAAAGTCTAGGAACAACTCTGCAGAGGTCTATCATAAGCAAATATGAAATAAAAGCAGCAGAAGCAGGAGGTGTCACCAAAAGATGGATTTTTAACGACAGGTCACATTATGGTCAGTCTGTTTGCTGATGGGAACCATCCAGAGAAACAGAAACCTTAATCCAGGAGGACAAAGAGGAGACTTGCTAGAATATCAAGAAATGAGTAGGTCTAGAAATGAGCAGATTAAGAATTGAGTACATCAAACCACAAGAGCACACAAGCTGGAAAAGGCAATGGAAACCCACACCAGTACTCTTGCCTGGAATATCCCACAGACGGAGGAGCCCGGTAGGCCGCAGTCCATGGGGTTTCGAAGGGTTGGACACGACTGGGCGACTTCACTCTCATGCACTGGAGAAGGAAATGGCAACCCACTCCAGCATTCTCACCTGGAGAATCCCAGAAAAGGGGTAGCCTTGTGGGTGGCTGTCCATGAGACTGCATAGTCAGACTCGACTGAAGTGGCTTAGCAGCAGTAGCAGCACACAAGAAGGGTACACAAGCCACATAATTTGCTCACATTGACAGAGCTGAGATCATGTGAAAAAAAGGCTGGCATAGTGGATTAATGGGTATGGTAACCAGCCTTCAAGCGAATTCAATCTCCTGATATTCCCACCCCTGTGCAGTTCTCTCTCAATCTATCACAGGGTAGACCTGTTAGACTAAGCAAATACACGAGCGCAGATGTGTAACATCTCAAAAAAACCCTGCACTTTATCATGGGTGCAAGCACTTTCCTGAATCACTCATTCTGAGTAAAGACAGCAGCCTCCACAAGAGAAGCCCCTTGGAGAGGCCCACAGAAGGAGGAACTGAGGCTTCAAGTGTACAGACAAGTGAGAGAGCTAAGATTCAACAAGCTAAGTCTTCAGAGGTTGCCAAGCCAGACAAAAGCTTGACTACTACCTCAGGAGAGATCCTAGGCCAAGAGATAACAAGTGGTAAGTTCTTTCAAACTATTCCATTTTGAGATCATATGTACAACACAAACATTTCAAGTTCTAATACCATTCCCATCATACTTACACACAGAACAGTTCTCCTATAAATATAGCAAAAATCAAAACACACACACACACACACACACACACAAACACACACACACACACCCCTATCCAAAGCACTGAAACACAGGAGTTGCCTGGCAGTACAGTGGTTTGGTTAGGACTCAGCCCTCTCACTGCCAGGATCCTGTGTTCGATCCCTGGCTGGGGAACTAATATCCTATGAAGCCACATGTTGTGACCAAAACAAAACATGCTCTGAAGTTCAAAGCTGTACCAGCAAGATAAGTATACAACACAGCTGTAGGCACAAGTGGCTGGGCATAGAGCTTCCTATGATCTTGTTTACTCGCATGAAACGAACTCAGATGGTGCCTCACCCCCATCCAATGGAGTTCACTTACTTAATGAAGAAAAGCCCTTAAGGGTACAGAAATGAGCAAGTAATCTCACGTGAACATGTTAAATCACAGGATATTGTCTCTGAATGAACCACTGGATTCATTCATTCATTTGGCCATGCTGTTTGGCTTGTGGGGTCCCAGTTCCCTGACGAGAGACTGAATCCAGACCACTGCAGTGAAAGCCCAAAATCCTAATCACCAGGCCACCAGGGAACCCCACACCTGCATTGCTTTGCTTTGCTAGCTAAAACCTTAGGATATGTGCATTGCCCCACTTTAGCCTTACCAAGTGGTAGGAGTCAGCTCTACACAGCTTAAGATCCATGGTGCTCTTACTTTTTTTCTTTCAAGAAGGCAGGAGAAAGCAAGTCACCCTGCCTGTTTTTAAGCTTGCCACTCAGAAAGCTGCAAACCTGAAACCATGATGGCCCTGAAGTCAGCACCCGCAATCAGGGTCAGGTAATCCCCAATCAGGAATACTCTCTCTCAACAGCAACGTGTCAGCCGACGAATGAAAGGAGAAAAACACAAAGTAAGAAAGCCACAACTTTGTCCCTTGTTGTAAAGATGTCTGTCACCTTACCTCAGGGGCCCACTGAAATCCTGAGCGCTTGAGACCTCCCAGGCAGACTACGGTCACATCCTGGGGACAAGCACAGGAAAAGGCCAGGGTGAGTCCCCTGTTCTGGGAACATTCTATCCCCCCAGGCCCTACCTGGTCCTACCCTATGGATGCTGACCAGGAGTCTCACACTCAACCAGACCAAGTGATTGAACTCCTTTGCCCTGAGCTTCTTCCTCCCACCTCCCTTCTCTCAGTAACAAACAAACAAATACCTCATCTGCCAAATTCCGAACCAAAGGCCTGAATCTCGGGGCCCCCAGGGACGGGGCAGCCCTGGAGTCTGAGGAGAGGCCGAGGAAACAGGAAAACGACCAAAGCACCAGGGCAGTGAAGAGGCCACTAGATCGATTTTTTTCCTTTTTTTTTTTTTTGCTGTGCTCGCCTGACTAAGCCTGGGTGCAGGAACGGGTTGGGCCGTGAAGATTTGTGTGTGTGTGTGTTTAAATCATTAGGTTCCACAGGAGAGCTGGGGGTGGTGCCCGGGGCCAGGGGCCTAAGAGGCCCTTTCCTGGAGCTGGCTTGTCCCACCCACCCCCCGGGCCGGAAAGCTGCTGGAGAGCTGAGCCCACCCAGACTAGAGAGGAGAGAGGGTGAAAGGAGCCTGAGGCCTGTGGGTCCTGCCGCATGCTCCCTCTTGAGGGCCCGCGGGCCCTCACCAGCCGCCCCACCGAGCAAGGCCTCGTGAGAGTGGGGACCCGAGAAACCCTCCCTATAGCCGTCAGGCACCGCTTTGGCTGAACCACGCTCCAGTCCTTACCAGCCCCCGTTGATGGAGGAGACAGAACTGCCTGCTGCTCACCTGCCTTAGGCAGTTCCCGGATCAAGCCTGAGGAGGCGAGCCTGAGGGGATGAGGCCTCCTCAGGTCTGGCGCGCCGCCTCAGCTCCCCCTACAGGCCTGCGGGCTGCCTCCGATGATTGGCTGCCAGGTGTCGGCGCCTGCAATCTGATTGGCCGCCAGGCCTAGTTGGGCGCATGCGTGTGCGATGGACACCCACCCCCTCCCCCCACCCCATAAAAGCACCCTCTGTGGGCGTGGTCAGGTTGAATCTGAATCTCAAGAGTATTGGGTCAAGATTGCTCAGCTCACCAAACGCGAAGAAAGAAAAAACAGATGGCACAGTCGCCTGGGCACAGGGCTGAGAACGGCCTCCGAGTCTACCAGGGGAGTCCAGTGATGGTGTCCGGCACTCACAGCCCTCAGGTGTGACCTCCCTTAAGCCAGTTCTTTGCTTAAGTAACTTGACCTTACAGTGCATCTTGGCTCCCCTCCTCTTGGAATTACATTTCAATCAAGGCAGGGCAGCCTGCCCCTGTTTTTGCACTGTCTATTGTGAGCTGAGAATGAGCTTTACTTTTTCTTCTTCTTCTTCTTTTTAATTTTAGAGCTTTACACTTTTAATGGCTGAGGAAAACGGAAAAGACTTTTATTTTCTGACGTGGAAATTGTGTGAAATTCAGTTTTCGGAGTCCTTAAATTTGGAACAGGGACTTGCCAGTTTCTTTCGTTGTTGTCTATGGCTGAAAACTTAATCGCCAATGATCATATTCGCAAAGCCTAAAATATTTCTTTTTTGGCCCTTCACAGAGTCTTTTTTAAATGCCCTGTGCTGCTGGAAGTCTCCTAGTAGACCGTTGAGATCTCCTATGGGAGGATAAAGTTTTCGTTTTGTTACATTATTTTCTTCTCTATTATATTCATTTTTCATTCTTTCCTAATTTCATTCCTTCACATCGCTATAAGTTTGTTCTGTTGCTCATCTTTACAACTTTTTGAGATAACTGTTTATAACTCTCATTTCTCTTGTATCTAATGCTATAAAGTTACCTTAATTTGTTGTTGTTGTTCAATCCCTCAGTCATGTTGGACTCTTTGCAACGCCATGGACTGCATGCATCACACCAGGCTTTCCTGTCCTTCACTGTCTCCTGGAGTTTACTCAAACTCATGTCCATTGAGTTGGTGATACCATCCGAACATCTCATCCATCGCCGCCCACTTCTTCTCCTGCCCTCAGTTGTTCCCAGCATCAAGGTGGTTTCCAATGAGTTGGCTTTACCCATCAGGTGGCCAAACTATTGGATCGTCAGATTCAGCATCAGTCCTTCCAGTGAATATTCAGAGTTGATTTCCCTTAGGATTGACTGGTTGAATCTTGCTGTCCAAGGGACTCTCGAGAGTCTTCAACACCACAGTTCAAAAGCATCAGTTCTTCGGCACTCCACCTTCTTTATGGTCCAGCTGTCACATCTATACATGACTGTAGGAAAAACCATAGCTGTGACTAGATGGACTTTGTCAGCAAAGAAATGTCTCTGCTTTTTAATAGGCTGTCTAGGCTTGTCATAGCTTTTCTTCCAAGGGCCACATATCTTTTAAGCTCATGGCTGCATTCACCATCCACAATCATTTTGGACCCCAAGAAAATAAAGTCTGTTACTCTTTCCATTGTTTCTCCGTACAACTTTAAATGTGTCCCACAATTTTTGTGAATAGACTGTTCATTATCATTCACATCCGAGTATATCCTAATATTCTCTTCTAAAGACAAGCCTAAATGTTGCATGGGCTTCCCTGGTCACTCAACTGGTAAATCGCTTTCCAGCCAATGCAGGAGACACAAAAGGCCTGGGTTCGATCCCGGGTCAGGAGGATCCCCTGGAGAAAATAATGGCAATCTGCTCCAGGATTCTTGCATGAAAATTCCATAGAGATATATGTTATGTGTTAAGATAGTTATTTCTATTTTCCAAGTGAATGGCATTTTCAAAGATGTTTCTTGGTCAATTTCTCATTATTGCATTATAGTCAGATGACACAGTCTAAATATTATTGATCCTTTGTATTCGAAGATTTCCGTTAAGTATGCCGTACTTCAGATTTCCATCTCCGTGAAGTCAAAATGAAGTGAGTGTTGTGTAGAGAAAACACTTGCAATGTCTGAAATGCATGTATGTGAAATGACTTCCTTTATGCTTCACAATTATTCCAGCAACTTTCAGTAGGGTACCTTTAACTAAGTTCCAGGGTTTTCTCAAATTTTACCAGTTTTTCCACAAATGTTCTTTCCTAGTTTCATAGTCCCATATAGGATACTGAACTGCATGAGAATATAGAGCAAAAAGCTACAGATACCTCCCTTAGCTTACTCTGGTCTATAGCAGTTTCTTAAACTTTCCTTGTTTTTCAAGACTTTTGACAGTTTTCAGGAGTCCTTCAGGGACAGGCATTTTGCAGAATGACTCTCTATATGGGTTTGGGATGTTTCTCCTGATTGCCCTGGGGTTTATATAATTTTAGAACTATACCTCCAAGGCAAAATATCTTTCTCATCATCTCCCATCAAGGATTCATACTATCAATATGACCTACCACTAGTTCGTCTGCTATAAAGTTGTCTCCTTCCTGCTGACATATTCTGTTTTTGGAAACAAGCCGCTAAACACAGCCTACATTTAGGGAGGGGCATGGAATCTCATCTTGAGGAAACTATCGAAGACATGCACAAATTACTGAGTATACAAGTTAATTGAAACTCCTTTGTAAGGAAGATCTGGTCCTTCTAGCCATATCTTTTAATGTTAAATTAATTAAGGTAAAGATTTAATAGGTTTCCCAGTTGGTGCTAGTGGCATATTAGACACGGACATAGAAAATATATTTTATTGAGAATTCCTTAGTGATCGGGTTATTAGAGATTTGTGCTTCCACTGCAGGGGGCAGAGAGTCAATCCCTGGTTGAAGATCTAAGATCCCTTAATCCTCACAGCAAGGCAAAAAAAAAAAAAAAAAAAACAACCCCAAACCCTGCCTGATGAACACTCCATCTGAATATACAGATAAAGGATATAAACAGAACACCTCACAGAAAAGAAAAGAAACATAAGCATTTATATATGTGAAAAGCTGATCGCCCTTATGAGGGAATACATGTAACAATTATGAAAATGTTTTCTACTGCTGCAGAAAGGTCTGTGAATAGCACTGACTTAGGTCATTGTTTTTCCAACCTTTCTTCTTTTCAAATGTGATGCATATTAACACATGAAACTGCTTTAGCTCTGTCTCAAAAATTTGCTATTTTCACTATCATTCAGTTCAAATAATGTTTTTCCCATAACAATTTCTCTTAGGAGCAATAAGTTATTTAGGTTCAGAAGCAGGAGAAGGAGAAGCCTAAACCACAACATTAAAGAGGCTTGTGAATTGCAGAGGTGCCGCTTTTGCACTTTGGGTTCCTGGCAATCCTTACTCTATCCTCAGCCTGTGTGCAGTGTCATTGCTTCATTTTCAAACTTTGGGAGTTCTGTACTCCTCAGTTATCTTTCTGGGTTTTTGTTTGGTCATGCCACAGAAGCTGTGGGATCTTAGTTCCACAACCAGGTGTTGAACCTGGCCATTGACAGTGAAAGCATCAAGTCTGAACCACTGAAGCAACA
This sequence comes from Ovis canadensis, assembly GCF_042477335.2. Classification (NCBI taxonomy): domain Eukaryota; kingdom Metazoa; phylum Chordata; class Mammalia; order Artiodactyla; family Bovidae; genus Ovis; species Ovis canadensis. The sequence continues at coordinate 15,161,077 of NC_091271.1, forward strand.
GGGAATTCTCATACCTCTTTCTTTCTTTCTTTCAAATATTTGTTCATTTACTTGGCTGTGCTTGTTTTTAGTTCCAGCACAAGGACCCTTCAATCTTCATTGTAGCATGTGGGAGGGAGCAGGGATTTTAATTGTCACATGTGGTATTTTTAGTTGCAGTATGTGGGATCTAATGCCCTGACCAAGGAATGAACTTGGACGCCCTAATCTGGGAGCACCGAGTAATTCCACCGGACTACAGGGATGTCCTTCCCATGAATGAACCCAGGTCTCCCACATTGCAAGTGAATTCCTTACTGTCTGAACCACCATAGCTTTGACTATAAGAATTTTGGTCAGCAGAGTGATGCCTTAGCTTTTTTTTTTCTTTTTTAATGCTGTCTATATTTGCCATAGCTTTCTTCCAAGGAGCTAGCTTCCTTTAATTTTGTGGCTACATTCACCATCCACAGTGATTTTGGAGTCCAAGACAATCAAACGTGCTGTTATTTTCAGTTGTTCACCATTTCTTTGCCATAAAGTGATGGGACCAGACGTTGTGATCTTCGTCTTTTGAAATTTGAGTTTTAAGCCAGCCTTTCACTCTCCTCTTTTGCCACCATCAAGAGGCTCTTCACTTTCTGCCCTTAGGGTGACATCATCTGCATATCTGAGGTTGTCGCTGTTTCTCCAGCAATCTTGATTCCAGATTGTGCTTCATCCGGCCCAGTGTTTTTCATGATGTACTCTGCGTTTAAGTTAAATAAGCAGGGCAACAGTATATAATCCTGACGTGCTCCTTTCCCTATTTGGAAACAGTCGCTTGTTCCATGTCCAGTTCTAAGTGTTGCTTCTTGCCCTGCATACAGATTTCTCAGGAGGCAGGTCAGATGGTCTGGTATTCCCATCTCTTTAAGAATTTTCCAGAGTTTGTTGTGGTTCACACAGGCAAAGGTCTCATCACTTCATGGAAAATAGATGAAGAAACAATGGAAACAGTGACAGAATTTATTTTCTTGAGCTCCAAAATCACTGCAGATGGTGACTGCAGCCACGAAATTAAAAGATGCTCACTGCTTGGAAGAAAAGTTGTGACAAAGCTAGGCAGTGTTTTAAAAGAAAGAGACATTACTTTCCCAACAAACGTCCATAAAGTCAAAGCTATGGTTTTTCCAGGAGTCAGGTACAGATGGAGGAGCTGCACCATAAAGAAGGCTGAGTGCTGAAGAATGGATCCTTTCAAACTGTGGTGCTGGAGAATGGAGAAGACTCTTGAGAGTCCCTTGGACTGCAAGGAGATCCAACCAGTCAATCCAAAGGGAAATCAACCCTGAATCTTCAGTGGAAAAACTGATGCTGAAGCTCCAATACTTTGGCCTCCTGAAGGGAAGAGTCAACTCATTGGGAAAACAAAACAAAACAAAACAAAACCCTTGATCCTGGGAACTATTGAAGGCAGCAGCAGAAGGCATGACAGAGGATGAGATGATTGGGTGGCATCAGCAACCCAACGGAATGAGTTTGAGCAAGCTTCAGGGGATGATGATGGACATGGAAGCCTGGCATACAGAAGTTCATGGGGTCGCAGGGAGTCAGACACGACTAAGCAACTGAACAACAAAAGCCAGGCAGGGTCTTTATGTACAGCTGGCTGAACCTCAATGGGGCTTTTCTGAATTTCTGGAGGTGGGTAGAACATAATTTTTTAGCCAGATCCCATGCTGCAGCATGTCTGGAATATTTTGTGCTCGTAGTCAATCTTTTTTGTGTGTTTTCTGGGTGGCACCTGGGAGTCAGTGTTCCTCACAATGATGGATGCTGTCTCTCTCAGTCCCAGCTGAACTGAACTTTGGATCATGACCTCTGTATCAGGAGGCAACCCTGGCAAGTGCTCTGGCTGTTTGAATGACTGATGATTCTTGGTTTGGTGCTCGGTCTTTTCCTTCACGTTCAAACTTTGTAGCCAGCACTTGCAACATGGAAAGACCCTCCTGTTGCAGTTCTTCCGAGCGTGATTTACAAAGGATGTCACCTATTTGAACATTTTGAGGCAAACCAGACAAACAAATTGTTCATGTTTCCATGCCATGTTCTAAAATACGCCTCTACATTGGCAAAAGCTGACAATCTGTAACTGCAAACACGGCAGACATAGGGCATTTTGCCAGGTTTGTGACTGTCCTTCAGGTACTGTAAGAGAACCTGATCTGTTTTGAAGGACAATTCACAGATATTACAGACCGTGGAGGGCTCCCAGGAAGCAGGGACACTTTCCATGCGACACTGCAGCTGGAACGAGGTGGGAAACTGGCGGTGGCAGTGCTGGCAGGTAGTGTGGGTTTCCCAGCTGTCACCCTTCTGCCTCTCAAGCTCCAGATGGTTCCTCAGGTGGGTCATAAACTTGACATATTTTAGAAGACTCAAGCAGCTGAGGCATTTGAAGGCTGTGTGAGTCTTCTGTTCTGGTGCCGTCTCTTGTATGCTCCAAAGTAAAAGCCATCAAATAACATTTACTCTCATCAGTGAATTTGATCCCAGATTTACTTTCATGGGATCAACAGTCTTGCTCTGACGTGCAAGAGTCAGAAAGTCCATTTTCTCCAGGCCTGACAAACTACATGTTCCTTCTGGATCCATAAGACGGAAGCATGCCTGGCCATTGGTGCGAGTCCGTGAAAATGATGCCCCACCATGCACACGGCTCGGTGAGGTCGGGGAATCTTCCAAGGTCATAACCGTGTTTTTCCAGGAGAGATACCTGGAGGGGCCATGGTGGAGGCAGGTCCCCCTGGGATTCCATCGCTGAGTTTGGGTCTTTTGGGATTCCCACTGTTAAAATTCACATCTGAAGTGGGACACCGCTTTGAATTAAGAGGGCTTTCATCCTTGCCTCCTAATGAGAGAACGGCTCCAGAGAGACAGGGTGGCCGCAGAGAGAACAATTCTGAATTGTGAAGGACAGTTTCCGGCGAGCTCGTTTTCCAATCAGGTTTAGATGAAGGCTCCGAAATAATAGAACTGCCTCTTCCTCCCCATACACACTGAGAAACTGGTGATACGGCAGCTGGCTCTGATGCTGGGGTCCTCAGATTTGCAGGTTGCCACCTGCAGGAGGGATCCGGATTCACGTGGTCCTTCATTCTTCTTGAAGATGAGTCCCTGGTCACTCTGTTCAAAACGTTAGAAATGACTGGCTTTGAAGTTGAAATCACTCTGACAAAGAAGGTTTCAGCATCCTCCTTGACGTGCTCCACTCCAACAAAGATGACCTCAGCATCGTCATTGTCCTCACCTCTGGATTTGGACACGGCGGTCTTTTTCTCGGGTTGTGGTGGTGCTTGTGCTTCCTCACACGGGAAGAGATGGGCCATTTTGCAACCACTTGTGGCTTCAAGTGGCCCCTTCTAGTGTTTTTCTCCCCCTAAAAGCAATCACCAGGCAAGGTCATCCCCTCTGATCTCAGGTGTCAGTCTCTGTGGTTTCAGGTCACCCTCAGTTGGTCACCGAGAATATTAAATGGAAAACTCCAGAAATATACAACTTATGCATTTTAATCTGCAGGTAATTCTGAGGAGAGTGATTGGAATCTCACACCATCCTGCTTCCTCCTGCCCAGAATGTGAATCGTTCCTTAGTCCTGAACATCCCACGCGTCTGTCACTCGGTTACCACAATGACTGTTGAGATGCCACGGGGCTTGTGACCAAGTTATCCTTACTTTACTCAATAATGGCCCCAAACCGTAAGTGGAGGGATGCTGTCCATTGACATATGCCAGAGAAAATCCATTAAGTGCTACCTTTCAGTGAAAAGATCGAAGTTCTCAATTTGATATAAAAGAGAAAGAAACAATGTATGCTGAGGTTGCTAATATCTGTGGTGAATGTGAAGAAGAGAAAATAAATCTGGGTTAGTTTTGCTGTCAAACCTCCAACTGCAAAAGGTATGGACACAGAGCGTAGTAAGTGCTTAGTTAGGGTGAAAAAAAATCGCTCAATTAGTACAGTAGTATATTTTACATAGCGACTAGACTCACAACACTTTTATAAAAGTATATTGTTATAATTGTTCTATGTTATTATTACACCTTCCCTGGTGGCTCAGATGGTAAAGTGTCTGCCTACAATTCGGGAGAGCCAGGTTCAATGCCTGGGTCAGGAAGATCCTGTGAAGAAGGAAATGGCAATCCAGCCCAGAATTCTTGCCTGGGAAATCCCATGGACAGAGGAGCGTAATAAGCGGCAGTCCATGGGGTCGCAAAGAGTTGCACACGACTGAGCGACTTCACTTTCACTTTCCTGTTATTTTTAGGCAGTAGCTATCTCTTACTGTGCCTCTATACAGTAGACTGCATCACAGGTGTGTTTGTATAGAAGAACCATTGTGTATATAGAGTTTGATACTGTGTGAGGTTACCGATGTCCCCTGGGGGTCTTGAAACTTACTCTCTGCCGATAAGTGGTGATGATTATATTTCTTTCAAAAGACAAAATTAGTACCTGGTTTAATCACTGGCTGAAACATTGAGATAACTATTAGCACCCTTAGACATAAGGAAACATCTCAAACTCAGTGAAATGACATGACCCTTTTAAACTTCCTTCTCCAGCCACCACTTTTGCCTTGACTCCCCATGGTGGCCCCCGTGCTCCTGTTAAACTCTGCAGGAGAGCTGGTAGGCACCATTTTGCTTACAGATCTACAATCTCACTCAGAAATGCTGACCGACAGAAAATGTCCAAAAGAGCCCCCAGCTGTCCCTTGGGGGTGCCTCTCACTCCCTCCACTCTCCGAGTCCAGAAGGCACCATAGTCTATACATGGATCCAAAATATTTGTTTTTAATCCCAGCCATTTCTAATAGCAGGACTTGAACCTGCCTCATGCTGGCAATTCTCTCTCTCTCTCTCTCCCTCTCTCTCTCCCTCTCTCTCTCTCTCTCTCTCTCTCTCAGAGAGGGAGAGCATTTACTCTGTGCTTGAAACTACTACCACAGCATCAACATTGTATTAGGTATTATACGGAATGTGGAGATGATTTAAAACGTGGGAGTATCCCCTTACGTTACATGCAAAGACTGCACCATTTTACGTAATGGACTTGATCACCCATTAATTTTGGTGTCTCCAGGTGCAGGGTTCCCAGACCCAATCTCCCAAGGGTACCGAGGAGGGAGGGACGGGACTTCTCAAGACTTCTACTGCTCCCCCTGCCTTGGATGCTGTCTCAATTACCAGCACTCAACTCCTGAGCTGCCTCGGTCCACAGTTTCTCTGCCAGGCTTTCCTGACCATGATGTCAGAAATCACAGCCTCCCCCAACTCACATGCCATTTTCCCCTCCAGAGCTATTGGGCTGCTGTATTTTGGTTTCTAGAACAACATGGGGTGTCTGTCAGTGCTACATGCCTGCTGCAGAAATAAACAGTAACTGTTATTAAACAATCATTTACCTGTACCTCAAGCTCGGCCCACTCATTCCTGGCTCCCCAGGTACTTACACTTGATCTTAGCCAAAAGGCTGAGAAGCAATTTCTCCAAGCATTTGATGACTTCCAAATCTGAATGGATTAAAACTATCAGGCAAGAGAGAAAGTCAGCCAGTATGTAGCTGGATGCTGACAGGGGCAGTGGTGCTGCTTGAAATTAAAGGTTTGTAACACAGTTTCTCTCCATATAATACATTTGTTGATAGCTTCCATGCCATTAACACGTTTCATAGACATTAAAGGACATTCTAAAGTTTACATTTGGCCATTTGTGATACCAGATCACATTTCATCAGTAGCATATCATAGTTTGTTTGCTTGTGTGTAAATGATGTCCCTAGCGGTAAAGGTCCCTTCTGCCAATGCAGAGGACCTAAGAGATGCAGGTTCCATCTCTGGGTCAGGAAGACCCCCTGGAGGAGGGCATGGCAACCCACTGCAGTATTCCTGCCTGAAGAATCATATGGACAGAGAAGAATCGTGGGCGACAGTCCATAGGGTTGCAGAAAGTCAAACATGACTGAAGCAACTGAACACACACGCAGACATATGTATATAAATATATTTTTTATAGTGGTATGAAAAATAGTGCTGTGGGACCTCCCTGGTATTCCAGTATTTAAGACTTCTCACTTCCAGGCCAGGGACACAGCTTCAATCCCTGGTCAGGGACCTGTGATCCCACATGCCACTGGGTGTGGCCAAGGTAAATGGAATAATGTATCTTACAGCTGATGTCATCTTAGATTTATTGAAGATTTCTATTTTTCATAAGCAGAATCCAGCCTACTTAATTCATGTCACAAGTCACTAATGGCATGCTAGCTGCATTATATAGGCAAGTGGTTTAGACAGGGATTGACAAATCGGCTTGCTTCCCGATTGTTTTTTTTTGTTTGTTTGTTTTTTCTTTTAATTTTTAAAAACGTTTAATATTTTTTACATTGAGGTTTAATTTTGGGAAAAACAAAGGAAAGGTTTGTGACGTGTGAACATTATATGATATCTAAATTTCAGTGTCACAAAGAAAGTTTTATTGGAACATAGACGTGATCATTTGCCTCTGCCTGAGGCTATTTCACCCTGCTAATGGGAGAGACCTCAATGGCCCTTAATGCCTGGTTACTCTCTAGACCTTAACAGAGAAATTTTGCAGACTCATGGCTGCAGAGAACAAAAGGAAGCATTCCAAACCCCATGGCTCACCAGCTCCTGAAGTCCAGTTGACTCAGTGCAGCTAAACACTGTTTCGGTTCTGTGCTGAGTTTAAAGTCCTTCTTTAGGCCATTCTAGATAAAACACATTCAGAAGTTTATGATGGTCCCATGTTTTCGTCTGTGCCATGCTTTCAGTTTCTCCTCATTCAACATGTATCAAACAAACCCCGTAGTTTATCATCATCCAGTGTTTCAAGGCTGTTTCCTGCTCAACTGCTTCGTCATTCTCTGCAGAAAATACATAACCAATAATTTATCACAATCCAGTGTGTTAATTCTGGCATATGCTTCAAAAGGTCCTTTGTCCACTCAAGGTTGAGCACACTCTTAGTTGATCACCATCCATTGATTCAGGGATAGTACATACTTTCATTGATTTTTCAACTACCACAGCTCATCATACACAATGATTTACCATGATCCAGTTTCAGTGTTGTGACAGGCTCCTTGTGCTTCTTTCTATATACAAGATCAAACACAGGCCATCTGAAGTGTGAACATACAGTGTTTCAGTCATGAAACCCACTTCAAGTGGTTCTTCACTTACTCCACAACAAATACACCATACAGGTTATCGACATTCATTGTTTCAATGTTGTAGCACATACTAATGGCTGCTTCACTAACTCCAAGTCAAACACCTTCAGTGGTTTGCCACTATCTTGGGTTTCAGATCTGTGACATGCTTCAAGAGCTCCTGAAACTACTCACGGTCAAAGGCACTCTGTAGATTTGTTGTTGCTGGCTGTTATATGTTGTTCAGTCATTCAGTCATCTCCAACTCTTCAAATCCCATGGACTGCAGTATGTCACGCCTTCTTGCCCTTGACCATCTCCCGGAGCTTGTTCAAACTCAAATCCACTGGGTCGGTGATGCCATCCAAGTATCTGGTCCTCCATCGTCCCCTTCTTCTGCTCCAATCTTTTGCGGCATCAGAGTCTTTGCCAACGAGTTGGCTCTTCACATCAGATAGCCATAATATTGGAGCTTCTGCCTCAGCATCAGCCCCTCCAGTGAATTTTCAGGATTGAGGTCCTTTACAGTTGACTGGATTGATTTCCTTGCAGCCCAAGGGACTCACAAGAGTCTTCTCCAAGACTGTGGTTCAAAAGTATCAATTCCTTAATGTTCAGCCTCCTTTATGGTCTAACTTACATCGTCACATGACTGCTTAAAAAAACACAAATATAGCTCTGACTATATGGACGCTTCTTGGCAAAGGGATGCCTCTGCTCTTTAACATGCAGTCTAGGTTTGTCACTGCTTTTCTTCCAAGAAACAAGTGTCATTTAATTTCATAGCTGCAGTCATCACCTGCCATGATTTTGGAGTCCAAGGAAACAGAAGTCTCTCACTGTTACCATTGTTTTCCCATCTATTTGCCATGAAATAATAGGACCAGATGCTAGGATCTTTAGTGTTTTGAATGTTGCGTCTTAAGCCAGCTTTTTCACTCTCCTCTTTCACCTGCATCAAGAGGCTCTTTAGTTATTCTTTGCTTGATGCTATATCGGTGGTGTCATCTGCATATCTGAAGTTATTGATATTTCTATTTTTCTCTTAATTTCAGCTTGTGTTTCCTCCAGCCCAGCATTTTCCAAGATGTGCTCTGCATATAAGTTAAATCAACAGGGTGACACATGTAGTAGTTTGTTTGTTTGTTTTTCCCAATTTCAAACCATCTGTTCTCCTTTTCTGGTTCTCACTGGTTGTTTCTTGACCTGGATACAGGTCTCTCAGGAGGCATGTAGGTAGTCTGGTATTTCCATGTCTTTAAGAATTTTCTGCAGTTTGTTGTGATCCACACAGTGGATTTTTATCATACTCAATAAAGCAGAAATAGTTTTTTTTTTTTTAAATAATATTCTTGCTTTTCCCATGATCCAATGGATGTTGCCAATTTGACCTCTGGTTTCTGTCTTTTCTAAATCCAATTTGAACATTTGCAACTTCTAGGTTAATGTGCTATTAAAGTCTTGCCAGGAGAATTGTGAGCATGTCTTTGTTCGATTCACTTCAGCTGTTCAGTTGTGTATGACTGTTTGTGGGCCCATGGACTACAGCAAATCAGGCCTTCCTGTCCATCACCAACTCCCGCAGTTTACTGAAATTCATGTCCTTTGAGTCGGTGATACCATCTAACTGTCTCATCCTCTGTCGTCTCCTTCTCCTCCTGCTTTCAATCTTGCCAAACATCAGGGTCTTTTCAAATGAGTCAGCTCTTCACGTCAGTTGGCCAAAGTATTGGAGTTTCAGCTTTAACCACAGTCCTTCTAATGAATATTCGTGATTGATCTCCTTTAGGATGGACTGGTTGGATCTCCTTGCGGTTCAAGGGACTCTCAAGAATCTCCTCCAACAACACAGTTCAAAAGCATCACTTCTTTGGTGCTCAGCTTTCTTTATAGTTCCACTGGTACATCCATACACGCCTACTGGAAAAATCATAATCTTAACTAGGTGGAGTTTGGTTGGCACATTATCATCTCTGCTTTTTAATATGCTGTCTCAGTTCAATTCAGTTCTCCACCTATACAGCATCGATGATAAGACATCTAGGTTAAAGATGAAAGGTTTACCCACAGTGAGGGGCACCCGGAGAGGTTCACTGAGTTACATGGAGGAAGAAGAGGGAGGGGGTAGTTAGAGGTGACTGGAATGAGATGAGGTGGGATCAAAAGAGGAGAGAGAGAAAAAAAAAAAAAAAGAGGAGAGAGAAAGCTAGCCAGCAGTCACATCCTTATGTGTGCTCCACCGTCTGGACCACTCAGAGGTATTCACAGAGTTATACAGGGAAGAGGAGAGGGAGGAAGTAGACAGAGGTGGCCAGGAGGATAAAAGAGGGAAATGAAAAGCAGAGAGACAGATCCAGCCAGTAACCAGTTCCTGAAGTGTTCTCCACCGTCTGGAACACGGAGATTCACAGAATTGGGTAGAGAAGAGAAGGGGGAAGGAAGAGACAGAGGCCACCTGGTGGAGAAAAAGGAGTGTCCAAAGGAGGAGAGAGTGGTCAAGCCAGTAATCTCGGTCTCAGGTAAAATTGGGTAGTGAAGTTTGGGTTTTTAAATGTACAAAATTGACAACAAATACCAAAAAGCAAATATTAAAAATCTAGAATAGAGGTTGGATTTTAAAAAACGCAATATTAAGGAAAAGAAGAAGAAGAAGAGGAAAAAAAAAAAAGCCACAAGAACTATTAAAACAACAACAACAACCACACAAAGACTATATACAGTGTTTGCTTTTAAAAATAGGTTTCTTTTTAAGTAATAGTAGGTTATAAGAATAACAATTAAAGGATAAATAGAGGACTTAAATATTTCTAAAAGTTAAAAAAAGAAGAAGAAGAAAAACAAAAGAAGAATAAACTACCACAAAACAACATTAGCAAAAAAGAAAAAAAGAAAAATAAATGGTCATAAAAATAGTAAAGATATTTCTGGCCCTTTCTCTGGTGTTGTGGGCAGTGTGGGGTTATTTCCAAGGCAGTTCCCTCCATTAAATTTCTTCTGTTTGCTGGTCTCTTCAGTGTCTGATTTCCGTCCTAATAAGGGGGGGGGGAGCATGGTGGACACTTTTTATTTTTATTTTTTTGGCTCCCTTGTTCAGTTGTGCTGTGGGGAGGGAGGGATGCTGCAAACAAATAACACCTGCGTGTGCTTTCAGCGTTTCAGGCCCCCTGGGCCTGCCCCTGCTCACGATGCACACCGCTCATGCTTACGTTGCTCCAGGTCTGAGGCCGGCCCTAGGCTGCACGCACCTCCCAGGTCTAAGCCGAACTCAGCTTCGGTGCTCAGGTAAGCCCTCAGAGGCACAGATTCGGTTGGGACTGCCTTTTGTGTCCTTCTGACGGCCGAGTAGCTCAGGTGTGTGGTGAGTGCAGTCACTGTGACTTATCGCCTTTCCTGTCTACGCTGCTAGTTTTCTGGATGTACCACTGGTGCCCCTTGTGAGGTGGATGGTGACTGTCCAGAACCCCCAGAAGTCTTAGCAAAGAAGCCTGCTTGCAGTTTTGTAGGTAAAGTCTCTCCGGGGCTGCGATCGCCCCCTTCCAGCGAATACGGTTCTGGCTGCCTGTCACCGGCGTGAAATGGTCTGTAACCGGCTATTTCTGTTCCATCCTTTGTTCTGTGTGCGGTCCTGGTGGTGTCTTATGTTTGGGCTTTTCACGTGGTAGCTGTCCCACAGTCTGATTTGCCAGTGCAGGTTCGTTCTTTGTGGTTATGTGCGGGGCGTTCCTGCCTGATTCTTAAAAAGCAATGCAGCCCGCGCCTCCTGAGCCTCCCTGCCCTGCCCCCACTTGCTAGTGTCGGATGCAGGCGTCTGTGCTGCTTTTCTGCTGGGGGAGTTACTGTTGCGCTTGTAATCTGTAGGTTTTAATTATATATTTATGTTTCCTTCCTGCTACGTTGCACTCTGTGCTTCCAAAGCTCACCACAGACTCGGCAGGGAGAATGTTTCTTGGTGTTTGGAAACCTCTCTTCTTAAGATTCCCTTCCCGGAACGGGATTCCCTTTCCAGGACGGAGCTCCCTTCCTACCTCCTTAGTCTCTTTTTTCATCGATAGCTTTTTCCTGGCCATCACTTTCAGTCTGTATGTGTCCCTAGTTATGAGGTGGTTTTCTTGCAGACAGTATATTCTTGTATGCATTCACCCAGTCTTTGCCTTTTCATTGGAGCATTTAGCCCATTTCTGTTTAAGGTAGTTGTTGATAAGTATGATCTTCTTACCACTTACTATATATTTTGTGGCTTTGTTTTTATAAGCTTTTCTGCTTCCTATCTAGAAAAGATCCTTCAGCATTTGCTGAAGTGCTGGTTTGGTGGTTCTGAACACTAACTGCTTTTGTTTGTCTGTAAAGCTCTTGTTTTGTCTTTTGAATGAGAATACTATCCTTGTTGGATAGAGTAATTTTGGCTTTAGGCTTTTGCCTTTCAGCACTTTAGGTGCATCCTGCCATTCCCTTCTAAGTTGAAGAGTTTCTATTGTAAGATCAGCTGTTATCCTTATGGGGATTCCCTTCTATGTTATTTGTTGTGATTCCTTTGTTACCTTGAATATTTGTTCATTGTGTATATTTATTTCTTTGTTTGTTTTCATTTTGATTAATGTGTGTTTTGACATGTTGTGTCTTGGTTTTCCCCCTATGGGACACACTGGGATTTTTCATTTTAGTTGTCTGTTCTTTTTCCCATTTCAGGGACGTTTCTAAATATTTCCTCCTCAAATATTTTCTCATGCCCTTTCCCTTTGTCTTCTTTCTTTGAGAAACCTATGATTTAAATATGGGGGCATTTGACATTGTCCCATAGGTCTCTGTGATTGTCTTCATTTCTCTCTTTCTTTTTTTTCTTTCTGCTCTGCTTCATTTATTTCCCATATCCGATCTTCCAGCTCACTTAGTCTTTCTTCTGCCTCAGCTACAGTACTGTTCCTGTTGTCCAGAGTGATTTCTATCTCAGTTATTTCATCGCTCATTATTGATTGACTACTCATGATTTCTTCCAGGTCCATTTAAAACATCCCTTTCATCTTCTCAATCCATGCCTGAAGTCTATTTATCTGTAGTTTCATTTGTTTCCAAGACATTGACTATTATTGTGCTGAACTGTTTTTCCTGTAGACGTCCTACCTCCGCCTCTTTCACTGGTTTGTTGATTTTCATTGTATTCCTTCATCTGCTGGATATGTCTCTGCCTTTTCATGTTGTTTCGAAGACTGTCTTCGAGGTCTATTTTCTGCACACCAGAGGGCCATCATTGCTATTAATTGGGTGGTCTCCTCCAAGTGAATGTGATGGGACCAGTGGCTTGTGTAAATTTTCTTGTTGAGAGAACTTTTTGTTGTTGTTGTTATAGAAGATGGCTGTTGATCTCACTTGTTCTGAGAGTCCATGCAGTGTCCATTAGGGAATTAGTGGGCTCTATTACGGCTTTGATTCCAGATGAGCTATTTCAAATCCTCAAAGACGATGCTGTGAAAGTGATGTACTCAATAAGACAAGAAATTTGAAAATCTCAGCTGTGGCTCAGTTGGAAATGGTCAGTTGTCATTCCAGTCTCGAAAAAGGCAATGCCAACGAATGCTCAAACTACCATGCAATTTTACTCATCTCACATGCTAACAAAGAAATGCTCAAAATTCTCCAAGCCAGGCTTCAGCAATATGTGAACCATGAACTTCCAGATATTCAATCTTGTTTTAGAAAATACAGAGGAATGAAAGATCAAGTTTCCAACATCTGCTGGATCTTCACAAATAAGCAAGCAAGTTCCAGAAAAACATCTAGTTCTGCTTTACTGAGTATGCCAAAGCCTTTGAGTGTACGGATCAAAATAAACTGTGGAAAATTCTGAAAGAGACGGTAGTACCACACCACCGGATCTGCCTCTTGAGAAGCCTGTATACAGTTCAGGAAGCAACAGTTAGAACTGGACATTGAATAACAGACTGGTTCCAAATAGGAAAAGCAGCACCTCAAGGGTATATATTGTCACCCTGCTTATTTAACTTCTATGCAGAGAAATGTGTGGCTGGAAGAAATGCAAACGGGAATCAAGACTGCCAGGAGAAATGTCAAAAACTTCAGATATGTAGATGACACCCCCCTTATGGCAGAAACTAAAGAGGAACTGAAGAGTCTCTTGATGAAAGTGAAAGAGGAAAGTGAAGAAGTAGGCTTAAAGCTCTACATTAGGAAACCTGAGATGGCATCCTGTCCCATCACTGCATGGCAAATAGACGGGAAAACAGTGGAAATGGTGGCAGACAGTTTTTTTTTTTGGGGGGGGGGTAGGCTCCAAAATCACTGAAGATAGTGACTGCAGCCATGAAATGAAAAGACGCTTACTCTTCCTAGACAGCATAAAACAAGACCAGAGGCTGACTGCAGCTCAGATCATGAAATCTGTATTGCCAAATTCAGACTTAAATTGAAGAAAGGAGGAAAAAACCACTAAACCATTCAGGAATGACCTATCTCAAATCCCTTATGATTACACAGTGTAAGTGAGAAATAAATGTAAGGGACTAGATCTGATAGAATGCCTGATGAACTATGGACGGAGGTTCATGACACTGTACAGGAGACAGGGATCAAGACCATTCCCAAGAAAAAAGACACGCAAAAAGGCAAAATGGCTGCCGGCGGAGGCCTTACAATTAGCTGTGAAATGAAGAGAAACGAAGCCAAAGGAGAGGAGGAAAGATATACCCATCTGAACACAGAGTTCCAAGGAGAGAGAAGAACGCCTTCCTCGGTGATCAGTGCCAAGAAATGAAACAAAGCAATAAAGCAAAGCAATAGAATGGGGAAGACTAAAGATTTCTTCAAGAAGACCAGAGATACCAAGGGGGCATTTCATGCAAAGATGGGCACTATTAAGGACATAAAAGGAATGGACCTAACAGAAGCAATAGACATGAAGACGAAGTGGCAAAGAACACACAGAAGAACTGTACATCAAAGATCTTCACAACGCAAATAATCATGACGATGTGATCACTCACCTACATCCAGATACCTTGGGATGTGAAGTCAAGTGGGCCTTAAGAAGCATCACTATGAACAAAGTGAGTGGAAGTGATAGAATTCCAGTTGAGCTATTTGAAATCCTAAACGATTATGCTGCGGAAGTGCTTCACTCAATATGTCAGCAAATTTAAAAAACTAAGCAGCAGCTCAGGACTGGGAAAGGTCAGTTTTCATTCCAATCCCAAACAAAGGCAATGCCAAAGAATGCTCAAACTACTGCACAATTGCACTCATCTCACACGCTAGTAGAGTAGTGCACAAAAATATCCAAGCCAAGCTTCAGCAATACACGAACCATAAACTTCCAGATGTTCAAGCTGGTTTTGGACAAGTCAGAGGAACCAGAGGTCAAATGAGTGTATGCACCACTACTTCTGATGATGCATGCAGCAACTACTGAGGTTGAAATCACGAGTTTGCATTCTGCTTTTACTAAGAATTGAATTAGGACAGGTGCACTAGTTAGCTTGCTCTCTGGCACATACATTACAACTCTAGAGCATAAGTATCACAACCAAGTGCGTCTGCACTCCGGACCTGGCATGCGGTAACGACTGAAAATGCAAGAAGCTTTTCACAGTTACAGACCCCTGATTTGAAACCACTGCTGCTGCTGCTGCTGCTGCTAAGTCACTTCAGTCGTATCCGACTCTGTGTGACCGCATAGATAGCAGCCCACCAGGCTCCCCTGTCCCTGGGATTCTTGAGGCAAGAATACTGGAGTGCGTTGCCACTTCCTTCTCCAATTCATGCATGCATGCTACATCGCTTTAGTCTTATCCGACTCCGTGCGAACGTATGGACAGTAGCCCACGACGCCCCTCTGTCCACGGGATTCTCCAGGCAAGAATATTGGGGTGGGTTGTGATTTCCTTCTCTTATGTCAAACCACACATGCTACAAACACTGAGCTTGCCCTCTGGAATACGCGCTTGTCGATACTGAGGCCACCATCTAGAGGATGCTCGCTGGAACTACTTAGTTTCCAATCTGGATCACCCTTTCTGCCACCATTGAGACTATTAACAAGCTTTAGAACAAGTGCATTGCTGTCACTGAGACTGCACAGTAGAGCATACATCCCATCACTCCTAAACCCGGGTTCTTTAGGGTATGGCCTGCCACTACTGAGCCTGTCAGTAAAACATGCCTGTTGTAAACTCACATACACTTTTGGTGTATTACACTCTGGATTCTGCATCCCAGCACTACTGAAATTGCCTTCCAGAACAAGAGTTCATCACCGGCTGAACTTTCACTCTGAAGCATGAACATCACAATCATCAGCTTGTTGCTTTATAGTAAGTCAGGCCACTACTCGACCTGCACTGTAGTTCAGGTGTGCCTAAATAGTTACTGAACTTGCACTCTGAAGTTTCCTTCTGGACACAACTGGGCCAGCACTCCTGTAGACCGAGTGAGTTTAAACACTGGAGGATATGGTACGCCTCTCCTGAGCATGAGCTCAAGTGCAGGCATCCGGGCTCTGCTGAGAACATGCTCTAGTTGCACACATGCCAAAGTAACTGAACGTGCAGCTGGGGGTACAGATCTCATGACTACAGAGTGAGCGCATTTCATCATGGGTTTTGCTCTTCTGAGGTTTACTCAGAAGCATATCTTCCAACGTGCCTGCGTGTGCCTTCAAGAGCCAATGTTCTGACACTACGGAGACTGTGCTGTAGAGTAAGAATGCCTGAACTACACAACTGCACACTGAATCATGCATCCCAGCAGTATAAATCCTAGCACTACAGCACACTTGTCACTTCTGAGTCCTTATACTAAGCAGGCATGGCACAGCTAGTGAGCATGTGGTCTAGAGCATATGTGTGGGAATTACTAATTTCAGACTCGGAAGCCTGTGTCTTGCCACTTGTAAGCCCAGGCCCCCAAATATTCATGTTTCAGCTACTCATATTGCACCCTGGTACACTCCTTTATCACTGCTGAGACTGCGTTACAGAGCATGAGTTCCACTACTACTAATCTTGCTCGATGGCCTGGGTGCTTAAACCTGTGAGCCTACACTCTGCAGCTGAAAATTGCCAATGACGTGGCTTGCCCTCTGTTGCATATTTTCCCCACGCTTCTTCCTGCACTCTGGAGCACCTACTCCAGGAGGCTGCTTTCTAAAACACATATCGTCTCCACGAGTGAACCGTCATTCTAGATCAACTGTGTGAACACTAGTGACCTTGAATTCTGAAGTGTTATATTACCTTCCTTGAGGTATTGGTCGAGAAGGTGTGTGCAACGATTACCCCCGTGACATTTTATACCAGCCATTTTGCTGCTAGTCACCCAGCACTCTAGACTGTGCAAGCTGTGAGTAGTGTACCTGTATATCTGTGGATGACGTGCCACCACTACAGACCTGGTGTATACTTCATATGTCCTGCCTCAATTGATCGTGCGTCACCATACACATATGCCACAACCCTTGCGCTTGCACTGTTGAGGGCTTGTCTTCCCGCTACTGAGCTTGTGTGGCACAGCAGGTATATCACATTTTCTGAATTTGATCTCTGGATATGCAACCAAAAATAAAAACCCAGCTTTCAAGAGAAATGTCCCGCTGCAGTCTGCACGCTTGAGCAAGGGCACTGCAACTCCTGAGACAACACTTTGAAGCACATGTAGAGCAGGCATGCTGCATCTGCTGAACTTAGCTCTTCAGCATGCCTCTCAACAGTGAAACACACTTTAGGCATACCCCTCTTAATACAGACCCATGATCTAGAGCAGGCATGCTTCACATCCTGAATCTTGGCTTTCGAGAACACGTGCTTCATCTCCTGAGATGGTGCTTTTGCGGATTCTCCCCACCGCTACTAAGACTGTACTCTAGAGCGGGTGTGACACTTTGGAGCCTGCATGCCTCACTACTGCGTCTCTGCTCTAGCCTGGAAGTACTGAAACAGCTTAGCTCGCAATCCGGAGCACACGTTCTGCCACTAGTGTGCTTACACTTTAGAGCAGGCTGTCTGAAGCCATCCCATTGGCACTGGCAACATGCGTCCAGCCACTGCTGAATGCACACTAGAGCACATTTCCTGCCACTATTGAGCATGTACTCTACCACAAGATGTCTAAACTGCTCAGTTGCATTGCGGAGCATATCTCTTTCCACAAGTGAACTTGCATTCTACAGGAAATGGTACACAAACACTGACCTTGTGCTCTAGAATTGGCACACCATACATAATTTTCTTAACATTTGAAGCATATGTCTGGCCAACACTAAATCCACGCTTTAGATCAGCTGTGCTAAAATCACTGAGCTTGCCCTCAAGAGTATATCTGAACACACATTTTATAGCACACCTACTACCACGGTGGATCCTGTGCTCTAAAACTCTCGTGAGATGAGAGAACAAGATGGTGGATCTATAAGTGGATGTGGAGTACATCTCTCCATGGATACATCAGGCATACTCCTTCAGACACAGAAGAGTAATCAGAACATTACCGGAAAGTAGACAGGAGTACCTGACAAGTGGCAAGAATATATAGAACCACGCAAAACTCAGTCGGGGGAAAGAACTGGGGGAAAAATCAGGAGTGTTAGTAGGACTGGATCTGCCCTGAGTGGGGGAAGGAACTGAAGCTGAGGTCCAATCCCACATTGGGTCAATCGTCTGAATTGTAGAATAGACATTTAAAGCTGAGAGTGAAACTGCTGATCTGTGGAAAGCTGGGTGCAATGAGAAGCAGAGGGTCCTTGCTGCAGCCGTACATACCCCGTACAAGGACATCCGTCCCCTGAAAGGCCCCATGGCTGGCAGCTGCAGTTTAGGGACTTTGCGGCAATTCATGGGGAGGGCTGCTGTTTCCTGGGGAGAGATGGAGAGAGGGGGTTTGAAGGAGGACACTGTGGTAGGGTATGCCTGTGGAGGAAAGCCAGGCAGCCATGAAAGCAAGGCAATAACACCGAGTCACATGTCGGGGGTGGAGCAATCACCATAGCCTCTCTCTCCCCACATGCTAGCATCAGCAGTTACTACGATAGTGAGGCTGACCCATCAAATGCTGAACACACTGAAATGCAGAGCAGGACACCACGCAGGGTCCTGCTTTAAGTGCCTGATGCACCATACTAGAGTAGAATCCCACTCAGGATGCTCCTTTAAGTGTCGGATGCACTGATTTACACAGCAGGACCCCAGCCAGGAAATTCGCTCTATGTGCTGACCCATTGAACGACAGAGAAGGATCCCAGGCAAGGAAGCCTTCTGAGTGGCTGAATAGGTGGAACTAGGGAGAAGACTGGCCAAAGCCGCCTTCTTATCACCGGATACAAGGGCTCAAAAAAAAAAAAAAAAAAAGGCTCTGATAGGGCCATAACTCCTGTGGTGTAGTCAGTCTGTGTCCCTGCACCCTGCCCGTTTGACACCACCTGCGTCCCTCAAAGCCAAGCAGCTGCTCCACCTTCACAGTTACCTCTCATTGGTAAAAAGCTGCTACTTGTTAAAAAAAAAAATCGTGCAACTATTTGCACAGGATTGCTTCAGTCCTGTCTAACTCTGTGTGGAACACATTTCACCACTACAGAGAAGAAGCTCTAAAATGCATATACTGGGACAGCTGATCTTTTCCAGTCTTGTAGCCACTGCTGAGTTTTCCAAATTTGCTTGCATATTGAGTTCAGCACTTTCATAGCACTATCTATTAGGATTTGAAATCACTCAAGTGGAGTTCTCTATCTCCGCTAGCTTTGTTTCTATTGATGATTCTTGCAGCCCGTTTGACCTCACATTCCAGGATGTTTGGCTCTAGGTGAGTGATTAGATCATGATGATTATCTGGATCATGGAGATCTTTTCTGCATAGTTCTTCAATCTTTGCGGTATAGATTTTTGCTACCTCTTCTTAATATCTTCTGCTTCTGTTCAGTCCATACAATCTCTGTCCTTTATTGTGTCCACCTTTGCATGAAATGTTCCCTTGGTATCTCTAATTTTCTTCAAGAGATCTCTACTCTTTCCCATTCTGTTGCTTTCCTCCATTTTTTGCACTCATCACTGAGGAAGGCTTTCTTATCACTCTTTGCTATTCTTTGGTACACTATATTCATATGGGTATATCTTCACTTTTGTCCTTTGCCTTTTGTTTCTATTCCTTTCTCAGTTATTTGTAAGGCTTCCTCAGACAACCTTTTTGCCTTTTTGCATTCATTTTCTTGGGGATGGTCTTCATCACTGCCTCCTCTACAATGTCATGAACCTCCATATGTAGTTCTTCAAACACTCTATTATACCTAATCCCTTAAATATTTTCTCATGTCCACTGTACCATCATAAGGGATCTGATTTAGGTCAAACCTGAATCATCGAGTGGTCTTCCCTACTGTCTTCAACTTAAGTCTAAGTCTATAGCAAATACTGAGCTTCCACTCTGAACCTTCCTTCTTACAAGTATTTGTCGACTATTTTAGAGCACTTTTGCTGCATCTCTTTATCTTCACTCTGAAACATACGTACCGTCACTCCTGAAAGGATGCTCAAGTGCATGCATTTAACTCCAACTCAGCCTGCGCTCCACAGTAGTCATGCCGATCTACTAAGCTTGCATTCTGCCGAATGCGTCTTTCACTATTTAGACTATGATACTGAGGTCATGCTGCAACTGCATAGTTGCAATCTCAAGCTTACCTTCTTCGACTTTCAGCTTTTATACCAGCACACATGTTCTGCCCCTCCTAAGCCCTCTTTCTTGAATAGATATGAAACAACTGTTGAGGTTGTATTCTGGAGCATGTCCCTGCTATTTCTGAATGCATTCTTTTTGTATTTCTTCATATTTCTTTTAAAAAATGATTTATTTTAATTGGAATAGAATTACTGTGTATTACTGTGATGGTTTTTGACATACACATCAACATGAATCAGCCGCATGGATACATGTGTCCCCTATCCTCAGCACAACTCAAACCTCCCTTGTTACCCCACGCTTCTGGGTTCGTCCACAGCACAAGAGTTGGATGCATCTTTCATGTATTGAACTTGCACTGGTCATCTCTTTTATGTATGGTAATGTACCTGTTTCAATGCTATTTTCTCAAATCATCCCATCCTTGAACTCTCCCATTGAGTCTCAGAGTCTGTTCTTTATATGTGGATCTTTTTTACTAGCCTTCATGCAGAATCATTGTTACTGTCTCCCTAAATCCCATTCATACGCATTAATAAACAACATTTGCCTTTTTCTTTCTTACTTTTATTTTTTACTCTGAATAATAGGCTGCAGGTTGAACTGCCCCACTAAAAGAGACACAAATATATGTTTTTCTGTAGCTAAGTAATATTCTATTTAAATATATAGCACAACTTCCTATATTTTCATCTGCTGATGTGCATCTAGATTACGTGCATGTCATAGCTTTCAGAAACAGAATTGTAATAAACATTGGGGCACATGTGTCTCTTTTGATTGTAATCCCCTCTGGGTATATGCCAAGAAGGGGGGTTGTTCAGTCATATGACAGTTGTAGTCCAAGTTTCTCAAGGAATCACCAAATTGTTCTGCATACAGGTTGTACCAGTTTGTGTTACCACTAGCAGTATATTAGGGTTAGCTTTTCTCCACAGCCTCCCCAGGATTTCGTGCTTGTAGAATTTCTGGTGATGGCCACTCTGAACCGTGTGATATGACGACACATTCAATTTTAAGTTTTGTTTCTCTAATGATGAATGATTTTAAGCATATTTCATGTGTTTGTTGGCCATCTGTATGTCTTCTTTAAAGACACGTCTGTTTAGGGATTTTGCCCCCTTTTAGTGATGCTGTGAAAGTGCGTCACTCAATATGGCAGCACATTTGGAAAACTCACCAGCGGCTAAAGGGCTGGAAAAGGTCAGTTTTCATTCCAATCCCAAAGAAAGGCAGAGCCAAAGAATACTCAAATCACGGCACAATTGCATCCATCTCACACGCTAGTAAAGTACTGCTCAAAATTCCCCAAGCCAGGCTTCAGTAATACATGAACCATGAACTTCCAGATGTTCGAGCTGGTTTTACAAAAGGCTGAGGCACCAGAGATCAAAATGCCAACATTAGCTGGATCATTGACAAAGCAAGAGAGTTCCAGAATAACATCTATTTCTGCCTTATTGACTATGCCAAAGTCTTTGACTGTGTGGATCACAATAAACTGTGGAAAATTCCAAAAGCGATGGGGATACCAGACCACCTGACCTGCCTCTTGAGAAACCTATATGCAGGTCAGGAAGCAGCAGTTCGAACAGGACATGGAACTACAGACTGGTGCCAAATAGGAAAACAGGTCCGTCACGGCTATGTATTGTCACTCTGCTTGTTTAATTTATATGCAGAGTATATCACGAGAAATACTGGGCTGGAAGAAGCACAAGCTGGAACAAAGACTGCCAGGAGAAATAACAATCACCTGAGATATGCAGATGACACCACCCTTACGGAAGAAAGTGAAGAGGAACTAAAAAGCTTCTTGATGAAATGAAGGAGGAGAGTGAAAATGTTGCCTGAAAGCTCAAAATTCAGAAAACTAAGATCATGGCATCTGGTCGCATGACTTCATGGGAAATAGATGGGGAAACAGTGTCAGAGTTTATTTTGGGGGGCTCCAAAATCCCTGCAGATGGTGACTGCAGCCATGAAATTAAAAGACGCTTGCCCTATGACAGGAAAGTTATGACCATCCTAGATAGAATATTCAAAAGCAGAGACATTATTTTTGCCAACAAAGTTCCATCTAGTCAAGACTATGGTTTTTCCAGTAGTCTTGTTAGGATATGAGAGTTGCACTATGAAGAAAGCTGAGCACTGCAGAATGGATGCTTTTGAACTGTAGTGTTGGAAAAGACTCTTGAGAGTCCCTTGGACTGCAAGGAGGTCCAGCCAGGCCATTCTAAAGAAGATCATTCCTGGGTGTTCTTTGGAAGAAATGATGCTAAAGCTGAAACTCCAGTACTTTGGTCACCTCATATGAAGAGGTGACTCACTGGAAAACTCTGAAGCTTGGAGGGATTGGAGGCAGGAGCAGGGGACGACAGAGGATGAGATGGCTGGATGGCATCACTGACTCGATGGACGTGAGTTTGCGTGAGCTCAGGGAGCTGGTGATTGACAGGGAGTCCTGGTGTGCAGCAATTTATGGGGGTTCAAAAAGTCACACACGACTGAACTGAACTGAACTGAACTGAACTGAAGCAACTGACAAAGAATTTAGCTCAAAAATATACTAACAACTGCTGAACCTCAATTCCAGGAAAATAAACGACCCCATGATAAAATAGGCGAAAGGAGTAAACAAACATTTCTCCAAAGACGACATACACATGGCTAACAAACACATGAAAAGATTCTCAACACCACTCACTATCAGAAAAATGCTAATCAAAATGATAATGTGGTACCATTTCACGCCAGTCAGAATGACTGCTATCCAAAAGTCTACAATCAATAAATGCTGGGGAGGGTGTGGAGAAAAGGGAACGCTCTGACACTGTTAGTGGAATTGCAAACTGGTACAGCCACTATGGAGAACACTGTGGAGATTCCTTAAACAAACAAACAAACAAACAAACAAACTGTAAACAGGACTGTCATATGATGCAGTAATCCCACCGCTGGCCATACACACCAAGGAAACCAGAATTGAAAGAGACACGTGTACCCCATTGTTCATCACAGCACTGTTTCTAATAGCCAAGGCACGGATGCAACCTAGATGTCCATCAGTAGACTAAAGGATAAGAAAGCTGTGGTACATATACGTGATGGAGTATTACTCAGGCACTAAAAAGAATACATTTCAGTCCGTTCTAGTGAGGTGGATGAAATTGAAGCCTATTATACAGAGTGAAGTTAGCCAGAAAGAAAAATACCAATAGAGCAAACGAGCGCATATGTGTGGAATTTAGAAAGATGGTCATGATAAACCTGTACGTGAGACAGCAAAATAGACAAAGATGTATAGAACAGTCTTTTGGACTCTGCGAGAGAGGGCGAGGGTAGGATGATTTGGGATAATGGCATTGAAGCATGTGTAATATTATTTGTCAAACGAATCGCCAGACCAGTTCGATGCGTGATACAGGATCCTCGGTGCTGGTGCACTGGGGTAACCATGAGGAATGGTTTGAGGAGGGAGGTAGCAGGGGTTTTCAGGATAGGGAACACGTGTACACCAGTGGCAGATCCATGTTAATGTAGGGCAAAACCAATACAATATTGTAAAGCAATTAGTCTACTATGAAAATAAACAAATTTATATTAGAAATAAATCAAGTCAAATTGTGTCCAACGTGAGGAAAACAGCAGCACGTTTGGAACAATATCACTAAGTAAGCTTGAGTTGCAGTTTTCTGAGTTCAAGGTGCCCTCATAAGTATGAGCCCTAACTCTTATTACAGAAAGAATAGTGGAAAATGAGCTAGATGAAAGGAGAGCTTTTCAGCAACGAGATGAATGCTTCAGCCAGAAAGATATTAAGTAATGTAGGGCTTCCCAAACAGTTTATTAAGATCTTGGGAGCTAGCAATGAGTGTGGTGACCTAAATAAAGTTGCCAAAAATTATATTTTGACATATATACACATATACACCTGTCTATGCATGAGTGTGTGTATGAAAAAAAGTGCAATGGCTTCTAATTCATGTTAGGTGTAATAGAAATGGGAAAACAATAAAACCCAAATGTAGAATGATTCAAATTCTACTCGATTGTTGAATATTATGGAAGTTGAAATACTTCAAAATATGTTTCCTTGGCTGCATGTAACATATGAGGACTCTTTTATATCACTCACCTCTCTCCTTTTCATAAATAAAGACCAATTTTCAAATGTTTGTCCAGTTTAATGACAAAATACTGACATAGACATATATATAATATATATATATAAAGAGAGACACGTTTTCATATCATAAACTGTTGATAGCAAGCCTAGATTTTAGAATTATTTCCAACTCCATGCTCCATCTCAACAGGAAAGAGCCAAAGTTGTTGCTGACTCAATCACTCCAAGAGCTGGGAAACCTGAAAAAGAAACGGAACCTGCACTGAGATTTTCTGTCATATTTATGATCGAGCTCTAAGTCCAAGACTTGTTTTCCTTTATTGTACTAAGCAGTCCCTCCTTAAGATTGAAAAGCATGGAAATCGAGAGAGAGAGGTAGGAGGTTGTAGACCTCCTCATGTTCAAAAGGAATTTTAATCAGAGAAGCTAGAAAAGACAGAAACTAAGGAAAACAATCAAGTGATAGACAATAATAATGATTTAGTCACTAATCAAACTCAAGGGTCTTTAGTCCCTCTTCAAGGGCCAGCGTGGAGAAGGACATGGCAACCCACTCCAGTGTTCTGCCTGGAGAATCCCAGGGATGGGGGAGCCTGGTGGGCTGCCATCTTTGGGGTCGCACAGAGTCGGACACGACTGAAGTGAATTAGCAGCAGCAGCAGCAAGGACCATCGATGACATTCGGAGCAATATCCTGTGAACAATTTTAGAGATGCTAAAGCCCAAACCAGGCTGAAATGTAAGTGCATAGTTGGATCTAGACGGTCAATGATGTGGACTCCCAATATCCTCACTAATAGGCCATTAGTAGAATGTCCCAATATTGACCACAGACCCCATGTTCCACCCTCACTCAGTCATTAAAATATTTCCCCTGAAAGTATTTGGGGATTTGCGTTTTTGAAGCACCAGCTGCTAAGGCACCTTGCTTCGTCCTACAATAAGCACTTCCCGCCCCCCCCCCCACACTGAAACCCACAGTCAATTCATAAATTTGTTTGCACAGAAGCAAGTAGACCAAGTCTGCTAGGGTAACAGTACTGAATATTAAGAATGTGTGCATAGAAGGATGATAAATCACTTTTATTTCAGAAATAAAGTGGATTTATTGATGTGAGTTTTCGATAACCCTGTATGCGAGATAGCAAAAGAGACACAGATGTATAGAACATTCTTTTGCACTCTGTGGGAGAGTCACAGCGTGGGATATTTTGGGAGAATGGCATTGAAACATGTATAATATCATATATGAAATGGGTCACCAGGCCAGGTTGAATGCATGATACTGGATGCTTGGGGCTGGTGCACTAGGACGACCCAGAGGGATGGTACGGGTTGGCTGAAGGGAAGGGGTTCAGGAAAGGGAACATGTGTACACTTGTGGTGGACATATGTTAATGTATGGCAAAATCATTACAATAATGTAGAGTAATTATCCTACAATTAAAATAATAAATTTATTAAAAAAAAGGAAATCTTCCAAAAAGCTGCATACCTACATTGAAACCAAGCACCACCAAGAGCCAACAAGTTCCAGGGGAAGACATACCATGCAAATTCTCGAGCAACACAGGAACAGAGCCCAGAGCTTCAATATACAGGTTGCCCAAACAGCAAACCCATAGACATCTCAAAGCTCACTACTGGACACTTCATTGCCCTCCAGAGAGAAGAGATGCAGCTCCACCCACCGGAACACTGACACAAGCTTCCCTAACCAGGAAACCTGACAAGCCACTCGTCCAACCCCAGCCACAGGGACGAACCTCCACAATAAAGAGGAACCACAAACTGCCAGAAAGAGAAAGACCATCCCAAACACAGGAACCCCCCACACCCAAAAAAAAAAAAAAAAAAAAAAAGGGCCAACTTTCCTAATGAGATTTAGCATGCTTCATGGTTTTGGTTAGTATTTCTGCCAGCACTCTGTATTTTAAGTTGATGCTGAAGTAAACACTTGGTTGAACATTACCCTTCAGTTGCTAGGAGACCAGTGACTTGGTCATGTCACAACTAACCTTCGATTGCTAGGAGACCAGTGATTTTGTGATGTCACAGCTGTTTGACTGCGAGGACCTCTGTGATCGTCCAGAGAGTTTCTCTCTGTAGGCCAGCCAAACATCATTTGAAGTTGCATTGTGTAAAAGCAGACAAATGAGAACATTATCTGAAGAAAGATTTCCCTGAGATGGCACATATTTCTTCAGAAATTCAAGATGGACCTCCTAAAAGTGAGTCCACTGGTTCAGAAACCTCCATTAGATCTTATTGGTATGATTATACAACTGGGGACTCAGTTTTGAGATCTATGATTGAAGAATATGCTTTTCAGGCTTTGTCTGAGGATCTGGTGATCAAAAGGCCACACTACACATATTCTGTCTCTGAAACAGATGATGTGAATGATTTCCTTTCACTCACATTTCCACAAAATCTTTGGAATATAGTGGAAAGTGATCAGTTTAAATCTATTTGGTGGGATGAGACAGGCACATGTAGAGTGATCAATGAAGAACTCTTCAGGAAAGAAGTCTTGGAAAGAAAGGAGCCTTTCAGAAAATTTGAAACCTAGAGCATGAAAAGTTTAATTCGACAGCTTAATCTTTATGGAGTTAACAAAAACTGACAAACTGTTCAAAGATCGGCTGCACTACCAGTCTTTCTGGAAGAAGAAAACAACATCTCTCTTTTGAGAAAGGTATTCCAAAATTTTCACTTTTTGGCAATAGGTCAGATTCAATCATGTGACCTAGAAAGCATGTTCATATATGTGGCTAAAAGGGAGTTTAAACTTGAGATAACAAATTATTGAAAAAGTTGTATCTTTTTGAAGTTGAGAACAGCTGGAGGTTAGAATATTGGATGTTCAACAAACCTTCCTAGTGACTTGATACCAGATACAAGTTCTGAAGCCACTTAAAGTGGTATTTACTGTATATATACAACATATTTTTGGTTGAGCATATACCTTCTAACATGTTACCTGTTAAAACTACCAACAGAGGTATTTTCTTTGATGTTATTTCATTGCTTCCATTAAAGGAAACTTACAGTGATATGAAGGAATGAAATTAGTAAAGAATGAAAAATGAATAAAATGGAGAAGAAATATTGTAACAAAACCAAAACTTTATTCTCCCATATGACTACTAGGAGACTTCCAGCAGAACAGGGCATTTAAAAAACACTCTGTAAAGGGCCAAAAAAGAAATATGTTAGGCTTTGCCAATATGATCATTGGCAATTAATTAAGTTTTCAGGCATAGAGGGTAACCAAAGAAGCTGGCAAGTCCCTGTTCCACCTTTAAGGACTCTGAAAACTGAATTACACACAATTTTCACATCAGAAAATAAAATTCTTTTCGGTTTTCCTCAGCCATTAAAGGTGTAAAGCTCTAAAATTAAAAAGAAGAAGAAGAAGAAAGAAGAAGAAGAAGGAAGAAGGAAGAAGGAAGAAGGAAGAAGGAAGAAGGAGAAGGAGAAGGAGACGGGGACGGGGACGGGGACGGGGACGGGGACGGGGACGGAGACGGAGACGGAGACGGAGACGGAGACGGAGACGGAGACGAAGACGACGAAGACGACGAAGACGACGAAGACGACGAAGACGACGAAGACGACGAAGACGACGAAGAAGACGAAGAAGACGAAGAAGACGAAGAAGACGAAGAAGACGAAGAAGACGAAGAAGACGAAGAAGAAGAAGAAGAAGAAGAAGAAGAAGAAGAAGAAGAAGAAGAAGAAGAAGAAGAAGAAGAAAAAGTAAAGCTCATTCTCAGCTCACAATAAACAGTGCAAAAACAGGGGCAGGCTGCCCTGCCTTGATTGAAATGTAATTCCAACAGGAGGGGTGCCAAGATCCACTGTAAGGTCAAGTTCCTTAAGCAAAGAACTGGCTTAAGGGAGGTCACCCCTGAGGGCTGTGAGTGCCGGACACCATCACTGGACTCCCCTGGTAGACTCGGAGGCCGTTCTCAGCCCTGTGCCCAGGCGACTGTGCCATCTGTTTTTTCTTTCTTCACGTTTGGTGAGCTGAGGAATCTTGACCCAAGACCCTTGAGATTCAGATTCAGCCTGACTACGCCTACAGTGGGTGCTTTTACGGGGTGAGGGGGTGGGGGGAGGGCTCATCGTGCGCGCATGCGCCCAACTCGGCCTCGCGGCCAATCAGATTGCAGGCGCCGACATCTGGCAGCCAATCATCGGAGGCAGCCAGCAGGCCTGTAGGGGGAGCTGACGGCGCTCCAGACCTGAGGAAGCCAGATGCCCTCAGGCTCGACTCCTCAGGGTTAATCTTGGAACTGCCTAGGGCAGGTGAGCTGCCAGCAGTTCTGTCTCCTCCCTCAATGGGGACCGGTAAGGACTGGAGCGTGGTTCAGCCAAAGCAGTGCCTGACGGCTAAAGGGAGGGTTTCTCGGGTCCCCACTCGCAGGAGGCCTTGCTCGGAGGGGCGGCTGGTGAGGGCGGTGAGAGCTTCTGGCAGGATCCACAGGCTTCAGGCTCCTTTTGCCCTCTCCCCTCTCTAGTCTGGGCGGGCTCTGCTCTCCAGCAGCTTTCCTGCCCAGGGGCGGGACAAGCCAGCTCGCGGAAAGGGCCTCTTAGGCCCTTGGCCCCTGGCACCTAGCTCTCCTGTGGAACCTAATGTATTTAAACACAGATGCACAAAACTTCATGGCCCAGCCCGGTTCTGCACCCAGGCACAGTCAGGCAGGAGCAGAAAAAAAAACAAAAACAAAAAGAAAAAAAACATTTATCTAGCAGCCTCTTCACTGCCCTGGTGCTTTAGTCGTTTTTCTGGTTCCTCTGCCTCTCCTCGGCCTCCAGGGCTGCCCCGTCCCTGGGGGCCCCGAGATTCAGGCCTTTGGTTCTGGAAGTTGGCAGATGAGGTATTTGTTTGTTTGTTACTGAGAGAAGGGAGGTGGGAGGAAGAAGCTCAGGGCAAAGGAGTTCAATCACTTGGTCTGGTTGAGTGTGAGATGCCTGGTCAGCATCCGTAGGGTAGGGCCAGGTAGGGCCTGGGGGGATAGAATGTTCCCAGAACAGGGGACTCACCCTGGCCGTTTCCTCTGCTTGTCCCCAGGATGTGACCGTGTGCTGCCTGGGAGGTCTCAAGCGCTCAGGATTTCAGTGGGCCCCTGAGGTAAGGTGACAGACATCTTTACAATAAGGGACAAAGTTGTGGCTTTCTTACATTGCGTTTTTCTCCTTTCATTCGTCGACTGACACGTTGCTGTTGAGAGAGAGTATTCCTGATTACCTGACCTGACCTGATTACCTGGGGATTACCTGACCCTGATTGTGGGTGCTGACTTCAGGGCCATCATGGTTTCAGGTTTGCAGCTTTCTGAGTGGCAAGCTTAAAAACAGGCAGGGTGGCTTGCTTTCCCCTGCCTTCTTGAAAGAAAAAAAGTAATAACACTATGTGTCTTACGCTGTGTAGAGCTGACTCCTACCACTTGGTGAGGCTAAAATGGGGCAATGCGCATATCCTAAGGTTTTAGCTAGGAATGCAAAGCAATGCAGGTGTGGGGGTTCCCTGGTGGCCTGGTGATTAGGATTCTGGGCTTTCACTGCAGTGGTCTGGATTCAATCTCTGGTCAGGGAACTGGGACCCCACAAGCCAAACAGCATGGCCAAATGAATGAATGAATCCAGTGGTTCATTCAGAGAAAATATCCTGTGATTTAACATGTTCACGTGAGATTACTTGCTCATTTCTGTACCCTTAAGGGCTTTTCTTCATTAAGTAAGTGAACTCCACTGGATGGGGGTGAGGCACCATCTGAGTTCATTTCATGCGAGTAAACAAGATCATAGGAAGCCCTATGCCCAGCAACTTGTGCCTACAGCTGTGTTGTATACTTATCTTGCTGATACAGCTTTGAACTTCAGAGCATGTTTTGTTTTGGTCACAACATGTGGCTTCATAGGATATTAGTTCCCCAGCCAGGGATCGATCACAGGATCCTGGCAGTGAGAGGGCTGAGTCCTAACCAAACCACTGGACTGTTAGGCAATCCTGTATTTCGGTGCTTTGGATTGGGTGAGTGTGTGTGTGTGTGTGTGTGTGTGTGTGTGTGTGTGTGTGTGTGGTTTGATTTTTGCTATATTTATAGGAGAACTGTTCTGTGTGTAAGTATGATGGGAATGGTATTAGAACTTGAAATGTTTGTGTTGTACATATGATCTCAAAATGGAATAGTTTGAACGAACTTACCACTTGTTATCTCTTGGCCTAGGATCTCCCCTGAGGTAGTAGTCAAGCTTTTGTCTGGCTTGGCAACCTCTGAAGACTTAGCTTGTTGAATCTAAGCTCTCTCACTTGTCTGTACTCATGAAGCCTCAGTTCCTCCTTCTGTGGGCCTCTCCAAGGGGCTTCTCTTGTGGAGGCTGCTGTCTTTTCTCAGAATGAGTGATTCAGGAAAGCGCTTGCACCCATGATAAAGTGCAGAGTCTTTTTTCAGATGTTACACATCTTCACTTGTGTATTTGCTTAGCCTCACAGGTCTACCCTGTGATAGATTGAGAGAGAACTACACAGGGGTGGGAATATCAGGAGATTGATTTCGCTTGAAGGCTGGTTACCATACCCATTAATCCACTATGCCAGCCTTTTTTTCACATGATCTCAGCTCTGTCAATGTGAGCAAATTATTTGGCTTGTGTACCCTTCTTGTGTGCTGCTACTTTTGCTAAGCTGCTTCAGTCGTGTCCGACTCTGCAGTCTCATGGACAGCCACCCACAAGGCTCTCCCTTATCTGGGATTCTCCAGGCAAGAACGCTGGAGAATTTCCTTCTCCAGTGCATGAGAGTGAAGTCGCCCAGTCGTGTCCAACCCTTCGAAACCCCATGGACTGCGGCCTGCCGGGCTCCTCCGTCTGTGGGATATTCCAGGCAAGAGTACTGGTGTGGGTTTCCATTGCCTTTTCCAGCTTGTGTGCTCTTGTGGTTTGATGTACTCAATTCTTAATCTGCTCATTTCTAGACCTACTCATTTCTTGATATTCTAGCAAGTCTCCTCTTTGTCCTCCTGGATTAAGGTTTCTGTTTCTCTGGATGGTTCCCATCAGCAAACAGACTGACCATAATGTGACCTGTCGTTAAAAATCCATCTTTTGGTGACACCTCCTGCTTCTGCTGCTTTTATTTCATATTTGCTTATGATAGACCTCTGCAGAGTTGTTCCTAGACTTTGTTATCTCGAGTTCTCTCATTTTCCTATAAAGCCACTCTTGGCAAGGCCACTAGTGAATTTCAAATGAATAACTCAGGGGTCAATTTTTAGTTGTTATTTTATTTAATTTATTGGCAGCCTTTATCAGAGTAGTTCATTTCCTCCTCCCTGAAGAAAATGTTTCACTTGGATTATAGAGCGCTTCTCTTTCCTGCTTGTCTTCCACCTACAGTTCTCCCACATACAATATGTGACCTTTGTGTCCGGCTTTATTCAGATGTCCTATTTTCTTTTTAAATATTTATTTATTTAGCTATGTGGCATGTGGGATCTTAGTTCCCAGCCCAGGGATGGCCCCTGTGGAGAGTCTTAAACCCTGGATCTCCAGGAAAGTCCCCTCGTTGGTGTACTTTCAAGATTCATCTTTTTCATGCTTGTATAGCAGTGACTGTTTTTGTTTTATTTTTATGGCTGAATATGGTATATGAATATGGTAAATGGCTTCCATGCAGTCCATTTTGAGCATATACCACAGTTTGTTTATCCATTCGTCAATGAATGGATAATACGTGGATGGTGTACTCTTTGTGGCTATTGTGAGTAATGTTGCTGTGAACACTGATTTTGCATGGACTGAACATTTTCAGTGTTGGTACATATATACAAAAGATGGAAATTCCTGGATCATATCTCTACTCTACATTTAATTTTTGAGGTACTGTCCAACCACTTTTGCAAGAGTGGTTGTACCATTTTACAGCAATTACCTCAACAATATCATGAAGATTCCTTTTCTCCACATCCTCTGCAGCACTTGTTATTATTCGTCCTTTTGATTGGGTGTGAAGTAGTATGGGTGTGAAGTAGTATCTCAGTGAAACTGATTGACATTTTGCTCGGGTCTTCCCTGGTGGCTCAGAAGAGAAAGTGTCTGCCTGCAAGGTAGGAGACCTGGCATGAATTCCTGGGTGGGGAAGATCGCCTTGAGAAGGAAATGGTAATCCACTGAAGCACTCTTGCCTGGAAAATCCCATGAACGGAGGAGCCTGGTAGGCTACAGTCCATGGGGTTGCAAAGAGTCGGAAATGTCTATTCAAATTCTTTTCCTGGTTGTTAAATGCTTTTCTGTTTTTAATTGTTGTAGAAAACATCTAACTTAAACTTTTACCATTTTAACCATTTTTGCATGCTAAGTATTTTGCACACTTTCATCAGCCTTTTGGAGAAAGAAATGGCAACCCACTGCAAATCTGATGGAGAAGGGAACGTGGTGAGCTTTAGTCCCGGGGGATCCAAAGTTGGGCACAACTGAGTGACTAAGACATATACACACACGTAGTCACAGTGTTGATTTGTTGTTGTTGCATTGTTTAGCTGTGTTGTGCAGCTTGTATGACAGTTCCCTGGTTGAGGATCATACCCAGGCCCCTGATAGGACACTGTGGAGTCCTAACCTCTGAACTACCAGGGAATTCCTTATCACATTGTTATGAAACAGATCTCTACACCTTTACAGCTTGCAAAATCGAAACTCTGTACCCATCACCTGTCCCATTAAACAGCAACTCTTCTTTTCTTGCCTGTTGACCTAGACCATGGACTCCATCGTTCTTTTTTGTTTCCTTTCTATTGCTTGACTGTGTTAGCTATTTCATGCAAGTAGAAACTTACAGTATTTGTCTTTTTGTATGACTGGGTTATTGCATTTGGCTTGATGTCTGAAATGATCATGCATGTTGTAGCATGTGACAGAAGTTTCTCTATATGGCTAAATAATATTTCATTGTGTGTATATATCACATTTGATGGCCATTTCGATGCTTCCACCTCTTAGTTGTTGTGCTTCGTGCTGCTGTGAGCACGGCTCTGCAGATATCCCAAGACCCCATGTTAACTTCTTTTGATTTTATATCCTGAAGTGGAATAGCTGAATCATGTATCAGGTCTAGTTTTTTAGTTTTTTGAGGAGCCTTTAAACTGTTTTCTGTAGCAGTTGCACCATTTTAAAATGCATCTATAACACACAAGGATCCAATTTCTGTATGTGCTTGCCAACAGTTGTCCTTTCCTTTCCTTCATATGTAAACACACACATATGCACATACAATTTTTTCATACCCTGTTCCATGATTGTTTATCACAAATTATGAATATAGTTCCTTGTGCTATACAGTACGCTCTTATTTCTCTCTTGTATATATTATAGTTTGCATCTGCTAATCACCAGCTCCCAATCTGTGCCTACCCCAACTTTCCCCTCTTGGGAATCACATAGTGTGCTCTCTATGTCTGTGAGTCTGTTTCTGTTTCATAGATAAGTTCATTTGTGTCATATTTTAGAGTCCATGGAAGTGATGCCATATGATATTTGTCTTTCTCTCCATTTTATTATTTTTATTTTTATTTTATTTTATTTTACAACACTGTGTTGGTTTTCCATCCATTGACATGAATCCACCACAGGTGTACATAAGTTCCCAATCCTGACCCCCCTCCCACCTCCCACCCCATATCATCTCTCTGGATCATCCCTGTGCACCAGCCCCAAACATCCTGTATCCTGCATCAAACATAGACTGGCGACTACCTTACATGATAGTGTACATGTTTCAGTGCTATTCTCCCAAATTATCCCACCCTCTCCCGCTCCCTCAGAGTCCAAAAATCTGTTCTATACATCTGTGTCTCTTCTGCTGACTCTCATGCAGGGTTATCATTACCATCTTTCTAAATTCCATATATATGTGTTAGTATACTGTATTGGTGTTTTTCTTTCTGGCTTACTTCACTGTGTATAATCGGCTCCAGTTTCATCCGTCTCATTAGAATTGATCCCTATAAAGTGTGCAAGCAATAAATGCTGGAGAGGGTGTGGAGAAAAGGGAACCCTCTTACACTGTTTGTGGGAATGCAATCTAGTGCAGCCACTATGGAGAACATTGTGGAGATTCCTTAAAAAATGGCAAATAGAACTGCCATATGACCCAGCAATCCCACCGCTGGGCATACACACTGAGGACACCAGAATTGAAAGAGACACATGTACCCCGGTGTTCATCGCAGCACTGTTTATAATAGCCAGGACATGGAACAACCTAGATGTCCACCAACAGATAAATGGATCAGAAAGCTGTGGTACATATACACAATGGAGTATTACTCAGCCATTCAAAAGAATATATTGTCTTCCTCTTTCTGACTTCCTAAGTATTCTTTTGAATGCTAGTGTAGATTCAAGTATTTACTCAACAACATTTGTTGCTACAGTGTAAAATGTGGTTGACTTTTAAAATATTTGTCTTCTATTCTGCAAGCTTTATATTAATTCTAAAACTTGTGTTTTCTTCAAGATTTTCTATATACAAAAGTATGTTATCTCCAAT
This sequence comes from Ovis canadensis, assembly GCF_042477335.2. Taxonomy (NCBI): domain Eukaryota; kingdom Metazoa; phylum Chordata; class Mammalia; order Artiodactyla; family Bovidae; genus Ovis; species Ovis canadensis. Next base: position 15,195,635 of record NC_091271.1, read on the forward strand.
ATACTTTGACTTTTTCCTTTCCATTCTGAAGGCTGTTTTTTGTTTTTTCATTGTGTTTTGTTTTTTTTTAAACTAGAGCAACAATTCTCTTTTGTTACCTGATTGCTCTGGTTGTAAAACTGCCAGTATAATGTTGAGCCAAAGTGTGTAATAGACTTCCTTGTGTTGTTCCCAGTCTTAGAGGGAAAGCTTTCAGTTTTTCATTCTTAAGTATGATGTTAGCTGTGGGTCTTTTTACAAGTGCCCTTTGATTGAGAAAGTTCTCTTCTGTTCTTAATTATTAAGTGTTCTTTTAACCCTGGTTATGAAAAGGTGCTAGATTCAAGGAAATGCTTTTTCTTCAGGCAGATGTGTTATTGGTTTTATTGTTTTAAAATGGCATAATGTTGATTGACCTTCCTATAATGAACCAACTTTGCATACCTCCCTAAATCCCACGTGATCATGGTATACAGTCTTTTTTATATGCTGTTGAATTTTGTTTGCCAGTATTTTGTTGAGGACTCTTTCACCTGTATTCATGAGGGATATCAGGTGTGTGTGTGTGTGTGTGTGTGTGTGTGTGTGTGTGTGTGTGTGTGATTGATAGCTCTGTCTGATATTGGTATGAGAGAAAATCTGGCATCACTTTGCCTGCTATGTGGGGAAGAGACATGTGGCATAAAGGATGAAGCATTGTTGGATTGAAGTTTAGCCAGGATTAGAGGGAGAAATTTAGGATATATCAGTGTGGAATTGGGGTGAGATTATCAAAGAGAGCACATTCTCCTTTTCCTAGGCCTGAGTTAAGTGCTTGACATTGAATTATGCTGTTTGTTAACTAGGTATAGATAGATTATACTTTGAATTTGCTACCTATTTTGTTTGTTAACATTTATGAAATTAGAATTTGTGGACCAGTTGTAATGTGCATTTAAGATACATTTTCTTCCATTTTTACTACAAAACAAGATGCCATTGAATAGCTGATGCCTTTTAAAAAAGCTGTTAACCTTAAGTCTAAGAAATAAGCATGTTTGTCTTTAAGATACAGAAATACAATTAAAAGTTACAAATTTGCTCAAGAAGATGCAACTGGTGTGTGGTTAAGTTAGAATTCCAACTTAATGTCCTTTGACCACAAAGTCCATGCTTCTAAACGCTGTAGAACAGTGCTTTTGTAAAAATACTCTCCTTTACATGTGATTTCACCTAATGATGAGTATGGCGTTTTTGTTTTTTTTTTATTTTTCCTCTTTATTTTTTGAAATAGAAGAGGTTAAAGTGAACATGCGACAAAGCTATGATTCTAGAGCCATGTAGACTTGTAGTCGTAGTTTTTTTAGCTGTCATTGAGTCTGGTTGACACTCAGTGTCTTTCTCTGTAAGATAAGAGTGTGTATAAGTACTCTAGAGTTTTGGAGATAATTAAATAGCCCATTTTTCTGTACTTAACTAATCTGTAGTATGTTTACACTTAGGTGGCAGTTTGTATAAAGGAAGCACTGGGACTTGTGGCCGCACCCTCTAAGAATAAAAAAGTATTAAAAATATGGAACTCCCATGTATGTTACGTGAAGAAGAACAAGAGCCAGAAGTACGGAAAAGGGAGTGAGAGACGAAACAAGTGGATGATGATGATGATGATGATGACGTGATCTTGGTTGGAGTGGAACATGTAAATGAAGATGCTGACGTGATCTTTGTTGGGATGAGCTCAGCTTCAAAACCAGTCGTTTCAAACATACTGAACAGAGATACCCCAGGTTCTTATTCAAGGAGAAAAAGGTATGGTCACTTCAGGAGAGGTAACGCTCACAGATTACAGCCTGTTAGTCATGTGACTCCTACATCAGAAGCAAAGACTGTCTTGCCAGTGTCTGACTCTGACTCAGGATCAACAGGTAGTCCTATTATTATTGAACCTCCGTCTCAAGCTGATTATAAAAGTATTTCACCACAAATAGTGCCTGATTGCTTTTCGAAGGAGTTATGTTCTTCTTTGATTACCTTCACAAGTTCATTGCAGCATTCAGTAGAAACAGCAGTTTCTGCAGGAGATATGAATAAAAGTCCTCATGTATCAAAGCGAGTTTCCCCTTGTGAAACAAATCACAGAAATCCCAGAAGGCCTAAACTCAGTGATGGCATTGTAGGGGAACATTCTTTAGGTTTTTCCCCGTCAGGTTTTTTTCATACAGAGACCACTCAGCAAAGCACACCAGACCGTGTCCATACCTCACTAAGCCATGTTCAGAATGGAGAACCTTGTCCAACACCATTTCCAAAGGACAGTGTTCATTGCAAGCCTGTAAGACCTTTAGGGGAAAGTGGACGGACAAAAACTGATTTTCCAAGTTTGGCAAGTCCAAAGAAAATTGGTGATCCCACAGAAGGAAATCTGATTGTGTTACTTCGTGACTTCTACTATGGTGAGCATAGAGGAGTTGGGCAGCCAGAACCGAAGACCCACACGGCGTTTAAATGCCTCAGCTGCTTGAAAGTTCTAAAAAATGTCAAGTTTATGAATCACATGAAGCACCATTTGGAACTTGAGAGGCAGAGAGGTGACAGCTGGAAAACCCACACCACCTGCCAGCACTGCCTCCGCCAGCTTCCTACTCCCTTCCAGCTGCAGTGTCACATTGAAAGTGTCCACACGCCCCAGGAGCCCTCCGCAGTCTGTCACATCTGTGAGTTGTCCTTTGAGACAGATCAGGTTCTCTTAGAGCACATGAAAGACAATCATAACCCTGGTGAAATGCCCTATGTATGCCAGGTTTGCAGTTACAGATCATCATTTTTTGCAGATGTGGATGCACATTTCAGAGCATACCATGGTAACACCAAGAATTTACTTTGCCCGTTTTGTCTCAAAATTTTTAAAACTGCAACAGCATACAGACGTCATCATCGAGGGCACTGGGAAACGAGTTTTCACCAGTGTTCCAAATGTCGGCTACAGTTTTTAACTTCCAAAGAGGAAAGGGAGCACAAGGCCCAGTGTCATCAAATGTTTAAGAAGCCTAAGCAGATAGAAGGATTGTCTCCTGAAACAAAAATTGTTATTCAGGTATCACTGGGACCCCTTTAGCCAGGATTGGTGGAAGTAGCATCCATTACTGTGAACACATCTGACTTTGAAACATCACCCCCCAAATCTAAAAGGAGGAGGTCAAAAAAAGAAAAAAAATAGTTAATTCTGCCTTCAGTAAGTCTGAAGCCAGTATTTCAGTCAAAGTTAAAAATCCCATTAAAAACAAAAAGATCAACTTATAGCATTATTCAATAATATCAAATATAGGGAATCCGATGGGTAATTTATTTGATTTTGTTTTAAATAGAGGAAGTACAGTTTTGTTTGATCTGCATATTGAGATGTTATTTAAAAATGTATGATCTTTTTTTCGTGTAATTGTCTTAACATGTTAAAAGGATGTGTGCATGTGTGTGTGAGAAAGAGAGAATGAGAGAAGTGGAGAAAGGAAAAGTAAGAACCTATTTTGTTATTTGATGTTACTTGTAAGTTCGAAAGCTCTACTATACATATAATCTGTAGAGTGTTTTAGCAACGTAATTTTGAAGTGTTTTCATGCCTTGAAGATCTCAGTATGAGTTATATAGCCAGATTTGAATGTCACTCTCTGAAGTGCCTCTTGGGCTGATCTAAGATAACCTGGCTCTGAAAGCGTGCAGTGGAGGTTGATGGAGAAGCTACAATGTGAGTTTGGACCAGACACGGGATTTAATCAGTGAAGAGCTGTGGCTTCTTATCCCAGCTGAGGAAGAGGCATACATTCACTGCAGGCACAGAGCCAAGGGAGAAGGAACACTGTCTCAGAGTGCTTTCACCTAGCCCAGGGACATCTCAAGGAAGCCAGCCGTTAAAATGCCTGTGTTTGGTGAGAGACCCTGGCAAGCATGAAGCAGGCCCTGTGTAGCACTGACTGCAGTTGGAGAAGCAGAGATAGTTAATAGAATGAGACCTGGTGCCTGTGGACCTCCTGTTGAGTGAGCAAAAGGGGAATTTGATTCATTCTGTCCCCTTTCCCATTTGGCTGGCCTGTAGTCACAGTGAGGTCGGCATATCTGTGTCAGACACAGTAGCAAAGCAAGTTAAAATTCCCAAAGGAAAAAGAGCCTTGACATCCACTTTGATTTTCGCTGGACCCATAGTTGTAGCTGAAAAGGATCAAACACAGGAAATCTGTTCAGCTTTTGAATTGGGCTAAATTAAGTTCTCTTATCCTTAAGCTACAATGGAGTTGTCCAAGAATCGTAAATATAGTGGATAAAAATAGTCCAGGGTGATTACAGCCTTTTTGGAACTCTTGCTTCCATTTTCCAGTTACATGTTTCTTACCCGAGTTGACCCTGTGAAGATTTCAGTTGTGTATCTTATCTTGCCTTGGACACAAATGTAGTACAGTTAACTGCTAATTCTTTGCGTGTGTAATTTCCCATTGTATGAAACTAATTGAGTTTCCGTCTTTCTTGACACAGTCTGATGTGCAAGAATTGTCTCATGTATTTCAGTAATTATCAGGTCATAGAGTTACCCTTCCTCTAATCTATCCAACCATCTAATCTGTGATTATACTTGTGGAAACCTTCTTTCTTGCGGTCTCCAAGGGCTCTTTCACAGACCTGTGAGGTACACTCTAAGTATTGTTGCCTGAACATCAGCGCACTTGGCTGCCTCTGTAGGTTCTTGGAGTTGAGTCTCCTCCTGGAGGTGAATGTCACCCCTTCTCCACTTCTGGCACGGATACCTAGCAATCTCTGTGCACCATTCCAGGAAGCTGGGATCCTGTCTGTAGACCTATGCCAGGAGCAGTCTCTCCGTTTCCTCTTCCTTTCTCCTCCTCTTTGTCTCTCCCCACTCTCCCCAGTCCTCAATTTCTTTAAGTCCTCTAAGCTTTAACAAAATGCTGGAAAGAGATCATCACCAAGCGGTTAGCATCCTTCTCAGAACTGAAGAGGAAGGACTGCAGATGATGAAGCTGTAGTGAACCTGTTGTCTCCATTTTCGGTAATTTCGTGAGTATAAATTCAAATTCAAATAAATTGTGTTTATTTATTCAAAGCTTGATTGATTTATTTGCACTTTGGATATTTTACTAGGCCTTTCTGGTTAGTTTACTTGGGCCAAAGCGCTTTGCTAAGTGTCAGCTGAAACCACTTTTAGTTGTATAAAGAGTGTGTGTGTGTTCTGGTCTCAGGTGAAAACTCTCTGTATAAATAAATATGCAGACTATTGCATTTGTATCTGCTTTCTTCGATTTCTGTAGTAAAAAATACGAAATGTTTTAGTTACGTGTTTTTACTGTTGCTTAGTATTATCAACACTGTTGCTGTTAGTTGCTGTGAAGTATGCTCCTAAGGAGTACAAGTTGTATTTATTGCCAAATTAAAAGGTTCCCACAATACGGTCCCTGACTGCTTCTTCTCTTCCATTCTCTGTCTTCTACTCTACTATTTTCCCCACTAATGTACTCTTTTTGACAACACTGGCCTTGGTTTTCCTCCATCAAATTCCATTTCTTCCTGATCCAGACTGCAAGTGCTGTTCTTCTGGAAATACTCTTCCCGTAGGCCTGCATGGCTCCCTTGTTTGAGCTTCACCAATGCTGTTCAAATAACACAATCAAGTCTCCAACCCCCTCTCTTTCCTCCTCCTCCTTAAAGGCACTTGAAGTCTCTATCCTCTTCTTCCCTCTCCAGCCTAAATTTCCTAAGTTTTCACAAAAAAAAAAAAAGAAAAAGAAAAATGAAAAAAGAAGAGATAATAACATCAGGGCTTTGCTTCTTAGAATTAACTTGAGTCAGTTTCTGTGCCTGCAAATCAAAGATAGTTAATAGTGAGTTGAGTTCTTTCAGGAGCTTCCTCTGTTTTTCTTTTGATACCTCTATATTTTGTTCACACAATGACACTTTGTTTTCTTTACAAATTATTGAAGATGTGTCAAGATTATTATTTTGTTACTGCCTTTTGTGAATTCCCTTGTCTGCCTTGCTTGTTGTTTCAGGTAAAATTTATTTATTTATTATTTTATTAATGTTGCCAAAACATTGTAAGTAAAATTAGTATTTGTAGAAATAATGTTTTAAAAATTCTGCTGTCTTTTTACAAATAACATGGCATATTTTTATTTTTTTTAAATAATCGTATTGTGTTGGCCAGTTCTAAACAGTGATGTGTAAGTGGGCTTTCTTGTTCTGAGTACCATCAAAAGCAATGAGTATCTGGCTTAATAAATTTCCGTTTCTGCTTTTAGATCTTGAAGAGAATTGTTTTATTGGATAGTTTACAACATTTGTTGAGACATTTACTGTCCCTTCCTTCTCCTCTCCTTTCTTTTTCTTGCTTTCTTCCCTTGTCTCTCTTCCTCTTTCTTTCCTTCCCTTTCTTTCCCCAGGTTGTTGCTTGACTGGACCTTTCCTGAAACAAAAGGAATTCCACTCAGAGTTGAATGTTATCCTCTCAGAATCCCATTTCATTCCTCATTTCTAGTATTGGAATTAACCTGCCTGTCCCCTTATTAGATTTGCCACAGTTGTATCAATGTTTCTGATTTTCTTTTTCCAAGAAGCAGCTCTTGTAGTCTTATCCCAACAAGCTTTATTTTGGTTTTCTATTTTTGTTTCAATTCATAGATACTTTCTACATTCTTTAGGATTATTTTTTCTTTATAACTTTGTATTTTAGAAGTTTCTTCACAATTTTTTTTCCTGTAAATATATTAGATTTACAATGTTGAATTTCAGATGTATATCAGAGTGATTTAGTTATGCAGATACGTATCTATTCTTTTGTAGGTTCTTTTCCATGATAGGTTATTACATGATACTGAGGATTTCTTTTCTCTCTTTTTTTTTTTTTCCATAGATGGTTTAGGGGTTGACCTATCTTTATTTAGCAATTTTGTCTGAATCCCAAATATTTTTATGTATCCATGTTTTTTAATTAAAATTTCATTGTCTAAGATTTTTGGCAAGTTGATTCCAAAGAGTTCACTATTTTCAGGCTGAATCTTTTCATTTATTGTTTACTGAGAATTAAGTTTTCCTTGGAGCTCTGAGGGTATGTGTGTATATACACTGACATGTCTATATACGCATCCTTTTCAGATTACTACATGTTTTAAGATATGTAAGTGTATTTTCAAAGATATTTTCTGTGTGTATGGTAAAAACATGAAATGTTTTAATTCTAGAAATTTATTCCCCGAAATGAATATAGTATAAAGAATAAAGATATAAAACTAGATTCCTTTGAGCGTAATCCTTACTAACAGAACTTGGGAATGTTCAAAAAGTATTCATAACAATTCCGAAAGGTGGCAAGAAAAACTTTATTCAAGGTAAGAGTACTACAGTGGCGTATTATAACATGGGAGAGAGATTGAGCTTATGTGTGACTCCAGGAGGGGTGCAGCTGGGATTTATAGCTGAGGAACAGGGTGGGCCCATGGGATTGCAGACAGAGATGGGAGACTGAAAAGCAATGGACAACAATAACAGAATGGGTGTCAGTGGATGGAAACGTATTAAAATGAGGACTATAAGGGTGAGGGTGGACTCTGGCTCAACTGAAAGGATCATTGCTGAGGCTAGGCAAGGCTGATAAGATATTCAGGTGAGTGAAATGATATTTGATCTGATACTGAGGGTGGTCAGATCAAGGGTGGGCTATGTTTTCTAAACTGAAGTAGCAGATTCTGGATTAGATTGGACTAGATGGACAGGCAGCCCTGAATAAAGACATTGCCCAAAGTTGGCAGTGCATTAATGAACTAGTGCTGCATAAGCAGTTAGCCAAAACTAGCAGCTTAAAACAATATTATTTCATACTGCTGCTGAAAGTTGGGAATCCAGGAGTAATTCAGCTGAGTGTTGTGGCTCAGTGTCTCATGAGATTGCCATCCTCTGAAGCCTTGACATGCGCTGGTGGATTTCCTTCCAAGATGGCTTACTCACATAGCTGTTGAAACCAGTTTGCTTGCTGGCTGTTGGGAGAAAGCCTCGGTTCTTTCACATGGGCCTCTCTAAAGGGCTACCTGAGTGTTCTCGAGATATGACTAAGCTGGCTTCTAGAGTGAGTGATCCAAGAGGATGAGCAAGGAGGCTGCAATGCCTTTTATGACCTAGTCTCAGACGCTTCATTGTTCGTTTCTACAGTATTCTAACATGAGAAGTGAGCCACTAAGCCCACCACACATGTGAAGGGGCGGAGGAAGGAACCGTGGACATAATTTAAAACCACGTGGTACACACATGGCCAGAAATTGTTCACATGCGTGTATGTCCAAAATGCCTTTTCCTGCCAATGCTTTTAAACAATTTATCTGTTACAGCATTAACTTGAAGTTCAGGACCTTGTCATCTAAGTCAGGTCCAGCTATGGATCAGGGTCCACGTGTACAGTATCTCAAGTGTTCTGTTGCTCAGTTGTGTCGTATTCTTTGCGACCCCATGGACTGCAGCGCTGCAGGCTTCCCTGTTCATCAACTCCAGGAGCTTACTCAAACTCAAGTCCATTGAGTCGATGATGTTATCCAACAATCCCATCCTCTGCTGTCCCCTTCTCCTACCTTCATCTTTTTCCGCATCACGGTCTTTTCCAATGAGCCGGTTATTCACATCACATAGCCCAAGTATTGGAGCTTCAGCTTCAGCATCAGTCCTTCGAATGAATATGCAGGAGAGATTTACTTTAGGATTGACTGGTTTGATCTCCTTGCAGTCCAAGAGCCTCTCAAGTCTGCAACACATCAGTTCAAATTATAGAAGTGTAGTTCCTCTAGACCTGAGGATGTGTGAACAAAAGAGATGAGTTAATCTGCTCCCTTTCACAGCCAACATACAGTGGTGGTTCAGGCATAGATAACCTTCATAGACACTCCTGTTCCAGAAAGGGGAGGGGAGATGGGAGTCAATAGTAGCAGTTGTGAAATCCCATGGGTTCTTGCGGGCAGTCCTTTGATTAGTATTTAAGGCCTGGACACTTCCTAGGCTTCAGTCTCTGATTTTTTCATTCTACCGCCTGACATGATGCCATTGCATGAAAGGTGGCTAGTATATGGTTACATGAAACAGTCTCCCTAGCCTGCTTCCTGCTTGTAGAAGGTAGAAGTCCAGAGCTCCTATTTTGTACTATTGCTGGTCCTTTCAGTCCGAGCTGAACTAAAATATGTTATCTTAAAACCTTGGTGTGTCTCCTGATACTCTTACTGGTGTTCAAGGCAAAGCACCCCACTCCAAAGCCACAATCACACATGTCTTCATAATAAGGCTTATTCTGTCTTGGTTTTCTGCTGAGATAGCTGAGGGATAACACCCTGAACCTTGGTAGAAGTCTTATTGTGTGACTGAAAGGATCTCTGAGTGACACCCCTAAACTCTTTGGAGGGTATTGGCCTGACTAAATAATGCCATGAGGCATCCCCTTCCAGCTTTCTGAGGCTTAACAAAGAATTTTACAGTCACACTCATCTTTAGAACACCTTTGTTTATAAAAAATAATATGAAGAAGAACTGGCCTATCGGTGGTGTAAAATGTTATATTTAGACCACCTAATCTCAATGCCCTGGATATGATCTTGCTTGAGAGTCATTAATTTGAACATCTTCCATCATCTTAAAAGACTGGAAAATTCCCAAATCAGCAAGTTTTGTCCCCTGTTTTAATAATCTTTATGTTAAACATTAAAAAAAAAAAATTCCCTTCATGTTTTACTACAAGCAGCAAGAAGAAACCAGGAAGCACTTTTGGCTGTTTGGTTGGAAATCCTCTTAGATAACTCAATTAAATAAGTACAGTTTGTCCTCCCAGCTCATTAGGTACATTTTCTACTTTTCATAAACTGCAGATGTAGTGGACTTTCATCTTCACACTCCCCAGGCTCTCTCCTCCTGCCTCTCCTTTCTGCCAAGCATCCTAGGTGCACGACTGTGATTCCGCCTAGAACGTGTTTGCTCAGTGAGCAAACGGGGAGCGATTCCCTGGCATCAGTGCTTCTGCTGGCCAGAGACTCTGTACCGTTCCCTAAGAACTTCATGATTTCGCTGTCCAACTTCTATCACCTGGCTAGGTCAGTTGCAGTAGCTCATACTCACAAGCGAACTGGCAGGGATTTCTATGCGCACATGTGCAGAAACATACATGTGTACACGGTAACATCGCTGAGGGGAAACCTGTCCATATGCAGAAGTACGTCTTTCTTTTCCAGGAACATGAATTTTGGTAAGCACTCAAATTTCTACACACACGTGTGCGCAAATATATTGGTGAATACAGTTACATCGCTGAGAGGAAACCTGTCCATATGCAGAAGTACAAGCTTTCTTTTCCAGGAACATAAATTTTGGTAAGCACTCAAATTTCTGCACGCACATGTGCACAAACATGCACGTGTACTCAGTAACATCCCTGAGAGGAAACTTGTCCATATGCAGAAGTACAAGCTTTCTTTTCCAGGAACATTAATTTTGGTAAGCACTCAAATTTCTATGTGCACATGTGCCCAAATATATGCGTGTACACAGTAAGATCGCTGAGAGGAAACCTGTCCATATGCAGAAGTACAAGCTTTCTTTTCCAGGAACTTGAATTTTGGTAAGCACTAAAATTTCTGCACGCATATGTGCACAAACAGGCTCTTGTACACAGTAACATCCCTGAGAGGAAGCTTCTCCATATGAGGAAGTACAAGCTTTCTTTTCAAGGAACATGAATTTTGGTAAGCACTCAAATTTCTACACACACATGTGCACAAATAGATGGGTGAATACAGTTACATCGCTGAGAGGAAACCTGTCCATATGCAGAAGTACAAGCTTTCCTTCCCAGGACCTTGAATTTTGGTAAGCACTAAAATTTCTACCTGCACATGTACACAAATATATGCGTGTACACAGTAACATCGCTGAGAGGAAACTTGTCTATATGCTGAAGTACAAGCTTTCTTTTTCAGGAACATGAATGAGACCTGGTGACTAGGACCTCCTGTTGAGTGATCTAAAGGGGAATTTGATTCATTCCGTCCCCTTTCCCATTTGGTGTCCCTGAACAATGGAGATCAACGTGGGAAATGGTGGGGATTTTCCCTACTTCCCTAGCATCTGGCCAGCAACAGCCTGTCCTGGTGATGCTGTGCATGGCTGGGACGTTGCAGCCACCAGTGGCCACACCAGGCGAAGATGCCACCCTCTTCAGAGTGGAGGCAGGAGAGGACAGAGAGGCCCAGGTGCGGAGTCGTGGCAGGGATCAGACGGGGTTTCCAGCTGCCTGCAGAGGACATCACTGAGGATGTGGAGGTTGTGCCAGATGAATAACAGAAACAGGGGTCCTCCCTGGAGCTGGAGGAGAAGACATTGGAGGAGCAGTGCCAGGAAAGGCCTGGAGGCCCGAGTGAGCTCCCGGCACTAGATGTGATGCAGGCACTGGCGACCTTGTAAGTGGAACTTAGCTCTAAGCCTGAGAAAACCTGCAGGGCCTACGTTTGGTTCATGTGCAAGAGTCATGAGAGGAGGAAGCGTGACTTGGCTCAGAAGAGTGCCAACATCCAGGGCATCCCTGGCTTCTGGGCCAACGTGGTATCCTTTCTGCTACTCGTTGTGGTCCAGTGCTCAGGAGGAGGGGGAGGAGGCAGGAGCAGGAGGAGGGGTGGAGGCGAGGGGGCAGAATGGTGGACCCTGAAGGAAGTGTGGTACTGGGCAATTGGCAGGCTCCAAAGGCACAACTGAGTAGAGTCCGGGCAGGGCCACACCTGTAAGTGTCACAGCCATGACTCTGTGTGTCTCCTTCAGGCCTGCATCTGAGGAGGATTAGCCTCTAAGTCAGAAATGACCAGAGACAGTACATCAGAGCCACCTTAGCTGACAGTTATTGTTGTAAAGGTGAATGATTCCGAAAACAACTGAGATATGGGAGTCACACTCACAAGCGCGCGCGCAGACACACACACATACACAAACCCAGAGAACATATGTAGGCATACTTTCTGATCCCCGTTATCTCACTGAGTGACAAGTTCTGAGTGGAATCACAGTGGTACAGCAAGGATGCCTGGCAGAAAGGAGAGGCAGGAATAAAGTGCCTGGGGGTGACCAGTGAGAGTGCAGAAGATCTGAGACACAGAACAGGTTGCAATTCCAGACACAGAAGCCACTGTGGGTGACCCCACAGCCCTTTGAACACCCTGATACAAAGGCCTTTCCATCCTTCCCAAGTGCCAGGCATACTTTCCCTGACCTTACCATGAGCATGAGCAACCCTTGCCTATTTTGTGTGGTTTCAGTGATGGACCAGAACTGCAGCATAAGCACCAGCTACCTGCAGTCTTCCAGTCTGAATCATCACTCTTTGTACTCTTTGCAGAACACATATATTGGCTATCCGGACTATAGGATGGATGGCTTATTTTGATCCTCTTGCTGCTCCCAGCCCCACAGGCTTGGGTGACCGGGCAGGCTTGAATGTGTTCTCACATGGAGAACAGAACCACTTTGAAAGGATAAATTGGCAGCCATGCATGTTTCTGGCACCAGTGTGTCATGGAACTTAATGGGGAGCTGTCCTTACCATCTCCCTGGCAGGTATTCAAATAATGTTCAGGGAGTTCCCTCAGGCCCCAGGCCATGCCCCATTTCTCCATCTGTGCAAAGTGTGGCCAAGCTACCTGAGGCCTTTGCACTATTCACGTCTGTCCAGCGACGGAGGGAGGGTCACACCGCACCTTCTGCAGTTCAGCAGTGACCGCACACTGTGGACTTTCAAGTTTGAGAAAGCACTCTCCGAATGTGTGGACTAACAAAGTCTGATCTCCCATGGGTGCAACTCACTAAGGAGGAGCAGGGCTTGCCTTCTCATATAAACTTCTCGTATGAGCACTGGTGTGCAGAGAGTGACAGACAGCAAGAGCACCACTTAGAGAGATGGAGACAAACAGACACCAGCCCTTGGTACACACATGGAAGGGTTGCCCAAAACAGTGCTATGCCAGAAGCAGAGATGAAGAGACACAGAGCCAGCTCTGTACCCTAAGGCTCTGGTGTCCCTGAACAGTGGAGATCAACTGTAGCCAACAGTGTGGTTTTTCCCTTCTCCCCTAGCATCCGGACAACAGGTTCTGTGTCCCATGGAGAAAAAGTATCCAGCCACGTGGAGTCCCTGTTTATGCTTTGAATCCTCAGGGAAATTTCTCAGTTATTGAGGGTCCTGAGGGACACAGGAGTAAGCTGTTCAGACTGTGAAGCAGGAACCCGTTGTTGGGATTTCCAGAGTCTGGACAATGACAGCGCCTGGAGTATCAGCAGATGCAAAACCCATTACTCCCTGGAGCGGTATATGCCATGTGGGTGCGCTGTAGCCCAGGAACTGTGGAAGATTCCCTACGTTTGAGGGGCGTGTCCAGAAGGGTGCCACCCACCACTCTCTCGGCCATTGGACTAGATTTGGGCCAGCAGCCTATGCGTGGCTCACAGCCTAGGGATCCGCCTATTCGGCTGATTTCCCCAGGGCCTGTTCACCCTGTCCCGTGCTGTCTGCCAACCCTTTCTTCAGCCTCAGGCCACCGGACACACACCAGCCCCCGCTTCCCTACCATCCCCCTCACTCCCCGCCCCCAAAGAGCTAGTGGGTCCCACAGGATTACTGAAACCTGAGCCGCATTTGCACACCACTTGTGCTATTATGTCCCATCCCTTCGCATCTGCCCCAGCCTGGGGTCTCGACCAGGGCCAAGAGGCATGTGAAAGGCCGTCAGAGGAATGCAGGAGCATCCTGGGACCCCAGACCTTCCTAGTTGTGAGCTCCGGTTTCAGGGCGCTGGGGTTGGTGGCCTGCCATCCTCAGGCTTTTTGAGGCTGGGACCTTGCAGCCACAAGTTGTCATGCCAGGCAAAGGAGCCACGCTATGCAGGGTGGAGGCGGTGGACGACGGTGAGCCCCTGGTGGACGGAGACGTGGTGGGGATTGGGTGGTTGTTCCAGCTGCTTGCCGAAGACGTCATGGAGGAGGTGGAGGTTGTGGCAGATGAGGAGCAGCAATAGGGGTTCTTCCAGGAGCTGAGAAGACGGTGGAGGAGCAGGGCCAGGGAAGGCCCGGGAGCACTACTGAGCTTCCAGGGCAAGATGAGCTGCAGGCACTGGCTGCCCTGCTGGTGGAACTGAGCTCTGAGCATAAGAAGAACTGCAGGGCCTACTTCCAGTTCATGTGCAAGAACCATCAGAGGAGGAAGCCTGACTTGGCTTGGAGGATCGCCATCACCTGGGGCATCCCTTGCTTCTGGGCCGTAGCTGTATCCTTTCTGCTGCTCTTTGAAGTCTGCTGCTCAGGAAGAGGAGGCGGTGCAGGAACCTTTTCCCTGCTCCCTATCCTGACAGGTGCTGTTGCGGAGCCATCCATCGTCCCACTGCAAGTTGATATTTTCCTTTCAGGACCCCCCTACTTCTTGAACACAGTGACCACTAAGTAGAATTACCTTGACATCACTTGTGAAACGTGGTTCCTGGGGTGATGTGTGGGTGTGCAAGGTTGTGGAGTGTCCACCTGTGGGATCCACACCCATCTCCCGTCTCTCTGTAGGGCATAGGGCACATTGTTCCACTCCTGTCCACTGGTTCTGGGACTTTGAACGGGGAGCATCCAGCCGCAGCGTGGACACCAGGAGCCTTAACTTTCTCGGCTGGTTGTCAGGTCACAACTGCTCAGAGTCGAACAGGATTGCTGAGGTGTGGTTGCTTTGGGCCTGAACACAGCAATTCACTTTGGGATTCTTGGCTGCTGGCTCACCTTGCTCGTATTGCCAGCGGATTGTCGGCCAAGATGTCTGGGACGATCATCTGAAGTAGTACCCTGGGCAGGAAGGTTCTTCCATGAGAGTAACTGACAGAAACATGTGTGGAGATGGGGTCTGAAGGTGGGCCCTGAAGGGACACTCGTGTGATACTACAGGGACACTGTCCTTTCCCAAATGGGGATGCTCAGACTCATGCAAGCTGGCTGTGGAGCCTGAGTTTGGGTCGTGCTTGTAGCAGGTGACCTCCTGAGACTGTTTATTTGGGGACTTGGTGTGTCCGTGAGTGAAGCAAGTCTCCATCAAATCAGCTGAGGTGGCAGCACCAGAGTCCAGGTGATACTAGAGGCAGTGTGTATTAAGTATCTTTGTCAGAATCATCCTTTGTGGGTCCTTTCATCCCCTGGCCTCCTGCTGCTC